>NC_143071.1:27867812-28489375 GCF_052426305.1 Pelodiscus sinensis
CCCGGTCCGACCAGGCCTGAGGCCACTGCTGCAGCCGCGGTGCCCCAGATCCAGGAGGAAGTGAGGAGACGGGAAGGTGCAAACGAGACTCTATTATGACATCCCTGTGCTCCAGCATTAACACCGCCTAGCCCGAGACACGGTTTTGCCGCTGAGAAAAAGCAGCTCTGCCCGAGCTCTGTCTGCCCGAGCAGGTCCCTCCGGCACCTTCTCTGACCTCTGCCTTTCTGTGCCCGCTTGCAGATCTCGTCCGCTTTGACGTCCCGTCGATATACGTCGAGGGGGATGCTGCCCCCCGCCGAGAGCTGCTGGAGCAAAGCCAGAGACATTCCGTGGCAGGGAAAGGCGATTCGGAAGAGGAGGAGTCGGAAAGCACTGCCCTATGACATCGCCTCCCCCCCATGGACTCATTTGTACATACATGTGATCCCGTAGCCGCGGCTGTCCGGGCCGTCGCCGGGCAGGGCTCGCTCTCAGACAGGGCCCCGTGCCGGCGGGAGCTGGCTGCACAGACGCGGGAAACTCGCGGCCCACGGGGACAGCCTGTCTCAGTTGCAAAATGCATTTCGGGAGCAGTCCCGGTTATTTATTTCCATGGGTTTGTTTTGCCTTTTCCAAACTTTGCCTTTTGACTTGGTGCCTACGTGTCCCCCTGACTCACCCCAAGCCCCTCTGCCCCTTAGCACACGCATTCCCTGCTGCTCTTCCGTGTGGGGAAAGGAGGGTCCCTGCAGCCATGGTGCCCGGTCGGTCCAGCTTGTAGGATTCCACCCGCGGGAGCAGACAGGGAAGGAGCACGACCCCTTGCCCCGGTCCTGGGGAAATCCTTGCCCTGCGGCCTATTGAGTTTCCTGCTCATTGTCAGTGCCCATTCGGGGGAAGGTTTCCTCTTTAACCCTTACGAGCCTGGTGTTCTCCAGACTGTCTGCCAAAATGGCCGCCTTGGGATACCACCAGCAGCGTGGTCTCCAGGAGGGCGTTGGCCTCCGTGTCTCGGCGGGGGCTACTTTTTCTTCGGTTGTTTCTTTGTGAGCTTGACTCCTTGGGGGCCAGGAAACTTCTCCCTGGCTGAGCTGCAGCCGGCGGTTTGGCGAGGAACCTGGCGCCACCGTTCCTCTTGGGATCACGGTGGTGGGAGTGGCCCGGGCGAGGGAGACGGGCCCTGTTGGCATGAACGGTGCCTCTGCTGGAGAGCCAGGCCGTGCTTTGAATAGCAATAATGAGCTCCGGTACGTTCCCACACCCTGCTTTGTGAGGTGATATTTGGCCAGAGGCCCTCTCCTCCCAGCCAAATTCCTACCCTGCCCCCCCCCCCACGTGCCACGTACTTGTGTGTCTGCAAAGGGAGGGGCAGGCAAAACACCAGGGATGTGTCACCAGGGACTTGATCACCGCTCGCTAAGCGCTGGGCCTTCGGTCCCTGTTTTGTTTGGGGGGGTAGAGCAGAGGGTTTGGTGGTGCATGCAAAGACAACTTTACCCTTTCACCCTTTTGAAAGAGATGCGTATATCTATAGATCTGTCTGCAGAGAGAGTCCGTCTATATTTGTATATATCAAATAGATCTCTATATATTCGTTTTATTTGAGCCATTCCATCTGAACGGGTGTACAAATGTACAGTGGAAACTGAAACGCTTGCACCCCCACCCACCTCCACCCTGGAGCCGATATAAATGTAGGAAGAATTAGCCTCTCACCACCGTCGTCGCAAAGTTAGGATGTTACAGCTTCTTTGCACAGGTCGTAAGTGCAGCTCATCACCCAAACTGTACTGGGGGCGGGGGGGGGAGTGTAGAGCAAAATCGCCTGAAATAAACGTGCAAATTGCTGTCAAATCGGTTGGCAAAGCTGGGTTCTTCTCCTCACATAGAGTCAGCGTCTTGTGTTGCAGCAGTTCCCGCCGAAGGCCTGCAGGTTTGCGTCTCCCACTCTGTCTCGACATAGCGGCGCCCGGAGCTGCTCCTTGAAAGAAGCCAGATGCTTGATTCGCCCGACCCCCACCTGGCCCTGAACCGTGTTCTCAGTAAAGCAGAATCCACTACAGCTGTCTGCAGCCGCCAGTGCCGCTTTCGCTGTGTCTCTTCTGCGAGGACGTGGAGGGATCAGAAGGGCTGGGGGTGGGGGTCCATCAGCGAGAAAACCTTGCCATTCTCAGGGCCTTAGCCTGCAGCCCGTCACCATGGTATCTGGGTGGCTTCTAGGCAAAATCAGTAGCCAGAGCGAGTCTCTGGTGGCGTCCAGGGAGGCTCCTGTGCTTGTCAGGGGGAGAACTCAGCTCGTGGTGGTGGCTCCTCTGGGTGACTTTGGGCCAGGTCTCAAGAGCAGTGGCCAGCACAGGGCTTGGTCTGAGCAAACGCTGACAAAGTCAGCAACCGCGAGACCTGGTCTGCCCACGGGCAGGTCTAGAGCATCACTCCCCCACACACATGGTGCTGCACAAGCCGCGGGGGGGGGGGGGGGTCCAGGAGGACTTTTCAATGTCTCCCTCCAGCAGGGGCAGGCAAACTTTTTCTGTATGGAAATTGTGCAGTGGGCGAAGATCGGGCACAAACTCGGGGGTTGGGGTGGGGCCAGCTTGAGGGGGTTTGGGTAGTCCGACCTGGGATTGAGGGGTGTGGAGTAATCTGGGCTGGGATTGAAGAGTTTGGGGGTAATCTGAGCTGGGATTGAGGGGCTGGAGATGAAGGGGTTGGGGTGCAGGAGGCGGCTTGGGCCTTGGATCGAAGCCTTCAGCGGACAGGAGAAGGCTCGGGGCTGGGGCAGGGGGCTGGGAACCATGTGAGGGGTTGAGGCTATGGGTTTGGGGTGCAGGATGCTCCAGCTGGTATCAACCGGCAGGAGGGGGATCAGGGTGGTGGGGTGGGGTGACGGTGCATCAGGGTTCCCCCAACTCCTGCACCCCCGTAGTGGCACGGACAGACTCTACCAGACAGTAGCACAGAGGGAGTTTATTGCTTCTCCAGGGTACAGCACAGCACAGATGGAATCCGGTTACAGGGCAGGCCTAGGATGCCTCAGCCCCCCTTGAGATGGGGGAGCCTGGGCCCCTAAATCCCAGCCCCTTACTTAGGCTGCGTCCTCCGTGATTCCAGACAGAAACTAAAACTCTCTTCCAGCCCTGCCCCCAGCTGTCTCCGCCCTCCTCCCTTTGTCTCCCTCCCCCGGAGGCTGAGCCTGGTGTCTGGGTTAATCCACATTTGGGAGAGTCGGTGGGAATCTCCCATCACAGCGCAGGGGGACCCCGGGTCACAGAGCAGACAGCCCCCCCCCCCATGCCACAGGTGGAGGTTCTGGGTGCAGGCCCTGGGCAGCACTTACCTCAAGCAGCTCCCAGAAGCATTGGCAGGTTCCCCCCTCCAGCTCCGAGGTGGCGACACGGCCAGGTAGCCCTGCATGCCCAGGGCAAGGCAAGCCCCAAACCTGCTCTGCAGCTTAGAAGGTCTGGTGAGCCGGGTGCTGCCCCAGGCCTCAGTTTGCCCCCAACTGCCCTAAAGCAAAGCCAGGCAGTTTGCCAGTGAATTTTGGGCTTTCCTGCCAGCCTCCCCCACCAACTCCACCTGGGCCCTGCGAGTCAGGCGGGGCTCCGTCCCTCTCGCTCAGCCCGGGAAACGGCCTCCCCACGGGGGTAAGGACGCTGCAGGCTCAGAGGTGGGTTATAAAGGTGATGGCGCTGACGTGGGCCACTCCGTGGTGAGGCATTGGACGGGGGAAGCACACGACCACGTGTATCAAAACCGAGCCTGATACCAAGTGTCAGGGCGCTTTGCTGGGTTGGCAGCTGGCTACCGGCCGCTCTCCGATGTAACTGCAAGCAGAGCCGGCCTCAAGCGCCTCTGTTCAGCGGGGCCTTGCAGGGGTTGGCTCGGCCCCGGGACTGTGGAGCATTTTCACGAATGGTCTGGCAGCGGGACACTTCCTTAGCCCTGGAGACGGGAGCTGTAAGGGAACCTGCCCTCACCGTGAGACTGGCGACAGCCTTGAGCAGGGCCCCACGGCTCCGGCGAGGCCAGAGCTGCCGCCCGCTCAGCCGCCCACCTCATCCCGCTCGCGCACGGTACAATCCCTGGAGCTGCTGCACCTTCCGCCTCCCTCAGCGCACACCAGACCCTGCGCTCAGACCGAACCCGACCGTTGCCCAGGGCTGCTGGAGCAGGCGTGTAATGAGGAGCTAGCCTGGGCTGCAGGCAGTATGTCCTCTCTTTTTGTTTCCATGTGCGTGCAGAATAAATGTTCTTCTGTGCACCCAGGCATGTGTGAATGTGCACCACCAGTAGACACACATACTGCTGGCTGTGGGTGCTCTGCTAATCAGCTGGGTGGTGTGATGGCGCGTTGGGGTTTTCCCATCTCCAGCACCCCCATAATGGCATGGACAGACTCCACCAGCCAGTAGAACAGAGGGAGTTTATTGCTTCTCCAGGATACAGCACAGATGTCATCTGGTCACAGGGCAGGCCTAGGATACCTCAGCCCCCCTTGAGATGGGGGAGACTGGGCCCCTAAATCCCAGCCCCTTTCCCTAGGCTGTCTCCTCCATGCTCCCAGACAGAAACTAACTCACTCACTTCCAGCCCTGCCCCCAGCCAGGGCTCCACTCCCCTTCTTCCCATTGATCCGCTCCCTGGGAGATAACTGGTCAGACAGGTTCGGAGCCCCCTTTGCATAATGACTCATCCCCTGCCCTGCTGGGCCATGCTGCAGCCAGCAGCCAGTGGAGGTCACTCACAACCCACTGCCCAGCACAGCAACCAGCAAGGTACCCCCCCGCTACGTCACAGGTGGTAAATCGCTCCTAGCACTCAGCCGCCCAAGCACTCAGCTTACAGGAAACACTGGCTACAGGGCCCCCCAGCTCTGCCCAGGCCGTAGCTGTCGTCCCCCCCCCCCCCACGAGACCGGAGCTCAGCTTTGGACAGGTATCACAGGCAGGTAACCAGTGGCCGGCTAATCCCCATCTGCTTACAGGGAAATCCATGTGTCCATCCGAGCCCAGAATTCCACTGGGGAGACACGGGCTCCTCCGCCCGCTCTCCCGGGCTGCCCTTGGATGTTTCCCGTAATCGCAGGCCGAGATCAGCCACACTCTGAGCCCGGTGTGGCCCGCTGTGGCTGGAGCAGCACCTGGCCTGTGCCCACAGCCCTCCGGTCTCAGACCATGGGCCCGATTCCTGCCAGTCACGGGCTCCCGCTGTCCAGCCGCACCTGGGCGGGCAGTGGCCACACACGCTCTGGAAAGGGAGAGGGGAGAGGGCCCGTCAGAACAGCCGTGGGCAGCTGGAGCTGCGCCTGCGGAGCATGCCTGGTCGTGCCTGGGAGCGGAGAACAGCCGGGCCCGACTGCCTCAGGAACCAGCAGGCGCCGCGGGATTTCTTGGCCGTTTCCTGCTGCTGCAAATGTACCTACAGAAACCAACCAGCAGGGAAGGAGCGGTGGAGACTGGGCACCGCTCTGCGCGAGATGCACCAGCCCCACTGTGCGCTAAGCAGCCGGGCCGTGGGAATGGGGCGTTTGAGACACTGGGGTTTGGCTGGCAGCACGCGCCAGGGCAGCGCAGGAGCGGCAGAGACCGACGCGGGTCTGGGGCCGGCGATAAATGTGCAGCAATGAAACTCCCCGCTGGGTGCAGGGCGCGGGGAGGGGGGCGCCCTACAGCACAGGTTGGAGACGCGAGGTTTGCTTTCCGCCGAGGGTCTGTGAACACCCGCAGGGCAAGGCAGCCGCGGACTGCGTGAGCATGCCCTGCCGCGCCCGTCCCCGTGGCCAGCGCCCCGCCCCGGCGGCTTGCGAAGAGCCCTAGGCAGCGTACGGGTTGTCGCGTCCCAACACGCGCCCTTGAAGCAGGAGCGAAGTGTTAGCGCAGCTCGGACTCTGTTGCCAGCCCGTCTCTTCTGGGTCCCCCTTGATAATCACGCGCTGGTGACGGGAGCAGCAAGCTCACTTTTTGGGGGGGCACTGGAAGTGTTGTGAGCTTCCTCCCAGCAGTGCCCCTTCGGCTTTGAGGCTGAGATTTTTCTTGCCTCATCTGATTTCCAGGGCCCCCCCCCCAAACCTCCCAGGTGCTGTGTCCAACCCTTGGAGGCTGGTTTGGTTTTCCCACGCGCAGGACCAGTTCCCAGGTGCAGTGTCGCTGCCTGGGCACGTGCAACGAGCCCTACACAAGTCAGCCTGGGCCCTTGGACACAAGCATGCACAGCCCGGCACCGCGCACCCGGCCCGCGGCGCGTACCTGAGTCCAAGACCACATTCAAGGGGGAGTCGTAGGCCTGCAGGAACTGGGCCGGGCTCAGGAGCTCCCTGCACTCCAGGAGGTGGCAGATGGTGTCCTGGGGAATAATCAAGTTGGGGACCTTCTCCAGAGCAGCATCCGGGAGGTTTGGGGGGCCCTGGAAATCAGATGAGACAAGAAATCCTCAGTCACTCAGCTCATGCTGGAGGGGGAACCGCACGTCTGCAGCCATCGACTGGCTGCTCTGCCGCCCCCCCAGTGTACCCCAAGTGTACCCCCAGAGCAAGCCCCCAGTGTACCCCCAGAGCATGCCCCCCAGTGTACCCCAAGCGTACCCCCAGAGGATGCCCCCAGTGTACCCCAAGCATACCCCCAGAGCAAGCCCCCAGTGTACCCCCAAGCGTACCCCCAGAGCATGCCCCCAGTGTACTCCCAAGCGTACCCCCAGAGCATGCCCCCCAGTGTACCCCCAAGCGTACCCCCAGAGCATGCCCCCAGTGTACTCCCAAGCGTACCCCCAGAGCATGCCCCCCCAGTGTACTCCCAAGCGTACCCCCCAGAGCATGCCCCCAGTGTACCACCAGAGCATGCCCCCAGTGTACCCCCAAGCGTACCCCCAGAGCATGCCCCCTAGTGTACCCCCAAGCGTACCCCCAGAGCATGCCCCCCAGTGTACCCCCAAGCATACCCCCAGAGCATGCCCCCCAGTGTACCCCCAAGCGTACCCCCCAGAGCATGCCCCCAGTGTACCACCAGAGCATGCCCCCAGTGTACCCCAAGCGTACCCCCAGAGCATGCCCCCCAGTGTACCCCCAAGCGTACCCCCAGAGCATGCCCCCAGTGTACCACCAGAGCATGCCCCCCAGTGTACCCCCAAGCGTACCCCCAGAGCATGCCCCCTAGTGTACCCCCAAGCGTACCCCCAGAGCATGCCCCCCAGTGTACCCCCAAGCGTACCCCCCAGAGCATGCCCCCAGTGTACCACCAGAGCATGCCCCCAGTGTACCCCCAAGCGTACCCCCAGAGCATGCCCCCTAGTGTACCCCCAAGCGTACCCCCAGAGCATGCCCCCCAGTGTACCCCCAAGCGTACCCCCCAGAGCATGCCCCCCAGTGTACCCCAAGCGTACCCCCAGAGCATGCCCCCAGTGTACCCCAAGCATACCCCCAGAGCATGCCCCCAGTGTACCCCAAGAGCATGCCCCCCAGTGTACCTCCAAGCGTACCCCCAGAGCATGCCCCCCAGTGTACCACAAGCATAACCCCCGAGTGTGCCCACCTGCTGGGAGCCAGCCCTGACGATCAACCTGAACGGCTGGACAGGTCAGTGGGGCTGTATGGGGGGGCACACAGAACGCCCGACCCGCAATAGGGGGCTCGGGGCCCTTACCTTGGGGTATTTCTGCAGATGCACCCCCAGTTTCAGGAGCAGGGCCAGGCACTCGCCAGCGACGGCCTCCACTGGCTCCTGGCGGGAGGCGTCGTAGCCCAGGTGCCTGCTGGGCACGGCCAGCACCTTGTAGCTCCACTGCTGGAAGAGCCGGGCGGGAATGTCGTGGGACAGCACCAGGATCTTGGGCTCCAGGACTAGGGCCCTGGGACAGGCAGGGCAGCGGGATCAGCAAGGGGGAGGGGACACCACCCCTCTGGGATTAACAGGGGGGCGCCACCTGCCTCCCGAGGCCTCATCCCCGGGCAAAACCGGCGCGGCAGGAGCCTGGCATGGCTCAGGCGACACCGGCCCGGGGCGGAGACTGGCAGCAAGGTGCTGGCAGGGAGCGCAATATGCAAATGAATCTTCTACCGGATTGGCGCAAAGCCGCCGGTTTCCCCTTGCCCCTCTAGAGGGCGCCAGAGAGCGTCTGGTCCCAGCCAGCCTCCGGGCCCAGGGGCTCCCCTCAGCTGGCAGCCGGCAGCCTCCGCCCGGGAGCCGCGCTCCCCCTGGCTGGGGGGACGGTGCCCCGGGGCTGTGGCTGCAGCGCCCCCTGCTGGCTAGACCCGCTAAAGACAGGGAGAGACACAGGTTCCAAGGCCAAAGGGGACCCTGGTGGCCAGTCTGGCTGCTGGGAGAACACTGGCCAGAGACACGCTCGCCCCTGCCCCAATTCCTGGAGCAGGTCCTACCAGAAAACACCCACCCTTGATTGAAACCTTTGCATGGGGGCAGACCCCAGTATGGCCCTTGGGAAGTTGTCCCAGTGGCTAATTAAAACTGGAGCCCGTATTCCCAGGCCGAATTTGCCCCGTGTCGGTGTCCAGCCCCTGACTCTTGCTCGCTTGTCTTAGCTGCCGCCTGCCAGCCAACCGCAGCAGGGGCGCGTGCTGCTAGGGCCCAGGTTCGGGTCCCGCGCCCAGCCCAGCCGCCATCGGCCTCGTGCGGGCACTCTGCACTGCGTGGCCACAGCCCTCCGGCCCTCACCTGTGCTGCTGGGGCTGCATGTCCCGCAGGTCCCGCAGGACGGCGTACAGCACCTCGCTGGAGGCCTGCAAAAGAGCAACCTCATTGGCTGCACCAACCCCTCTGGCCACATCCCGCCTGGTGCCCTGGGCTGCCGCCGAGGCAGTGGGAGGAGCCTCGGATGCCCGGGGGGGGGGCACTCAGAGGCTGGCGTGGGGGCGTCAGGCCTGCGGCTCTTCTGTGTGGGGTGGGTGAGCTAGGTCTGAGGCCCTCAGACTGTGATTGGGGGCAAGAGTGGGTCCACACATCGTGGGGTTGCAGGGAGACTAGCCCCTTTGATTTTGTGTTGGGGGCTGAGGCCTGGGACGGGGAATGGACCCTTTGAGTGAGATGCTGGGGGTACCAGGAGCGAGGCGAGGCTGGGGGGGGGCATCTGCTGCAGGGCAGTGGTTCTCCAGTGAGGTCGAGGGGGTTCTAGCCCCCGGCTCCCGCCCTCCCAGCTGTTGCTACCCTCTCCCTGGGCCAGGCTGTGGCGGGAGGGCAGCAGGGGGGTGGGGCTGACATGGGAAGGAACGGGGCTGGGGCGCAGCTAATCCCAAGTCCCCCTGGTTCCGACCCCGTTCTTTGACATTCCCGGCCGTTTGTGGCCAGCCCCCCGCCCGCTGGCCCGGTACCTCCAGGGCGTGCACCACGTAGGTGGGATAGAGCAGCACGAGGCCCGTGACCCCCTCGCCCGGGTAGCAGCGCTGCAGGCTCAGCAAGAGGCGTTGCCAGTGCCCTGCGGAGAACCCACCCACACGGCGTTTGCCGGGAGGGGCCAGCAGAGCAGCCAGCCCCAGGCTCCTGCAGCTGCCCCTTCTCCAGGCTGCGGGTCCCTCCCCCGTGTCGTGATGCCCCAGGGCGCTGTCCGGCTCAGAGTGCACATGGGCACCCAGGGCGTGGCAGCCTCTTGCAGCCAGGACAGGTGTTCCCGGGCTGCCGTGTGTACAGGCATCGCCATGGGCCCCCCGTGGCTGCCCGGCGCACTCCCCTCGCTGGCACCTGCACCTCCCAGGGGTGAAGGAGGAGCCAGCCAGCCCGTGCAGCCTGGGCTCCCCAGGCCCGCTCGCAGGGCCGGCGTGGTCCAGGGGCAGATGGGCCCTTCCCCTTGGGCTGAGCTGGAACATCCACCCGGCCTTTAAACGAGAACCGAGCCCAGAAATGCGGCCTGGGGGTGGCAGCTGCCCGGGCCTGAGACGCTCTCGGTGCCCCACACATCTCAATGGGGCGCTAGCTCTGCGCCCAGCAACAGTACCCAGCTGCCGTCCCCCCATGGCTGAGCTGGGGGCCTCCGCCACCCTTCTCTAGCCCAGCTCCCCCGCCCTGGAGCAGGCAAGCAGGGCTCCAGCCCCGTAGCTGCCGCCGTCTCCCACGCCACGTCATGCAGCCCTTGGGGCTGTCGGTCAGGCGCCCTGGCCAGCTGCTGCCAATCGGTGTGTGCCTGGCCCTAGGGCCCTTTCCGGCCCCGCAGACACTGACCTGCTAGGTCCCGTTTGTCGGCCAGCTCGGGGGCGATCTTAGCCAGCAACACCAGCCTGTGCAGAAGGGATTTCTGGAGGGGGAGAGAGGCCGGCTGGGGCTCAGAGCCTGCGGAGGGCAGGGCTGGCAGCGGGAGGCGCCGAGATGGGGTGAAGGCGGAACGGGAAGGGGAGGGGCGCACCCTGTGCTCGTGGCTCTCATGGGTGGCGATGGGTCATAGCAGGGGGCCGGACTCGGGGAGCCAGGGGGTCCCTGCCGGCCCTGAGGCTGCCCGCTCTGTGCACCCAGCCACCTGCCTGTCAGTGCGACGGGGCAGGGGGCAGATGAACCCGTGGCCCTGCACTGGCTGACTCCTCTCCTTCCCCACGCCCGGCTCGGTGGGGGTCACAGATCCATGCCAGCCGGGCAGGCGGGGGCAGCAGGCCCTGGAGCACACACCTCCCAGGAGGCGGGGCAGGGGCGGGGGGGGGGGGGGCTGGTCCTGTGGGAAGGGCGGTGAGATTTCCAGCCCACGGGGGTCAAACAGGCTCTGCCTTTCCCCGGCGCTCGGCTCCTGCTGGAAGAACGTCCCCCGGGCACAGGGCCCGCAGCACCTCCGTGGGAGTGCCCCCAGCAGGAAGCAGTGGCCCACGCTGACCGAGGCCACAGCCCCGCAGCTTGGCCTGTGGGCATCGGGACGGAGGCCCACGGCCAGCGAGCATGAGAATCCATGGGGCGCCTCGGGCCCAGGCGGCTGCCGGGAGCCGGGGGGCTCAGCAGCATCCGACCAAGGCCACCTTTCCTCCTGGGTCTGCGCCTGTCTCCCAACGTCACCGTTCCTGCTGTGGGGGAGGGGGCGCCCTGGTGGAGGGGCTGACGTGCTCCCTGGGAATCCCAGAAAAGGCCAATGTGGGGTGATTCCTTTTGGGGGAGGCTGCATGGAAGCAGAGCTGGGCAGAGGGAGCAGAGCTGCTCCTTGCATTACCCAGACGCCACCTACTGCCGGACAGGCTGTGACGTAGTGGGGGTACCTGGCTGGTTTCTATGCTGCTGGCTCTGGGGTAACCCCCACTGGCTGCCGTGGGTACCACGACCCAGCAAAACAGGATGAGTCACTATGCAAACCAGTATGGCCAGACACCTCCCATGGAGAGGAACAAAGGAAGGTGGAATGCTGCCCTGGCTGGGGGGCAGGGCTGGAAGAGGGTTAGGGAGTTGCTGGCTGGGAGCATGGAGGAGACAGCCTAGGGGAAGGGGACTGGAGTTTAGGGGCCCAGTCTCCCCCATCTCAAGGGGGCCTGAGGCATCCTAGCCCAGCTCTGTGACCAGATTACATCTGAGCTGTGCTGTATCCTGGAGAGGCAATAAACTTCCTCTATTCCACCGGCTGGTGCAGTCTGTTTGTGCCATTTCAGGGTGCAGGAGACGGGGGACCCCCATCGCGCCGTCACACAGGCCCAACAGGGAACGGAACAGACCGTCCGTGGCCATCGCCCACAGCCTCCGCTCCAACCCTCTGACAAGCTACAACCCAAACAAGCCCCCACCACAGGGCCAAACTGCATCAGCCGCACCCTCAGCGGCTCCTACACCTGCACATCCATCAGTGTGATCTGTGCCAGCCATGCCCCCGCCATGGACACTGGCCAAACCGGGCGTCTCTCTGACAGGATTAATGGCCATCGAGACAACAACGGGCAGGAGAACACGCTAACCCCCCTGGACACTCAGCAAGGGATTTCCAGCCTTCTCCTGCACCCCTCCAAACCCAGACTACAAAGAGAAACTGCAGCTGCAATTCCTTTGCAGATAGAACAGGAGCAAATTAGGACTGAATAGGGCTTTAGAATGGCTCTCTCACCCCCTTCAGAATCACCCCTCCTCATCCACTATGGGGAAAGGAGGCCAGGACACTCTGCCTGAATTGGCCTCGTTAACTCCTGTCCTACGCTCCATAGCAGCTCCCTTCTTTTGCCAAGCTACTGTCTTTTAGCAACTATACCCAGCACCCAAGAATAACCCGCACCTGAATATACCCCGCCGGTTTTGCAGTTTGAGTAAAAAAAATCTTGTATACCCCACGCACGAGTATAACCCGCAGGGTATACAAGACTGTGCGGGGGGGGGGCGGGAATTAGCCACCCTCTGGATGGGGGAGCACTCACTACGCCTGGTTCCCGCACAGCTGCACAACCTCTGGGTGGGAGAATGAGAGCGCTCCCCACCCCGTCCTGCAACTGCGCAGCCGCCAGCCTCCAGGCGGGGGGGGGGGCTCATCTCCCGGTTCCTGTGCAGCTGCAGGAAAGGGGGGGGGGCTCCTACACAGGAACCGGGAGATAAGCCCCCCCCCCGCCTGGAGGCTGCGCAATGGGGGAAGGGGGGGGAGCACGCCGCTCACCACCAAGTGAGTAAAGAAATGTGTGTATACCCCGCCCCCGAGTATACCCTGCCGGGGGGCGGGGTTTGTACAAACGAATATAACCCGCGGGCCATAGTGGCTTCAATACAGCCGGACAGACCCCGCTCTCTAGCCCTGCCTCTGTGGCGTGCACGGCGCTGCGTCTTGCCCACAAAGCATCGGCCCGTTCCTAAGGGGCCCCAGGCCTCCCTGCTGTTTCTGCAGACACAGCCGGAGACGTTGCACGGCCACGGTGCTCAGTCGTGCGAGACACGCCTGCCCCAGGCGGCAGCGGCCCTGCTCTCCAGTGGGGGGGCTGAGGACAGAGCGATTCAGATGAGATGCTCAGCAGGGACTCGGGGAGCGAGTGGACGGCAGAGCCCGGCCCTGATCCCCGGAGCCCCACGGCCCAGCCCAAAGCAGCCTGTAGCGAGCGGGCCCGTGGTGGCTCTTGGCAGGCGGTTATGTGACGATGGACCAGCGGACGCTTTCTTTCCCGGTGCCCAGCCGGCGCAGCGCTGGGGAACTGAAAACTGGCCCTTTTGGAACGGTTGATGGTGCTTTGATTTGCCCTTTGCCCTCGGGAATGGCCGGGGGCCCTGCCGGCTCGGCGAGGTCTCCGCCTGTAACGCTACAGCGTCCCTGAGCTCCCAAACGTTTCCCCTGCCCCTGGGAGGGGACAGACCCGCAGCATGAACTGGGCCAGGGGCCTGAAAGAGGCCATGGGAAAGGCTCCCAGGGCTGCTACCCAGGCAGGCCTAAGGTCAGCCCGTGCAAAGGCCCGATGCAGCGATCACCCCTCTGCTGGAGCAGCCCTGGGCGGCACGAGTAGCCCATTGACTCAGCGCAGTCCTACGAGAGGGAGGCAGAGCCCGGGCGCTGGAGCTGCAGGCGCTGGGAGCTGGAGCCTAATAGAGCTGCAGGGCTTGGGGTCTGGGGTTCCGGGTGCCCCCCGCCCTGTGGGCCATCTCCCAGCCCGGCCCCACGCCGTGCGCTCCGGGGGCCCGAGACAGGAGCCACTGACCGTTTCCTCGTTGGCCCGGGGGCCCCGCCTGGCCAGCGTGCGCTGGAGGAGACTGGTCCGGACTTTCTCCGGTTTCCTCTGCCCCACGTCCCCCCGACCAGCCATGCGCTCAGCTCGGCCTGCCACCAGCCCCGGATTGCTGCCTGGCCTCTCCGCGCCCGGCGGCCAGCGGGGAGAAGCGGGCACTGGCCGGGCGCTCGGCCGGAGAGGGGCCGGTGGGGGGAGCCGGGCGCACGGCGGAGAGGGGGCCGGTGGGGAGAGCCGGGCGCACGGCCGGAGAGGGGGCCGGTGGGGAGAGCCGGGCGCACGGCCGGAGAGGGGGCCGGTGGGGAGAGCCGGGCGCTCGGCCGGAGGGGGCCGGTGGGGAGAGCCGGGCGCTCGGCCGGAGGGGGCCGGTGGGGAGAGCCGGGCGCTGGCCGGAGGGGGCCGGTGGGGAGAGCCGGGCGCTGGCCGGAGAGGGGCCGGTGGGGAGAGCCGGGCGCTCGGCCGGAGGGGGCCGGTGGGGAGAGCCGGGCGCTGGCCGGAGAGGGGCCGGTGGGGAGAGCCGGGCGCTCGGCGGAGAGGGGGCCGGTGGGGAGAGCCGGGCGCTCGGCCGGAGGGGGCCGGTGGGGAGAGCCGGGCGCACGGCGGAGAGGGGGCCGGTGGGGAGAGCCGGGCGCTCGGCCGGAGGGGGCCGGTGGGGAGAGCCGGGCGCTGGCCGGAGAGGGGCCGGTGGGGAGAGCCGGGCGCTCGGCCGGAGGGGGCCGGTGGGGAGAGCCGGGCGCTCGGCCGGAGGGGGCCGGGCTGCAGCCGGCTGCCAAAGGGCTTTCCGCACTGTAGCAGCAGGGCCGGGCTTGGCGCTCTCGCTGCCATTGTCTGGCGGGGCAGGTGCTGGCAGGGGGCAGCGGTTGCTCTGACAACCCCCGGCGCACGGAGCCTCTTCCCACGCCTGGGCGCTCGCTGCCCGCCGCGTCTCCCGCCCCACACGAGCCCTGGGCCCAGCCGGTGCGTCTCGCGCGGTCTCGGTCCCCGCCTCTGGCTGGGCCCTAGGACACTGAGTCGAAGCGCCTGGCGTGGGGCAGGCGGCTGTGGGGAGGGGTGAGCCCCGGCGCGCCAGGCAGGCCGTGCTCCTGCAGAGGGGCCGTGGCCACGTGGTGTTCCAGACCCCCGGGGGGGGGGGCTGCGAAGCTTTTGGGGTCCCTAAAGGGGAGAAGTGTTGGGCCTGCAGCCGCTGGCCCTGCTCCTCGGGCCCTGGGGTGTTTGTCACGGGGGGGCCTGCCGTGGGGGCGCTCTCCTCCGAAGGCTTCACTCTGGGGCTCGGTTTGGCCCCTTCTGCAGGAAAGGAGCAGAGGGATCGGCCCCCCAACTCCCCCTGCAGCCGCCCCAGCCCAGCCTCCGCTGCCCAGCCATGCATCCTGGGCCAGAGGGTGGAGTGACCCCTTTCCCCCAGCTTCCTCGGTGGCCATTCCCCACCACCCCAGCAGCCCACTCTCCTGCTGAAAGGCCCCGTGTCTCGTAACACCGGGCGTGCAGGTCAGGCCAACGGGCCAGCTCGCCCCACTAGCCAGGGCCAGGCAGAGGGCATGAAGAGCACGGGACAGTTATCAAGTGAGCCACCCCCGTTGACCATTCCCGCTTCCGGCAGGCAGGTCTCAGGGCACCAAGAGCACGGCCTTGCAGCCCTGGCTGTCTGGGCTCTCAGCCATTGATGGACCAGTGCTCCATGAACGCTAGTGCTTTTCCAGCCCCGTTACATCCACCTTGGGCCTTCGTAACATCCTGCAGCAATGAGTTCCCCAGACTAGGCTTTGTGAAGAACTTTGTTTGAAATCCGCCGCTTGTTAATGCCATGAGGTGACCCAGTCCTGTGTCATGGGATGGAGTCTCTCTCGGCCGTGGCAGGCTGGTTGGCGCCAGATCAGCCCATGCCAGGCTGGGCCTGACCTATGCTGCTGTCCTCAGGCTCTGCCCCTCTGCTGCCACCTCGAGAGGCCTATTGTCAGTTGGTGGGTTGGTGATGTCATAGGAACTCAACCAATCATCACCCTTCCCTCTCCCTACTAGACTGGGAAGTGATGTCAGAAGTGAGTTCACCACTCAGCCATCTTCCTACTGGAACATGACATCAGAGGCCCATCCACCAATCACTGCCAACCTTGCCTACCACCATTCATCTGTATAGTGCGAGGTGATTGGTTGAAAGGTCTGTTCCTGGCTCACGTCTGGTGCTGCATTAGTAGCCCAGCCTTTGCGGGTGGCGTTGGGGTCTGCAGGGGCCCGCGGCCGGCCGGCTCCCTGACGTGGGCCCAGCCCGGCAGCCTTTGCTCTAGGGCTGGTGTCCCGAGCCGGTTTGGCGGCAGCTGAGGATGGGCGGCAGGGGAGGGGTCACTGGATGGTTCCCGGCTCCGTTGCCTCCCTCTGGGGCACCTGGCATTGGCCACGATGGGCAGACGGGACCCTGGGCCGGGTGGACCTTTGGGCTGACCCGGCCTGGCCGCTCTTGTGTTTGTGGGAAGTGCTGGGGGACTCATGTCATTAGAACGTGTGTGCGTGTGTGTGTGTGTGTGCATGTGTGTGTGTGCGTGTATATGTGCAGGTGCAGGAGTGTAAGTCTGTGAGTGTATGTATGTCTGTGTGCATGGCTCTGTGTGTTTGTGAGTGCATGGGTGTGTGTATGGCTCTGTGTGAGTGCCTCTGTGTGTCTGGGCACAAGTGTATGTCTGAGTGTATAGGTCTGTGTGCATGTCTGTGAGTACATGGCTGTGTGTGTCTGTTTCTGTGTGTGTGTGAGTGCGTGTCTGTCTGTCTGTGTATATCTGTGTGTGAGTGCGTGTCTGTCTGTGTGTGTATATCTATGTGTGTGAGTGCTTGTCTGTGTGAGTGCGTCTGTCTGTCTGTGTGTGTATATCTGTGTGTGTGTGAGTGCGTGTCTGTCTGTCTCTGTGTGTATATCTATGTGTGTGTGCGCGTGTCTGTGTGAGTGCGTGTCTGTGTGTGTATATCTATGTGTGTGAGTGCGTGTCTGTGTGAGTGCGTGTCTGTCTGTGTGTGTATATCTATGTGTGTGAGTGCGTGTCTGTCTGTGTATATCTATGTGTGTGAGTGCATGTCTGTGTGAGTGCGTGTCTGTCTGTGTATATCTGTGTGTGTGTGAGTGCGTGTCTGTCTGTGTATATCTATGTGTGTGAGTGCGTGTCTGTCTGTCTGTGTATATGTGTGTGAGTGCGTGTCTGTGTGAGTGCGTGTCTGTGTGTGTATATCTGTGTGTGTGTGAGTGCATGTCTGTCTGTGTATATCTGTGTGTGTGTGAGTGCGTGTCTGTGTGAGTGTCTGTGTGAGTGCGTGTCTGTCTGTGTGTGTATATCTGTGTGTGTGAGAGTGCGTGTCTGTGTGAGTGCGTGTCTGTCTGTGTGTGTGTATATCTGTGTGTGTGTGTGTGTATCTGTGTGTGTGTGAGTGCGTGTCTGTGTGAGTGCCTGTCTGTCTGTCTGTGTATATCTGTGTGTGTGTGAGTGCGTGTCTGTCTGTCTGTGTGTGTATCTGTGTGTGTGTGTGAGTGCGTGTCTGTCTGTCTGTGTATATCTATGTGTGTGTGCGCGTGTCTGTGTGAGTGCGTGTCTGTGTGTGTATATCTGTGTGTGAGTGCGTGTCTGTGTGAGTGCGTGTCTGTCTGTGTGTGTATATCTATGTGTGTGAGTGCGTGTCTGTCTGTCTGTGTATATCTATGTGTGTGAGTGCGTGTCTGTGTGAGTGCGTGTCTGTCTGTCTGTGTATATCTGTGTGTGTGTGAGTGCGATTCTGTCTGTCTGTGTATATCTATGTGTGTGAGTGCGTGTCTGTCTGTCTGTGTATATCTATGTGTGTGAGTGCGTGTCTGAGTGCGTGTCTGTGTGTGTATATCTGTGTGTGTGTGAGTGCGTGTCTGTCTGTGTGTGTATATCTGTGTGTGTGTGAGTGCATGTCTGTCTGTCTGTGTATATCTGTGTGTGTGTGAGTGCGTGTCTGTGTGAGTGTCTGTGTGAGTGCGTCTGTCTGTGTGTGTATATCTGTGTGTGTGTGAGTGCGTGTCTGTGTGAGTGCGTGTCTGTCTGTGTGTGTGTATATCTGTGTGTGTGTGTGTATCTGTGTGTGTGTGTGTATCTGTGTGTGTGAGTGCGTGTCTGTGTGAGTGCCTGTCTGTCTGTCTGTGTGTGTATATCTGTGTGTGTGTGAGTGCGTGTCTGTGTGTGTATATCTGTGTGTGTTTGAGTGCGTGTCTGTCTGTCTGTGTATATCTATGTGTGTATGCGTGTCTGTGTGAGTGCGTGTCTGTGTGTGTATATCTATGTGTGTGAGTGCGTGTCTGTCTGTGTGTATATCTATGTGTGTGAGTGCGTGTCTGTCTGTGTATATCTGTGTGTGTGTGAGTGCGTGTCTGTCTGTCTGTGTATATCTATGTGTGTGAGTGCGTGTCTGTCTGTCTGTGTATATCTATGTGTGTGAGTGCGTGTCTGTGTGAGTGCGTGTCTGTGTGTGTATATCTGTGTGTGTGAGACCGTGTCTGTGTGAGTGCGTGTCTGTCTGTGTGTGTATATCTGTGTGTGTGTGAGTGCATGTCTGTCTGTCTGTCTATATCTGTGTGTGTGTGAGTGCATGTCTGTGTGAGTGTCTGTGTGAGTGCGTGTCTGTCTGTGTGTGTATATCTGTGTGTGTGTGAGTGCGTGTCTGTGTGAGTGCGTGTCTGTGTGTGTATATCTGTGTGTGTGTGTATCTGTGTGTGTGTGTGTATATCTGTGTGTGTGTGTGTGTATCTGTGTGTGTGTGTGTGTGAGTGCGTGTCTGTGTGAGTGCCTGTCTGTCTGTCTGTGTGTGTATATCTGTGTGTGTGTGAGTGCGTGTCTGTCTGTGTGTGTATATCTGTGTGTGTGTGTGTGAGTGCGTGTCTGACTCTCTGTGTGTGTATATCTGTGTGTGTGTGAGTGCGTGTTTGTCTGTCTGTGTGTGTATATCTATGTGTGTGTGCGCGTGTCTGTGTGAGTGCGTGTCTGTCTGTGTGTGTGTATCTGTGTGTGTGTGAGTGCGTGTCTGTGAGTGCCTGTCTGTCTGTGTGTGTATATCTGTGTGTGTGTGAGTGCGTGTCTGTCTGTCTGTGTGTGTATATCTGTGTGTGTGTGAGTGCGTGTCTGTCTGTCTGTGTATATCTGTGTGTGTGTGAGTGCGTGTCTGTCTGTGTGTGTATATCTGTGTGTGTGTGAGTGCGTGTCTGTCTGTCTGTGTATATCTGTGTGTGTGTGAGTGCGTGTCTGTGTGCGTGCGTGTCTGTGTGTGTATATCTGTGTGTGTGAGTGCGTCTGTGTGAGTGCGTGTCTGTCTGTGTGTGTGTATATCTGTGTGTGTGTGTGTCTATATCTGTGTGTGTGTGAGTGCGTGTCTGTGTGAGTGCGTGTCTGTCTGTGTGTGTATATCTGTGTGTGTGTGAGTGCGTGTCTGTGTGAGTGCGTGTCTGTGTGAGTGCGTGTCTGTCTGTGTATATCTGTGTGTGTGTGAGTGCGTGTCGGTGTGAGTGTGTGTCTGTCTGTCTGTGTGTATATCTGTGTGTGTGTGAGTGCGTGTCTGTCTGTGTGTATATCTGTGTGTGTGAGTGCGTGTCTGTGTGAGTGCCTGTCTGTCTGTGTGTGTATATCTGTGTGTGTGTGAGTGCGTGTCTGTCTGTCTGTATATCTGTGTGTGTGTGAGTGCGTGTCTGTCTGTCTGTATATCTGTGTGTGTGAGTGCGTGTCTGTGTGAGTGCGTGTCTGTCTGTGTGTGTATATCTGTGTGTGTGTGAGTGCGTGTCTGTCTGTGTGTATATCTGTGTCTGTGTGAGTGCGTGTCTGTGTGAGTGCGTGTCTGTCTGTCTGTATATCTGTGTCTGTGTGAGTGCGTGTCTGTCTGTCTGTATATCTGTGTGTGTGTGAGTGCGTGTCTGTCTGTGTGTATATCTGTGTGTGTGTGAGTGCGTGTCTGTCTGTGTGTATATCTGTGTGTGTGTGAGTGCGTGTCTGTCTGTCTGTGTGTATATCTGTGTGTGTGTGAGTGCGTGTCTGTCTGTCTGTCTGTATATCTGTGTGTGTGTGAGTGCGTGTCTGTCTGTCTGTATATCTGTGTGTGTGTGAGTGCGTGTCTGTCTGTGTATATCTGTGTGTGTGTGAGTGCGTGTCTGTCTGTCTGTCTGTATATCTGTGTGTGTGTGAGTGCGTGTCTGTCTGTATATCTGTGTGTGTGTGAGTGCGTGTCTGTCTGTCTATCTGTGTGTGTGTGAGTGCGTGTCTGTCTGTCTGTCTATCTGTGTGTGTGTGAGTGCGTGTCTGTCTGTCTGTATATCTGTGTGTGTGTGAGTGCGTGTCTGTCTGTGTGTATATCTGTGTGTGTGTGAGTGCGTGTCTGTCTGTCTGTCTGTATATCTGTGTGTGTGTGAGTGCGTGTCTGTCTGTCTGTATATCTGTGTGTGTGTGAGTGCGTGTCTGTCTGTCTGTATATCTGTGTGTGTGTGAGTGCGTGTCTGTCTGTCTGTATATCTGTGTGTGTGTGAGTGCCTTCAAACTGCCCCCTCCCTCCCCCCACCTGCCACGACCAGCCCCTGCCCGAGCGGGAGCAGATCTGTGGCTGTGTCCATCCCCCCCCCCCCGCTGTAGAAAAGCGGGTCTGGGCAGAAACGCATCTGCAGGGTGCAGCTGTGTGTCCTAGTGGTGAGAGCAGAGGGGGGGCTTGCAAATTCACCTCCCAGCCCAGCACTGATCCCCGTGTACTGCCCAGAGCCCAGCGGGGCGCTCGCCTGCCGGGGCTCTGAGGAAGGCTCTGCAGACCCCAGTGTGCGCGGCCAGCCGGGCCTGAGCACCCAGCTCCAGCGGAGACTTTATTGCATAGACCTCGGTGCGCATCCCCCCGCCCCCCGGTACGAAAAATAGTCGCCTTTTACAAAACACAAAGTGCCGGGGACCCGACGGGACTAGAACTCTCCGTGCCCAGAATAAACCCTCCCCCGCCCCACGGCCCCCTCCTGCTAAGGCACAGGCTGTGCAGGGGCACCAGGGCCGGGGCGCGGCCTCAGCAGCCCTAGGGACAGAGAGTGGGCCCCACCCCCAGGGACCCTGGGAGCCCAGCGATGGGAGCAAGGTGGCCTCTCCGGAACCCCGGCCCCTGCCTAGGGACTGTCCGTTTCCTCCCTCCCAGCCGCGCTCCGTCTGGCCCCGGCCGCCTGGTCAGAAGCTGGATTCAGGCACTGGCTTCCTCCGGCCCAGCGAGGCCGTGTGGTCCCTGGCCCTCGGCAGGGTGCCGGAGGCCGCCTTCTCCACGGGCGCGCTGCGGCTGTGCTTCTGGAGGGAGGCCGCCCTGCGCAGGGCCCCCTCGGCCTTGCCGGGGATGCTGGCAGAGCTCTGCGAGCGCTTGATGTCCACCTCGGAGCGGCTGAGCCGGCCGTTGGCCCTGCGCTCGCTGCTGGCGCTCGGGGGGCCGTTGCACAGCGACGTCCGGGAGGAGCCCATGGCCGGCTCCGAGTCGCTAGGCCGCTTGGGCTCCTTCCTCAGGAAGCCCGGCCGGAAGACGGCGAACTTCCCTTCGGGCTGCCTCTCCGCCTCAGGCTCCCTGCCGTGCCCCCCGGCCTGGGCGGGGGTTCTTTGGTCGAGGTCCCTGCCCCGGCCCGGCGCCCCTTTGGCCCTCAGGGAGCTGTGTGGGTGGGGCAAGGAGCCCGTGCGGGCCGCCCCATTGGAGCTGACTTTGCCCCCCTGGCTCTTTGGCTCCTCGGCTCTCCGGGGGCCCCCCGCGGTGGCTGTTCTCTGCGGCTGGCCCGTGTCCTCCTTTGGTTTGCTGCTCCGCCTCAGGGTCCCGGCCTTCTCGGCAGCCAGGGATGCTCTTTCGTGGCTCTCCGTGGCACCCCCCAGGGCGCCTTGGGAGTTCCTGCTGGCCCCGTGGTCCTCCCCCGTCGTGGCCGGGTTCACCGGCGGCCTCGCCAGGGCTGGGGTGTTCTCGCTGCCCACGGCGCCTGTCATGAGGGGGACGATGGACTCCTTGGTGTACCGGGGCCTGCGCCCGGACTCGAGGTACTCCACCAGCTCCCCGGACGTGGCCTGCGGCCGCTCTCTGACTGCAAAGGACCAGCGGAGGGGGGCTGGCTTGGTCGCCCCGAGCCTGGGCTTGGTGGGAGACTCTTTCATGCTGACACTGCGCCCCTGAATGCCGCGCACCAGGGGCCGCGCCTCGAAGCCTCCTGCAAGAGAAAGCGGCAGGTTGGTGGGAGCCCACAAGAGCAGACCAGCTCCAGGTGCTCCCTCCATGATGGGCACCGGGGGCAGCTGGGGATGGGCACAGCGCCTCCAAGAGCTGCTGAAGCTGCCCACGAGCGAGCCAGGGCAGGCCCCAGCCGGCAGCGTGAGCTAGTGGCTAGGGACCTTGGCCAGGGAGCCAGGAGAACTGGGGTCTAGTCTTGGAGTGACCTCGGGCACGTCACTAAGTGCCTCTCGTCCGCCTAGGCCCTTCCCTTGGCCCTGCCCCTGAATGCCCAGTGCCCGCTGCGGGGGGGGCACCAGACGACGCTACCCGCGGGGTCCAGGTCCCAGGAGCCAGCTGAATGGCTCGGCCGGCCCTCTGGTGCAGGCAGCGCACCGGAGCATGGACCAGCCGCCCTGGCGTCTGCCAGCCACAGGGGCTGCACGGCTGGGGCGGGGGCAGCCGGGCAGGGTTAACCCCCCATGCGCCAGGGGCCCGTTGGCTTGGGAGTCCTGGCTCGAGGCGCTGCCCCAGCGTGCCAAGCCTGGCGCTGCCACGGGGCCGGGGCCTGGGGAGAAGGGCAGCTCCTGGTCTTCAGCAGAGCTAGAAAACGGGGCCTCTCCAGGCTTCTGCCCGAGGGGGAGTAAACGGAGCCCCAGTGCCCCTCATTCGCTGCCAATGGCCCGGCCAGGCCGGGGGGTTACTGGGAATGAGCTGGGGGGGATAAAACGGGCCTCCCCTGAGTCCCTTCCCCGGCGCCAGCCGACTGCCTGGGTCCCCCCAGCCGGTGCCCTTGGGGGCCGGTGCTGCTCTGCGACCCGAGGGGGGTCTCCGTTGACAGGGCCGGGCCCCGGCTGCCCCGGGGGTCGGGCTGGGAGCAGCACCCACCTTTCTCCTGGCTGGCTGCGGCGTCGGAGAAGACGGGCGAGTCGGGGGCCGTGGGGAGGGAGGGGCAGGCCGTGGAGCTGCGGGACCCCAGGCTCTCCCGCTTGCTGAGCCGTGCGAGCCAGTGATCCGACACGGAGGAGCTGGTGGAGCCTGCAGAGGAACCCAGAGAGCCGGCGGGAGCCGCGTGACCGGGGCACAGAGCCAGTGGGGTGCTGGGGGCCCAAAAGGCTCCAGCCCCTTCCCCTGCCCTGGCACGGAGCGGTACACGGCCCCAGGGACCTCTGGGTGCGGAGTGGGCCCCGTGCAGAGATCCCCAGGGGCCTTGGGGGGTGCTGGACCAGGCCCCCAGTAGGTAGCCAGGTGCCAACCTGGCTGTTTGGTTGCAATGTGGAGGGCACACAATGGCTGTTGTGTAGCTGCTGGCCCGGCCAGAGTCAGGGGGTCGCCCATGCCCGCCCACTAGACCCGCGTGCATGCTTTGAGGTTGTGTGTGTGTGTGTGTGTGTGTGTGTGTACTTTGTGGTTGTTTTTGTGTGTGTGCGCTTGCATGCTTTGTGGTTGTGTGTGCTTTGTGGTTGCGCATGTGTATACTTTGGTTGCACGTGTGCGTATACACTTTGTTGTGTGTGTGTGCGCTTTGTGGTTAAATGTGCATATGTGCTTTGTGATTGTGTGTGTGCGCGTGCATGCATTTTGATTGCGTGTGTACTTTGCGGTTGCGTGTGTGCGCATGTGCTTTGGGGTTGTGTATGTGTGCGTTTTGGTTGAGTGTGTGTGTACTTTGTGGTTGTGTGTATGTGCGTGCTTTGTGGTTGTATATGTGTGCGTGCATGCGTTTTGGTTGCGTGTGTGTACTTTGTGATTGCATGTGCATGTGTGCTATGTGGTTGGGTGTGCACGTGCCGGTCAGTGTGTACTCTGTGCACGCCTGGTGGCATGCCCATCCTGGCGGGCGGTGCCAGGGCCGTGCCAGGGAGTCAGGCGCGGACCCACCTCGCAGGGAGCTGCCGGCCGACCAGCTGGGGATGACGTTGCGGCGCTGGTAGAAGAGGATGTAGGCGCCCCGGGTGCAGACCTCGTCCTCCGGGACCGGCTCCACGGCGCTGTCGTCGTAGCCGTACCAGCGCCCGTCCAGCGAGTTCCTGCAGTAGGCTGGGCCGAGAGCGCGGCGGGGTGAGCCGGGGGCCGAGAGCGCGGCGGGGGGAGCCGGGGGCCGAGAGCGCGGCGGGGGGAGCCGGGGGCCGAGAGCGCGGCGGGGTGAGCCGGGGGCCGAGAGCACGGCGGGGGGAGCCGGGGGCCGAGAGCGCGGCGGGGGGAGCCGGGGGCCGAGAGCGCGGCGGGGGGAGCCGGGGGCCGAGAGCGCGGCGGGGGGAGCCGGGGGCCGAGAGCGCGGCGGGGGGAGCCGGGGGCCAAGAGCGCGGCTCCCAACAACAGGGGATCCTGCTGGGCGCGCTCCCCCGTGGGGCCCCCACTCCACACGGCACCCGGCGTGCTCCCCCGTGCGGGGTGCACTCACATGTGTGGTGCCTGCCTCGCACGGTGCCCAGCGCACTCCCCCATACAGCCCCCGTCACGGTGCCCAAAACACTTCCTGGTGCAGCCCCCGCCCCGCACAGTGCCTGGCGCACTCCCCATGCGGGGTGCACTCACCCACCTCGCACAGTGCCCATAGCACTCACCCGCATAGTGCCCACCTCGCACAGTGCCCATAGCACTCACCCGCATAGTGCCCACCTCGCACAGTGCCCATAGCACTCACCCGCATAGTGCCCACCTCGCACAGTGCCCATAGCACTCACCCGCATAGTGCCCACCTCACACGGTGCCCGGCACACTCACCTGCGTAGTGCCCACCCACATGGCACCCTGCTCACTCCCCCATGAGGGGTGCACTCACATGTGTAGTGCCTGCCTCGCACGGTGCCCAGTGCACTCCCTGGTGCAGCCCCTGCCCCGCACAGTGCCTGGTGCACTCACCCACATAGCACCCACCTTGCACATTGACTGGTGCACTCACCCGCGTAGCGCCCGCCTTGCACGTTGCCCGGTGCACTCACCCTCGTAGGGCCCGCCTTGCACAGTGCACAGTGCACTCACTCGCGTAGCACCCGGCTCCCACAGTGCCCAGTGCACTCACCCGTGCAGCGCCTACCTCGCACGGTGCCTGGTGCACTCACCTGCCTCACACAGTGCCCGGCGCACTGACCCGCACAGCACCCGCCTTGCACGGTGCCCAGCAAACTCACCGGAGCAGCGCCCACCTCCCATGGTGCCCGGCGCACTCACCCGCATAGGGCCCGCCTCGCACAGTGCTCAGCGCACTCACCCATGTAGTGTCCGCTTCCCATGGTGCCCGGTGCACTCACCCGCACAGTGCATGCATCGCATGGTGCCCAGCGCACTCACCTGTAGTGCCGCCTTGCACGGTGCCCAGCGCACTCACCCGCGTCATGCCCAGCACACTCACCCGTGTAGTGCCTGCCTCGCACGGTGCCCGGCACACTCACCCGTGTAGTGCCCGCCTCGCACAGTGCCCGGCACACTCACCCGTGTAGTGCCTGCCTCGCACGGTGCCCGGCACACTCACCCGTGTAGTGCCTGCCTCGCACGGTGCCCGGCACACTCACCCGTGTAGTGCCCGCCTCGCACAGTGCCCGGCGCACTCACCCGTGTAGTGCCCGCCTCGCACGGTGCCTGGCGCACTCACCCGTGTAGTGCCTGCCTCGCACGGTGCCCGGCACACTCACCCGTGTAGTGCCTGCCTCGCACGGTGCCCGGCACACTCACCCGTGTAGTGCCTGCCTCGCACGGTGCCCGGCGCACTCACCCGTGTAGTGCCCGCCTCGCACGGTGCCTGGCGCACTCACCCGTGTAGTGCCCGCCTCGCACGGTGCCCGGCGCACTCACCCGTGTAGTGCCCGCCTCGCACGGTGCCCGGCGCACTCACCCGTGTAGTGCCCGCCCTGCATGCTGCCGTGGTGGTTGCAGACGGCGTACAGGTCGTAGAGGGAGTCGAGCTGGCAGCCGTGGGACAGGTACGGAGGCCGCTTCCACGCCGCCCACGGGCCCGGTGCCTGCTTCCCGGCCTGGCTCCGCTGGGCCACGTGGGGGGCCATGTTGAGGCCGCGCAGGGGGAAGCGGACCAGGGTGGAGAGCTTGGTCCTGCGCTCGCCCGCCTGCCGGAACCGCTTCAGGTGGATGAGGAGGATGTCGGGCAGCGTCCAGAGGCTCAGCTTCACCACGCCCTGCTGCAGCACCTGGCAGTGCGGGCACCGCCAGGCGTCATCGGGGGCCAGCTGGGGACACAAGACACCAGGACTGGGGGCTCCTCACGGAGAGAGGGGGCAGTGCAGGGTTCAGCCGACAGCAGGCACATCCCCCCGCCCCCGCCACTGGGCTGCACGCCCTGGCCACAAAGAGCAGAGACCCTCTAGGGCTTTAGGCTAGAGGAGAATCCCCTGCTCTACAGGGCCTATGACACACAGAGGAGCCATTCCGACTGCATCCAGGGGAGGGCGGCATCACAGGGACAGTAGCCAGCTCGCTCTGGGTATGACCCCAGGACGGCCGACCCACTGATCTCCCCCCGGGGACTGTTTTCACCCCCTTGCTGCTACCCCAACCAATTCCAGGCCCCCCCCCAGCTGCCGCAGGAGAGGCCCAGAGCCCTGCAGGAGGGTGGGGGCGTGAGAGCCACGGGCTGTGGGGAAGCAGCCGTAGGAATGAGCCCTGGAGTGGAGCGGTCGGCCAAGCCACCCTGCCTGTCAGTACCAGACTGGCTCGGACCGTGGCAGGGCCCTCTGCCCCGGCAGGCAGGACAGTGGAACCCACCCTGGGGAGGGTCTCAGCCGGCAAGGCCTGGGCTCCCCAGCATCCCAGCGGGTGTGGAGGCAGCAATGTCTCCTGGCCGGGCCATGCCCCCTGTACCCACTGGGCTCCGGGTGCCACAGCGCCATCCCTCCAGCAGGATTCGTCCAGCAGGGAAGCTCAGCTCCCAGCGCCTGTCTGGCCTGGCTCAGGCTCAGCGAGGAAGGCCGGGGCTCCCCTCACAGGGCCGGGGGCTCTCCGGGTCCAGGCAGGGCAGCGGGTTCACTCCACACCCCACCCTGGCCCCCTGAACCAGCATGCGGCCGAAGCACCGAGGCAGGGCAGGGCTAAAGCCGACCAACGGGCCCCATGCGCCACCCACTGAGAAGAGCCAGGGCAGCACCCTGGGGTGCTCGTCTGTCACCCAGTGCCCCAGATGGCCCAGCGCAAAGGGCAGCGCCCGGCCCAGGGGGCATGGCTGTCCCCCGTCCCGCAGGGCACGTACCTGCTCCTCCTTGGTGTAGAGCTGGAAGCACTCGTCCAGGGTGCAGCTGTGCTGTTGCTGCTGGGCCTGCTGCTGCAGCTGCACGCTCTCGCTGTCCTGCACCACCTCCTCTTGGATGCTGCCGAACAGGCTGCGAAGGCCAGGGAGGGGTTGGTGGGGGCAGCAGCCACTGTGCCCACCTTGGGCGCAGACTCCACTCGCTTTGGCGCACCGTGACAGCAGCCAGCACCTGCCCTGCCCTTCCCGAGCCAGCCACCGGGAATTGCCTCCAGATCATGAGGCGGTGAGTTCCGCAGGTCGAGTTACAGTAAGACCCTCCTAAGTGACGGGTCCCCAGTGGCCAACACTGCCCAGTACGCGGGTGGGAAGTCAGGGTCCAGCCCAAGAGAGTCACCACTGCCAGTGATGTGGGGACGTGAGCCGCTTCAAAGGGCCAACGTTCAGACCCCAAGTGAGGCTGCCAGGCTGGGCCAATACTAAGGCGCCTGGCTCTGGGGGGTGACACGCAGAGCCCCGGGTCCTGGTGTGAGGCCTGCAGCTGGCTGAGGGCCGAGCACTGAGGGGAACCGAGCCGTTTTCTTCTGGCCGTGGCGCCCCGTGTCTGAGCCCAGCCCCGGCCCGGAGCCAGACCTGCCGCCTCGGCTCAGGGGCTCTCCCGCCGCGGCTCTGGACTCACCGCTCTTTGGCGCTCAGGTCCCACTCCACCACCAGCTTGACGTGGGGGGGCTCGCCGGGGCCGCAGCTCTGCAGCGCTCTGCGGGGACAAGGGCAGGCGTGAGCGGGAGGGAGCCCTGCGGGGTGGCGCTGGCAGCAGGTTCCCCCTGCCCCCCCGCCCTGTGTGAGACCCTGCAGGGAGCCAGCCAGCCCCCTGGCCGCAGCCTCACGCGTCCCTGGAGCCCTGGCCCTGCCCCGCGGTGGAGCGGCGGCGACTCCGGCAAGGGGCCCGTCCACGGAGCGATTACGGCCGGCCCACCAGCCTCCCGGCATCCGTCCTGCCAGCACCAGGCCTGGGAAGCGAAGGGGGGCTCCCAGCCACGGCCCCACGGCCCCAGCCCGCTCCAGACACACGGAGATCCCAGCGGTGACGCCGTCCGCTGAACCCTTGTGCACGTGGCCAGGGGCCGCCAAGAGCCTCAAAGCAGGATCTCACCCCTCCCACTCCAGGGAGCTCAGCCGTGGCACCCCATGCTGCAGGGGAGCCGCGTGGAACTCGCCTGGCCCCAGGCCCCCCCGCGCTCTGTGCCCTGCCTGCGAGGCGCCCCCATCCCCCGGCTACGCTCGATACACGCCGGGGGGCTGCCCCGGGGCCGGGTCGATTGTGCCGCCCGCCGGAGGGCGCGAAGGCAGCGAGGGACGAAGCCACCCGGAGGCAGGGCGGCCCCACTCACCCGCTGCGTCCCGGGCTGACGCCGACGGCAGACGTTCGCCCTGGGTCTGTGCAGCGCCTGGCGCGCCAGGGTCCAGGGCTCCTGGGCAGGCCCACCGAGCCAATAGCCACTGGGCGCTGGCTCCGACAGGACGGTTTGCACCGGGGGGCGGGGTCTCCCCTCGGGCCAGGTGGGCAGCAACGTGCTGGCCCCGATCCGGCACACCTGGCCGGCGGCTGTCACTGGGGAGAGCCCTGGTCCGGGCCTCGGCTCTGGCCGTGCGGTGAGCTCAAGGACTGTGCGCCCGTCCTGGGGACGGCCGGAGGGAAGGCTCCCGCGCCAAGCAGCCATGAGGGGCAGAGAGGGGACGGGGGGCAGGGGAGCCCCCCATCAGAACACGGCCTGGCAGGGAATGAGCCCCCCTGTAATCCCCGGAAGGGCCAGCAGGTGGCAGACGCCTCCCAGACAAGCTGCTTGCTCCATTATCCGAGCCGGAGCCCGGCGATGGAGGGTTGCTTCCACCCCTGGTTGCCACCGAGAAGGCGCCCGAGCGCTCAGCCCCGTGCAGCCGGGCTGCTCCCCTCTGGGCCTCGAAGGCCGGGCCCGGAGGAGACCACGGAGTCTGCAGGCGGATGCATGAGCTCCGAAAAGGCTGCCCTCTGTCTCGCCCAGCCCGTGAGCCCCAGTGACCCCTCCGCCCCCAGCGGGCCTGAGCGCAGCTGCCTGTGCTGGCGCCTTGTGAGTGGTCCCCGGGGCCAGAGAGCGGGGCTGCCCCGCTGGCTGGGCCTGGCTCCTGTGCCGGGATACGGCACGTGGGGCGCCTGGTGCCGGGACCCCGTGAGCCGGGCTGCAGCGGCCGGAGCAGGCCCCAGCTGGCAGGAGCTGCTGTTTCCCGGGGAGTCCAGGGCAGGCTCCCTCTTCCAGCCCACCAGCCATCGTCCCCTGGCTGCCAACCCTGGCTCCCTGTGGCTGATCTCTGCAATCCCTTAGGAGCTGCAACCAGCCCCCCGCGACTGGGCCCTGCTGCATGAGCCCCTGCTCCCCCTCCCAGAGTGCACACCTCTCCCGGGCACACACGGGGCACCCCCATTCTCAGATGGGCCCCGTCCTGGGGACAGGGCTGCCCTACACCCCTCCCTGTGGGTGGTGCTGCCAAGGCACAGCACCAAGAGGAGTCTGGCCTGACACTGACAAAGTGCAGATGCCACGGTGATGGGCAATTAGTCATGGAGAACACTGGTGTGAGACAATCCTGTGAGAACGCAGCAATAACAAAGGTACTGGTGCGAGAGGATCCTGGGAGAATGCAGCAATACAAAGACACTAGTGCGAGAGGATCCTGTGAGAACGCAGCAATAACAAAGGTACTGGTGCGAGAGGATCCTG
This sequence comes from Pelodiscus sinensis, assembly GCF_052426305.1. Classification (NCBI taxonomy): domain Eukaryota; kingdom Metazoa; phylum Chordata; order Testudines; family Trionychidae; genus Pelodiscus; species Pelodiscus sinensis. Next base: position 27,897,511 of record NC_143071.1, read on the forward strand.
TGAGAACGCAGCAATACAAAGACACTAGTGCGAGAGGATCCTGTGAGAACGCAGCAATACAAAGACACTAGTGCGAGAGGATCCTGTGAGAACGCAGCAATAACAAAGGTACTGGTGCGAGAGGATCCTGTGAGAACGCAGCAATACAAAGACACTAGTGCGAGAGGATCCTGTGAGAACGCAGCAATAACAAAGGTACTGGTGCGAGAGGATCCTGTGAGAACGCAGCAATACAAAGACACTAGTGCGAGAGGATCCTGTGAGAACGCAGCAATACAAAGACACTAGTGCGAGAGGATCCTGTGAGAATGCAGTGGTTCAAGGGCAGTAGTGCAACAGGATCATTCCAGAATCCAGTGGTGGAAAGGCACAAGTGTGACAGGATTATCTGTGAATACGGCAGTGCACTCACTAGTGACAGGATCACATGTGAATACGGTGGTGCAAAGCCACTAGTGACAGGATCACATGTGAATACGGTGGTGCAAAGCCACTAGTGACAGGATCACATGTGAATACGGCAGTGCAGTCACTAGTGACAGGATCACGTGTGAATACGGTGGTGCAAAGGAAGTCGTGACAGGATCGTTGTACGCTCTACAATGACACCACCCAGCGACTCAGTGGCGGCAGCATTCTGTGCCCTCATGGACGCTGGCTGCCCCTCACCCTACGCTAGCTAGGAAGGGCTCGGCTGTCGGTGCTGGTGCTGCAGCAGCTGCAGAGGGATCTGCACTGGGACCACAAGTCCTGCCTGGCCATCCCAGCCGCCAGGCCCAGTATAAAAGTTCACCTGGAGCAAGCAAGTCCTTGCCTGGAAGAAATCAAAGCCTGAGCTGGAGCGGAGGAGCGAGGCCTCGGCTGCCTCCCCGTGCTCTGCCCCAGGACGCGGGCGCCCGGCAGTGTCCACAGGCAGAGCCCCACTTCCTCCCTGCTTACTTCGTGGCTGCAGAGAGAACCCATGGCAGGTAGCAGGGACGGCCACTGCCCGCCAGCTGAGCCAGGGCCGGCCTCGGGGAGCAGGGTTACAGGCACGTCCGGGGGGTCGCTGATTTCAGGGCAGGGGGCTGAGGCCAGGTCCCTCCGGCCCAGGTTTCTTGCAGAGAGGAGCAGATAGGGACCAGCTCCCCAAAGCGCACTGGGGCTGGGGGGGGTTGCCGGGGGGGCTGCCAAGCGCTGCGGACAGATTCCAGGCCCAGCCGCTTCTGCAGCCACACTCCTCCGAGGAGTGAGCACCACTTCCAAACGCGGCCGCTTCGCCCGGGGCGAGGTGGGAACGGCGCTCTGGGGGAGGAGCCAGGCCGGATGCGAGCAGGGCGGGGCCGTGTCGTTATTGTTTGACGCCGCTCAAAGGGCAGAGTCTGCGCCTGGCCCGGCAGGGGCGGCGAGCTGGCCCCAGCAGCAGCAGGAGGACATAGAAACCGGGAAGGGAAACGGCCCCGTGCCCTGCTTGTGCACACGGCACAGCGCCGATCACTGCCCGGGGCTGTTTGCCTGCAGATCTGACAGTGCTTTGCAAATACGGGGCAGCAGCGTTAACCCCTGAACAGAAAGGGAAATTGAGGCAGGGAGGTGCAGTGACTTGCAGTCACCCAGGGAGACAGTGGCTGGCCCAAGGAAAGGCCCCAAGTCTCCTGATGCTTGGTGGGGTGTGTAACTCCTCACACACACTGCCGCTCCCCTGCGCCAGCCTGGAGACCCTCCGGAGCGCCCCTCCCCCCCGGCAGGCAGCGGAGTCTCCCAGGGCGTGTCACTCCCAGCGATCTCGCTGCAGAATCCCGCCCAGGAGCCCGTCACGGCTCCCAGGGACAATCCGCGTGAGGGACATGCCAAAGGGAGCTGGGGGCGAGGATGGATCTGTGCAGCGCCGAGCGCCCGGGCAGCCAGAGGGGCCCTGTGGAGCTCAGCGTCCAGCAGCAGTGATGCAGCGGATAGCAGCCCGCCAGCACCGCCGCAATAAACTCGGACACACGGTGCTGCGAGGGGCCTCTTGCCGGAGGGGCTCCCAGGCCTGCTGCTGCTCCCTCCGGGGGCCGGCAAGGAGCAGAGCGGAGGGCAAGCCCTAGTCCTGAGCCCAGCGGGGCGCACCAGCCACCTCCGGGGCACCGAGTGTGACCGAGAGCCGGGCACGGGCTGCCGAAGGAGCCAACGGCAGGATTTTCTTTGCGGCAAAGTGAAGCCAGCGAGAAACGCTTCCCGATAAACAGCCCAACACCCAGCTGGGCCTTCGGGGGCCTCCCCACATTGCACCCCCGGCCACGAAGGGCAGCAGGAGTGGAAGCTAGATCCTGCTGCTTCCGCATCACAGGCCCTCCAGTCCAGCTAAAGGAAAATCTTTCTGGGTGCCTAGCAGTACGGGGCCAATGACACGCAGCCGAGCAGTTCTGATCGCACCCAGCAGAGGGCAGCACTCTCCCCTAACCCTGGCCAGCTGATGACAGGACGCAGCGAGTAACCCTTTTCGGAAGGGAAACGTCTGAGATACCCAGACAGCTGTTAAATAAACGCTCCCGCCAGCACAGGGCAGGCTAGTGACACCCCCACATCAGAGGCCTTGCTGGTGGGAGGTGGGTCTGGGATCCAGGCGAGGAGGGGAAAGCCCAGGGCTGTCTGGGGAGCCGCCGCGGGAATTCAGCTTGTCTCACTTGGCCTGAAATCTAGTCCCAGCCCCGGCCCTGGTCCCTCCTCCCCCTCAGGCCCGGCCTGTGCCCCCCGGGCTGGTCCTCCTCCCTCCATCCTCTGGCCCCCGCGTCTGACCCCGGCCCTGGTCCCTCCGCCCCAGGCCTGTCCCTGGCTCTGGTCCCTCCAGTGGCCCCTGGCTCAGCTGCTTCCATCCCGGCGGGGGGGCCTCTTACCTGTCGACAGCGGGGTGGGAGAGCGGCCTGCCGTCCTCGGGGGAGAGGTAGCTACAAGCCACGGAGCCTCCGGCAACCCGCACCCGGAACAGGTCCCCCAGGCTCTGCGAAAGAGAAGCACAGAGACTGAGGATCCCTCTTCGGCAGCCCCTCCCCACAGCACTTCCCTTCAAAGGCCCCCCAGAGCACTTGCCCGGCCAGAGGAGAAATGCAGCTGCCTCTGGGGAGGAGCACAGCTGGTGCCAGCAAAGGGCTCTGCCGGGTTGCAGGGGCAGCGAAGCTGGTCACTCTGGCTGCCAGCCCATGGGGGAGTCCGGGAATCACGCGGGACACACCGGGGGCAGGGAGGGGCCGGGTTCCTGCAAGCCGTTGCGTGGATCGAGAAGGCCTGGTGCATGCTGGGACTGGAAGCCCATTAACACAAGGGGCTGGTGGAACCCAGGGCCTGCCTGTGGCCAAGGCAAACCCCAGCCCCTCGCCCCACAGGGACAATCCAACCCCCGGTGCCCAGGCGCCCTGCAGCTGGCGTTTAGCCAGGGGACACTCGGCACCGCTCCAGGCTGGCGCCGGGTTAGCGCCTTCACCGCCCTGCCACCTGGCACCCTGTGCTCCACGTGGGCTCCTTGGAGGCAGGAGCTGGGCGCGACTGCACCTCAAAGGCTAGAGATGGGCCCAGCCCTGCTGGCAACTCCCCCCCCCCCCCCCAGCTGCCCCTCCACCCGTGGCCCAGCGCATCAGCAGCTCCTGCATTTCACACCCGTGCATCCCCGCTGGCCTCAAGAATCCAGTGCTCACCTGCCCCCACCGCACCCAGCCAGGCGCCTAGAGAACGGAAAGGCTCCGTTATCCCCGAGCGCACCTGGCGCCTGTGGTGCAGGGATGCCGCCGGGCTCGCTCCAGCTCCCGCGGGACAGAGCGGCCCAATTCTGCGCACACAATTCCGTTCTCTTTCGACTGCCGCGGCGCACTGAGCGGATGTTTCCCGAGCACTATCCACAAGGACCCTCGGGTCTCTTCCGCCAGTGGTAACAGCTAATTTCAACCCCATCATTTTGTACGTGTAGTTGGGATTATGGTTTCCAATGTGCTTTACTTTGCATTGACTTCCCTATACCAGTTTTGGAGTATTAATACCATGGGGTATGTCTACACTGCATCCCTAGTTCGAACTAGGGATGCAAATGGAGACAATTGAACTAGTTAATGAAGCGGGGATTTAAATATCCCGCGCTCCATTAACATGATCTCGCCGGCGCGCTAGTTCGAATCACAGCTGATTCGAACCAGGAAGTGCGCGCCGGGACACGTTAGTTCGGACTAAAGCCCTTAGTCCGAACTAATGTTACTCCTCATTTTAATGGAGCGAGATCCATGTTAATGGAGCGCGGGATATTTAAATCCCCGCTTCATTAACTAGTTTGATTGTCTCCATTTGCATCCCTAGTTCGAACTAGGGATGCAGTGTAGACATACCCAGAACTACTAACTGTAACCGTCACCTACATTGACACAGAATATTTGGTCAATACCATTGTGCTTACACGACACAGCAATCGCCCTCAAACACCCACAGACTTTTTAATTTTCATTTATATTATCATCTGGAAAATTACAAGCAAGCAAACATACGCACTCTTAATTTGTATATCTCGGTTCTCATTACAAATATATGACGTCTAAAGCAGTCGAGTTTCCCCATAATCATTCTTCTAAAATAGGATATAACTAACACATTGGAGAAGAAATGCATTTTGGCATGACTTTAAAAAAAAGAACAGAGGAAAAGCTTTTAAAGTGATAACTGGAAAGAACATGTTAGAACAAATTGGCCAGCATGGGTTTTCTATTTGCTCTATGACACCTGGAAGAGCATTTCCAGGAGATAAAAAGGTTAGCGGCTATTTCCAATGGTGATGTGTTTTTTTTACCTGTCAAGTCACTTGGTAATTAAAAATAACGTCTTAAACACTGCAAGCTGCGTATCTGATATTCTCCAGCACACGTCGGATCAAGGCACTAACGATGGAACAATTCAAACCACGAAAAGAAATATCAACATTGAATTTGCATTTACAAAGGACGGATGCAAACGTCCGTTTTAGCCTCGGGTGTCATTCAACAGGGTGATAGAGATCCTGAGTGTGCATGCAGTGACCCAGCTGGAAGAGTCTCACCGCGCCCCCATGAAAACAGGACATGAGCCGATACATCTTAAATATTAGGAAGAAAGTTTGCTCCCTGAACAATGTCCCTTCAAGGGCCCACTCGTCTATCAAGGAAGGAGTAAAGAGATTTGTTCGGAGGCTGTAACAACCTGGAGGATTACAGCTTGCCAGGAAATGTTAAAAAATGTCCTGGTGGCCCATAGACTAATTCCAGCAAGAAAACGTTGTCCTGCCTGCTGAGCAGCAGAGCTGTGCACGGCCACCCCCTCTGATTTCCACCAGGAGCAACTGAAACGCCCGGGCGGGGGGTCTCCAACCGTTGTAACGGCAAGATCACTTTCAACTGAAGTGCAATGTAAGATCAGCCTCAAACCCAAATCCCCTTACGCAGCTTCCTTCCCCCCTTCTCCGAGCCCCGCCCCTTCTCCGAGCCCCACCCCTTCTCCGAGCCCCACCCCTTCTCCGAGCCTCTTCCCTTGTCTGAGCCCCACCCCTTCTCCGAGCCCCACCCCTTGTCTGAGCCCCACCCCTTCTCCGAGCCCCGCCCCTTCTCCGAGGCCTCGCCTTGCTCACGCCATCCCCCTTCCTCCACGAATCTCATTCACTTGTACCAGGCGGGGGTAGGGGGTTGGGGAGCAGGCTCTGGTCTCAGGCCAAGGGGTCCGGAGTGTGGGAGGGGACACCCTGTAGGTAGGGCAGTGGGGTGGTTCTGGGGGATAGAGCATTTGCCTGGGACGCGCAGGGTTGGGGGCTCAAGTCCCTTCCCCCCCTCCACCCGCCCTGGGAGTGCCAGACAGCCAATACCGGCTGCCCCAGGGATGGATGTGGCTCCTGCATCAGGAAGCCAGGATAAGGGACGCCCTGAAGGCAGGGAGGTGGGCTGGGCTCCGGACTGGCCATGGGGACAGGGCACTGGCCTGGGCAGTGCACGGAGAGGATGTACTTTCCTCTAGGAGAGCGCCGAGGCGGACAGGCAGCACTGGCCCCGTGGCACCAGGCACCGCGGCTGCCACCGACGCTTGGGGTGCGGCCACTGAGCTCTGGCCCTGGCCCTGGCTCTGGCACTGCAGGCCTCATGCTCATGGGCGGTGGGTGAAGGCCCAGCTGGGAAAGGCAGCTGAAGCCCCGCCCCTTCCAAACAAGCCACACCCCTTTCCCTGAGACCACGCCCCTTCACAACCTCACCCCGCCTGGCTGCCGGGGAGTGGCGTGGTGCAGTCCCAGACTCTCCCAGGCGGCTGGGCAGTCTAGGCAATTCTGGGAAGGCAATACCTTCCCTTGCCCGCACCGCCCAGGCTGATGCTCCATTTCCGCTGTGATTTCTTAGTGTGTGGCCCCCCCATGCCGTCACTCAGGCCCAGGGGGCTGGAAATCCGGTGTCTGAGCCCAGCTCCACCATGCCAAAGCTCAGGCTATTGCACCGGGCACGGAAAGGGATGCGCCGGAAACCGACTGCACTGGGCCGTTTGCGGCTGGGAGGGGGCAGAGGAAAGCAATCCTCCCTGCCGAGTGGTGCTGAAGCCACTGGATGGAATTAGTCGCCGGGGCAGTTTAGAACCGATGAAAGGCCGTCACGGCTACAACAGAACAGGCTCAGCTAAAGCGGCTGGTTTTCACAGAGAGACCCGGCAAATCGCAGAGACGATATCAGGGCTTAAGACAGGGAACAGCTAATCTCATGCTTCAGGGCCCCGGTTGATTCCCCAGGGGTCAGGAAGAAATGTGTGTGTCTCCATCTGCCCCGCCTCCTCCCCCCCCACAAGATGCTACATGGTACAATCGGCTCAGAGCGGTATGAGAGGTGTTCGTTTCCGCAGGCCTGGTGGATCAATGGGAAATCCCAGAGCTCGGACAATCCAAGGCCTCCTTTCCTGTTGAAGGAGGGTCCTGGTGGTGGGATGGGAGACAAAAGAGCCCCAATGTAGCCCAACGGAGCAGAAGCCAATAGGGCTTCTAGGCAGAAAACGACGTTTGGCCAAGGACTTACTTGATTGTTTTTCCCTGTATCTCTGACTCCTGAATGTTGCCACTTGCTGTGTTAGCTCTGGGCAGCTGTCTGTCTGCCTGAGGGGATCCAGCCGCCGCTTGGAGTCAGAGCACACCCCCTCCCCCCATCGCCAGAGGGGTACAGCGATGCTAATGGCTCCTAAAATCTGATTTGGTCACTCCTAGACATTCTCGGGGATGGGTGAGAGACACTCAAGAGACTCTGGGCTTGATTCGAAGTCATGCACGGTGGAAAACAGAATCCTAACTAGAAATATAAAACGACAGGATCTAAATTCGCTTTTACCACTCAAGAGAGATCCTGGAGTCACTATGGATAGTTCTCTGAAAACACCCACTTCATGTGCAGCAGCAGTCAAAAAAGTGAACAGACTGCTGGCGATCATTAGGAGAGGGACAGAGAATAAGACAGAAAATATCCTATTGCTTCTACATAACCCATGGCACGCTCACATCCTGAATACAGCGCGCAGACGTGATAACCTATCTCAAAATTGGAAAACGGCAACAAAAAGGATCAGAGTATGGAGCAGCCCATATGAGGAGAGAATAATAAGACTAGGGCTTTTCAGCTTGGAAAAGAGACAACTAAAATGGGGAGATGTGATAAAGGCCTATAAAATCATGACTGGTGTGAAGTAAGGAAAGATGTGTCATTTGTCCCTTCACGTAACACAACCAGGTGTTACCAAATGAAATGAATAGGCAGCAGGTTCAAGGGGAGACGACAGCGGGTCATATTGAAAGGTGAACTCTCGGGTTGGAGGAAGGTTACTAGCAGAGTTCCTCAGGGATCAGTTTTGGGGCTAATTTTATTTAATCTTTTTATTGCTGATCTTGGCACCAAAAGTGGAAGTGTCCTAATACAATCTGCGGATGACACAAAGTTGGGAGCTATTGCCAATTCAGAAAAGGATCGGGATATCATACAGGAAGATCTGGATGATCTTGTAAATTGGAGTGATAGCAATAGGATGAAATTTAATAGTGAGAAGTGTAAGGTTATGCATTTAGGGATTAATAACAAGAATTTTAGTTATAAGCTGGGGACACATCAGTTGGAAGTAACGGAGGAGGAGAAGGACCTCGGAGTCCTAGTTGATTATAGGATGACTATGAGCCGCCATTGTGACATGGCCGTGAAAAAGGCTAATACAGTCTTGGGATGTATTAGGCGAGGTATTTCCAGTAGGGATAAGGAGGTGGTAGTGCCATTATACAAGGCATTGGTGAGACCCCATTTGGAATACTGTGTGCAGTTCTGGTCTCCCATGTTTAAGAAGGATGAATTCAAACTGGAGCAGGTACAAAGAAGGGCCACTAGGATGATCTGAGGAATGGAAAACCTGTCTTATGAAAGGAGACTCAAGGAGCTTGGCTTGTTTACCTTAACCAAAACAAGGCTGAGGGGGGACATGATTGCACTTTTAAAATATATTAGAGGGATAAATACCAGGGAGGGAGAGGAATTATTTAAGCTTAATATCAGTGTGGACACAAGAACAAATGGATATAAGCTGGCTAGTAGGAAGTTTAGACTTGAGATTAGACGAAGGTTTCTAGCCATTAGAGGAGTGAGGTTCTGGAACGGCCTTCCAAGGGAAGTAGTGGGGGCAAAAGATCTATCCGCTTTCAAGATTAAACTAGATGGCTGTGTCTACACTGGCATCCCTTCCGGAAAAGGGATGCTAATGTAGCACTTTGGAATAGGCAAATCCACGGGGGATTTAAATCTCCCCCGCGGTATTTGCATTAACATGGCTGCCGTTTTTTTCCGGCTTGGAGATAAGCTGGAGAAAAGCGCCAGTCTAGACGTGATTCTCCGGAAAATAAAGCCTTTTATTCCTTGAAAGTAGGAATAAGAGATCCTCCGGAAAAGGCTTTATTTTCCGGAGAATCACGTCTAGACTGGCGCTTTTCTCCGGCTTATCTCCAAGACGGAAAAAAGCGGCAGCCATGTTAATGCAAATATCGCGGGGGATATTTAAATCCCCCGTGGATTTGCCTATTCCAAAGTGCTACATTAGCAACCAGTGTAGACACAGCCGATGGGTTTATGAAGGGGATGGTTTGATGAGATAATATGATCTTGGTAACTAATTGACCATTGATTATCAGTGGGAATAGGTCAATGGAGGGATGATAGGAGTTACTATAGAGAACTTTCTGGGTGTCTCTGGCTGATGAGTCTTGCCCACATGCTCAGGGTTTAGCTGATCGCCATATTTGGGGTCGGGAAGGAATTTTCCTCCAGGGTAGATTGGCAGAGGCCCTGGAGGTTTTTCGCCTTCCTCTGTAGCGTGGGGTACAGATCACAGCTGGAGGATTCTCTGCATCTTGGGGTCTTCAAAGTATTTGAAGGTTTCAATATCTGAGATATAGGTGAGAGGATTATTTTGGGAGGAGTGGGTGAGATTCTGTGGCCTGCACTGTGCAGGGGGTCAGACTGGATGATCATAATGGTCCCTTCTGACCTTAAAGTCTATGAGTCTATGAGGTTTAAAACAAACAAAAGGAAGTTTTTCTTTATACAACACATGGTCAACTTGTGGAACTCCTTGCCAGAGGATATTGTAAAGGGCAAGACTGTTTCAGGGTTCAAAAAAGAGCCAGATAAATGCATGGAGGTTAGGTTTTCTGTCTGTCAGAAGTTGGGAATGGCCAGCAGAGGATGGATCATTCACTGACTGACCTGTTCATTCCCTCTGGGGCACCGGGCATTGGCACAGGACCCTAGGGTGGAGCCTGAGGGAAGAAGACCACTCTGAAGGCAGATGGCAGAAAGGCCATTAGGCTGCAGTTTCCCACATGTGAGGGCGGGGTCCCAGGGAGCATAAACATCCCCTCCCCTCTCTGTGTGGGGATGGGGCACATCCGCCTCCTGACAGCTGGATTTAGAGAGCTTCTTCTGAGCTCTTCCCCAGCCCTGTTCACCCCGGGAAAGAAACTCAGCAAGGCATCTACGGGCGACTTTGGCGTTGGATGCAATAATCAATCTTCATTCTGCACAGGAATGGAAGGCGGGGCCCCTCGTGGGTTCCGAGGATGATTTAACAAGCTCTAATTTAATTAAAATGCTATCCACTCGGAAGGAATGGGAAAGGAGATTAACAGGCACAAAAATTAATGTTACATTAAAATTCATCTCCCCCCCAGGAGGAGGGGTTCTAATGCTTTAATAAATAGATCAAATGTATCTAATCGAGCTACAGGCACCTCAGAGATTGCGTCTGTCTTGCCTTGGCTCACAGAAGTTTACCCGGCCCCTCCTGCCACTCTTCCCGATTACCAAACCTGGGGAGGAGCTGGGGGGGAGTGGGAGGGGTTTGCTTTGCAAAGGTTTGCCCCATTTTACCCCGGGGTTCAACCACGCAAAAGACTCCGTAATTCTCAGCGCAAAACTCAGCCAGAATTGCCCGGGGTCATCTGAATTCACTGGGGGTATGTGGAGCTCAGAGCTTGGCCCGGCAAGTGTTCCACGCAAACCCACTGCACGTCGGCACAGAGCTGGGAGCCCGGCGCTTTCCCCTCCCACAAGGGGCGTGCTAGGTGGGGACGTTGCCCCTGCGCAAAGGGGGGTTACAGAAGGGCTCACCAGCTCTAAGCTTTGGGAAACCAACTGCCGTGGTGGGGCTGGCCAACTGCAGGGCCCCGTGGCTCTAGGCGCCGCAGACACACAGCAAGAGCCAGCTGTTTCAGGTCTGAGCAGGCAGCAGCGCTCCTGGCCATGCAGCCACCCAGCCATGGGGTTGCTCAACTTCTTGCCATGCGCGTAACTCAGCGGGCGGAGCGGCGAAGGGGGTCGGCGCCCACCTCCCGCAAGCGCCCCCGTGTGGCCGAGCGTGGGTTCCCGCACTGCCTCCGTTTTGAGAAACCCTGCAACTACCCAGCTCCCCGGCCTCGTGTGCAGTCACAGCCCCTCCGGGGTACACCTCTATCAGGGTCCATCCCGGCCCCCTCTCTGAGCCCAGGCTCTCAATCTGCTTCCCACTTGGTAAGAGCGGGGCCGCCAAGGCCTTCTCCTCCAGGAGATGGTGTCCTGAACAGCTCCCCTCTCTGAGCTGTCCTTGGTCCTGCCAGCCAGCGCCCTTCACCTTCTCCCTTCCAGGTCTGGGCTACAACTCAGCTGCCACTAGTCCTGCAGCTCCTTTTGTAGTCCCTCCTGGCTCCTGATTGGCTGGTTCCTTCACAGCCACTCTAGCCTTCTGGAGGACTTCTCTATGGCCTAGTCCCATAACTGGCTGCTAACTCCTTGCTCTTTCAGTTTGTCAATTCCTTGACTTCAAGAGCTGCACAGGGAGGTGCATTTGGACTTCATTCCACCCTGCAATGCTCCTTTGCTCGACTTTTCCACTCCCTTTCCCTGCCAGGAACCACAACGTCAGGCGGCAGCGAACCCGGCCCCCTGAAGTTTTCTATTGCAGTCAGTGGGTCCCAGGAAGCCTGATGGTTGTGTTTTCCAGCTGTGCAAGAGCACTAGTGCTCAGCACAGCTGCATGGGCTGGGTTTCAGGAAGCAAACCTCAGAGCCCTGTGCTGAAAAGGTGGGTTGCCTTTTTTTTTTCAATGGAGATAATTACATTCCCCATTCCCAGCCCCCGCTTGCCCGGAACATAGACACAGCTTTGCCCAAACTTTTTCCAACAATCCGCCAGAATGGAAAATGTCAGCCCCCGGTGGGAACCTATCAGAAAGCAAGTAGGCCATGAAACCAAGCTTAGAAACTGGCAGGAAGGATGAGGAAGTTAGGACTAATGGCACCTGCACTTCCGTGGTTTCTTCTCTCGCACGATGGCAGAGCATGCTGGGCGGGAGCCGGAAGGGCACATTTTTAGTGGTCAGAGTAATTAATGGTTGGAGCCATTTATAGTCTCATCACTGACCATCTCTCACTCAGGATTGGGGGCTTTCCTAACAGCTGCTCTAGGAAGCCTCTGGAGCATCCCCCTGGCCTTTGTGATGCCGGGGGTCAGAGTAGATCGGGGTGGCCAACCTGTGGCTCAGATGCCGCATGCGGCTCTTCACCCCCTTAAAGTGCGGCTCACGAAGCGTCCCCCTTGGCTCGCGAAGCCGCCCCTGAGCCCCCAGAAAGGGTCCCTGGCCCCCTGTGCTCACTGGGGCAGGGGAGCCGTCCGGTGCGGCGATTCAAGATGGCGGTGGATGATGGGAGCCTGATGTGGCCTTGTCTTTTCTTTTAAAGGGGCAGTGTCTTTTCTTTTTTTTTTTTTTTGCTCAACAAAAATTGCTGCAAAAAAAAATTCTTGTGCGGCTCTTCGCATTTTTCCCACCACTGTTTCGGCTCTCTTCGTTTAATGGGTTGGCCACCCCTGGACTAGATGATCACCAAGTTCCCTTCTGACCTTGAATCCATGAATCTCCACCTGGGTAAATCCCCCGCTACCAATGGATTTCCTCTGGGTTCACACCAACGCACGGGCACAATCCCGCCTGGTGAGACAAATCCCTCCCTGGTGACCCTTTGGAGAGGAGAGTTGGGACGGAAATGCAGGAGGCTTGTCAGAAGGGGGTGGGGAACGCTTCTCCCCAGGCGGGTCCCCTTGCACTGTGACATGCTGCGAGCCGCCAAGCCGGGCAGTGCCCTGACATGAGCAGGTCCCGCTCTACCCCGGTCCTGGCTGGCACCAAGACACCCGCAGCGGGGGAGACGGGAATGGACTGACCTGCCCCTGAGCCTCGCTCCTCATCAGGTAGCGCATCTTGCTGAGGATGCACTGCCGGAGCTGCTCCCACGAGACGGCTCTGTCTTCTCTCGCCAGCAGTGGGGGCCCGAACCTGCAAAGCCAAAAGCTGGGGGTTGACGCTAGAACAGGAATCCCTGGCCCCACCGGGCAGGCGCCATCTTTGTCCATCCCCTCTTGGTCGGGGACAAAAGCGCACGGAGTGCTCGGGTACGTCCCAGGGGCTCTTGGACTGGGGGGAGGGGTAGCTCAGTGGGTTGCGCATTGGCCTGCTAAACCCAGGGCTGCGAGTTCAATCCTTGAGGGAGCCATCTAGGAATCTGGGGCAAATCTGTCAGGGATGGTGCTTGGTCCTGCTGTGAGGACAGGGAACTGGACTCAGTGACCTCCCTCCTAGCTCCATGGGATCATATATCTCCATATAAGACAGCACAGGGGCCTCCAGCTGGTGTGGGAAGGGGGCACCACACAGCCATGCAGAGAGGAAGCACTGCCTAGCAGTCAGAGCACTGGACACTGAATCATTGCCCTTTGTCAGAGGGATAAACCCAGCCAGAGCAAGAACAGGCAGCCAATGGGAGATCCTGGAGAGGAACCCAGGAGTGTGGGCACCTGTTACTTTGCTTCATCCACTAGGCTGCACCACCTTCCAAACCCACCTGTTACTTCAGGGAGGGGTAACCGGGGCTAGTGAATGGCCCCTCCAGCTCACTGGGCTGCAAGACTGTCGGAACCAAGACGGTGTCCCGGGCGGGGGAGTTGTGTAACTGCACTTGTGTAGCATGGGGTGCGGGTTGCTCCATGGCAAGGCTTTTGGTGCAGAGGGATCGCACGTGTGGCCCTCACAACGGTGTGCACCAGCACCTCACCTCCCTGGCCCCTGCGTTCAGTGTGTGTCATTTTAGTAACACCGGTAGGAAACCCGACGCAGACAGAAACCCGCAGACTCCGGCAACCCTGCACGTGGGCAACGGTAACAACCCGTCCCGCGGGTCGCACACAACCCCGGAGGCAGGTGCCCATCGCTGCGTTACCGGGTAATGGCTGCAGCGTTCACGCCCAGGCAGCTCTAACCCGCAGCGTGGGGCGGAGCAAGGCGGCGTACCTGGCAGCCTGCTGCCCTGTCCCTGCCATGTTACAGAGGAGAAGCAGCACTCTCCCGCCTCCACCGGGGTGCACGAGCTCCGAGGACACGGCTCCAGCATGGGGCAATCGCTGACCTTCGGCCTCGGAGGAGCTGGGGGATGTTGGGAGGCTGAGGGGGCAGCCTGCAGGGAGAAACAGAGGAGCAAGAGAATGAATGCCCGAGTCCGGGCTGGTGTGGGGGGCACTGATCACAGCAGGTGCCAACTCTTTACCCCACGGAGAGCGGGCAGTGAACCCCTGGCTGGCCTGCCTGGGCGCTGGGCAGCCCTTCTCCTCCCCAGTCTGCGAGGCGTGGGCACCTCCCAGGCACTCAGCCCAGCGCCGGCCCAGAGCCGCCTGCCCCGCCGGATGAACCCCGCGGAATGACACTGCGCTGCTGGACCGCAGCGGGCGGGAAGAATCAAAGAGGCCTAGGCTGAGCGCTGATCCATTTGCAGGGTGCCCGGCTGGCGCGAAGGGCACGTCCCCGCCCCGGGCGCACCTGCCACCTCCCGACCGTCTTACTAGCATGGCTTGGCAAGTAACCAGAGGGCCCCGCAGGGCTGGGAGCAAGCTCTGAGGCTTCCCAACGTCGGGACTCCCCGCTAGCCGGGAGGGACGATGAATCCCGGGGGCGCTGAGGAGAGAACCCGGAGGTGCCCTAACAGCAGCTCCTCAGCAGGCCAGACTCCGCCGGGCGTAACTGAGGCTGGCGTTCAAGCCAGGCCCTTCTGGGGTCTCCTCGGCCCCAGCGCGGTCGCAGGTGGCGCGAGCCCCGAGCACACAGGCGGCTCTCGTCGCACTGACACACCCGAGCGGGACGCAGACAGAGGGGCCTCGGTCCCCGGGGTAACTCCCCCGCCATTCACGGCGCTGATGGAGAGCCCCGCTGCCCGGCGGAGATGGGCTCGGTTCCAGGCGCCCGGAACGCAGCCTGGTACCTGAGAGCCGGGACGAGCTGCCTCGGCGGGCGGGCAGTGGGGCCTGGAAGGCGTAGACGCTGTCACCCTCGGCGATGGTGTTGAGATCCTCCTCGTCGTGGAAGGAGCGCTGGAACCCGCTGGGGGACAGCTCCACCAGGACCACCTGCAGCGCAGGGCAACGTCAGCCGCCCCGTCCCCCTCCCCGAGGGCCCCTGGCCCCGGCCGGTCCTGTGTTTGGAGAGCCCCAGGGCCTCCCCGCAGCAGCTCAGTGCAGCCCCGCTCTGTGGATGCGCCCGGTGGGGGGTCTCCAGGCTGCTACCGAGGAGCCAGGCTGAGGGGCTGGCGCACACGCGTATCTCCCGCAACCAGGCCGGCCTGAGACACCCTGGGGGGTTCCATTCACACCTGGCATGTGTGGCACGCCCCAGTGCCCCCCCCCCCACAGTGACTGAGGCAAAAGGGGCTCCCCTTGCCAGGTGAGCCCTGCCAGGCTGGAGCGGGCGCCCCCGTGCCCCCGGGAGAGGGCTCAGCATTGGGGCAGCTGCCCACCGCTGCTCCAGGCCTGGGGAGGGGAGGGGAGACTGGCCCTGACTGACCTGATCGGGGGCGATTTTGCCTTCTTCTGCCACCTTTGCCCGCAGGGCGGCCACCGTGCTGAAGAGGGGCACAGCCAGGCCCACCCGCAGGAACCGCTGGCTCTTGGACTGGAAGACTAAGGTCACGTTCAAGGACCTGAAAAACAGGGCGGGGGAGCTCCAGAGGGGCCAGCAGCAGCTCCTGGGGCGGTCTGGGCCCCAGGGAACCGGAGTTATTCCGGCCGGGCAGGCAGCGGGGAGAGCCGAGGGCTGAGCACTGGCCCAAGAACGCCCCCGAGCACCGCGTCCCGCTGTAAGGGCCACAACGCGGGGGTGCAGCCCCGCCCCGGCTGAGCACTGGCCCAGGAACCCCCCCGAGCACCGCGTCCCGCTGTAAGGGCCACAACGCGGGGGTGCAGCCCCGCCCCGGCTGAGCACTGGCCCAGGAACCCCCCGAGCACCGCGTCCCGCTGTAAGGGCCACAACGCGGGGGTGCGGCCCCGCCCGGCTGAGCACTGGCCCAGGAACGCCCCTGAGCACCGCGTCCCGCTGTAAGGGACACAACGCGGGGGTGCGGCCCCCCCCGGCTGAGCACTGGCCCAGGAACGCCCCCGAGCACCGGGTCCCGCTGTAAGGGCCACAACGCGGGGGTGCGGCCCCGCCCCGGCTGAGCACTCGCCCAGGAACGCCCCCGACCACCGCGTCCCGCTGTAAGGGCCACAACGCGGGGGTGCGGCCCCGCCCGGCTGAGCACTGGCCCAGGAACGCCCCTGAGCACCGCGTCCCGCTGTAAGGGCCACAACGCGGGGGTGCGGCCCCGCCCGGCTGAGCACTCGCCCAGGAACGCCCCTGAGCACCGCGTCCCGCTGTAAGGGCCACAACGCGGGGGTGCGGCCCCGCCCGGCTGAGCACTGGCCCAGGAACGCCCCTGAGCACCGCGTCCCGCTGTAAGGGCCACAACGCGGGGGTGCGGCCCCCCCCCGACTGAGCACTGGCCCAGGAACGCCCCTGAGCACCGCGTCCCGCTGTAAGGGCCACAACACGGGGGTGCGGCCCCGCCCGGCTGAGCACTGGCCCAGGAACGCCCCCGAGCACCGCGTCCCGCTGTAAGGGCCACAACGCGGGGTTGCGGCCCCCCCGGCTGAGCACTGGCCCAGGAACGCCCCTGAGCACCGGGTCCCGCTGTAAGGGCCACAACGCGGGGGTGCGGCCCCGCCCGGCTGAGCACTGGCCCAGGAACGCCCCCGAGCACCGCGTCCCGCTGTAAGGGCCACAACGCGGGGGTGCGGCCCCCCCCCCGGCTGAGCACCGGCCCAGGAACGCCCCCGAGCACCGCGTCCCGCTGTAAGGGCCACAACGCGGGGGTGCGGCCCCGCCCGGCTGAGCACTGGCCCAGGAACGCCCCTGAGCACCGCGTCCGGCTGTAAGGGCCACAACGCGGGGGTGCGGCCACCCCCCCGGCTGAGCACTCGCCCAGGAACGCCCCCGACCACCGCGTCCCGCTGTAAGGGCCACAACGCGGGGGTGCGGCCCCGCCCGGCTGAGCACTGGCCCAGGAACGCCCCTGAGCACCGCGTCCCGCTGTAAGGGCCACAACGCGGGGGTGCGGCCCCGCCCGGCTGAGCACTCGCCCAGGAACGCCCCTGAGCACCGCGTCCCGCTGTAAGGGCCACAACGCGGGGGTGCGGCCCCGCCCGGCTGAGCACTGGCCCAGGAACGCCCCCGAGCACCGCGTCCCGCTGTAAGGGCCACAACGCGGGGGTGCGGCCCCGCCCGGCTGAGCACTGGCCCAGGAACGCCCCCGAGCACCGCGTCCCGCTGTAAGGGCCACAACGCGGGGGTGCGGCCCCGCCCCGGCTGAGCACTCGCCCAGGAACGCCCCTGAGCACCGCGTCCCGCTGTAAGGGCCACAACGCGGGGGTGCGGCCCCGCCCCGGCTGAGCACTGGCCCAGGAACGCCCCTGAGCACCGCGTCCCGCTGTAAGGGCCACAACGCGGGGGTGCGGCCCCCCCCCGGCTGAGCACTGGCCCAGGAACGCCCCCGACCACCGCGTCCCGCTGTAAGGGCCACAACGCGGGGGTGCGGCCCCGCCCGGCTGAGCACTGGCCCAGGAACGCCCCCGAGCACCGCGTACCGCTGTAAGGGCCACAACGCGGGGGTGCGGCCCCCCCCCGGCTGAGCACTGGCCCAGGAACGCCCCTGAGCACCGCGTCCCGCTGTAAGGGCCACAACGCGGGGGTGCGGCCCCGCCCCGGCTGAGCACTGGCCCAGGAAAGCCCCCGAGCACCGCGTCCCGCTGTAAGGGCCACAACGCGGGGGTGCGGCCCCGCCCGGCTGAGCACTGGCCCAGGAACGCCCCTGAGCACCGCGTCCCGCTGTAAGGGCCACAACGCGGGGGTGCGGCCCCGCCCGGCTGAGCACTCGCCCAGGAACGCCCCTGAGCACCGCGTCCCGCTGTAAGGGCCACAACGCGGGGGTGCGGCCCCGCCCGGCTGAGCACTGGCCCAGGAACGCCCCTGAGCACCGCGTCCCGCTGTAAGGGCCACAACGCGGGGGTGCGGCCCCCCCCGGCTGAGCACTGGCCCAGGAACGCCCCCGAGCACCGCGTCCCGCTGTAAGGGCCACAACGCGGGGGTGCGGCCCCCCTCCCCGGCTGAGCACTGGCCCAGGAACGCCCCCGAGCACCGCGTCCCGCTGTAAGGGCCACAACGCGGGGGTGCGGCCCCGCCCGGCTGAGCACTGGCCCAGGAACGCCCCTGAGCACCGCGTCCCGCTGTAAGGGCCACAACGCGGGGTTGCGGCCCCCCCCGGCTGAGCACTGGCCCAGGAACGCCCCTGAGCACCGGGTCCCGCTGTAAGGGCCACAACGCGGGGGTGCGGCCCCGCCCGGCTGAGCACTGGCCCAGGAACGCCCCCGAGCACCGCGTCCCGCTGTAAGGGCCACAACGCGGGGGTGCGGCCCCCCCCCCGGCTGAGCACCGGCCCAGGAACGCCCCCGAGCACCGCGTCCCGCTGTAAGGGCCACAACGCGGGGGTGCGGCCCCGCCCGGCTGAGCACTGGCCCAGGAACGCCCCTGAGCACCGCGTCCGGCTGTAAGGGCCACAACGCGGGGGTGCGGCCCCGCCCGGCTGAGCACTGGCCCAGGAACGCCCCTGAGCACCGCGTCCCGCTGTAAGGGACACAACGCGGGGGTGCGGCCCCGCCCGGCTGAGCACTGGCCCAGGAACGCCCCCGAGCACCGCGTCCCGCTGTAAGGGCCACAACGCGGGGGTGCGGCCCCGCCCCGGCTGAGCACTGGCCCAGGAACGCCCCTGAGCACCGCGTCCCGCTGTAAGGGACACAACGCGGGGGTGCGGCCCCCCCCGGCTGAGCACTCGCCCAGGAACGCCCCTGAGCACCGCGTCCCGCTGTAAGGGCCACAACGCGGGGGTGCGGCCCCGCCCGGCTGAGCACTGGCCCAGGAACGCCCCTGAGCACCGGGTCCCGCTGTAAGGGCCACAACGTGGGGGTGCGGCCCCGCCCCGGCTGAGCACTCGCCCAGGAACGCCCCCGACCACCGCGTCCCGCTGTAAGGGCCACAACGCGGGGGTGCGGCCCCGCCCGGCTGAGCACTGGCCCAGGAACGCCCCTGAGCACCGCGTCCCGCTGTAAGGGCCACAACGTGGGGGTGCGGCCCCGCCCGGCTGAGCACTCGCCCAGGAACGCCCCTGAGCACCGCGTCCCGCTGTAAGGGCCACAACGCGGGGGTGCGGCCCCCCCCCGGCTGAGCACTGGCCCAGGAACGCCCCTGAGCACCGGGTCCCGCTGTAAGGGCCACAACGCGGGGGTGCGGCCCCGCCCGGCTGAGCACTCGCCCAGGAACGCCCCTGAGCACCGCGTCCCGCTGTAAGGGCCACAACGCGGGGGTGCGGCCCCGCCCGGCTCAGCACTGGCCCAGGAACGCCCCCGAGCACCGCGTCCCGCTGTAAGGGCCACAACGCGGGGGTGCGGCCCCGCCCGGCTGAGCACTGGCCCAGGAACGCCCCCGAGCACCGCGTACCGCTGTAAGGGCCACAACGCGGGGGTGCGGCCCCGCCCCGGCTGAGCACTCGCCCAGGAACGCCCCCGAGCACCGCGTCCCGCTGTAAGGGACACAACGCGGGGGTGCGGCCCCCCCCCGGCTGAGCACTGGCCCAGGAACGCCCCCGAGCACCGCGTCCCGCTGTAAGGGCCAAAACGCGGGGGTGCGGCCCCGCCCCGGCTGAGCACTGGCCCAGGAAAGCCCCCGAGCACCGCGTCCCGCTGTAAGGGCCACAACGCGGGGGTGCGGCCCCCCCCCGGCTGAGCACTGGCCCAGGAACGCCCCTGAGCACCGCGTCCCGCTGTAAGGGCCAAAACGCGGGGGTGCGGCCCCGCCCCGGCTGAGCACTGGCCCAGGAAAGCCCCCGAGCACCGCGTCCCGCTGTAAGGGCCACAACGCGGGGGTGCGACCCCCCCCCCGGCTGAGCACTGGCCCAGGAACGCCCCTGAGCACCGCGTCCCGCTGTAAGGGCCACAACGCGGGGGTGCAGCCCGCCCCGGCTGAGCACTGGCCCAGGAACGCCCCTGAGCACCGCGTCCCGCTGTAAGGGCCACAACGCGGGGGTGCGGCCCCCCCCCGGCTGAGCACTGGCCCAGGAACGCCCCCGAGCACCGCGTCCCGCTGTAAGGGCCACAACGCGGGGGTGCGGCCCCCCCCCGGCTGAGCACTGGCCCAGGAACGCCCCCGAGCACCGCGTCCCGCTGTAAGGGCCACAACGCGGGGGTGCGGCCCCGCCCGGCTGAGCACTGGCCCAGGAACGCCCCCGAGCACCGCGTCCCGCTGTAAGGGCCACAACGCGGGGGTGCGGCCCCGCCCCGGCTGAGCGGCGGCCCCCGGGCAGAATCACCCGCCACATTAACACCCTGGGCTGGTGCTCCGACCCCTTTAAGGAGCGGCCGTCAGTCCCGCCCCACAGCCTCCTGCCAGCCCTGATCCCAGCCCTGGGCACCCCACACACAGCTCTGCCACTGCCCCTCAGTCCCACCCCACAGCCCCCTGCTAGCCCAGCCCTGGGCGCCCCACACACAGCTCTGCCACTGCCCCTGAGTCCCACCCCACGGCCCCCTGCTAGCCCAGCCCTGGGCACCCCACACACAGCTCTGCCACTGCCCCTCAGTCCCCCCCACAGCCCCCTGCTAGCCCGGCCCTGGGCGCCCCACACACAGCTCTGCCACTGCCCCTCAGTCCCCCCCACAGCCCCCTGCTAGCCCAGCCCTGGGCACCCTACACACAGCTCTGCCACTGCCCCTCACTCCCCCCCACAGCCCCCTGCTAGCCCAGCCCTGGGCACCCCACACACAGCTCTGCCACTGCCCCTCAGTGCCACCCCACAGCCCCCTGCTAGCCCGGCTCTGGGCGCCCCACACACAGCTCTGCCACTGCCCCTCAGTCCCACCCCACAGCCCCCTGCTAGCCCGGCCCTGGGCGCCCCACACACAGCTCTGCCACTGCCCCTCAGTCCCACCCCACAGCCCCCTGCTAGCCCGGCCCTGGGCACCCCACACACAGCTCTGCCACTGCCCCTCAGTCCCACCCCCTGCTAGCCCGGCCCTGGGCGCCCCACACACAGCACTGCCAGTGCCCCTCAGTCCCACCCCACAGCCCCCTGCTAGCCCAGCCCTGGGCACCCCACACACAACTCTGCCACTGCCCCTCAGTCCCACCCCACAGCCCCCTGCTAGCCCAGCCCTGGGCACCCCACACACAGCTCTGCCACTGCCCCTCAGTCCCACCCCACAGCCCCCTGCTAGCCCAGCCCTGGGCACCCCACACACAGCTCTGCCACTGCCCCTCAGTCCCACCCCACAGGCCCCTGCTAGCCCGGCCCTGGGCGCCCCACACACAGCTCTGCCACTGCCCCTCAGTCCCACCCCACAGCCCCCTGCTAGCCCAGCCCTGGGCGCCCCACACACAGCTCTGCCACTGCCCCTCAGTCCCACCCCACAGCCCCCTGCTAGCCCAGCCCTGGGCACCCCACACACAGCTCTGCCACAGCCCCTGAGTCCCACCCCACAGCCCCCTGCTAGCCCAGCCCTGGGCGCCCCACACACAGCTCTGCCAGTGCCCCTCAGTCCCACCCCACGGCCCCCTGCTAGCCCGGCCCTGGGCGCCCCACACACAGCTCTGCCACTGCCCCTCAGTCCCACCCCACAGCCCCCTGCTAGCCCAGCCCTGGGCACCCCACACACAGCTCTGCCACTGCCCCTCAGTCCCACCCCACGGCCCCCTGCTAGCCCGGCTCTGGGCACCCCACACACAGCTCTGCCACTGCCCCTCAGTCCCACCCCACAGCCCCCTGCTAGCCCGGCCCTGGGCGCCCCACACACAGCTCTGCCACTGCCCCTCAGTCCCACCCCACGGCCCCCTGCTAGCCCAGCCCTGGGCACCCCACACACAGCTCTGCCACTGCCCCTCAGTCCCCCCCACAGACTCCTGCTAGCCCAGCCCTGGGCGCCCCACACACAGCTCTGCCACTGCCCCTCAGTCCCACCCCACAGCCCCCTGCTAGCCCAGCCCTGGGCACCCCACACACAGCTCTGCCACTGCCCCTCAGTCCCCCCCACAGCCCTCTGCTAGCCCGGCCCTGGGCACCCCACACACAGCTCTGCCACTGCCCCTCAGTCCCACCCCACAGCCCCCTGCTAGCCCGGCCCTGGGCACCCCACACACAGCTCTGCCACTGCCCCTCAGTCCCACCCCACAGCCCCCTGCTAGCCCAGCCCTGGGCGCCCCACACACAGCTCTGCCACTGCCCCTCAGTCCCACCCCACAGCCCCCTGCTAGCCCGGCCCTGGGCGCCCCACACACAGCTCTGCCACTGCCCCTCAGTCCCACCCCACAGCCCCCTGCTAGCCCGGCCCTGGGCGCCCCACACACAGCTCTGCCACTGCCCCTCAGTCCCACCCCACAGCCCCTTGCTAGCCCGGCCCTGGGCACCCCACACACAGCTCTGCCACTGCCCCTCAGTTCCACCTCACGGCCCCCTGCTAGCCCGGCCCTGGGCGCCCCACACACAGCTCTGCCACTGCCCCTCAGTCCCACCCCACAGCCCCCTGCTAGCCCGGCCCTGGGCGCCCCACACACAGCTCTGCCACTGCCCCTCAGTCCCACCCCACGGCCCCCTGCTAGCCCAGCCCTGGGCGCCCCACACACAGCTCTGCCACTGCCCCTCAGTCCCACCCCACAGCCCCCTGCTAGCCCGGCCCTGGGCGCCCCACACACAGCTCTGCCACTGCCCCTCAGTCCCACCCCACAGCCCCCTGCTAGCCCGGCCCTGGGCACCCCACACACAGCTCTGCCACTGCCCCTCAGTCCCACCCCACGGCCCCCTGCTAGCCCGGCCTTGGGCGCCCCACACACAGCTCTGCCACTGCCCCTCAGTCCTCCCCACAGCCCCCTGCTAGCCCAGCCCTGGGCGCCCCACACACAGCTCTGCCAGTGCCCCTCAGTCCCACCCCACAGCCCCCTGCTAGCCCAGCCCTGGGCACCCCACACACAGCTCTGCCACTGCCCCTCAGTCCCCCCCAGAGCCCCCTGCTAGCCCAGCCCTGGGCACCCCACACACAGCTCTGCCACTGCCCCTCAGTCCCACCCCACAGCCCCCTGCTAGCCCGGCCCTGGGCACCCCACACACAGCTCTGCCACTGCCCCTCAGTCCCACCCCACAGCCCCCTGCTAGCCCAGCCCTGGGCGCCCCACACACAGCTCTGCCACTGCCCCTCAGTCCCACCCCACAGCCCCCTGCTAGCCCGGCCCTGGGCGCCCCACACACAGCTCTGCCACTGCCCCTCAGTCCCACCCCACAGCCCCCTGCTAGCCCG
Organism: Pelodiscus sinensis; assembly: GCF_052426305.1. Classification (NCBI taxonomy): domain Eukaryota; kingdom Metazoa; phylum Chordata; order Testudines; family Trionychidae; genus Pelodiscus; species Pelodiscus sinensis. The sequence continues at coordinate 27,920,742 of NC_143071.1, forward strand.
GCCCTGGGCGCCCCACACACAGCTCTGCCACTGCCCCTCAGTCCCACCCCACAGCCCCCTGCTAGCCCAGCCCTGGGCACCCCACACACAGCTCTGCCACTGCCCCTCAGTCCCACCTCACGGCCCCCTGCTAGCCCGGCCCTGGGCGCCCCACACACAGCTCTGCCACTGCCCCTCAGTCCCACCCCACAGCCCCCTGCTAGCCCGGCCCTGGGCACCCCACACACAGCTCTGCCACTGCCCCTCAGTCCCCCCCACAGCCCCCTGCTAGCCCGGCCCTGGGCGCCCCACACACAGCTCTGCCACTGCCCCTCAGTCCCACCCCACGGCCCCCTGCTAGCCCAGCCCTGGGCGCCCCACACACAGCTCTGCCACTGCCCCTCAGTCCCACCCCACAGCCCCCTGCTAGCCCGGCCCTGGGCGCCCCACACACAGCTCTGCCACTGCCCCTCAGTCCCACCCCACAGCCCCCTGCTAGCCCGGCCCTGGGCACCCCACACACAGCTCTGCCACTGCCCCTCAGTCCCACCCCACGGCCCCCTGCTAGCCCGGCCTTGGGCGCCCCACACACAGCTCTGCCAGTGCCCCTCAGTCCTCCCCACAGCCCCCTGCTAGCCCAGCCCTGGGCACCCCACACACAGCTCTGCCACTGCCCCTCAGTCCCCCCCACAGCCTCCTGCTAGCCCGGCCCTGGGCGCCCCACACACAGCTCTGCCACTGCCCCTCAGTCCCACCCCACAGCCCCCTGCTAGCCCAGCCCTGGGCACCCCACACACAGCTCTGCCACTGCCCCTCAGTCCCACCCCACAGCCCCCTGCTAGCCCAGCCCTGGGCACCCCACACACAGCTCTGCCACTGCCCCTCAGTCCCCCCCAGAGCCCCCTGCTAGCCCGGCCCTGGGCACCCCACACACAGCTCTGCCACTGCCCCTCAGTCCCACCCCACAGCCCCCTGCTAGCCCGGCCCTGGGCACCCCACACACAGCTCTGCCACTGCCCCTCAGTCCCACCCCACAGCCCCCTGCTAGCCCAGCCCTGGGCGCCCCACACACAGCTCTGCCACTGCCCCTCAGTCCCACCCCACAGCCCCCTGCTAGCCCGGCCCTGGGCGCCCCACACACAGCTCTGCCACTGCCCCTCAGTCCCACCCCACAGCCCCCTGCTAGCCCGGCCCTGGGCGCCCCACACACAGCTCTGCCACTGCCCCTCAGTCCCACCCCACAGCCCCCTGCTAGCCCAGCCCTGGGCACCCCACACACAGCTCTGCCACTGCCCCTCAGTCCCACCTCACGGCCCCCTGCTAGCCCGGCCCTGGGCGCCCCACACACAGCTCTGCCACTGCCCCTCAGTCCCACCCCACAGCCCCCTGCTAGCCCAGCCCTGGGCGCCCCACACACAGCTCTGCCACTGCCCCTCAGTCCCCCCCACAGCCCCCTGCTAGCCCGGCCCTGGGCGCCCCACACACAGCTCTGCCACTGCCCCTCAGTCCCCCCCACAGCCCTCTGCTAGCCTAGCCCTGGGCACCCCACACACAGCTCTGCCAGTGCTCCTGAGTCCCCACAAATGCAGCTGCTCTGCCCTGCCAGTCCTAGGTCACCACATCATGTGTCTGAGCTGGGTGCTGACCAGCAGCGACCGTGATGGCCCTGCCCAGCTCCCTGTGATTGGAACCTGGTCTCCATGGGCAGCCCCTGACACCCCGTGCCCACTGCCCCCTTGCTCCACCCTGCCGGAGACCCACGTGGCTGACGCCGCCCAGGCTCACAGGCCCAGCGGGGGAGCAGGCGCAGGGAGGACGGAGAACGCTCCCAGGGGCGCCGTAGTGCCAGCTCCGAGCAGGGGGGCCGGGCTGCGTTCGCCTACCTGGTCTGGCGCAGGGGGATGGGTAAGGAGACGCACAGGAAGGGGTCAAAGGTGTTGCTTTGCTTCAGGCAGTGCGGGCAGGTCAAGGAGGACCTAAAACCGAAACAGGAAACCCGTCAAATTAACGAGGGACGGATTTGAACAAGGGCACCCCCCACCCCCGGCGAAAAGCAACCAGGGCCAGCACCCCTCTGCCTGGGAGAGCCCAGCTCCGGTGTGGGATCCCTACAGCACGGGGATCACACTGGAAAGGACCGGGACAGCTTGGACCTGCGGGTTCCCCTCCCGGTGCAGGGCCGCCGTGGTGCACGCTGGGTTCTCCGGCCCAGGCGGCGCCGAACCGACCTCGGCAATCCGGCTCCCCGGCCACACCTGGGGCCTCGCTATGAGGAAGCTCCTCCGGATAACCAGCCGGCCCCGACTTTGGTCAGTTCCAGCCCCTGGCTTCTGACAGCTCTCTCCCCACTAGAATAGAGCTGGACCCAGGCACGCGGAGGCACGGACACAGCCTGGGGGGGAGCCCCACCACACAACAGGCCGGCTCCTTTAACCTTTACCGCTGGGCTAGCCCTGCTCCCGAACCCTGGCGCTGCCTCCTGGCCGGCGCGGGGAGAGGAAGCCCCAAAGCTGGCCTGATGGCCGCAGATGCAAACGGATCCGAGGTGCCGGCTTTTCTGTCGTGCCTCTCGCAGCCTGGCTCCGATCCCCTGCCAGAGCGTCTCCCCATGCACCAGCGGGACGCCAGGCTGGTCACGCCCGGCCGGGGTGCTCGGCAGACTCCTGGGCCCCGGAGCTGATGCGAGGTATCCCGGCAGAGCGCCCATGCGAGGGTCACGGAGGGACCGTCCCAGCATCCGAGGGCCAGCAGCGTTCATGCGGCTGCTGAGCTGGGACCAGCTCGAGCAAGTGTTGGAAATCGGTTAGCGCGAGGACCACGTGGGCGTCACCAGACCTCACGCCAGCCAATCAGCTGAGGTGAACGGAGCCCCCTCGAGAGATCACGTCTGGGAGGCAGGAGTGACATGAGCTTGGGGCGGGGACCGGGAAGAGAAAGGGGCCATGCAGAGATGCAGCATGTTGAGCTCTGAGCCCCCACGGAGCCACAGAAAGGCGACAAACTCCCCGCATGCCCACAGCGTGCCCTAACACGGCCAGAGCACAGAAACGCCACTGGGGAATGCACCCAGGAGGCGGAATGGCAGCAATGAAGGGTGCGTGTGTACATGCGTGTGTATATGTGTGTGTGCATGTGCATGTGTGTACGTGTGTGCATGTGCATGCGTGTACATATGTGTATATGGGTGTGTGTGTGAATGTGTCCATGTGTATATGTACATGTATGTGTGTACATGTGTGCGCATGCGTCCCTGTGCATATGTGTGTCCGTGTGTACATGTGTGTGTGTGTGCATGTGCAGACACATTCAGGTGCTGTGCAGGGAGGAAGAGCTGTGTGTGCCTGTGTGCATTCAGCAGCCCTGCGGCTGTAAGGCAGGCGGAGGGTGTTCACGGGCGGCGGAGCGGCTCTGCATGTTTACGTGGCTCAGCCTAAGCCTACACTCACCTGCCGGGTAAATCGGCGGGTTCAGTCCAGCCCCCTCTGCTGCGCTGGCAGCCCCAGGCTGGAAGCCGGCTGCAGAGAATTCAGCCACGTCTCCCCTCCCCGTTTCTGGAATTCGCCGCTGTTTGCTCGCCCCCGCCGCCGGACAGCCAGGAGGCTCTGCACTCGCCCCGGTGCGCTTCCTTCCCTCCCTGCGCCCAGGGGCGCTCGCCGCAGGTCCCCGCGCGAAGGGAGTGCCCTGCTGGGTGGCGTGTGTCCAGCCAGCCTGCTGCGAGCCCTTTGCCGCGTACCTGCCCCGCCCATGTCCGGCGCCCCGGCGAACCCACTCCCCAGGCCGTCGGGGCCAAGCGGGGATTGGCTCTGGGGGCAGAACTGCAACCGGCCCGGAGCGGCTGTCTGTCCCTGTTCCGGTTTGCCGAGACCCGTCATGGCTGGGGGGCAGCAACAGAGCCCCGGGATCCCATCACTGCGCTCTGCCAGGGCTGCTCCATTCACCCCTCCTTAGCCAGGCACCTGTCGAGTGGCACCAGCTGGCTGTTCCGCGTCATCAGGGGCTGTTCCCTGGCTACTGGTCAGTGTGTGTGTGTGTGTGTGTGAGTGTGTGTGTGTGTGTGCACGTGAGTGTGTGTGTGTGTGCGCAGCAGAGGAGGCTGGACTGAACCCGCGGATTTACTCAGCAGGTGAGTGTAGGCTTAGGCCGAGCCACATAAACATGCAGAGCCGCTCCACCGCCTGTGAACACCCCCTGCCTGCCTTACAGCCGCAGGGCTGCTTAATGCACACAGCCACACACGGCTCTTCCTCCCTGCACACACCTGAATGTGTCTGCGCGCACACACACACACACACACACACACACACACTCTCTCTCTCCTGCCACAGCGCCGAGCGGAAGACAGACCCGGCCCCTTGCCTGCCGCTGGTCCATGGAACACGCCGTGGGAACGCCTACGAGTGAGCCCGCCAGCGGCTCCTCTCTGCCGGCCACTCGGCCACCCTACCGGGCACTGCACATTTCCATGCCTCTGCCCTGCACTGGCACCGGGGGGTGTCCATGCAGGCTGGCGCTGCAGGGCGGGGGTTGGGGCAAGGGCGGGGCTGGCACTCAGCAGATGGACTAGCCGGCGTGATGCCAGGTGCCAGGCAAGACCGTGGCCGGGTGGCACAGGGCGGGGTGGGGAGCGGTGGCCTGAGCTGGCTGAGGCAGGTCTGCATTGCTTCTGCAGGGGAGCTGTGGGAACGTCACCCCTCAGGTCTTCCAGCTTCCAGAGCTTTTCTTTTCTCCGCTCTTTATTTAGCCTGGCTTCAGCCTGGGACTGTCCCAGGTTAGAACGCAGCCACTCGCTCGCACCCTGCCACTTGCCTGTGTAGGTAGCCCTTTGGCCATTTCTTAGCAGGAGCAGATAGAGCCCGCCTTACCCCTGCTCCAACCTCTCCCCGGGGCTGCCTTTAGTATTGTCAGTAACATGGCCAACACAAAGGGGTCAGTGAATGACAGTGAAAGGCACTGATGCCTAGAAAGGCTTGAGCACGCAACAATCTGTGGAACTCCCTGCCACTGGATGCTGAGAAAGTCACGATTTCAGCAGGGGTTAATGAAGACAAGGACGTTCCATTTGCTCCAGGACACAGGCTAATTGCTCGCTGCTAGTGGGAAATAGCTCCTGGAAGCAGATTACCCAATAGCTACCCACTTTGGGGTCGGTTGCATCTTCCCCTGAAGCAGCAGAGTTGTTCCTGTAGCTTCTGTCTTGCCCCTCCCTGCCAGAGGTGACTGTCGTAAGTCTAGGCTAAGGGATGTGGGTCTGCCTGGGCGGTCAGTAATTACTGTGTGTGGCATCAGCACCCCACGGGCCAGGCGGGAGTCAGGACCCAGAGTTCACAGAACAAGCAAGTAGCCGGCCCCCGCCCCACGGCTGACTGTTTTTTCAGTCGCCTCCCTCCAGGAGCTGATTCCAAGGGGCGGTAAGCGAACGCCGCTGCCCCTGGATACGTTAGTGCCTCCGCTCTTCAGAGGACACGAGAAGCAGGAACACGGCAGCCTCGCTTGCTAGGAAGCAGGAAGGCAATCAGAGCAGTGACTGCTTTGATATCCCCGGCCCAATCGAGCTGCGGGAGCTGCCTTTGGTGACTAAAGCAAAGGCAGCTGCTTCCTGCTCCCCCTTTAGCGCTCAGCACGGGGCGCGCGGTCAGGAACCCAGCCGCCAAGGATGCAACGAGCAACCCCGCCAAGAGCCTGGCAGGGCAGCACAGGCCCCGGCAGCCGGCGGGGCTGGTGGCTCGCTGGAACCCCAGCAGGTGGGGGGCCAATTAAAGGCGGCAGCAGAGCAACGGAGAAGCTGAATGCAAGAGCACCTGACGAGCGTGGGCCGAGTGTCCCCCACGGCAGCACAGGCAGGGCAAAGGATGCAACAGCAAACTCCCCATCCTCAGTCTCTGCCCTGGGCCATGCCTCAGTTTCCCCAGGTATCAAAGGGCTAGCGCCACTGCTCTCCATTGAGACCCATGCACGTGGGGCGCCACAGGCTGGGCGGCCCAGCGAGCAGGCGCAGACAGACACCAGGGAGCAGGCCAAAGCGCGCAGGACAGGGAAGGTGACCTACATCCTGCAGGCCTGACTCCTGCCATTTCCCTCTTGTCCGCACGAATCGCACGTGCGCTCCCGCCCCTCCCCAGAGCGAGCTGCAGCCTGGCGACGTGACCTTAGCGGCCCCTGCGGAGACGAACCGCCCCGACCTGCAGACTTTCCACAGACACCTTGGTGCTCGGACGCCTGCCTCTGCCCCCGCCCTGTAGGGGCCATGACTCCTTGGCCCCGTGGAGTGACTCCATCGATCAACGGGGTTCCTCCACATTTCCACCGGCCCGGCTCAGCACCAGCCCTGGCCATGACTCAACCCACCCGAGGAGGGGTCCCGTGCACTTCTGGCTGTCCTTAGGGTGGCCCAATTAGCTCCGGGTGTCAACAGGCAAGCGAGGAAAGCCTCCGTCCATCACGTTATCACCCCCACGCTGTGCTCACGGCTCACCCACGTGCTGCTGCGCGGAGCCGGGGCCCAGCAGCGGCCAGGGCCCCACCCCCGGGCCGGAGGAGCTCGTCGCATCCCAGGGCAGCCCTGGGAAGCCCCCTTTTGTCCCACAGTGGCACCCAGCGTGCACGTCTCCATGCACGGGGCAAGCGCTTTGGCAGGTGAGTGCGGACCAGGCCGGGCGGGGAGGGGAGAGAGAGAACGGAGGCAAAGGGGGGTGACGTCGGAGCAGAGGGAAAATCAGGAAGATTCCAGGCAACGCCCGGAGCATCCTGCCCGGGGCGCCCACTGGTGCCAGCCCGGCGCAGAGGTGGGGCTGTTTCTGCTTCCTGCAAGGCACAGGTGCTATCCAGCTAGAAACCCGGGCCCCAGCGAAGGCAGCTGAGCTCCGACTACGGCCCCGCCGGCGACCTGCGCACAGAGGAAGACACAGGAACGCCCACAGGAGGCCGAGGCGCGCTACCTGGGGCAGGCCGGCCCAACCCCCATTACCCAGAGACCGGCTTACGCCTGGACGCATGCAGGCTGCTCTCCCCGCCTGCCCTTTGCAGGGGCTGGACCCGGCGCCCGCTGCAGCGCCCGCCCTCAGGAGCTCCTGACCTTTGAACGGGCTCGCTAGCTGGCCGCGCACACCTGTGTGGCGCCAGCCGGGGAGCCTCGGGGCGGAGCAGTCCTGCCACGCACACAGCCGGCACGAGCAGGCCCTGGCGCTGCCTCCAACGGGCCTTGTCCCCGGAAGGGCCCTGGCAGCGCTGGGGGGCTGTGAATTTCCAGTAGCTTTGGAGCACAGAGGCAAAGCAGCTTCGCCACCCTGGGCCGTGCGGCGTGCGGGCTGCCGGGCACCCTGGCGGGCCGGCTGTGGGCAGGCCAGACGCTGGGGGTTGACCGTTTGCATTCGCGGAGCCGCGGAGGTGCCGCTAATCTCCGTTCAGCGTTCGCAGGAAGGGCCTCGTCACAAAACAGGACATTCGGGGGCCAGCAGACGGACAGCACGCGGAGCGTTGCCTAGCAACGCCTCGGTGCAGCGTGTGCCCCACCTCGAGGAGCCCTGGCGTGAAAGCGGGAGGCTGACAGGCCTTGCAGATGGCTCCTGCTCACTCCCCAGGGTTGAACAGAGACGAATACCACTCTCTCCACATCTGAGGAAACTGAGGCACGAGCGGAGACTTTGAGAGGGTTCCATCTTCCGTTGTGTAGGGCCTGACAGGGCCAGGTGCTGAGGGCCCCTTGCTCCCACGGACATGCTCAGCAGCTTCCAGGATCAGGCCCATTAGGGCGAGAACTAGAATTCACCTCTCAATGGGAAGCCACTTTTATTTCTGAGGCTATGTCTATACTTGCGGCTTCTTGCCTCAGAAATATGCAAATAAGGCTAAGCGTGGAATATTGCCAAGCCTCATTTGCATACCTAATGGGCCGCCATTTTTGCAGAACTGGCTCTTGCGCCAGAAGGCGCTGTGCTGTCTACACGGCCCCTTCTTGTGCGAGAAATCCCTGAAATTCCTGAAAATACCTGGCATAACGGCATTGCACAAGAGGGGTTTTCTTGCGCAAGAAGGGCGTGTAGACAGCTCCTTCTGGCGCAAGAGCCTCTTCTGCAAAAATGGCGGCCCATTTGGTATGCAAATGAGGCTCCGCGATAGTCCACGCTTAGCCTCATTTGCATATTTCTGACACAAGATGCCACGCGTGTAGACACAGCCCTCGTGTCCTTCACATTTATTTGAAATGAAAAAAAATTAAAAACCTCTAAGGTGCTAGTCGACTTTGTGATTCACTAAACACGCCAAGCAGCCCTGGTTCCGAGTCGACCCAGCACTCGTGTTTGCGTCTGATTTTGCAGAATTGCCAGGGAATTGACAAATCAGTGCTTCCCACGGGGCTAGTCGAAAGAGTCCAAAAATCACCCCCCCTGCATTTCTCCGGGTCTTTCCTAAAAGTAGTTCTGAGCGCCAGTACCCGTAGCCAGGCCCCAGCTGAGAAGGAGGGTGTGACGGGTCTGTCCCTGTGTCTCTGGAGATCAAGGGAGGGGAGAGCCGCTGTTAATAAGACCATCCTGAGGGAAGGATGGCGAGTTAATGGGATCATGGAAAAGGAGATGACTTAGGAGCTCGAGATGGGCAGAAGCACCCCAGAGCCAACAACAGAAGCCCCCCGAGCTGACAGAAGACGGTGGCCAGGGAGGATGCCAGGAGTCGGGATCTGACATGCTCAGAGCATCCCTGTCCCACTCCGGGACCGAGTCAGCTGTCACGTGATGCTGCAGCTGGCTGCCCCGTTCCCTGGGCTGCGCCACGTGGCACGGCCCGCGAGCACATCCTTTGCAGACTCCAGAACGCTTCCGGCAGCGCCAGCAGGATCAGCCTCGTCCCAGGACCCGCCGCACAGCAGGGCTCGTTTTTCAGTGCTGCCCGACCTGTCGTGCTGCGGAATCGCCCAGGCAGCGGAGCCGAGCGGCACAAAATGAGCCACGGGCCCCTCCCCCACCCAGCTCACGCGAATGGAGTTGCACAACCCCAGAGGTTCATTGCTGGGTCTCCCGAGCCCTGGACCCCCCAGCGGAAGGACCCGGAGGGCGGCTTGAGCCTGGATTTGACACGAGAAATTCAAGGTCTTGTCGGTCCCGTTTCTCCCGGGGGGGCTCTATGGCTGGACCGGAAGCACTAGGACGACAATGGGCAGGACCGTGCGCCCAGCCAAGCCTCAGTGACCTCAGCAGTGCTGGATGAAGCCATGGGAAGGCCAGACACGAGCAGAGATGTCACACCTCACCCCCTACCACAGCAGCCCTCATACGCCATCAAGCTGCCCCCCCACCCGGCCCACGCTGCAGGCTCCCTCGCTCCAGCTCCAGCCTAACTCCTCCGAGCTTCCTCTAGGCCCCTCCTCGCAGGTGGGCGGCGCTCCCTGGAAAGCGATCTCGTTATGCGCCCTGGAAACCGTGTTTCTGCGAGGCCGCTGGGAAATCTACCAACAGCCGGGCAGCTGGTGTGTTGAGGCCTGTGGTGCAGCCCCAAACTTCCTTCTTGCTTCCCTGTGTGCCCACCCTTGGTCTGTACCAGCCCGTGTGTGTGTCATCCTCAGATTGTCAGGAGGAGACTGAACTTTTGGTTCTGCGTTTGTACAGTGCCTAGCACAGCAGTGTCCTGCTCTAAGATAGGCCTCCCTCCGCGACGGCCATACAATGTATTACTATTAGTACTAGCGAGGAGAAAGGATGTCTAGGCAGACGGGTTAAAAGTCGTGATTTGTTTTTGTCAACAGCTATTGAGATCAAACATCTGGAAGCTAGAAGAAAAGATCTCTTTAGTAAAGATTCAATGCACCACCACCTGCCGCCGCCGTTGGAGGCTAGGAAAACTCCCTCCTCCAATCTCTGGTCCTCCAATGAGACCTCCAGCAAAAATGAAATAAAATACAATAAAAAAGGCTTTCAATTAATTGCAGTTAACTCACGCAATTAACTCAAAAAACCTTATTCCGACTAAAAAAAAATGGTGATTAATCACAGTTTTAATCACACCTTTTAAACAATAGAATACTAATTGAAATCTATTAAATAGCTGTGAATGTTTTTCTACATTTTCAAATATATTGATTTCAGTTACAACACAGACTACAAAGTGTCCAGTGCTCACTTTCTATTTTTACTAGAAGATTTACCCGGCTTTACTCAGATCCTTAACTCAAATAAGTTCTGGTTTTCATCGTTTAAGTCATTGCTCTGGGGTGGGGCTGGGGAGGAGGAGTTCAGTATGCAGACTTCCCCAGCCCTTTCTCACCGGAGCAGCTTGAGGCTAGCTGAGAAGCATCTGACCATGGCAGCTGCAGCAGGTACCGCTGGAGGAGGGGTGCATGTCACTTGACTAGGGGACATACAGACAGACAGACACACAAACTCTGAAATGTACAGTAGACAGCTGTCCCTTTCTCCACCTCTGACCCCTGCTGGCTCAGTGAGGTTATAGCTGTCCCCGTGTCCATCTCTGGCCCTTTGCTGCCCCCCGTGGTCATTCATTAGTATAACCGTCCCTCCTATCAGACCCCCCTTCCCATTTTATGAGAAACAATCAAATTCCAGGCACATCCTATTGTCCTGGCACAACCAAACCCTGACCTTGCTTTAAGTTACGATAAGAGGGAAGTGCATCCCAAATGTGGCGGTCCTAGCTCTCATAGTTTAGGAGGATCAGAAGGGGAGCCGAGTTAGTCTGTAACAGGAAAAACTTAAAAAACAACAAATAGTCTGGTAGCACTTTAAAGAGTAACAAAACATGTAGATGGTATCATAAAAACAAACGGACATACTGCCTGATGGAAAGACACATTTCTAAAATATATAGATAAAGATTTTATTACAAATACATGCACTGTAAAATGATAAACAAAATAGTACTTCTCAATTCACCTCATATAAATACTGTTGTGTAATCTCTTTATTGTGAAAGTGAAACTCTTACAAAGGTAGATTTTTTTGCACTCAAAACCAAAACCATGTAAACGTTAGAGCCTACAAGTTCACTCAGTCCTACTTCTTGTTCAGCCAATCACACAGACACATTTATTTGATTGACAGGAGACACGGCTGCCTACTTCTCATTTACAATGTCACCAGAAAGTGAGAACAGACATCCCCCAGCACTTCTGTAGCCAGCCTTGCAAGATATTTACGTGCTAACATTGGTATGCTCCTTCATGCAATGGCCACCATTCCAGAGAACATGCCTCCGGGCTGATGATGCTCTTTAAAAAAAACCATGCATTAATAACATTTGTGGCTGAACTCCTTGAGGGAGAATTGTATGTCTCCTGCTCTGTGCTTGACCTATATTATGCCATATATTTCATGTTCTAGCAGGCTAAGACGATGACCCAGTACGTGTGCATCTTAAGAACACCAGCCCTACAGATTCGATGAAACACAGAGACAGGACCAATGTGAGGTTTCTAGAGAGAGCTACAGCATTCAACCCAGGTTTAAGAACCTGAAGAGCCTTCCAAAATCAAAGGAGGACGATGCTTTCAGAAGTCTTAAAGGATCGACACGTTGATGCAGAAACTACAGAACCCCACCACCAAAAAAGAAAATCAACCTTCTGCTGGAGGTGATGAAAATGAACATGCTCTGCATTGGACTGTTGTCAAGCAGAACCTGTCATCAGCATGGACGCATGCCCTCTGGCCTGGTGGTTAAAGCATGAAGGGACATACAAATCTTTAGCGCATCTAGCACGTAAATCTCTACAACAGTGCCATGCGAAACCCTGTTCTCACGTTCAGGTGACTTGTGAACAGGAAGCTGGCAGCTTTCTCTCCTGCAAACTGTAACTAAACATATTTGTCTGAGCAATTGTCTGAACAAGAAGTAGGACTGAGTGAACTTGTAGGCTCTAACGTATACATGGTTTTGGTTTTGAGTGCAGTTATTTTTGGTGCTTCATTCTACATGTGTAAGTTCAACCTTCATGATAAGGAGAGCGAACTGCAGAAATGGGAGAAGTGAAACATACTATTTCTTAGTTTTCCTTATATTTGTAATCAATAACATAAAGCGAGCACTGGGCACATTGCATTCAGTGTTGTAACTGAAATCAATCTATTTGAAAATGGAGAGAACATCCACAAATACTGAAATAAATGGTATTCTATTAACAGTGCGATTAACTGGGCAGTTAATCGTGATTAATTTTTTTAAATCGCTTGACAGCCCCAATATATACAGAACAAAAATATAGGATTTCTTAAGTAAACAAGAAAGAAACTTAAAAAAAGAATAAAATAAAACTGGCCAAATCCCAACTTTTCTGACCTTCTTTTCTCCATCATAAAGAAGCAAAAAAGTCACAAAAGTGCTTTGCTTTTCCCTGGCCTGCTCCCGCTTGGAAGAAGTAAACACGGGAATAATGAACATTGCCATTGGTTCCAAAGCTATCAGGCTAGAGCAGAAATGTCTGCCCTCTTCAAGTAACAAGGGGGAAAACTCCTAACAAGAGTCATTTTTTCTTGGCTACAGCATCTTGAAGGGAGCCCTCCATCAAAGCACCAGCCAAAATGAATATTTCATGCCAATCTCCAGCTTACCTCGCCATTTCTTTGCTTCTTTTTTTATACGTTCCTGCACTTTTCCTTTTTCTTGTTTAAAAAATGGGGGAAAAACATTAATTAAAAGCAAATCAAAATCCGTTTCTGTCCAAGCCCTAGTTATCCGTCACCTTCCAGACCCCCAAACTCTGAGGGAAGCCACGCTGCAAATTAATAGATCTTTCTGCAGATAGCCTGGCTTTGGTGCACAGATCCGAGCCGATAGGCTGATGCAAATGACAGCGCCCTTTCTTGCTCTACGGAGAGGAATTAATTGGCAAAGGATTGGCATGCCAGGCATGTCCCTCCCTGCTGCACCGAGGCAACAACAGGCACATGGGTCAGGATTCAGGTGTCTTCGCTGGCCAAGTGGGAGCGGGGGTATTTCCCAGGGCCCACCATAGCATGTAGCAGAGGTGCTACGAGAGTCTGCAAGGGCCAAGGACAGCTGGGGCATTTCTGGAGGGGCACTGTCATCCGCTGATAACTCTGCACTCCTCAAGAGAACAGACGCACACCATGGCCCAGAGCAGCGGAGGGCCACATGTGGCCCATTGGGGGCCTGTGTGGGGCCCACGAGACGTTTTGCTCACCGTTGCCCATGCACAGGGTTGCCAGATTCCCTCTGGTTTCTGTCTGCGTCGGTTTTGCCCTACCTGTGTGTGACGCAGTGCGGGTACCTTGCTGGTTGCTAGGCTTGGGCTGTGGGGGACCCCCACTGGCTGCTGCCTGTACCACGGCCCAGCAGAGTAGCTGATGGGACAGGGAGGTCACCTGTTCTACCAGTTACCCCCCCAGGGAGAGGAACAAAGGAAGGTGGATGCCGCCCCTGGCTGGGGGCAGGGCTGGAAGGGACGGTCTTTAGTTTCTGTCTGGGAAGCAGGGGAGAAGGAGCTAAGGAGGGGGGCTGGGATTGTAGGGCCCAGCCACCCCCCATCTCAAGGGGGGCACTGAGGCCTCCTAGCCCCAGTTCCTGTAACCAGATGACATCTGTGCTGTGCTGTATCCTGGAGAAGCAATAAACTCCCTCTATTCTACTGGCTGGTGGAGTCTGTTTGTGCCACTCTGTTTGTGCCACTCTGGTGCAGGAGACGGGAAAACCCCAACGCGCCGTCACACTGTGTTCCTAAAGCGACGCGCACGTACAGCCAGGACCGCGACACGAGGTACGTGCCAACTGCACACGCCAACTGCACACGCCAACCACGCGCTCCCTCTGCTCCAATCCCAGCGCGGCCACGGTTCTGTCGGCACCTCCCGCAGATTCAAGGTGAACCAAACTGCCCTACCCCAGAAGACCATCTTGGTTACAACAATCTTGCAGTCCCCTGAGATGGAGGGCATCACGCGGCCCCCTCACTCGCCCGGCACTGGCCTAGAGCCCCCCAGGCGGAGAGGAACCTGTGCCTACCTGCTTCAGGAGGGAGCCAGGCAATGGCTCCCCACACGGACAGCCTCCACGTTGCTAAGGCGATGTCTGCCCTTAAAACGGGCAGAGCTACCGCGCGGCGGCTGCGTTGCTGTAGACCTGCCCCAAGGCCGTCGTGAGTGGAAAGATTCTTCCCTCAGCCCTTGTCTGCTCCGGGGGCCAGGTTGTCTTTGCTACATCTTTTGGGGGGTGGATGTTTCACGTTCCAAGAGCCGCATCTGGGCCAATGTAACTTTTCAGTGTAAACTAGCCCCCAGCCATACCTTGGTCTTCTCTAGGAGCCGGAGGACCAAGGACTCTATGGCTGAAATCCTAGCCCTATTGGAAGTCCCACAAGACTAGGATTTCACCCTCTGAGGGCTGCTTAACTCCACAGGATGGTTGCTGGGAAGGGGAAAGGCAGGACAGGGTCCAGCAGGGGAGCATCTTCCCCCTCAGTAGGAGGGAAACCAGGCCAGGTTTTGAACCCAAAGGTCTTTGACAATTTCCCATCAGGCCATGAGCCTTCCCCAGGGGACAACTGCGCTGCTTCTCCCTGATCTGCGGGAGTCGCTGCTTGGGGAGCTCTCATATGGGTGCGCTGGTGAAACCCGGCAACACCCCGGGACGCCACAAACGTAAGGGGCCAGAAACATTACTGGTGCAAGTCCCCGGAAAGCAACAGTCAGCCCAGGGCTGGAGAGGCCCTGACGCTCTCTAGAAATGTCCCTACTGAAATCAAGCGTTCAGGACAAGTAGCCGAGGCCAAACCCGGGACTGTCCCATGCGCTCCCATGAGGTTTCCGCAGCATCTGAGCCTTTTCTCAGCATCCCCCGCCAGTAGACCTGAGTCCAACTTTGCAAGAGTGACTCCTGATCTTGCCTTTCCATTTTCGGGGGGCCCAGATCAGGAGGCAGCACCATCCCACGAACACTCGACTTGCTCAATATCAGCCTCGTTGCCACGTTTTGGCAGTAGCTTGCTACGAATGACGCAATAATGAGCTGTTCTCCGTCTTCCCCAGCTGCCCCGTGTGATTGGCCCCCTAGGTCACATGCTCTCTGGATGACTGAAATGTACAATAAACTGAGGCACCCGTGGCACAAACCTCCGCGTGGGCTCGTGTTCACGAGACTGTCACTTGCCAGGAAGGTGCTTGGGAACAAGTCATCTGACTATTTACGGGGTGGCCACACGGCGCTTTGTCCCCCTCTAGTGGTGGCAGGGCCACACAGCGGTCGATGAGCCGGCTACGGCTTTGGCAGGGCCCTTCGGCTCAGGCAATACAGAGGCTCATGCACTGAGATCCCAAGGTCCCCAGTTCAATCCCGACGGCCGACAACTCGCCCAGTGCCCCTCTGTGGCGGCACGTCGGGGTTCCCCGTCTCCTGCACCCCCGTAGGGCACGGACAGACTCCGCCAGCCAGTAGCGGTGAGGGAGTGTATTGCTGCTCCCAGATACAGCACAGATGTCATCTGGTTACAGGAACTGGGGCCAGGAGGCCACAGCCGCTGCCCCCCTTGAGACGGGGGTGGCTGGGCCCTACAATCCCAGCCCCCTCCCCTGCTTCCCAGACAGAAACTGACTCTCTCCCAGCCCTGCCCCCCAGACGGGGGTTGGTCTCCGCCTTCCTCCCTTTGTCTCTCTCCCTGGGAGGCGACCTGTCGGACAGGCTGGGAGCCCCTTGCCTCGTGATTCATCCGCTGTCCTGTTGGGCCGTGCTACAAACAGTGGAGGTCACCCACTGCCCAAGCCCAGCAACCAGCAAGGCCCCCCCATACCACACGGGGTTATGGAGCAGACAGCTCCCCCCACTACGTCACACCCTCTGTCACGAGATGAAGTGAATTTCCAGGTCTCAGCCACGCACACGTGCACGGATACACGAGTGCAGCCTCTGCTGTGCTCTAGGCACCCATCCTCTGTTGCCGTGGAGACGGTTGCCGTGGTACAGCGGAGATGCTCAGGTGAGGCAGTTTGAGCTAGTGGTCAGAGAATGGGAGTCCAGGAACCTTCCATTCTGCCCTGGACCCTTGGGCAAGTCACTGCCCACATTCCCCATCTGTAGCAGGGGCTATGCTCAGACCCACCTCAGCCCGGATGTGAATGTTGAACCGGTAAGTCTCCCGCTTAGCAGGTGAGGCTCGCCGGTTGCAGTTAACGGGGGAGCCTGTCGCGGGCAGGGGATGCTCTACGCCTCCTGGGGGCAGGTGGATTCTGCTGTGGAATCCGCCGGGGGACGCACCAGCCATTTCAAACCAGGCTGGATAAGGCATGCGTGGTACTCCAGGGAGTGAGCTGGACTGATGGGCCAGGGGAAATCAGACCAGCTCTAATTCCTCCCACATGGGATGCTAGTCACTGTGCAGGGGGGGAGAGGAATAGGGTGCTGTGACTTTACAACACAGCCCAAGGAAACCTTCCCCGTGGCCGGGCACAGCACGTGCCGCATTTCAGCAGCTCTTCGCATCTGCGGGACTTAATACGCCAGCAGATGACATCAGCAGCCCAGATAAGGCGCCTGCAAACCCACTAAGCCCTTTTCCGCGTGTCAGACTCAAGCGATGTCTAGGAGAGGGGGGCCGGCTCTGCGAGGGCCCATCCAGCTAGGGAAACGAAGGGTCTTTAGCAAACCTCTCCGCAAGCGCAGGGCCGTTAGCACCCTTTAAACACAGCCTGGCGCGGGGACCGCTAAAGACAATGGGGTCTCTGACCAGCGTGGGTCCCCTTGGGGGCTTTGCCAGCCCTCTAACCCTGCAACAGCTTATGCCAGGAGGAGCGTGTCTCCCGGCCCAGTGTCAGCCCCTCCCTGCACGTTTGCCGCTGTGTCCTCCAAAGCCCCCTTTGTTGGCATCACTGCACCTACACTGGGGCTGGGGGGGTTGCTGACTATCACAGCGACGGGGTGGGGGGGCTGTACCTCTGCCAAGGAAACTGTGCAGCATAGATCTGCCCCCCCCCCCCCCCCGACACAGTGACTCTGGCAGGCATCGAAGGGCAGACCTGGCCAGGGAGCTGCACCCGGTGGGGGGTGGCAAACACGAACCCCCCACGGGGCCGTACAGCTGGAAAGAGGAGAATTCTACACAGGCAGCGCATCGCCCTCCCCGCACCGTGGCCAGGCCACTGCGGCCCCTAGTCATCCCCCGTGGCTCAGGGACCCGGGACACATGGCCCGTCACCGGGTTGTGCGGGGTTGCAGCAGGCTGGCCACTCGGGGCTCGCGCTGGTGGGAACACGGTCTCGGTGAAAAGGGGAAGCCCGTGTGTAGATGTGGCTGCTAGCGGGCGCTGGCCGGCCACGAGGCAGGACTGCCACAGGCCCCATCTACTCTGGGCTTTCAAAACAGGCCAGCCCCCCTCTCTCCCACAGCTCTTTTACTCCCCCCTTTGGTGCTCTGCCAGGCCAAGTACGGGGGAACTGCTGGCATCTTGTCACTGCTGGCCGGGCGGACTTGTCCGCTGTGACATCGTCTGCCCCACCCCTGCCCCTCTGCCAGACCCCGGGGGCCTGGGAAGCTGAGACGGCGCCTCCCCCCCGGGCCAGCAGATCCCTGCTTGAGTGGGACACACCCCCAAATCCCACCCCACGGGCTCCGGCCTCCCTGCGAGGCTGGCACCGGTTTCTGCGTGCCGATTGTCACACAACAGCCGGACAACAAGCGGGGCTTCGAGAGAGCTCCCAGAGGCCCCCCCCCTCCCCAGCAGGGCTGTCTACAGAACACACCAGGAGGGGCTGGACAGCCTGTTCAGGCACCAGCACCATGCGCACTCCCTGCCCCCCGCTGAGCACCCTGAAACCCAGCCTGGATGCAAGTGCCGCGCTGCCTGTCACCCACAGGTAACCCCCCCCCCCGCAGCAAACCCTGCGCCCCAGCTCCCAAGGGAAGGCCCGGACTCTCCAAGGTATTTAGGCACCGGCCTTCCATCAATTTCAATGGGAGTTAGGAGCCTAAACACCAGTCAGGGTCTAGACCAAAACCTATCACCGTGCAAGCTGGCAGGGGACTTGGGGCAAGACGAATGTAACGAAACAGCCGGCCTGGGGCCTGGCTAGGGCGAGGAGGCACCAGAGCAGCCTTGGCAAAGTGCCAGGGCATCTTTCTGGCCACAAGGGGTTGGGTCCTCTCTCCTCTCCTCCCTCCCCTCGCACCCCAACAATGCCACCTCCAGCAGCACAGAGACCCTGTAAATTCCCCGGGGCCGGGGCCGGGGCCGGCTCGGGGAAAGTTCCTCTGCGGAGCTGCGAAGGCCACTCCCCGGGCCTGAACAACAGGGCAATCCTGCTTTGAGTCTACTTCTTGGCTTATTCATTAACCACGGTGGATTGTTTACGGGGCGCTGCCAAGGTGCTCGCTGCTGTAAAAACCACCCTGCCCGGCCTCTTGGCGCTCGCGGGCGAAGGGGACTCGCAGCGGGTGACAGAACACGCACTAGGCCCTTAAGCCCCAGTCAAGTCTTGAACTCTACCCACAAGAACAGACAGGAACTGATCCTGGTGGAGCGGTTCCTTGGCTTTGCAGAGGGCGCTGACTTGCCCGGCGTGGCGCTGGGTCCTGGCAGTACATGCTGGGATTTCTGGCACACACAAAGGATTTCCTCTGAGCACATCTGAGATGAAACAGACCCCTTGGATTCTTTACTCTCTTCCCAGCCCCCCTCCATGCCCAGAGATAAGGCATAGCAGAGGAACCTCGTCACCACCACAATCTCCTAGGCTAGGTCTACACTGGGGACCAAGTTGAGCTAAAGTAATCAACTCGTGAATAGCGTAGCTAGAGTCAGGGTATCTTAATTCGACTTACCGGGGCGCCCCACTGCAGAGGGCTGATGGGAGAAACTCACCCATCAACTCACCTTCCTCAGACGTGGTAGAGTACCAGAGTCGGCGGGAGCGGGAGCGGTGGTCAATTGAGCAGGTCCTTACTAGACCCGCTAAATCAATCCCAGGAGATCAATCTCTGCAGCCTAAGTGGAGACAGGGCCTGACCACTTAATCAACCAAGATCCACCTGACACTCCCTGAGTCTTCACTTTGCAATAAGCTATGCGAATGCCCATCAACTGTGTCCTGACTACGCCTGTGTTCCCTGACCTACCCGCTCAGAGTCAAGGGTGGAACCCTAGAGCTCTTTGCTTTACTCTCCTATGGAGTTTGGCTGGTGCAGAATCACCACGTTTCTCTCCATTGTCTCCGAAAAGTGCAACAGCCCTTCTCCTCCTTCTGGCTTAACAAATGCGCTTCCCTCCTGCCACATGGGCAGCCACCTCTGGGGTGGGACATGGGAGCTTTCCAACACCCGGACCAGGAAGCGAAGAAAAAACCGAACACCGCAAAGAAACGTCCGGGGGCCAGATGGAATATGTGAACACCCCCAGCTGGGGGTAGGTAATGCCCTTGAGTACAGGGTTATTTGTCCCACGGGGCCTTACAGGAGAGTGCCAGCCACCCGGGCCAACGCTGCCCTCGGCTTTGGCTTGAAGGGCTCCCGTCCAAGCACAGCCAGGCCATGGAGCCGGCAAGCCTCCCTCGAGGGTTGTCCCTGGGCAATAGGTCCCTTCATGCCCCCTCTGCCACCCTGGCCAGGGAGATCGTTGCCAGCTGATTCCTAAATGGGTCTGTACCGTCCGTTCCCGCTCTGCCTTTCGGATCATTCCCACGCAGGCGGGGATGGTGGGAAGCCCCTACATCTCTCAGTGAAGCCTCTTTCCTGGCCCCACGGCGGCTCTGAAATGCAGCCTGCGGCGCGAGCGGCAGGGGGGCAGATGCCTTTGTGGCCAGCTCGGGATGACACAGCAGGTGGATTCCTGCCCCTTGCAAAATCCCTCGAGGAACGTCCTTAGCACAGAGGCCACCAGGCGGAGAGTTCTTGTCTTTTACCGCAGCAGGCTGCCAGCGCGCCCCGGGCTGCAGAGCGGCTCAGCGCGTCGAGCAGGAGTCGTGTGGATGTGGGGGCAAGCAGAAGCCAACAGAGCTAGCAAGTGCCAGGGAAGGGCGACAGCCGCGCTTCCTGGCCCGGCCCCAGCTGTTACATTCCAGCCATGCCTGCGGCTCCTCGGGGATCTCTCCTCCTGCTCCTGGCTCGGCGAACGGTCTCAGCCTGGCAGCCGACGCGGGTTCGGATTTCACTCTGTGCCCCCAGGGCCAGCTCCACGCCCCTTACGCCCACGGGTGCCTGGCGGGAGGGAAGTTAGCTGCCTCCTCTCCCCCGCACTCCCCATCCAGACTGTGCTTCCTGCTGTGCACCACAAACAGCCCAGGCCCAGGGATGGCGGGGGGGTCGCCCAGGCGGGAGGGAGAGCAAAACTCAGCCCGAGATCGTGATGGCTCCGGGAGAAGCCGCTTCAGAGGGAACAGCCAGAAGCCGACGCTGGAGCACGCCGCCCCCTCGGTTGGCACCGGCCCGGCCCAAAGGGCGCCCTGCTGCTGGCACCTTTCAAATGCAGCATGAAGCCCGGGTCCTGCCCCGGGGGGGGGGGGGTATTAAGTAAGATTCAGGGTGGCAACGGGGTCAGATTTCAGGCTGGGCTGTGACACTGCCCCCTGCGCTTTCAGCAGGATGCAATAATCTTCATGCCGGTCGGCCCCGCAGCGTTGCTGTGGGCTGCTGAGTAGCGGCCCCGCTCCTACCCAGAGGTGGCTTCATGTGACCGCTAGGGGAAGCCCCTCCTGCCGCCTGGCTGGCGCGATCAGTGCGGCGCTGGGGAGGCGGATGCAAGGCAGCAGCGAGGTGCCGGTCGCACGGTCGCCTCCTCGGGGCCCTCCCAGCTCATTCCCAGCCGACAGGCCCAGGTTTCAGGGCTCTGCCCCGAGGAGTCTCTCTCTGTCCCCCGCAAGGCGACGGACTCTGTTCACAGGCGGGAAGGGGTTTGCTAACCGGCCACTGCCCCCGCCGCTGGAGAGGGAGGGTGGCGCATCTGCAACGCAGCCCCTTCGCTGGGCACCCTTTGCAAACTGGGGGTGGGGCGGTGTCCTGCCTGCTGGCTGGGACATCATGCAAGCATGTGTCTCTGCAGGTCCCCCCGTGGCAGGGGGATTGCAGGCCAAGCGCCTGGCACTGAGGAGCGGCTGATTTCACTGGCCTCTTCCCTCCTACCCCCGGGCATCCCACTTCGACCAGCAGGGAGGAGCGAGAGTCTCCCCATGCCAGCCAGGCCAGCCGCTCCCCCCAGACGCTGCTCTTATTCCCAGAGCGCCGAAGCCCCGAAAGATTCCTGTTCCTCGCCCCCCGCCCTGCCCGGGCACCTATCGGTGATGCCCAGCACGACGGCGCTGGAGGTGCCAGGCAGCTGACACGGCCCGGGTCCTGCAAGGGCAGGCTCTGGATCCCAGCTGCTCCTACCCCGCTCGCTGCTCAGCCTGACCCGAACTGGGTGGGGCAGGAAGGGTTGCCCCCGCTCCGCTTACCGGTACTGGGCTTGGAAGTGGTTCTGCACGAAGCTCTGGCTGCTGGGAGGCCGGGCGGCCGGCTGGGGGCTGCCGGAGTCACAGATCTCATCGGGGCCGGCTTGGGGCTGCAGAGAAACAGAGGGGGTTATGGAGACAAGGGGAGGGGCTGAAAGGCACCCGAGTCCCCATGGCGCACCCTGCCCTCCTCCCCGCTGCCCCCGGCCATTCCTCTGATGTTCGGCTGCCTCTCCGCCCCGTCCCTGCCCTGCCCCTCCACAGCTCGGCACGCAGGGCGGGACCCCGATCCCCTTCGGACCAGGCTGAGGTGTGAGTCACACAAGCCCTTGGCCCGGCCCCGGGGCTAAGCGCCTGTGCCCCGTGGGGGTCGGACTAGAGGATCTAACATTCCTTCCGGGCCTGGTCTCTGGATTGGCACTGACAATGGGCCGGCTGCTTGTGAGCCACACAGCCTGCCTGCGGCTCTGGGGTGCGCGCCCATCTGCCCTTGCAGGGAGAAAGCACGCGAGGGCCAGGAGATGGGACAGCGCAGCGGAGAGGGGAGGCGAGATCGGCATTTGGAGAGCAGCACCGCGTCTCTGGGACAGCAATGCAAAACACACACAGCGTCCACCCAAGTGAAACCCACCGGCTGCGGGGCACAGACCCGGCTCACCGCCCCCCCCCCCCACAGAGCAAAGGTACACAGGGACCAGCCCCTCACAACCCCCTGGGTGCCTGTTGGATGTGATGTCTGCTAGCAAGCAGCTGTCTGCTTTCACACACCCCTCCGGGGAGGGGAGAAAAAGAACTAGTGAGTTTGAGGAGTGTGCACGTGTGTACACAAGGGTTGCTGTGCATGCATTAGTGTGTGCGCATGAGAGCTGCTCTCCGTGCATTGGTGTGTTTGTGAGAACAAGGGTTGCTGTAGGTGCATGAGTGTGTATGTTTGTGCACAAGTGTGTGTTTATGTGTACCAGAACTGCTGTGTGTGCACACAGGGGTTGCTGTGTGTGCAGCAAGCACAAGTGGAAGACGGTGCCAGGTGGGCATTAAGCTGATGTAA
Organism: Pelodiscus sinensis; assembly: GCF_052426305.1. Taxonomy (NCBI): domain Eukaryota; kingdom Metazoa; phylum Chordata; order Testudines; family Trionychidae; genus Pelodiscus; species Pelodiscus sinensis. Next base: position 27,943,136 of record NC_143071.1, read on the forward strand.
GTGATTAGAAACTGAGCACGAACGCCAAACACCAGCTGGGGTGCAGGTCTCAAGGCAGATGGGACGCAGGGCTCAGTGACCAAGGACATGAGGCCTTGCATTTCCATGGTGCCTTTCATATCCAGAGAGCTGAGTGTTTACAAACCCCAGTGAATTCTGCGCAGTGCCCCATAAATGTGTCCATTTTACAGAGGGGTAAACTGGGGCAAGAACGAGTCGCATGACGGACTTGTCACAGCTGTTGAGTCACTGGCGGATCTGGGAACAGAAGCCAGGAGCTCCAAGCCCCAGGTCCCTATCGGAGCCCCGACCCATGCTAGCTCCGTTAGGATGTCCTGAGAACAGTGAGCTGTAGGGCTGCCCTACAGGAACAGCAGCAGGAAGGGGGACATGAACCCATTCCTAACGATTTTCACCTTGCACCTCAACACAGCCTGCCCCTCTCGGGTGGGGGTAATTCCTTGGAGCCCTCGCGCCGAGACCATGGTGCAATTCAATGAACGGCCCCAGCGTGCTCGCAAGAGTTCGACTGCGTCCCCTGCACGTTTCGAAAAGACAAAGGGGGCGGGGTAGTGCCTCCAACCAGGGGAAGAGCCAGTTTCCATATCACCCTGCGAGGGGGCAGCTGGCAAAGCCGCTGGAATTAGGGGCAGCACCTGCCCCGGCTGCGGCTGGGAGAAAAGAAAGGAGGAAGAAAAGGGACATCGGGTGGCCGAGTTAACCCTCCCTGAGCACCGGCTCCTGGCTCTGTCGCTGCAGAAGGAAGTGCAGGGAACTGATTGCAGCCTGGAGTCTCTACAGGACAGCCGGCAGCCCTCCGGCCAGCAGCCCCCCCGAGCCACGAGCTACCACCCGCCTGACAAAGGACCAAACCCTGCTGCAAAGAGGGTCCCTTCGAAACCCAGCGGGAGCAGCCTGCCGGGCGTTCGATGGAACAGGGGCTCACGGGGTTCCCAGCACCAGGCACCGTCCACCACGCTACAGTCGGGTTTGGTCCAGAGACCTCGGCTTAGCACCATGGCGAACGCACCCTTGACCTTCCATCCCAGAGAATGCCTTTCCTGAGCCAGGCTTGGTTCCAACAGCATCCCTTGTTCCCTCCCCTTGAGCTGGGGAGAGTGTCAGAAGGGTCCCCCAGGATGGGGAAAGGGGAGGAGTTCCAGGAGACGGGTTGCTGTTGCTACAGGCAGACCCAGGTGTGGACGGGGCGCGGGGGTGACATCTGGCCCCTCCCTCTGGCCCAGTGTGGCCTGGACAACTCTCGGGAGCAGGACAACGAAGGCCCAGGGCTCAGGACACGCGCCAGTATCCTCCGTCTGCTCTTCCTGAAAATCCCCCCGGCTCTGTTGAAGGACCCAGGAAAGGCAAAGCGGATGGAACAGCCCCGCCCCTCCCCTTCTCCTCTGGCCCACCAATTCGCCCTCCCAGCCCAAATGCCATTCATCCCTGGCCAGGCCGGCTGCCGCGTTCTAGAGAAGGGGGCAGGTTATACTTACCTGCTATTGGTGAGAGACGCTCAGCCACACACAGACGGACACGACAGCCCTGCCCCCAAGAACTGACAGGCAAAGCCCAGATGTGCAGTGCAGAGGGGAAGGGACTTGCCAAAGGTCACACAAGTCGTCAGTGGCAAAGCTAGGAGAACCCAGGCGTCCCGCCCCCTCGCCTTGTGCTCTGCCCACTGGGTCGTGCTGCCTCTAGCAACTCACCTGTACTAAAACGCAGCCTCTTCCGTCCAATGAGCAGCCCACATTCGGATGCTCCAACGCCTGCGTCAAGGGCCCGCCCTTTACCAAACCGCCTCTCACCCCCCTTCGCTCCGCAGGGCGCATTCACGGCTCCGGGCTGCGATTCGCCTCGCTGGATTTGCCCTCTCCGCAGGCTGACACAGCCACAGACCGCGCCGCGTCTCCCGGCTCCCCTCACACGATGGAACCCGCCGCCGGGACTCACAGCGCTTGACGTGTCCATCGCCGGAGGCGAGAGAGCGCCAAGGGACCGGCGCAATCTGGCCCAGACAGAGGGCTAACGAATTCTGCCATCTGCCCCCAGCTCCACAGGGGCGCGCGTGCTGCGTTTGAAATGGGGATGAGCGGCGAGGTCTTTCAAGGACACAGCGGACGCCCAGCCGGGGCTGCGTTACAGCCACGGCACCACGCGCCCCCACCCCCATGCACCCTAGAGCCCCGGGCCCCGCGGGTGGCCAGGCCGTGGTCTGCACGGGTGTAAATGCCTGGGCTCTGCTCCAGGGAAGTCACAGTCACCACAACAGTGCAGGCCTGGGCTGGACGCTGGCAGAGAGCAGGAGCGATCCGGCCCCACCTCCGCGCCCTCCCCTCCTCCCCTTCCTGTGTCCTTGCTTGGCTCAAAGCTTTCCCTCGCGCCCCGTCTCCACCTGCGCCTGAGGGAGCCGGGCCCGCCAGGACTGCAGACTCAGGCTGGGCTCCAGTCCACTTTCTCCTCAGCTAGTGCGTCTGGGAGTGGGGGGGCGGGGGCGACAGCGAGAGCCCTAACTTCAGCGGGCGCCGCGGCTGCTCTGAAAAGCAGCCCCATCCGTAACACGGCTACCGCCATATAGAGTCCAACAGGCGCATCCGAGGTCCCCGAGGCGGCTCCGGCCGGCTCCGGCTTGTGCGCGAGGCAGAGCGGGACGGCTCCGGGCAGCACAGAAACGTGGTGGGATGAGGAAAATCGTGGTGGGGGAGGGGGCACTATAGGTGCACAAACGTGTCGAATCAAAGGCAGTAAAATCTTAAACGGACTAAAGTGTTCCACAGAATGTCTATGGCCGGCCAGCCCGTGCTCTAAGAATACGGCGATAGGGCCCGAGTACCGAACACCTGGCCAGGATGCCGAGAGGAACAGAGAAACGCTTAGGGAGACGAGGGAGGAGAGGCAAGTAAAAACTTGATGCCGGGGGGGGTTTGCAATGGCCCCATATTACCTGGGTGACGGGAAGCAAAGATAAAGTTTCTGGACACTTGAAATGGCTGCTTCTTGGAGCAGCAAGTCCGAGAACCCACCAGAGGAGAAGTAATTCTCAATCCGGGATTTGACCCCCAGACTACTCAGTAATAGTGACCGTAAAATAATTCAACTTAACATCCCTGTGGCGGGAAAACACCTCGGCAGTCCAACACGATGGCAGTAAGTTGCGAAAGGGGAACTACACAAAAATGAGGAAGTTAAACAGAAATTAAAAGGTACCGTGCCAAAAGATTTGATGATGATAGAAATGTAGCTGTGTTAGTCTGGTGTAGCTGAAACAAAAGACAGGACTATGTAGCACTTTAAAGACTAACAAGATGGTTTATTAGGTGATGAGCTTTCGTGGGCCAGACCCACTTCCTCAGATCAAATAGTGGAAGGAAATTGTCACAACCATATATACCAAAGGATACAATTAAAAAAATGAACACATAAGAAAAGGACAAATCAAATTTCAGAACAGAAGGGGAATTGGGGGAGGGGGGAGATAAATGTCTGTGAGCTAATGATATTAGAGGTGATAATTGGGGAAGCTATCTTTGTAATGGGTAAGATAATTAGCGTCTTTATTCAAACTTAGGCATAAAGTGTCGAATTTAAGCATGAATGACAGTTCAGAGGATTCTCTTTCAAGTGTAGTCTTATATGAGAGACTTTTCAGCTTGGAAAACAGATGATTAAGGGAGGGGATAAGCAGGGGCAGCTCGTCCATACAGGCGAACTAAGCGGTCTCCTAGGGCGCCAAGTTAAATGGGGCGCCAAATGGTGGCGCAATATCATTGAGGGGTTTGGAGGGGGGGGCGCCGATTGCCTGGTTCGCCTAGGGCGCCAGTTGCTGGCAGCTAGTCTAGGGCCGCCCCTGGGGATAAGAGGAAGGTCTATAAAATCATGACAAGTGTTGAGACAGTAAATAAGGGAGGTATTATTTACTCCCTCCAATAGTTTTGGTTTTATTTTGCCAAATGAAATTAATAGGCTGCAAGTTTAAAAGAAATAAAAAGGATGTATTTCTTCACCCAGCACCTAGTCAACCTGTGGAACTCCTTGCCAAAGGATATTGTGAAGACCAGGACCGTAACAGAGTTAAAAAAAACCTAGATACATGCATGGAGGTTACGTCCATCCATGGCCATTAGCCAGGATGGGTAGGGATGGTGCCCCTGGCCTCTGTTTGCCAGAAGCTGGGAATGGGCCACAGGGATGGGTCACTTGTTCTGTCCAGGGCTAGATGGAGTGTGCGTGACCCTCTGGCTGCTCTGACGCGGCGCTCCCCCTGCGCACCGTGGCGAGTAGATTCCTGACACCGGCGGGGGGGGCTGTCTGTGTGGGGACCACGAGTGACAGGGAGGGAGCGTCACAGCCGTGGCCTCGCCTCAGGAGGCCCGAGGGGCGCACGGGGGAAAGGAGGCGGTCCGGGGTCAGTGGGGAAAGCATCTCTGCTGGCGGGCACGGCTCCTGCGGCCCCACTGGGAAAGCCCCAGGGAGCTCGCAGTGGGATGGCCCTCCGTAGAACCCAGTCAGGCTCCTTCCTCAGGCGCTCTGTGACCAACGGGAGGGGAGGCTCAGGGGCTCGCCGTCCTTCGGAGGCATCAGAGACACCCGGGCGGGGGCCAGGTCCCGCTTGGTGCCGGATCCATACGTGCTCGGAGTCTGTTACCGGCCCCGCCAGGGACCTCTCGTTCCCCCAGCAGCAGGCCCTGCTGTTAGCCCGGCTCAGTTCCCAGGGCCGCACATGCCTGCATATGTGTGTGTGCACGCGCGTGCCTGCATGTGTGTGTGTGTGTGCGCGTGCCTGCATGTGTGTAAGTGCGTGTGTGTGTACACGTGTGTACGTGCCTGCATGTGTGTACACGTGTAAGTGCCTGCGTGTGTGTGTGTGTTTCAGTGACATGCCCGGCGAGGGGCAGGCAGAGAGGCTGGTGTGTGGGGAGAGGACGGAGACGCGCGCCAGAGACAGAGGGGCTCTCTTGCAGGGTGGAGCAGAGAGCTGCCCGCCAGCACACGGCTGCTACACGCATGCAGATGAGAAACCCAGGAATCCAGCGTGGCGGGAAGTGGGGAGACCCTTCTGCAGCCCGGTGAGAGGACACACATGGGGGGGCCGAGTGCCACTGCAGACACAGCTACTCTGCAATCTGCCCCCACCCGCCGAGCTAACAGCCAGACCCCAGCGCACTCCGACAGCCCTCCTGGACGCGGCGGGATTTGGGGGAATGAGCGGGGAGACCCAGCCGGGCCGAGAGCCCGGAGCACAAAGGTGCAGCAGCGATGCCAGCCCCCTGGGGACACGGACTGCAGCTCACACCCCCAAGAGCGGCTCCGACTCCCAGGGCATCTCGACCCAGCCCCGAATGGCGCCGCTTGCTGGAAAGCCCCCGACGTGCGGCTCGTTCTAGCCACGGGGGGGGCGAGGGGGCGAGGGCTCTGCCGACACTAACTAACCACTGTCAGGAGTCAGCCGTGGCTCGCGGCCGTGAGCTAGAGACAAAGCTCCCGGCAAACAGCCCCGGCGGCTGGCCCGGCGCTCAAACAGCAGCCAAACGGTCCAGGAGCCAGGCTGCTGGAGCGCCGCCCGGGGAGATGTTCACAGCCAGGGAGAGGGGTGAGGCTGAGAGACCCGCTCGGAGGAGCCATCCCCGGCTCTGAGCTAACGCAGCTGGAACGGAGACGAGCCAAGAGAGGCCAGCGGGGACGGAGCCGGTGGTTAGAAAAGCCCCGGACTCTGTACTAGTGGCACAGAAGGAGGGACCGCGCCAAGGAGAGAGGGGGCTCGTACCTGCCAGCCGCACCCGCGCCAACAAGCACCTGCCCGTGTCTAGCCTCCTCGGCAAAGCCCTCGCCGCGCTCTCCGGCTGCCACGGAGATTCGGTTCCACCGGCAGCCCCGTCCCCGCCTCGGGTCTCTCGCCCTGACAGAACACCCCCACCACCTTGGCTCCCTCTCCTCCTCCCACCAGCATACGCCCCGGACCCGACAGACCCGGAGAAGAAATTCCGAGCTGGGAGATTCCTGCCTCCCCTCCCCAGCAGGGAAGGGCCAAGAGTCTTAAAAGAGAGCGCTAGCTCAGAGAGGAGAGGCTGCGGGTCACAGCCCGGATGAGAGAGCAGGAAGCAGCTCTACAGGCGGACACGCATTTGGTTCCTCCGCAGAGACACTGATGTGCTAACAGGAAAATCTCAATCGCAGGCGTCAGGTCACAAGCAAACTCTTCCGTGCAGGGATAAATCAAACCAAGAGACAGTGAAAAATTACACGTCCCCAAATCTCCATAAACCTCAGATTTATAGGGACCCAGGGGACAGAAAGAAAAATACGACAGAATCCTGAAAAGCCCATGGATAGAAAATACGAGCAATGCTTTCTCGAACCAAAAAAATCACCGCGGTACAGCCGGTGGCATAAATCGAGAGCTGGGAAAGTTAAATGGCATTTTTAACACACCTGTCAAGGACTCTAAGTAGGACATCAGTGGAAATATACAGAACCCAACAGAAAAGGGAAAAGAGAGCAGAGCTGGTTTAAGAGGGATTGTATTAAGAATATAATAAGACAATGAGAGTGCTTCTTAACCCAGAGATCGTGGTCCCAGACCTCCGATTCCCCTGCCAACACCAACCACAGGGGCACTGCTTAGAGAGAAATTATCTGAAAGCAAGGACACTCCAGACACCAGTGGCTAGACTATTGCCATGGGATTAGAGATTGGTCTTCAAGTCTGCGCCCTAACACAGAATTCCTGTGTGACCTTGGTCAAGTCACATAGAGTATGTCTACACTACAGCACTAATTCCAACTAACTTAATTCGAATTAGTTCATTCGAACTAAGCTAATTCGAACTAGTGCATCTAGACCTAAAAACTAGTTTGAATTAGCATTTTGCTAATTCGAACTAGCATGTCCACACTGAGTGGACCCTGAACCGAGGTTAAGGATGGCCGGAAGCAGTGCCGGCAGGGCATCAGATTAGGACTTAGAGCGTGGAGCTGCTGTCTCAGGCTAGCCGAGGGCTGTGCTTAAAGGGTCCCGACCCCCACCCCGGACAGACAGTTCTCAGGGGTTCCCTGCTCGCATGTATAACTCGATGAGGGACAGCAAAGCAGTCCTGGCTTGGAGTGCCCTGAATGCCCCCACTCGGCACATCACAGCACTCGGCCATCAGCCCGGCTGCACTTGCCGCAGGCTGCCATCCGGGGAGGGGAGTCAATCGGGGGGCTGCAGGAGAGCTTCCACCCCAAGGAGCCCGCAGAGCCACCCCAGTCCTCCCCATCAGGGGGCTCATACCCCATTCCTCCCTCACCTCCTTCCACTTACCCCTCCCTAGCCCCCCTTCCTGATGTACAAAATAAAGGACACGTGTGTTCAAAAATAGAAACTCTCTTTATTGAACAAAACTCGGGGAGACTGGGAAAAAGAGGTGGGAGAGGGGAGGGCAACTAAAATGATCAGGAATTTGGAACAGGTCCCATATGAAGAAAGGCTAAAGAGACTGGGACTTTTCAGCTTAGAAAAGAGGAGACTGAGGGGGGATATGATAGAGGTCTATAAAAGCAGGAGTTGGGTGGAGAGGGTGAATATAGAAAAGTTCTTCATTGGTTCCCATAATAGAAGGACTAGAGGACACCAAATGAAATGAATGGGTAGCAGGCTTCAAACTAATAACAGAAAGTTCTTCTTCACAAAGCAAATAGTCAACCTGTGGAACTCCTTGCTGCAGGAGGCTGTGAAGGCTAGAACTAGAACAGAGTTTAAAGAGAAGTGAGATAAAATCATGGAGGTTGGGTCCATGGAGTGCTATTAGCTAGGGGGTAGAAATGGTGTCCCTGGCCTCTGTTTGTGGCAGGCTGGAGATGGATGGCACGAGACAAATGGATTGGTCATTGTCTTCGGTCCATCCCCTCCAGGGTACCTAGTGTTGGCCGCTGTCGGCAGACAGGCTACTGGGCTAGATGGACCTTTGGTCTGACCCAGTACAGCCATTCTAAGCTCAGGGTCGGGGGTCTCACTGGACCACCTTGATTTTCATGCACACCTGCTCCTGGGTGGCCAGGCTGGCAGCTATCCTGCCCTAGACGGCCACTTTCCTGTGCCTAGTGCGGAGGTCGTGGATGAGGTCCACGATGTCCGCACCAGACCAGGTGGGTGCCCACCTCTTGTGGACCCGGGCAGGCTCCTGGGAGCCGCCAGCCTGGTCCCGGGAAGAGGCGGAGGGCTGGGTGGCCGCGGGTGGGTGGCTCGTGCCGTGCCAGGTGCAGGGTCTGCTGGCTGGGTGCTAGCAGGCTTGCACCTGGCACGGGCACCGTAGCCAGCCCGTGCCCCTTTAAGGGCTCCGGGGCCGGGAGGGGGGCAGAAGAGTTTCCCTGGTGGTGCCCAGAGTGGCCACCAGGGCAAGCTGGGGAGGGCTAGCCTCCCACTAGTTCGAATTAAGGGGCTACACAGCCCTTAATTCGAACTAGGCTTTAGTCCTCGTGAAATGAGGTTTTCCTAGTTCGAACTAAGCGCTCCGCTAGTTCCAATTAAGTTCGAACTAGCGGTTTGCTAGTGTAGCGCCTAGCAAAGTTAATTCAAACAAACGCCTGTTAGTTCGAATTAACTTTGTAGTGTAGACATACCCCCAGTGTCTCCATCTGCAGAAGGATAACAGCCTTGCCCTGCCTCACAAGAAGGGGAGAATAAATACCCTATGGCTCTGTCTACACTGCGAGTTTTTGCAGCAGAAATTATGCTAATGAGGGACTCTAACATATTTTCTGCTGTTTCTTTTTGCACAAAAGCAGCGGCGTAGCCGGTATAGGCATACAGGAGAGGCATAAGACTCTTGCACAAAACAGGAGTTTTGCGCAAAATGGAAGCAGCTACACTGTTTCTTTTTGCGCAAAAACCCCTCGCACAAAGAGATATGGCAGAAAATATGCTAACGAGATTGTGACTTATGCAAATGAGCCCCTCATTAGCATATTTTCTGCCGCAAAAACTCGCAGTGTAGACAGAGCCATAGGGTATTTATCCTCCCCCTTTTGTGAGGCAGGGCAAGGCTGTTATCCTTGTGCAGATGGGGACCTAAGGCTATGAGGGGCTCAGATTTAGAGCAAGGGGTGCCTAACAGGTAAATTATAGGTTTGGGAGGGAAATCTACTCCCAATTAGGGAGACAGCTGCTACAGCTCCAAAGGATTACGCAGGCTAGAGTTTCAGGGAAGGTATCGCGAGGTTTGGAAAGATCCGATTTTTATGGGCAAATGTCAATTTCACCGGACACAGACAAACGGGTGAAAAAAGTCTTTCCAGGCTTCTCATCAAAATTCCCAAGCAGACAATGTAAGAAAAACCCACCAGAGAACATACCGGAGTCAAAACTCAAGGGCTGCGTTGAGACTGGCAAAAACTTGCCAGCTGTCTACACTGGCCACTTGAATTTGCGCAAGAGCACTGACGTTGTAATGTACAAAATCAGTGCTTCTTGCACAAATTCTTTCACGCTCTTGCTCAGGGATAAGCCCTCTTGTGCAAGAATACTTGTGCAAGAGGGCCAGTGTAGACAGGACCTTCATTTTTTGCGCAAGAAAGCCCGATGGCTAAAATGGCCATCAGAGCTTTCTTGCGCAAAAGTGCGTCTAGACTGGCCATAGATGCTTTTGTGCAAAAGCATCCGTGCCAATCTAGACGCTCTTTTCTTACCCATTACCAAGATAGCTTCCCCAATTATCACCGCTAATACCATTAGCTCACAGACATCCCACTCTCCCCACCTCTAATATCATCTATTCACAGACACTCACCTTCCTTCCTTCCTCCCCCCCCCCCCGCATCCCCCTCCTGTTCTGAAATGTGATTTGTCCTTTTCACATGTGTTCATTTTTTAAATTGTATCCTTTGGTATATATGGTTGTGACTATTTTCTTCCACTATTTGATCTGAGGAAGTGGGTCTGGTCCACGAAAGCTCATCACCTAATAAACCATCTTGTTAGTCTTTAAAGCGCTACATTGTCCTGCATTTTGCTTCAGCTACCCCAGGCTAACACGGCTACATTTCTATCACTATTTTAATGGAAAAACTTTTCCGTTAAAAGTATTTCCGCAAAATCAGGCCAGTCTAGATGCAGCCAACGATTCAGACTTTTGAATTAGGCTGGTTACAAAAGGACTAGCACAGGAATAGTAAAAACAGGCCCGATAGAAGGATGCTGCAGGTGGACGGGGGGTTTTGATTTTCATTTGTAAAGCTTTAGGTTTTTGAAGCTCAATGGTCACAATCATTAAATATTATTGCGCCGTTATTGGCACAACTGTGAACATTTAAATAACTGGAAAAATGCTTGAAGAGAAACATATCAGGGGAAATAATAATTTAAAAAATGCATTGAATTCTGCCACGCCACAACCTCAGCCTGCAGCAGAATCCAAGATCTGGGAGTCAGTGAAAGTGACCAGTGGAGAACTAAAGAGGGATGCGAGGAAATGCTTTTTCACACAACTGACAATTAGCCGGCAGGAACCAGGGCCGCTGGACACGGCGCGGGCAAGAGCGAGAAAAGAATTAGACAATGATAACAAGAATATCCAGCCGGAGAACAGGCAATGCTAAAAATAGATGAGCTACTGGGAATGGATCTAAGCCCTCCCGCTTCAGGGCGCTAGTCAGTTTCTGACTATGGGGGTCAGGCTTTTGAGCGAGATAGTCTATCAGCGCCTGCTGTGCGACCTGCGTCTCCCTCTGAAGCGCCGGGTGCAGGCTGGTGCTGAGGTCAGGCCGTGGGCTAGGTGGACTTGAGCTCTGCAGGGTTCTCATGTTCTGGCATGAGGTGCAACCCACCCCAAACGTCGACCTCCAGATCAGAACCTCTAACGTCCCGCTAACGCCACCCTGGTCTCCATCCAGAGCGAGCTCAGGGGAGAAAAATGTCTCAGGTTCCTGGACAGAGAAAAGGATTCTTCTCTGGAGCAGTCAGAAGTCGAGCGTCAGCATCTCACATATGAGCAGCCAATTGGGGCAGACCAAAGGTCCATCAGCCCAGGGCCTGTCTGTCGACAGTGGCCAATGCCAGGTGCCAAGGGGACGAAGGGGTGAGAGCAGAGGGGGCTGGGTGATTTAAATGGGCCCAGAGGCCGCTGACGGCCATGCAGTGGGGCTACGGCACAAGCAGCCAGCACCCGGGCCTCAGAGATGGGAGGGGTCTCCGTGCACTACCCCCACCCCAAGCACCGACTCTGCAGCTCCCATTGGCCAGGAACCACAGCCAATGGGAGTTGCAGGGGCGGTGCTGGAGGTAAGCACCATCCCTCCCTCACTCTCCCTGCACCTGAATCCCCGGCCCCAGATTAGAGCTCGCACTCCTCTCGCCCCCTGCCCCAAACTCCCTCCCCGAGCTTGTGCCCCGTTTGTCTCGCGGGAGTCGCGGGGGCTGCTCGCCCTCCGGTTTCCATAAAGCATCACCTCCCTTCTTGAATGGCCCCAAAGGGCGGGGGAAATTGACGTCGCCTCTCCCTGATGGGCCGGCTCTCCTGGGATAGACTCACAGCCGCTCCCCAGCGGGGGTGGGCACAGACCCTCGGACACGAGCCTTTGCGGGGGGAAGGGGGCAGCCGAGGCGGCTCGTGGCAGAAGCGGGAGCTCCCCAGGGCAGTGCTGATTTCGTCCCTCACCGCCAAGGACCGCGCACAGAGACGCAGCCCGACTGCCAGGCACAAGTGTCCCTCGCGCTGCCTGCTCCGTTCACTGCCTCCGGGGCACCTGCCGCTGCCCTCGGACAGGTGGCAGCTTACTGGGCTGCATGGACCTCCCTGCCCCCGGCGCATGGCGGGCAGGCCCAGCCCCGGGAGGATGCACAGGGACCAGCTCTGGAAGAAGAACTGGCAGGCCCCCCCCCCCCCCGGCTGAGCAACGTGGCCGGAAGGCAGGCGTGAGACCAGACCCCGGCTGCAGCTGACGGGCCCTATGGAAGCAGGAGGCAGGGTTGTGCCGTGCTCCGGACGCCTGCAGGTGGGAGATGGCGGCCGTCACGGGCGGTCCAGATGCCGATGTGAGCTGGACTGCGATCCTCTCGGAGGCGCGTGGGGAGGCCGGGCGCGGGGCCGCGGGAGGCATTAGTGGCTGGTTTGGCCAGCCGCACGGCGTGGCCGTTCCCCTTCCGTGCACAGGATGCGGGCGCTGGCTCGCCGGCGTGGAGACGGCTTGCAATGGGCGGGCGACTGGGCAGACCCGGCAGCGAAGGGCAGGAGATAAAACGCCATGTGCCAGGGAAGCGTCAGCCCGGGTTTTGTGACGGGAAGTCTCACCTCCCCGAGCCGGGAGCATTCTCCGTGGACGCGTGAGGAGAGGCAGCCAGGGGCTAGAATGTCCCTGGACTGTCCGAAAGCCTTGGAAAAGGTCCCTCGCCAAAGGTAGACTAGCTACTCCGGGATAACGCTCCTGGGTCAAGCTGGGAGCCGAAGGGCAGGAAGAAAGGGGCAGTTTTCACTATGCCGACAACTGGGGGACCCCAAGGATGCGATTCATTAACAAGCTGGAAAGTGGAGCCGACCCCGAGTGGCAAAACCTGCCGCCGCCACGAAACAACTCGCGAGGGCGAAGTCCAAAGCTGAGCGCAACGAGTTCTGTCAGGATCTCTCAAACCCAGGGGAGGGGCATCGCAAGAGGAGGAGAAATTGAACATTGACCGGTCACTGGAAAAAACGGTGCTAGGAACGATGAGGAAAGGGATGGAGAAGAAGGCAGAAAATATCCTCATGCCCTTGGATAAATCCATGGGGCAGCCCCTGCCCCCGCCCCCTTGAACGCTGCATCCAGCGCTGGCCGTCCCGTCCCCAGGAGAGAGCGGAACTTGGAAAGGTTCAGAGACAGGCAGCGGGACGATCCAGGGTGCGGAGCGGCTTCCAGCGAAGCCGAGAGGAAAGTCGGGGTCGGTCCTGCCTCGGGCAGGGGCCTGGATTCGATGCCTCCTGAGGTCTCTGCCCGCCCTGGGATTCTAGGAAAAGCTTTGGGCTGGTCGGCCGAGGGAGGAGACTATTAAGGGGGGAGTTAAGGGACTTGCACACAGTCACCCTGGGAGCCTGCGGCAGGACAGGGACTCGCAGCCCGGTCTCCCAAGGGCCAAGCTAGTGCCCTACCCACTGGGCCAGACTTCCCCTCTTCACAGCCACCACCTTCAGGTGCCTGGCCCTGCGGTGGCATGCGAGTGCCTGTGGGAAGCACTGCCCCCCGTGATGCCTGACGTGGGGGGGAGGAACAGCACAAGACGGGACCCCCCCAGGGCCAGGGCGCCCGCAGAGGTAGACGGCAGGGGGCCAGCCCGGCGGCCATGTCCTGCGAATCACAAGCAGCGTGTTACCTGCTGCCCTCTTTCAGCTGGGCTCAGACGGCGCCCAGCCCCCGCCGCTCGCCGGCGCGCACAATGCCCCAGCGCACAATGCCGGAGCTCGGCCTTCGCCTATTGTCTCTCCTGGGAACGGGGTCAGGGGCCCTGCCGAGGGGCCTGCCGCCTGCGCACGGGGACGTGCCGGCACCGTGGCTGGAGGAGGGCAGGGGAGCCGTGTAAAGCTGCTGCACGGAGCCCGGCGGCCGCTGGCTCTCTGGCTGCCCCCGCCCCTCCCTGTTTCCACGTCCCTAGCTCCCTGCACCCCAACGGCCAGGCTGGGGGACTCGCTGGGGGCTCGGGAGGGGGAGATGGAGGCAGCCTCAGAGACTCCCCTCGGGGCCCCCGTGCAGGACGCAGCAGGCTGGGCCAGGCGCTGCCCGGTGCTGAGCCTTGCAGTGGGGCCGCTCGGCGCCACGTACAAACCGTCCGCACCACAGCAGCAGCCCTTGGCCTGCGTGCCACCCCCTGCGCCTCAAAGCACCTGGCGAGGCCCGGGCACGAGGGGGCACGAGGGGCACGAGGGGGCACGAGGGGGCACGAGCCCTACGCTGCAGGCGCGTGTGCGATTGGCCGGAGGGCCAGGAGTTGCTGGCAGTCACAGCCCCAGGAACCCAGATGCGCCCTCCGTGCTCTAACCGCTAGCTCATTCTCCCTTGGGGGGCTGCTCCCCTTTACTCTAGCCCAGGGATGGGCAGGCTGCAACGACAGATCACCACTGCCCAGGCTAGAGGGGTCAGGAAGAGACACGCGGGTCCCAGCTGAGCCTGGATCCAGCTCAAGCAGAGATCTGGGAGAGGGGCAGCCCCAAGTTCTGAGCCTGCCTGTGCCAATGACTTGGCAAGTCAGTCCCACTCCGTGCCTCAGTTTCCCCATCTGTATGTGCCCCAGCTCGGCACTAACACAGCGGCCATGCAGAACTTCGCTCCAATCCCCGCCCCGAGAGCGCAGGCTCTTACTGTGGGAGAATCACCGTAAGCGGTTAGCAGTGCAGAGCCTAGGACACACAGCGGAGCAGTTCTGATCCCACCCCTAGAGGCCAGTGGCGACCCAACTCCCCTCCTCCCCCCAGACAGTCTTACAGCGGCAGGGCCCTGGGGGGCGTGCAGGGGGAGAGGACACTGACCTGGCCCGCTGTCCTAGCCTTCTGGCGGGGTGGCGAGGCGCCCAGATCCTCGTGCATTCTGTCCAGCAGCCAGAGCAGGAACTCCAGGGCGTCGTGCTGCGCGTTGCCCCGGAACTGGGTGCCGTACTTGGCGACGGTGTTCTGCAAGACAGGGCGGGGGCGTTAGCCAGCTTTGGGGGTGGCACGAGGCTGGTTAGTATGCCCGGGCCTGCTGCCCGGCGGCCACATCACCTTGGGCTGGTCTTGGCCTGTCTCACAACCCACCAGGCAGCACGGGGGGACCCCCCTGCTGAGTCTCTGGTGGTGCGGGGCCCAGAACCACTTCCAACCAACAGCCAGACTCTTCCCGGCTCCGGCGTTACTGGCCAGCCCACGCTGGAGCGCTGACTCCAGAGGCCAGGCGCTTCGTGGCCCATCACCAGCCCTGGGCCCTGCCCACCCCACTGGTGTCTGGGGTGTCCAGTGGCTGGAGGTGCCCTGCGTGCGCTGGGAGAGAAGACACGGAGTCAATGGGCCGAGTTATTCCCGAGCATCGCTCTCCGAAAGTCCACGCCGGGGAGTCAATCCGTTTGGTGCCACGCCCCACCCACCACGGAAATGTCCCTCCGAGTCAGCTGGCTCGGTTGCAAGCCAGGGGCAGGGAATGCAGGGCCCTGGATTAAGCCTCTACAGAGCTCGGCCCCTTTGCACATCCCAGCTGCTTGACTTTGATCTCAGGGCTATGGCAACTCACTGCGCTGTCTGCTCTGCTCCCGGGAATTAACCCTGAGTCACTCCTGGCCAGGGAGAGCGGGCTGCCCCGCCAACATGGGGGCCGGCCGGAGGGGGAGGGAGGCGGGCTGCCCCGCCAACATGGGGGCCGGCCGGAGGGGGAGGGAGGCGGGCTGCCCCGCTTACCCGGGGGCCGGCCGGAGGGGGAGGGAGGCGGGCTGCCCCGCTTACCCGGGGGTCGGCCGGAGGGGGAGGGAGGCGGGCTGCCCCGCTTACCCGGGGGCCGGCCGGAGGGGGAGGGAGGCGGGCTGCCCCGCTTACCCGGGGGCCGGCCGGAGGGGGAGGGAGGCGGGCTGCCCCGCTTACCCGGGGGCCGGCCGGAGGGGGAGGGAGGCGGGCTGCCCCGCTTACCGGGGGGCCGGCCCGAGGGGGAGGGAGGCGGGCTGCCCTGCTTACCCGGGGGCCGGCTGGAGGGGGAGGGAGGCGGGCTGCCCCGCTTACCCGGGGGGCCGGCCGGAGGGGGAGGGAGGCGGGCTGCCCCGCTTACCCGGGGGCCGGCCGGAGGGGGAGGGAGGCGGGCTGCCCCGCTTACCCGGGGGCCGGCCGGAGGGGGAGGGAGGCGGGCTGCCCCGCTTACCCGGGGGCCGGCCGGCCGGAGGGGGAGGACTCAAGGAATTGCAGGAGGAGTTGGTTGGGGCTCAGCAGGGCAAGGCTGCTGCAGAGCCAGGGAAGGGTGAACTGCTGCTTAAGGAAGCTCATAGGGAGGAGAGTCCTGGCAGTGCTTGTAGCGAGCAGGTTGCAGTGACTGTGGGAGGTGACAGGGCCTGGCTTGGGGAAGGCGTTCAGGGGAAAGCTCTGCCTGTAAACGGCAGCAGCTTGTTGTGTGAGGCGCTTGTTGCAGCGCCTGACAGACAGAAATTGTCCATTAGCAGTGACTCCACTGACTTGGATGTGGACAAACCCAGTGTGGATGGTGGTGGAGAGGTCTCGGAGGGACTGAGGGTTGTTCCAGATGAGGCAGGAACAGCCAGAGAACTGGAGCAGGCTGATGACCCAGTGACTGTGGGTGACCAGCTTGCTGGGAAGTCAGTGTGTGTGGGACAGGATTGTTCCCAGGTGAGTGAGGAGAGTGGGAACTTAGTGTCTCAGATTCAGGAGAAGGGCTGGGTTGCTAAGTATGCAGAGCAGAATGGCTGTGTGGTCACTCTCCCTAGGATGCAGGAGATGGCGATTAAGCTCCCATCTCTGGATACTGTGGACACTCATAATCAATCAGGGAGGTTGATATCTGGTTCCATGTGGAAACAGAGGTTGGAGGTGGCCAGAGGAGAGACTTGGGAGTCTACAGCTCACTGCTGTTACCCCACTGAGTGGGGGAAGGGGGAGAATTCCAGGGCCATTGTGAGCCAGGGAGTCACACCCAGCCAGCCCTTTGTCTTGGTCTGGCCAGAGGTTTCAGGCCTGGAGCCCAGAGGACAAGGGGGAGGGGCAGGACTTGCTTTGGCCAAGATGATTTGCAGTTTAAACCTGAAGGGCCAAAACTGCAATGGGGTGGGGCCAGAGAAGGGGCCTGATGGGGAATGTCAATATGCACCTGAGAGAGGATACTGATGTTAATTCTTGTAACCAGTGGATTATTGCTGCAGAGAATCGTAAGGGTGTATGATGTGCCTGATCTTATGGAAACACCTTGTAACTTGTCAGGGAATGTGCCCAGTGACAGACTGTACGTAAAAGGACATTGTAATGTTGATATTTCATGGTTAATGCTTGTAACTGGTCCAGGAACTTCTTACAGGACAAAAAAGGTTCCAGCCAGAAGGTCCTGTGTGGAAAAGGGAAACTGAGGCACGCCACCATTTTGTTTTCGTGGATAAGTGCGAAAATGCCTACACTATTTGGGATGAGAATACCTGCATTCACACAATGTTAATTGTGGTTCAGAGAGTTGCCAGAGCTGGCCTGGATAAATTCACTACTTTCTTCAGCTCTGGGCAAAAATCACCTGACATACATGGGGATCATGCTACAAAGGCAGATCCAATTAGTTCTGGGTCTTACCAAGTTTTACCTTGGGATTCGAAGACAATTCAAGGACGTGGTTGTCGCTATGACAGACCTTGCAGTAATGAAGCCTATTTTTGGCGAACTGGGTTCTCATACACTGATCCAGCTCTGTACTGCTGTTTCTAACATTGGGTTAGAACATGTGATGACACAGAGCCAAAGCATGGGGAGGCCGGTGATGCCCTCAGTGATGTTACTGGCATCACGTCCTGCGTCAGTTTTGTGTTGGGGGTGTCACGTTACTGGATCTTGAGGGGAGCAGCCAGATCATGGCTGCACCCATAGGTGGGGGTGCTGGCCCCAACAATGGTATAAAAGGGGGCCATGTGAGGTATTGAATAGAAGCTGACTGTTTGCTGATCCTGTGTACACTATTTATGTGAGTGTATAATGTCTGTGTGAGTAGGTAGGAATCTGTAATCTGTGTGGAAACTGAATATTTCTCTGAACGTGGTTGAGCATTGGGCAGAGCCTGGCCTATGGACACGCTAATTAGTGAGGCCCTATGGGACAATGGCACTTGATGGGCCAAGGACACACCTAAAGCATGAGGGTGGAGGCCTAAGAGCTGCAGCAGAGAGAGGCTGACGGCCAGGTGACCGGCTGCGGCCAAGGAGAGGCCAGGAAGGAGGTATAAAGAGGCCATGTGGGGGACTCCATTTGGTTCTCAGCTCAGCACTTCATCCCAGAGGCAGCACTGCAGGGATCGAAGAGCCCGGAAGACCTGTGAACCCATCCTGATCCTAGGATGCACAACAAGAACTTTTAAACCAGCAGCTGTAACATCTCTGCTAGAGTCTGCACCAAGAACTGGGAGATTCGGTGCATGTAACGTACTATTCCTTTAACAACCTGACTCTCATGCTTTTCTTTCTTGTAATAATAAACCTTTAGTTGTTAGATGCTAAAGGATTGGCCCAGCGTGATTTGTGGGTAAGGTCCAGAGGGTAAATTGACCAGGGATCTGTGGCTGGTTTCTTGGAACCGGACAGGACTTGTTCGGGGTAGGTGGGATTGGGTGCTAGGACCCCCCACCTGTGTATGAGGCCCGGGGCGTTGCTGGGGTGTCGGAGGGGTTTTGCTCGTGAGGCTTCAGGCAGGCGGCTGAAGCGCTCTGTGGGACTGGTTTGTGGCCTGTTTGGGGAGGTCACCAGTCTGGGGGCTGTAAGGAGCCCCGAAGTTGAGCAATTTGCCCTGAGCGGATGCCCTCAGCTGTGCCCAGACACGGCCCGGTCCATCACACCCAGCTGCATGGCAAGGAAGATAGGGAGCGGGGCCTGGCAGCGGGAGCCACAGGATGACAGGGGCCCAGTTCACCTGCCACAGGGCCAGCATCCAGGGGGGCTCGGAGTGGCGCTGCCCGCCCCCCCCTGACAGCAGCCAGAGAGGGGACCCAGAAGCTGCTCCCGGACTGCAGTCCTAGGGGCGTGTCCAGCCCAGGAAGGGGAGCCAGGCAAGGCTGGGACACAAGGGGAGCAGCCTCCCCGGTGTCCTCGCTGGAGGAGTTTGCCCTTCCCTCTGCCACCCAGCATCCCCACCCACGCCCAGGGCCAACAGGCCAGCCGCCTGCCAGCTCTGCCTGGCTGCCCAACCTTCCTGGGGGCTGGAAAAACAGGTTTGCAGATCAATAGTGCCTTGGCAACAAAGGTCAGGCAGCGGGAAGCGAGCCAGGCCAGGCTGGGGGACGCAGGGGACATGGGCACCCGTGGGCAGAGCGGAGGGAGAACGTGGGAGGCCCCAAAGCCCCACAGAGAAAGGGAAACTGGGGGGCGGGGCTCCCGTAAGAGCTGGCAATGGCGGCTGCAAGAGGCAGAATCCCGACTTGCTGCCCACGTGGCACCAATCCAGCCCAAAAGCAGGGACTCCAGATTCACACCAGGCTGCCCGGAGATCAGTGGCTGGGGGACGAGGAGCCGGGAGGACCCCCGGTGCTGCGTCCCTCGGAGCGTTACCCCGGGAGGAACCCGGCGCCGCGTCCCTCGGAGCGTTACCCCGGGAGGAGCCCGGCGCCGCGTCCCTCGGAGCGTTACCCCGGGAGGAGCCCCGGTGCCGCGTCCCTCGGAGCGTTACCCCGGGAGGACCCCAGAGCTGTGTCACTCGGAGCGTTACCCCGGGAGGACCCCAGCGCCGCGTCCCTCGGAGCGTTACCCCGGGAGGACCCCCGGCGCCGCGTCCCTCGGAGCGTTACCCCGGGAGGACCCCAGCGCCGCGTCCCTCGGAGCGTTACCCCGGGAGGACCCCAGCGCCGCGTCCCTCGGAGCGTTACCCCGGGAGGACCCCAGAGCTGTGTCCCTCGGAGCGTTACCCCGGGAGGGCCCCGGCGCCGCGTCCCTCGGAGCGTTACCCCGGGAGGAACCCTGGCGCCGCGTCCCTCGGAGCGTTACCCCGGGAGGGCCCCGGCGCCGCGTCCCTCGGAGCGTTACCCCGGGAGGACCCCAGAGCTGTGTCCCTCGGAGCGTTACCCCGGGAGGGCCCCGGCGCCGCGTCACTCGGAGCGTTACCCCGGGAGGAGCCCGGCGCCGCGTCCCTCGGAGCGTTACCCCGGGAGGACCCCAGAGCCGTGTCCCTCGGAGCGTTACCCCGGGAGGACCCCAGAGCCGCGTCCCTCGGAGCGTTACCCCGGGAGGAGCCCGGCGCCGCGTCCCTCGGAGCGTTACCCCGGGAGGAGCCCGGCGCCGTGTCCCTCGGAGCGTTACCCCGGGAGGAGCCCGGCGCCGCGTCCCTCGGAGCGCTACCCCGGGAGGAGCCCGGCGCCGCGTCCCTCGGAGCGTTACCCCGGGAGGAGCCCGGCGCCGCGTCCCTCGGAGCGCTACCCCGGGAGGAGCCCGGCGCCGCGTCCCTCGGAGCGCTACCCCGGGAGGAGCCCGGCGCCGCGTCCCTCGGAGCGCTACCCCGGGAGGAGCCCGGCGCCGCGTCCCTCGGAGCGCTACCCCGGGAGGAGCCCGGCGCCGCGTCCCTCGGAGCGTTACCCCGGGAGGACCCCAGAGCCGTGTCCCTCGGAGCGTTACCCCGGGAGGACCCCAGAGCCGTGTCCCTCGGAGCGTTACCCCGGGAGGAGCCCGGCGCCGCGTCCCTCGGAGCGTTACCCCGGGAGGACCCCAGAGCTGTGTCACTCGGAGCGTTACCCCAGGAGGACCCCAGAGCTGTGTCACTCGGAGCGTTACCCCGGGAGGACCCCAGAGCTGTGTCACTCAGAGCTACCCAGAGGTGACCCGCAAACACACTGAACTCGGAAACTGGACGGCGAGAGGAACACAGCCCTGTCTCTCCAAAGGCAAAGCCCTGGGGAGATCTTACATAACCGCCTTCCCCGGCGCGCTCAAGCGTCTCCTGCAGCCCCCTAATGGAGCCCGGTGGATACCGGAGGAGCTCGTCACTAATGGACTCGTGCTTGCGAGCGCCCCCGGGTTTGGCCGCACGCGGGTTCCCGCAGCCCAGCAGTCGCGCTCTGCACGCCAGCCCCCCGCCCCCCCCCCAGCTCAGCTCTTCATTCCTGACTTCCCTGGGGCCCTGGAACTGGCGACCAACCCGGAACGGCCTGTCGGGGCGGCGCCCGGCCACTAGCCTCCCACGGCACCTCGGTCTCTTCCCCAGGCGCCTCTGCTCCCTGCAGCCTGACGCAGGCGGGACCTCCCTGGAATTCCCTCTTCCCGGCTCTCAGGCAGCAATGAGGGTTCAAAAGGAGACCAGAGCCCTACTGCGTGGCCAGGTACCACAGCGGAGCCCAGCCCCCCGCGTGGCCAGGCACCACAATGGAGCCCAGCCCCCCAGCTCCCCTACCCCCCCACGTGGCCAGGCACCACAGCAGAACCCAGCCCCCCAGCTCCCCCCACCCCCCCGCGTGGCCAGGCACCACAGCGGAGCCCAGCCCCCCAGCTCCCCCCACCCTCCCACGTGGCCAGGCACCACAGCGGAGCCCAGCCCCCAGCTCCCCCCACCTCCCCGCGTGGCCAGACACCAGAGCCAGGGCCCAGCGCCCCCCCCCCCCGCACGGCCAGGCACCACAGCGGGGTCCAGGGGCCCGGGGCCCCGCCGTGGGCAGGGAGCGGAGCAGGAAGAGGCTGAGCCTGCAGCTCTCTCCGGGTGCTCTGAGAGCGGAAAGAGCCTGAACAGCCTCGTCCAGGGAGCCCCCAGCCACCCCGCGGCAGGCGCAGACACCTCGAGGGGCGGGGCTGGTCTCCACTTGGGATCCGAACATTGAACTGGGGGGGCTGCAGCCGGAGGGGGCAGCTCCAGCCCCTCGGGGCCCCCCACGGACAGGGGCTGCTCTGGCCCTGTGTGGCCCCTGCCTGCCGTGCGGGGGGGGGGTGGTTCCAGCTGGGCTGAAGAGGGCTCCCCGCCTCCCCCTTAACTCGGTTACCCCTTCCAAGGGGATTTGCCATCCCTAGTCTCCACGCGGCGGCAACTGGCGTTTCCTGCCCCAGACGGAGCCGGGGCCGGCCCAGCAGCACGTGCGGCCTGTGGGGGGCCCAGGCCTGGAGCAAGGCCCTGCTGGCAGAGAAGCACGGGCACTTTGGGGGCTGCGTGCCAGGGGAGCAGGGAGCCCACGTAGGCTGGGCTCCGTCTGCCCTTCCCAGCCACCGAGCTCCCTCCGGCCGGCGCGGAGCCAGCGAGCGGCTACAGACCAGGCTCCCCTGCCCCACCCGCCCGCCGGCTCTTTGGGGTCACCAAGGGGAGCAGGCGCGTTAACCCTTTCACAGCCGGCCTGCAGCCTCCTCCGGGGAAACGGCAGCAGCTGGGAACCCACCTGGCGCCTGGCCCCCGGGGCATTCGGAGGGTGGGGGAGACGCGCCCGGCGCCTGGCCCCCGGGGCATTCGGAGGGTGGGGGAGACGCGCCCGGCGCCTGGCCCCCGGGGCATTCGGAGGGTGGGGGAGACGCGCCCGGCGCGTTGCAAGGTCTCTATTCTCTGGGCCTAGTGGCCCTTCCCCCCCCAGTCTGGCACCTGAGGCGGCCGCCTCAGTTCTCCTCATGGTAAGGCCGGCCTCAGACTGAGGCTGCTCAGAGCATCGCTTGCCAGCGGGCACGAGTCCCCTGGAGGAGCCAAGCCACCCTGCCCGGCTGCCTCGTGCCAGGCTGGCAGGCTCTGTGCCCACGCAGCAGGACACGGCAACAGGCCTCGGGACCTTCCCCCTGCTCCAGGGCCCGGTGACCTTCCTCCTCAGCAGCTGCCCAGCCCGGTGCTCTTCCATCCTGTAGGGGCCCAAGGCCCAGCTGACCCCTGCTTGTGGGAAGCCTGGGGGGTCTGCCCCAAAGGGATGGGTGGTCCAGCACCCTGAGAATCTGCACCTTGGGGGGATGGGATCTGAGCTGCCCCGGTGCTGGGACTGTGCAGCTGTAGCATGTTATGCACAGAGGGGAATGGCATGGACAGTGGCCCTAGGGGAGACAGCTGCACAATAAACCGCCCTCAGGTGAAGTCACAACCTCCACTCACAGCCCTGCCTTCAGGCACTAACCCAGCCCAGCCCTCCAGTTGTGCCCTTCTGCCACAAGCTTGAGCTGGCTGGCGAGACCAAGTTCACTACCCCTAGTTCACAGGTGGGGAAACTGAGGCACCAAAAGACGACGTGACATGCCCAAGGTCAGGCTGGGAGTCAGTAGCAGAGCAGGGAGCAGAACCCAGGTCCTGTCATCTCCCACTCCTGTACGACACCATGACCTCGTGGAGCCCCGAGGCTTTGGGTAAGACTCTCCTCCTGCCCCAGGAGACAGGCAATGGGTCTGTTACAGCAAGAGGTGCGCGTAGGAAAAGCATCATGGCTGCCCCTCACTGAGAAGCACAGGAGTGTCCAGACCATGGTCCATCCAAACCCAGCATCCCCCTGAGACCGTGGCCAGATGTGCCAGAGAAAGGGACAACAGTTGCCACAACAAACAATTCTGTGCTACCTGCCCCCACCGCTCAGGGCCTCTTTCTGCCTGCAGCGAGCAAGATTTACGCGCCTGTAATATTCTTCCTCTTGCAATTTCACTGTGCACGTTCTCACGCTCACATACGGAGCTGCTCCTCCTTTAATCCTGTCCAAGCGGGCCACAGTGAGACCTGGTGGCGGCGAGTTCCGCAGGACAACGGTGCCCTGTCGAAAAGTGTTTGCTCTTTTACTCCAGCAGCCTCTTGTTCTTATCCCACAGGGTTCTGCTGGCGCCTTGCAACATTTCCCAGAGTGCCTAAGTGATTTAGGCACCTCCGCCCCATTAGGCACCCCAAGTCAAACAGCACGTTCCCCGCTCTACAACGAGCTGGTCCAATCACGTACAGGGGAGGGACACGACCTGCCGGCTGCTGCCCGTTACGACGTGGCTGGGTTCCACACGTGCCTCGCCTGCGGCTTTCGCTGTCTCCGAGCGCTCTGCGTGGCGCAGTGACGGGCGACGCCAGGACTCGGGGGCCAGCAGGGCGACGCCCTCGGGCACCTGCGCCCGTGACTCAGGCTACTGGCCAGACGGGGAGAAGGTGGCCCCCCATTTGGAAATGGGACCTTGTGGGATCCTCAGGAGAGTCGCTGCCCCCCACTGCTGACAGCTCATCGGTCCCTGGCGCGGCATTCAGCCTCCCCCTTCTCCTGCTCCCAGACACCAGCTATTCGAGCGATGCCTGGAGACCCCCGCCGAGACCAGCACTGGCTGCGCAAGGAGCCGGCCCCACCCCCCTTGCCTCAACTGCTTCCAGCTGCACTTGAGCGCTCAACTCCCAGAGGCTCAACTGCCAAAGGGGGTTGGGCACCCGGCTCCTCTGCAAATCCCAGCCCTGCAGTACGCAATGCCGCAGTCTGAGCACTGACGGGCACGTTTCACCTCCGCTCTCTCCTGGCCAGCCCAGCGCTAGGGATGTTAAGTTTCACTTAATCAACTATCACCTCTGCCTCCCCTGCCTCCTGTGGAGCTGGTGCTGGGGGGGATCCGGCTTTTAAGCTGACTCCCCCCACCACTGGCGCCTGCTCCCCCCCTTACTGCCTCTCTCTGATAGAGGCAGTGGGAGGAGGGGGGTGCACAACTAATCGTGTGACTACTCCATTACCCACTAAGCATAAGCCTACATCCCTCCTCAGTACAGGCGTACGGCTGGAGAAGACCCTACGCAAACAACCCCCAACCTGTGTAAACCCATCTTCCCTAACGCGACTCTGCCGCTGTTTGAGTAGTTGCTAATGTGCCTCTGCCCAGCGAGTCAGAGGCCTGGCTTGTGCATGTGCACGAGAGCGTGCAAGCATACACACGTGTGTGCGAGGGCTGCTTGCTGATAAAGGATGGGATATAAGGAGGGAGCCAGCCACTATATAAGCGTAAAAGAAAGGCCAGGGCGGGCAGCACAAGGCTGGAAACGCAGAGCAGGAAAGCACCAGCCAAACCCACAGCCCATTAAGGGAGAGCAGCGTGCAGTGCGGCGCGCCCATCCAGCTGGCGGCCAGGAGCGACCGGGTCCCGGGTCCCCCGCCTGTAGAGGGAATTCCCAGGGCGTCTGCGAGCAAGCGCTGGCCGTGCAGGCTGCACCGGAGCAGAGCGGGAGGCAGCCGGGAGTCTGCGGGGATCCCTCTGTCTGCAGGTGTGACTGACACGCCCCCGTCCAGGAAAGGGTGGCTGGCTCCCAGCTACCCCGGCCCTTGCCGGAGCCTGGGACAGTCGGGGGATTGGCCCACAAGGTCACGGAGCCTGGGGATGAGAGCGCGGCTTTGTGCCGACTGTTCCGCAGCAGCATCTCTGGCTGGGGCTGCCCGATTCCTTGCCAGCTGGCGGGGGGAGGGGGGAGAGAGATTCCAGCCAGGGACGAACCCCAAGCAACTATATAAGGAGGGAGCCAGCCACTATATACGCGGCTTCCAAGGGAAGTCAAACATCAAAAGCCGAGCAGCCTAACGTGGGCCAGGGCGCCACACAAGGGCTGTAAATTGCCAGCACTGTTAATTGGCGGGAGAAGCAGTCGGAGGCCATTTATATCCGAGCAGGTGTCTCCGGGGGCTGAGCACAGAGCTTCGGGGCGGGAAGCGGCAGACCCAGAGACGGGGCCGTGCGAAATCAGCAGGCAGGGGCGGGAGGGGCCGGAGCTCACTGGCGAGGCAGTACGTTTGGCCCGACTGCAAGCGTTTGTCCTTTTTTCAACTCAGAACAATGCGTCCTGCCCTGCGAATTTCTGCCGCCCGGGGAGCCAGGAGCAAAGGGCGCCCGAGCCCAGCTCGGACTCCGCCGCAAGAAACGCCTGCGGCGCTGGGTCCCGGAGCCTGGCCAGCTGACCGACTCGCAGGGCTCTGCTGCCCCAGCCCAAAGGGGCCGGCTCCCCGGGCTCGGAGACTCAGCGGAGCGGGTCGGGTGTCTCCCTGCAGACGTGCCCACTGCGCAGGAACCGGGGCCCTACGGAGCCCAACTGCCCGACTGGCTACACAACCTGCTGGCGGGAGGAGTCCAAAGCCCAGCTCTGAAGCCCAGCGGCAGCAGGGCAGGGGCTGCTCAAAGCATTCGTTCACGGCTGCAACCGCTTCTGCGCCCGCTTGTTCCCAGCTGCGCCCCCTCCTGGAGCCCATCCTGCCTGCCCTGGCGCCCGCCTTGCCTTACCCCAGTAGCCAGGTCCTGACTCTCAGCTCCAATCCCTGGGGTTTGACTTCGGCCCTGCTCCACCCACTAGGCATGACTGCTCGCCTCCCAGTCAGCAGCACATCGCAGGCCGCTCTCAGGCTGTCTCCCCTCTGGCGCCTACTCAAGGAGACCAGCCACTGGGTCTCCCCGCGCCATGCTGTGCACGGCCAGCCCCGTGCGTTCCCAGGCACAGCCCCCCGGCTAGGGTTACCGAGGGGGCTGCTCACACAACAGCTCATCTGTGTGGCACACAACGGGGCCCATTGCTCCCTCCCAAGCGGGAGGGAAGTGGAGAAGGGGAGATCCTGCTGGCCAGGAATGTGAAATCGACCAGGCGCCGGGAGCAGCTCTCAATAGGGCTGTTCATTCCTTCCCTCCGCGATGTGCTGGGCTGGGTCCTAGGAGCCCAGCCCAGGTTCACTGCCAGTTCACGTGGCTGCAGCACGCCAGCATGCCCCAACCCAACCCGCTGGCAGAGCTACCCCGCCACGGGGCCAAACGCCCTGGCTTCCATCCCGAGCCAGAGGCCAAAGACGAGGGACTTTCCTGGCGTGGGAATGCTCCAACAGATGGCGGGGCGCGGGCACGGCAGAGTCCTGCCTGAGCACAACCCCACGTCCCCCTGCCACCCGCGCTGAGCCAGCCCTCGGTGGCCCACGATCGGCTCCACCGGGCACCGGCGGGTCTGTATTCGAGCCCAAGCTGGGAAATTTTCCCAGCGTAAGTTGCTGTCAGCGTGGACAGCGAGTGGCGCTTTGGCCTGCCATGCACCAGAGCCGCTCCGCTCCGGGTGGGCAGAGGCGTGGCCAGGAAAGCAGGCAGGGGACCTGCACAGGCCGGCCCGCAGCAGGAGTAGGAATGGAAGCCAGCACCTGCCTCCCAGACGGCCGCTCCGACCAGCAGCCATTTCCAGAGCACACGGCAGGGCAGTGGGGCGACGCCGCTTTCCCCAAGGACGCTGGGCTCCTCCGCAGACCACACGCCCCTGCTCCGCACGGCGTGTCCCCCACCCCGTGGGCCGAGGTCAGGAGTCACCGTCATGTTAATCTGCCCCCCCGACCCAAACACCTGTGGAGCGCTGCTGGGCTGCCGGCTGGGTCGGGAATCGCCCCTTCTTTCCGGTCCGGCTTGGAAAGGGAAACGCTCCCTGTGAAATATTAGTGGGCTCCACCCATGAGCCAAAGCTCGAGACGGATCTGCAGGGACGTGTGGGGCAGCGAGGTCCTTTGGGACACCCACGCGCCACAGAGTCACACCTGGAGAGCATCCAGCAGGGCTCCCCACACGACTCAATGCGCCTTTGCCACCTCGGCCACGGCAGGCTGACGTGCCAGGCCACGGGGCACAGAGCGCCGGCTCGCTGCAGGGAGCATGCTCCCGAGGGGCGATCTGAAACGAGAAGGCGCTGTGGGCGCGGATGGACAGGCTATGTGGGCGCGGATGGACAGGCTATGTGGGCGCGGATGGACAGGCTATGTGGGCGCGGATGGACAGGCTACGCGGCGCTGCAGCCTCTCACCTCCCAGCTCTTGCGCTTTGCCAGGGGAAAGCTTGTTTTCCAGGGAGATTAAACACTGGGAGGAAATCGCGGCCCAGGCAGACAGCCACCCCGGGGAGGAAATGCAGAGTTAAAGCAGGAACTTTTTGCCTGTGGGGGGCCTAGGAAGGCAGCTGTCTGGGGAAGAGGGAGCTTCTGGCCATTACCCGTATTTACACAGGCAGATTGGGCCCATCCTTACAATAGCAGGACGCCTGCTGTAGAAGTGACAACCACCATCTGCCACCCATTGCCCCGGCCCCCAGCCCAGCCTCTGCCGCCATCCACTCGCTGAGCCGCCCCATGGCCAAAGGCCCTTTCAAGGTGTGCAGAGAGGCTGGAAACGGGACCCCGCCCTGCTAATCACAGTCCTGCTCCGGGCAGCTCCCGGCCGCATTCCAGTCTCCTCTCCAGACCCCGGGAGCCTCCGCTCCTCCCATGGCAGGGCCCAGCGAAAGATCTGCACCCAGCGGCCACTCCCGGGGGCTGCCCCGACCGGGTGGCAGCCTGTGCCAGTGGGGGGGGGGGGAGGTGAGGGAGGCTCGTGCCCCTCCCCAGAGCTCATGCTACCTACACCGGCCCTGGCTCAGCTGCCCTGTGGGGAAAGAGCTGGAAGGGGGCAGGTCAAGCAGAGGGCCGGCTCCCAATGCCCCAGAGGCAGGCTCAGCTTCCCACCAGCAGAGTGACGAGGGAAGAGGCTTCTCAGCAATTAGTCAGTGATAAATAGTCCATGTTCATCTTCCACTAAGCCCGCTGCTCAGCACAGGGACTTCCCAGAGCCTGTGCCAGAGGACAGCCAGATGGCACATCCTGCAGGGGACCTGGGCACACGGCTAGACACGCTGCCCTTCGCTCTCGCCAGCCTTGTTCCCCGGGGCTCTCAACACACTGCACAGGTGGCTCAGCGTCACTCCCTGTTTTGCAGCAGGGAAACTGAGGCTCAGGGAGATTGCGAGAGATTCCCCCTCGACACAGGGCCAGGCATTGCTCACACAAGTGGGGTCTCCAAGACCGGCTGTTACCCGCACGCCTAAACTGCAAGTTTTCCCAGGCGGGCACAGCCTGTACCAGTACAGGCCCCAGGAAACTCCGGGGCTCTGCCATGGGGCTCTGCCCAGACAGAACAATGTGCAGTTACGTCAGCACGTCTTCAGGAGAGTGACTCTGGATCGGCCCCAGTGCAGCCAACAGCAGGATCAGGCCCCCCGAGGCAACCCGCTCTCTTGCTGAGATAACCTCTTATCCCCCAGCTGTGTGGCCAGCTGCACCTGCCTACCGGCCTGACCCCACCTCCCACCCCACAACCAAGCACCCCCTATGGGTAGGGAGGCACTGCCAAGCCTGGGCTTAGGGTGACAGGATATTGGGGGAGGGGGTGGAGACCCATCACTAGGGTGACTCCTTGTTAAGGTAAGAGGAGCCTGGAAGTACCAGCATCTATCTGGCACAGGCTGGTTGCCACTGCGTGGTGTGATTTTGATCAGTAGAGGTAGGGGATGGAGTTAAGGTGGTCTTTGGGGCAGAGTTAAGGTTGCCTTTGGGCAGAGTTAAGGTGGTCTTTGGGGCAGAGTTAAGGTGGTCTTTGGGGCAGAGTTAAGGTTAGGGGTTACACAGCCCTGCGCCCACAGCCCCTGTACCCCAGCGAGCCTGGCAGGCGCCCCGCGCCCAAGCCTGTGGGCAGCAGCCCAGCTGCCCCTCCTACCTTAAACTCCACGGAGAGCTGGGGGGTGTAATCCTGTGTCCAGAGCGCCCGGACCAGGGCCGCCAGGTGCTGGGTGACCTCTCCGGGCAGGCCACGGGCGCGGTACCGCTCCAGGCCCAGGAACTCGGCCAGCAGGTCGGTGTTGCTCAGGCACTGCACCACGGCGTTCATGAAGCAGGTGTTCCCGTGGTTCTTCAGCCCCTGCGCCCCGGGGGGCCGCCCCTCGGCCGGGCCCCCCGGCGGGCTCCAGGAGCGCCGCGCCTCCGCCCAGCCGCTGCCTCCCCCGGCCTGCTCCTGCGGCTGGGCTGCGCCGGGGGGCCCGGCCGGCGGGGGGCACCGGAACCCCCCCTCGTCGTCCTCCGGCTCCGCGCCCCCCCGGCGGCTCCCGGGCCGCCCCGCCCCGACGCGCGACAAGGCGCCCAAAGTTTGCAGCAGGCGGCTGAGCAGGCTGCCCAGGGCGCGCAGGGTTCGGCGCCGGGCCCCGCGCCGCCGCCCGGGGGTTCCGGGCCGGGCGGCGGGCTGGCCCCGCTCCTGTCCCCCGCCGGCGGCTGCTCGCCCATCTCCTGCCCCGCCAGGCGCCGGCTTCACCTGCCGCCCGCTGCGCGCTGCGCTCCCCGGCGCCGGCTGCGCGCCCGCGGGCCGGCCGAGCTGCCCGGGCCAGCGCTGGGCATGCTGGCGGGCGCTCCCGGGCTCCGGCTGGCGGGCGCTCCCGGGCTCCGGCTGCGCGAAGGGGCAGCGCCGAGCTCCTCCCCCTGCTGGAATCGGATCCGCGGGGGGGCTGCTCTTCGCGCGAGCCGCTGCTGCTGCTGGTGGCGAGAAGCGGCATCGGCTCAGCCCGGCCTGGAGCGCTGCGCTGCGCTGCCCGCCGGAGCGCGGGGGGGCGGCCGGGTCCGCTGTTTGCATTGCCCGCCCCGAGAGCGGAGAGCCGGGCTGGCCGGCAGAGGAGAGGGGACGCCACGCCCCTTTCCTGCCGCGGGCCGGGAACGGCGGAACGCCCCTCCACAGGAGAGCAGGGCGAGCAGGCCGCTGTGAGGAGAGCAGCCTAGGCCCCCCGTGCTCTGTGGGGTCTGGCCCCATACTGCCCACCCAGCTCTCGTCCTGGGTAGGGCCAGGGGACTAGCAGCCCCACCTGTTTGTTTTCTCACCCTCTTGGTTTCACTAGCTCCGGGGGTCTAGCCCTGGCCCTCACCCTGACAGAGCCTCAGGCCGGCCTCCGCCAGCCCAGGCTACAGCCAGGTTGGGCCTCTGGTACCCGAGAGCATACACTATGCAGCTCTCCACTCGCCTGAGCGCCATCTCCCTCCGCAGGGAAAGACTGTGGCCATGGTGGACGGCAGAGCCCGCACCGTCTCCCAGTGCCCTTTGCCGCGTTGTAGCTACACACCAGTGTGGATGCCGCCGGCTGCTCACTGACATGGAGGGGTCGTGTCGACACAACCCTAGTGGCACTAATGCAGCCCCCTAATGCAGATGCACGTAACACTGGTTCAGCCCTGGCTTCCAGCAGTTCAGCTTGTATCCTCTGACTTAGGGAGTCCTTACACCAATTTCAACGTCTCTACATTCGGGGTTTAAACTCACCTAGTTAAACCAGAGCCATTTCCCTAGTAGAGATAAGGCCTGAGATCCAGCAAAGAAGTGTCCTGTATCTGTGGAGTGGACTGCCCGGACCAGGGCATGACATGCCACCTGCAGGCCCTGGGGCGCATGGCCCCCCACGTTGCCATTTCTCTCAGGCTGCTGTAAAGGTCTGTATGTTCCTGCTTGCTGAGGACTTTGGGCCAAATTCATCCCTGGTGTATCTCCATTACCTGCCATGGTGTTTGCACCAAGGGCGAGTTTGGCCCCATGACATTTAAAGGGATCCTGTCAGGCTAATCCTCGGGGAGAGAGAATAATGCAGCCCCTCTCCCCCTCCGCAGAGGAGACTGCAGAAAGCGGCCGGCCGGTCCAGGTGGTTTTGCGGAGAGACACTAAGCGGGGCGGGATCAATTCTATTTCCTTGCGAATCGCTTTCACTTTCCAGGGCTCGTTCCCCGGAGTGGCCAAGGGCGGGCGTCTGCCTGCTTAGGTTCCCGCTG
Organism: Pelodiscus sinensis; assembly: GCF_052426305.1. NCBI lineage: Eukaryota > Metazoa > Chordata > Testudines > Trionychidae > Pelodiscus > Pelodiscus sinensis. The sequence continues at coordinate 27,974,269 of NC_143071.1, forward strand.
GGCCCGGGACATCCACAGGGCTTTGGTGTGCTCTGGGCCAGGGCAAGCTCCTGCTCCCGGCTTCCCTCCCGCCTGCAGTGGCTGCCCAGAGACCTTCCGTTGCCGACCGGGCCCTGGAGCGCGGTTGCAGGGCCTGTCCCACTGGCTTTGCAGACCCAGCCACCACGCGGGTCGCAGCACCCAGCGCTGGCCCGGCAAGGCTGGGGAGGGACGGGATCTCTCCTCCCCGGAAGCCTTCTTGGTTCTGGCTCTGCCCCCTGCCTCCCTTCCCAGCACCTCCTCCCTGGGCTGCCTTCTCCCCTCCGCTCCCAGGGCCTGCTGAGCTCGTTGGTCCTCCCCAACCCACTCACGAGGCACAGCCAGGTCGCCGCAGGGGAGGAGAGGGGGGTTCAAGTGAAGTTTCCCAGCACTTGGCAACAAATTCATCCTCCCAGGGCAGAAAGCCGGGGAACTGAAGCCCAGAGAGACTCAGGCCAGCTCCCCAATGGGGGTTAGGTGCTGAACTCCTCCAGCTGCCGATGGGAGTTTGGTGCCTGCATCCCCTTGAGGAGCTGGGCCAGAGCGGCTGGCCCGAGGTGACGCAGGCTGGAGCAGAGCCAGGAGCTGAACCCCTGGTTCCTGAGTCCCAGCCTAGCTGAGGGTGGGGTGGGGAGGCTGAATTTCAGCCAGGAGATCCAGTCCTGTTCAGTGCTGTGCCACTGGAGGCTGAGATCAGGGCCCCGTTGTTGGCACTGTCGTGTAGAGACAGATCCTGCTCCAGGGAGAGACAATCTCACAAGCTGCAACCCCTGTTCCCTTGGGGGCCACAGGACGCCCCCGTGCCGCTGGCTGGTGGGCTGTGGGGTGTGCAGTTGTGTAACTGATGGGAGGTTTTGCTGTGCTGCATTGTGAGATGCCCAGGCAACCCCTCCTCTTTACGTTCCATGTCAGGTGCAGAATGTCCCAGAGGGAGTCACACACACCGCGCTCTCTCTCACTGGCCCGGCTGCAAACCGTGGATTTGCTCTGCCTTAGCTTGTTTTCCTTCACCTGAAATGAAAGTCATGGGGGTGGGAGGAGAAACCCAGAAAGGAGGTTTCTAACTGACGGAGGGAGGTTCTGGAACAGCCTCCCAGAAGGAGGGCAGGTGGCAAACAAGCCAACAGGCTTGAAGATGGAGCTCGATACGTTATGAACAGGAGTTTATGATGGCATTGGCTGCAGTAGCCACCCATAACCCAGTCCTCTGACTGTGCGGGAACCAGAACACAGGATCGGGCCCTTTGGGGCCATATTGTCCCATTGGCATGCACTCAGCACCGCTCCCCATTGAGCTGGGATAGAGAGGGCTGGCTGTTTCTCTGGGCTAGTTCTCAGCCATGTGCTCAGAGTCATACTCAACAAGAGCCCGAACCCTGGCCCTCCCTGGCAACTTTTACCACCCAAATAAAGTCAACTGGAAAAGATCCAGAGCAGCCGGGAGAAGAAAACGAACCCGCCCACCCGTCCCACCTCCGTCGCAGGCTGCAGCAGGTCCCCAGCATTGCATGAATGGGGATTTAACGCAGTCCTCCGAGGACGGCTTCCTGGTGCCAGGTGTCTGGGTTCCAGCATCTGGGGAAAGGGGGCAATGGAGGATCAGGATGGAATCGGCGCTCGGCTACTGGACGCCTGGAGAGACAAGCAGGCAGTGTGGGAGGGGAAGGCGCCAGTCAGATTCCAAGGGACCCGCGATAACACGGGCTCCATCCGGCTCCACTGTGCGGCACTGAGCGTAGGGTGGCGCAGGTGGAATGGGAGCAAGTGATCTGGGCCACAGAACAGCGGGCGGGCAGGCTCCGGGAGCAAGCTCAGTGCTGCCCAGCGGCTAAGAGAGCCCCAGGCTTGAGGCTGAAGGAGGAGGAGAAGACCGGCCCACGGAGCAGTCTCAGGATGCCATGGCGTTGAACGGAGCGCGGTGGAGGTAGGCGACTCATAGACGGGGCCCCACTTGATGACCCCAGCCAAAGGGAAACCCATCCCATGGCCAGATCATCTGTGCCCAAGCACAGTCCACGTGGATGCCCCTTGTCTAAGGCTTGTTGTGGGGAACGGAGTCCTGCCTCTGTCCTCTGGCCCGAGCATCAGCAAACTCAGGGTGGCAGTAGCATCCCTGGCCGTACAAGTCTAAATCCCTCCTCTGCTTTCAGTCCCTCTTCCACAGTGAACTTCTCGCTGCAGTCGCTTTCCTAGCCCCCCCGGCCTTTAGTTCTTTGCTAATCAAGTCCCACAACAGCCACTCGGCTGGCTTGCCCGGGACGGCCATCAGCGCAGCAGGCGTATCCTTACTGGGGCATCCTGTTTGCACTTGCTCACAATGGGCACATTTGCTTTCTTCCATGCTCCCCTGGGGCACCAGCCTTCCTGAAAATCAGCATGGACAGGCCAGCTGTGCTGAAGGTCTCTGCGGGGTGGCGGGGAGGGGGGCAGACCTCTGCAATGAGGTCCCATAGCCGGGGGAGTGCGTGACACCCCCCCCCCGCCCCCCACTGGTGCAGCTCTGGGACGTACAAAGCAGCTGATGAGCCTGCTACAGCCGCCCTGGGCTCAGGCAAGAAAGGCTCAGGGTTAAGATCCAGAGTCGCAGTTTCGACCCCTATAGCTCACAGCTCCCCCAGGGGATCGTACTTCAGGCACGTTAACGTGGCGGCTCCGACACCTGTATAGCTCCTCTCCACAGTGCCCCCATGCTCTGGGGTGGAACCAGGAGGCCCTGCATCCCAGGGCCTCTGGAACAGGAGATGATGGGCCAGGATTTCATGCCAGCTCTCGGAAAGCTGCTCTACTCTGCCACATCGCTGGGCTCTGCTCCATGCAAACTCCTTCCTGGTCCGTTTTTATTACCAGTGCAAAGCCAAAGAAAGAAACACATCGAGGAGTTTGCTTAACAAGCCATAAAAAGAGGCCGAGCCAAAGGGGTGAAAAGCTCACAGGCGCAGCGGCGCGATGCTTCCTGCATGTTGTGCGACACACGGGCGACTGCAATGTAACACACAACAGGTGCAAGTCAGAACCCCCCGTTCCCCCCCCGGGGATTCATTAGCGCCCATTGGTTCCCAGCTGTCACTGAGGGGCCTGTCTGCTGGCTCTCAGGGCAGGCGCGAACAGGCGGACAGCTGACTGCAGAGAGATGGGTGTGAGGGTGAGTCTCGCGGTGGGGAGATTCTAGCATGTCTCTGGCAGTGACCTTACCCCCACTGGTGTATGTGCCAGGCCAATGCCACCGTGATGTAAGCAGCCCACTGGCTGTGAGTAAGGAGAGATGGAGGCACGGAAAAGCCCTTCCTCTCCCAAGCAGACAAGACCTAGAAAAATCACACTTGGCAATGATCTCCATTAAATATCCCAAAGTCGCTCCAGGATTTCACACCAGAGACACACCCATGTCAAGCAAAGTCCCAAGAACCACACAGGACTTCCCACAGCATCACCTTTCTGTCCTGAGAGGTACCCAATCTGGCCAAGGCTCAGTACTTCCTGGGAATAACAGGACCTCAAAATCAGGTAAACTGCCAGAACTCTAACTAGGCCAAGTCCTCAAGCGCTGGCTGAGTAACATTCCCTGAATAGTTTATACAAGGAATGTTGGGGTATTTTTCAATTAAATTATGTAACAAAGAGGTTTGGCCTTAAACTCACTATCCTGCATTCTTTTCACTTTACTAAACCATGGCTGGAAATGTCCTCAGGGACTTATAGCTTATTTAAATTAAAACAATTTGATTGTTTCAATTAACACAGCAGTCTCCCACAAGACCTAGGTATCAGATAGAAAAAGTGACAGAAACTGGAAAGTGAAAAAGACTCAGAAACAGAAGGCAAACTTGATGAGCCGCAAATAGCAAAATTGACTAGAACTAGAAAGCAACTAGAATCAGAAAGTGAAACAGAGTAGAACCAGACAGTGAAAGGGATCAGATCCAAAAGCCAAATTGATTAAATCAGAAAGCAAAATTGACTGGAATCGGATAACAAAACAGAATAGAACTTGAAAGCAAAAGTGACTGGAACCAGATAATGAAACAGAATAGAACTTGAAAGCAAAAGTGACTAGCCCTAGACAGTGAAACTTCTTAGAACCAGAAACCAAAAGGGATCAGGATGAGAAAGCAAAACAGACTAGAGACCCTGATAGTGAAACTGACTAGAAGTAGAGTCTCTGCTTAGACTGGAACAAAGTATAGAAAATAAACCAACAGCATCAAAAGTACATTTGATCAACAATATCAAATTCAACAGTCTCCAGAATTATCAGCAACAGAGATCCAGCAGTGGTTTGACATGCTGATCTGAGTTTTACCTTCATCCTTAAGGCCAGATCCATTTTGAGTGGCAGTTGCACTCCACAGCTGCATACTTTCTGAGTTAAAGGTGATGTGTAAAGATAGCCCATAGGACTGATCCTCTGTCCAGTAGGAATTGCTATGGTACAAATGTCAGATTCATGCTATTTAATTCTTCCTCGTCTTAGTTAAAATATAATTTTAACTCTGTAGTGCCCACAAAATATGTCAATTGATTTAAAAAAAAACAAAAAATTAAAATTAAAATATAAATTACTCCTCCTCCTGGGTTCCCGCTATGTCTAACCTTTGCTATGACTGGCTTTTGAGTGCCAGTCCTGAAAATAAGAGAAAGAATAATATTTAGGTATTTAGGCACCTAACTCCCATTGGTTTCCATGGAAGATAAGCACCTAAATACCTGACAGAATCAGGGGCACAGTGCTTAGAACCACCAGCAAGCCTATTAAGCTCAAGGAAACAGCTCCCCAGGATAAATACTATGCCCCTGTAGAAAGAGTTTGAAAGATCCGGCCCTAGATGATAAGGGCTGTGTGGCAGAAACCATCTTCATTTTTGACCCTTGTATAAGACTAAACAGATGGCACGTAACAAATAAATGCAACATAATAATACATGGCCATGCTATGGCATTTTATCGGGCGAGGACACGCACCCTGCCTTCACTGTGGATCCAGGCCTTGTCTGAGAGCTGGCAGTTTAGAAGCTGGTTCCTTTGGAAAGCTTGAAAGCCTGAGGCCACCAATTTGGCAGACCCTTTCAGGGAACCCCCCTGGCTGCATCGGATTCCACAGAGGCACAATGAATCCCATTGGAGGATCAGGGCCTTGCACCTTTAGTAGAGGAAATGCCTATTGCTTACGACCTGAAACCATCATTTCTCCTGGCAGTGGGACTGTCAGAAATTCCTTTCAATAGGAACTTCATTTGTAATCTTTGCTCTTCTTAAAATAGATCTGTGCTGTGTGCCTTGTTATTTGGACTAAACCAAAGACTTCTTACAGCTGCAGCTCAGAACCAGTGTCACAATTGTGAAACCATTTCCCCTTAAAGGCATTTTTAGGTGCTTATAACCTTCTCAGACTTCTCAGGCCCCACATTTTACGTCTGAGGCTGGAAGCAAATTTGAGGGAGAAAGTCTGAGCAAAATGGTTCAGACAAATTCAAGTACAAAGAGGGTAGAAAATACATTTTTGCCATTATAAAAAAATCCGTGCTACCTTTTTATAAACAGCTGTTGTGCTTCTGATATTAAGGTATTGAGTCTGGTGTAGATAGATAGATAGATAGATAGATAGATAGATAGATAGATAGATAGATAGATAGATAGATAGATAGATAGATAGATAATTTGCCTTTTAGCAGGGTCATATACCTACTATTGGGTGGCCTACTGAAAATCCATTTTCTTTACCATTTTCTTAAAGGTTTAAAAAGCATACTACACACACGCACGCGCACACACACACACAATTTATCCGACAAGGGGCTTTTACTAAGCATCTCCTATTCTGCTGGCCCTGCGTTAGGATGTGTGTGTAGCTGAATGGAAATTCTCTACCGATCTGCAATCTCCCAACTGTCTATTGGCACCGTGCACTTGTGGGTAAGAATGACGAGAGGGGTTTCGCATTCAGCATGCTGGGGAGTGTGGCACAGGATCAGCAAAGGTGTGTTTGGAATGAGACTCAGCTTTAAAGGATTTAACCTCCGTGTATCTCCACTTACACCCCTCACCTCAAGAGCGCTGGGCAGATTAGGCAGCTCGTCTTCGCAGTGCTTCCAAGGTGTACGGCACTAAGGAAATGTCAAGCACTGTCAGTGAGTGCACAAGTGCAATCTGGCTTAAGATAGAAAGTGTAACTGTGGTCGGCGTGCCATAAGCCGAGCTTGGTGTCGTCCCCGCTGCAGGAGGCTGCCAGGAGCAAACACTCCTGCCAGCTTCCCAAGGAGGACAGACGCTGTCCGGAACTGCCCTGAGTGTTCCATGTTCGGGGCTATACTAGACCTACTAAATTAAATGCCAGAACGTCGATCTCTGGCCCGGGGAGTGAAGATGTGTCCTAAGCCTCTAGCCATAGAATCATAGAATCACAGAGCCGGAAGAGAACTTTGAAGGCCATCAAGTCCAGCCCCCTGCCCAAGGCAGGACCAATCCCAACTAAATCAACCCAGCCAGGGCTTTGTCAAGCTGAGACTTAAACACCTCTAGGGATGGAGACTCCACCCCCTCCCTAGGGAACCCAGCCCAGTGCTTCCCCACCCGCCTAGTGAAATAGTTTTTCTAATATCCAATCTAGACCTCCCCCACTGCAACTTGAGCCCATTGCTCCTTGTTCTGCGACCTGCCACCACTGAGAACAGCCTCTCTCCATCCTCTTTGGAACCTCCCTTCAGGGAGTTGAAGGCTGCTCTCAAATCCCCCCTCGCTCTTCTCTTCTGCAGACTAAACAGACCCAACTCCCTCAGCCTCTCCTCGTAGGTCATATTCTCCAGCCTTCTAATCATTTTGGTCGCCCTCCACTAGACCCTCTCTAATGCAGCCACATCCTTCCTGTAATTGGGGGCCCAGAACTGGACACAATACTCCAGATGTGGTCTCACCAGAGCTGAGTACAGAGGAATAATCACATCTCTGGATCTGCTGGCAATGCTCCTCTTAATGCAACCTAATATGCCATTAGCCTTCTTGGCTACAAGGTTGCACTGTTGACTCATGTCCAGCTTCTCATCCATTGTAACCCCCAGGTCCTTTTCTGCTGAACTACTACTTAGCCAGTTGGTCCCCAGCTTGTAACTATGCTTGGGATTTTTCCATCCCAAGAGCAGGTCTCTACACTTGTCCTTGTTGAACCTCATCAGATTTTTTGTGGCCCAATCCTCCAATTTGTCTAAGTCACTGTGGACTCTATCCCTGCCCTCTAGCATATCTACCTCTCCCCCCAGCTTAGTGTCATCTGCAAACGTGCTGAGGGTGCAATCCATCCCCTCATCCAGGTCATTAATAAAGATATTGAACAAAACCAGTCCCAGAACCGAACCTTGGGGCACTCCGCTAGAAACCGATCGCCAACCTGACATCGAGCCGTTGATCACTACCCGCTGGGCCCGGCCTTCTAGCCATCTTTCTATCCATCTTACCCTCTATTTATCCAATCCAGATTCCCTTAACTTGCTGGCAAGAATATTGTGGGAGACCGTATCAAAAACCTTGCTAAAGTCAAGGTATAACATCCACTGACCTCCCCATATCCACAGAGCCAGTTGCCTCATCATAGAAGCTAATCAGATTGGTCAGGCACAACTTGCCCTTCATGAATCCATGCCCTTCATGAATCCATACTGATCATCTTCCCCTCTTCCAAGTGCTTTAAAATGGATTCCTTGAGGATCCCTTCCATGATTTTTCCAGGGACTGAGGTAAGACTGACCGGCCTATAGTTCCCTGGGTCGTCCATCTTCCCTTTCTTAAAGATGGGCACTACATTTGCCTTTTTCTAATCACCCGGGATCTCTCCTGATCTCCACAACTTTTCAAAGATAATGGCCAAAGGCTCCTAAATGACATTTGCCAACTCCCTCAGTACTCTCGGATGCACTAAGTCCGGACCCAGGGATTTGTGTACGTTTAGCTTTTCTAAATAGTTCCTAACCTGTTCTTTACCCACCACGGGCTGTCCATCTTCATCCCATCTTGCATCCCTTAGCGCAGTAGTCTGGGAGCTGACAGAGGCAAAGAAAGCATTGAGTACTTCAGCTTTCCCCACATCATCTGTCACTAGGTTACCACCCTCATCCAGTACGGGCCACACAGCCTCTCTGATCACCTTCTTCTTGTTAACATGCCTGTAGAAACCTTTCTTGTTACCCTTCACATCCCTTGCAAGTTGCAACTCCAGTTGCGCTTTCACCTTCCTGATAACTCTCCTGCATTCTCGAGCTAGACATTTAAACTCCTCCCAGGTCAACTGTCCAAGTTTCCACTTTTTGTAAGCTCTCTTTTTGTGCGTAAGTTCACCAAGGATGTCCCTGGTAAGCCAATCTGGTCTCCTACCATGTTTGCCTCTCTTGCTACGCGTCGGGATGGTTTCTTTCTGTGCCTTCCATAAGGCTTCTTTAAAATACTGCCAGTTCTCCTGGGCTCCTTTCCCCTTCATGTTAGCATCCCAGGGGATTCTGCCCATCAGGTCTCTGAGAAAGTCGAAGTCTGCTTTTCTGACGTCCAAGGTGTGTATTTTACTTCCTTTGGTCAGGATCCTGAAATCTACCATCTCGTGATCACTGCTTCCCAGGTTGTCACCCACCTCTACTTCCCCTATTAGCTCCTCCCTGTTTATGAGCAGCAGGTCAAGCTGCGCACAGCCTCTGGTTGGATCCTGCAGCACTTGTACCAAGAAGTTATCCCCAACATTCTCCAGAAACTTCCTGGATTGCCTGTGTACTGCCGTATTGGTCTGCCAACAGATGTCAGGGGGATTAAAGTCCCCCACGAGAACCAGGGCCTGCGATCTGGAAACTTCTCTCAGTTGTCCGAAGAAAGCCTCATCTACCTCATCCACCTGATTCAGTGGCCTGTAGCAGACACCAACCACAACATCACTGCTGTTGCTTACACCTCTAAACTTAACCCATAGACACTCAACAGGCTTTTCTCCCTCTATATGCTGGAGTTCTGAGCAATCCTAGTGCTCTCTTACATACAGTGCAACTCCTCCTCCTTTTCTCCCCTGCCTGTTCTTCCTGAACAGTCTATACCCTTCCATGACAGCGCTCCAGTCATGTTAAATAGGACAAGGAAAAAAATGAAATGTTAGTGTGAATCTATTATCTGGAAGTTGGCAAGGAAATGTCTGGCTCTGGCCTGCTGATGAAAGAGGGCTGAGAGTATGATCGTACCATTATAGGGAGAGAGAAAAGGGGGCAGCCGAAACATTGTTAAAGCCCAATTTGTATTCAAGATAGAAAGAGGGAGCTGTACCTTGCAGCAGACTCCTTCCTATTAACCCTCTTTCTCCTCCCTCAATTATAGCTCAGTTGTGCAGCACCCGTCAGAGCTGTATGGTTCCTGCCTCTCTCACAGCAAGGTCCTGTCTGAACAGCATGGGGGAGGCAGGCAAAGGCCACGGGACTGGCACTCTCCCCTCAAGCTGATGAACAGCAGTGGCTTTGCTCCATTGGCTTTGAACACGAACAGGCAGCAGATAACTTCCTGCTGCCCCGGAGCTGCAGTAACGGATGCATGTTGTTTGCAGCAATTTTGCTTTGTTTGTAATGAACATGGATGGCTCGTGGCCGGCCTGCTTCCCAGCCGTCTCACAACCACGGCACGTGTCTGGCCACACTTGGCCCACATGGGCTTGTAGCCCTTGGAACGGCTGAAGTGGCCACCAATCTTCTGCCTCGGGCATGTCATTCATCTGGCTTGTCCTCAGGAAAGACAATGAGGTTCTGCAGAGCCTGATTCGGTGCCCACTTACGCAATCTAGACTGGATGGAAACTTTTGCAGGTGGGCCAGGAAAGCATGTGCCCGCCCCCTGGTGGACACAAGTCAGTCGTTCACCGCATGCCACCCAGTATCGGCCTCACAGAACCCTCCCGTTCTGTTCCATCGCTGGCGCTGGCTTGTGAGACGTAGCCCTGATCACGCCCCAAAGGCTGCCCTGGGCCGTGCGAGCCTCATTCCTCACGCTGAGAGGCAGCGAGTTCACTGGAAGCTGTGACGTAGCGGGGGGGCGTCTGCTCTGTGACCCGGTGCCCCCCTGCGCTGGGCTGTGTGATTCCCACTGACTCACCCACACTCAGTGACGTAGTGTCAGTTCCTTGCTGGTCGCTGTGCTTGGGCCGTAGGCTGTGACTGACCCCTACTGGCCAATGTCTGTGAGCACTGCCCAGCAGGTGGGCTGCCTAGGTCCTGTGGACAAAGACTCAACCGGTCAGACCAGTTGAGGGCAGCGAGGGAAGCAAGTGAGTGTGCGGGGGAAGGGGCAGTCTTGGGCTGGAACCATGAAGGAGACAGCCTCAGGAGGGGGCTAGGCATCTAAGGGCCCAGCCACCCCATCTCAAGGGGGTCTGGGGCATCCTGGCCCAGACTCCTGTAGCCACATCACGTCTAGGCTGTGTTGTATCCTGGAGAAGCAATACACCCCCTCTATTCTACTGGCTGGCGGAGTCTGTTCTTGCTGCTACGGGGCTGCTGGATCAGAGGACCCCCAACCCACCGTCACAAAGTGCAGAGAGCAGAGTCACCCGATTTAATTCAAGGGGCTGCTGCTGTACCAGGATGTACGGCCAGGCCCAAACACCTTTAACAACATGAACTCTTCCCAGGACAAAAGGCCCTGCTGGGTAGCCCGAAGCCAGCCATGGTTCAGAATAAGAAAGGGGCTTGGGGCTGAGAGTTTGATGCTGAGCCCACCGGGGCTAGAACGTGTTCAGGAGGGAGGCTGCCTCCGACCCCTCTGACTCCTTCTGGCTGGCCCCAGGACTTGCATTGCTGGGGGCCCTGTCCAGACTGCCACGGCGGGTCGGAGAGAGGCCAGGAGAGGCGGCTTGTGGGGGCAGGCTAACGTGAAGCCGCTCCACTGCACGGTGCCATTGGAACCCGGCAGCCCCATTGTGAGCTCTCGTTCCGCTGCACTGCACACCCGGGAGAGCCAGTCGTCAGAGCTGTTCGCATTGTTCAAACCGCTCAGCTGGCCCGGCCCTTGTCAAGGCGCCGCCAGGGGCTGGTGCGTCCCAAAGAGCTCGGCTTTACTTCGTTAGCTCGCGGCAGCTCCTCTCACGCAGCGCGTCTGGCAGCTTTCCCAGCAGGAACACGACGTTCCCGGCCCGAGCCATGCCGGGAGGGGACACGGATACCTGGGTGCTGCATTGGCCAGGAGCGACAGGCTGATAATCTGGGCAGCAGGTTTGAAAGGCCCAGGCTCCCTGGAGCCTGGCAGGGTTAATCCAGCCCTTCCTGCTGCTCGCGGAGGCAAAGGAGCTCAAGGCAACTTGTGTCCTAGAGTCACGGCCAGATTGGCCTTTAGTGGGCCCCGAGGAGGCACCTGCAGGGGGAGTCCCCAGAGCAAAGGGCCCGTCTGGAAAGCAGCAGCTGTCAGTGCAATTAGCCCTCCTGGCCCCGCCCTGCCAGCGCACGTCTTCCCCTTGGGGGAGGCCCACCCATCCCCACCCTCAGACGCTCCCATTGCCCCTCCCACTGCTCCACGCCCCACACAGACCCCGCTGCCCAGTGCCCAATGCACACAGACCTCCCCCCCGCCCAGTGCCCCAGACACACACACCTTCCCCCTTCCACACTGTCCCAGTCTCTCACTGCCCTGAGCCCCTCCGACACCCACCCCCAGCTGCACCCCAGGCTCCCGCGCTGGGCTCAGCTGGCAATGCGGCCGGGGCTGGTCTCAGGGTGGGGCTTGCTCCAGCCCTTTCGGAGCAGTGACATCAGTCAGGTCACAACAGGACGGGGGCCTGTCCAGGCTGGGCTCTCTTAAGACCTATTTACCTGACACCCCCCCCCCCCACTACCCCCCTGATCCCCATTGGTCAGGACCAGCCTGCTTCTGCACCGGGCCCAGGTGACTAGGACCCAGGACGGAGGGGCCCCACAGGTGGCTGTCAGCAGAGACTACTTGGAGCTGGAGCCAGGCCAGGATTGCAGCAGACTCCTGGGATGTGACCCCCCCACCCATGGCCAGCAGCCCTGTCCAGCTCACATGGAGCCCAGCTGCTAGGTGGAAGGCCCCTGGGGTGGGAGGGTGTGGCTGGGAGCCACTCACACTGCCAGGCCCCTTTGTGGCGGGGGCCAAGCGCCGCGGCACCGCTGGTGCCTATAAACCCGGTACTGAGGGTCTGTGCCTGGCCTGGCTGCTGGATGGAGACATGACACTCGATCCCCCTCTCAAGGGGGGGCCCTGGGGACCCGCCCAGCAACGCACGAACCAGCCCCACATTTGCCGGCTTTTGCCTCTGCAATCGGCTCCCGCAGGAAATGCCTCTGACGTGAGCCTGCCTGTCACATGCCTGGTGCGACGCATCTCGGGCCGAGGCGTCGTGCTAGCTGCCTGTTACCGCTGGAGCACCGGGGGCCAGAAGTTTCCTCTTACCCTGCATCTCCAACACCCCCGCGCAAGAGCAATGTCAGATGGATCATGAGACCGGCCCCCACTCAGGAGAGGGCAGGCCTGGGGGCATCATGGCCTGGGAGGGTCAGAACAGGGCCCTCCCTTCCTTCCTCTGCGGGGCACGGCTGCCTCCCTCCAGGCCAAGTATGGCTGCATGGAACAGAGCCTGAAGGGCGTGTCCGGCAACAGCCCTTTGGGGTCAAGGAGCTGTCGTGACTCAGCACAGGCAGGTGCCCGGGGGCTGCGGATACACAAACAGCGAGAGGAGGCAGCACCCAAACGTAGGTTCAACATCCAGGTTCAGAAGCGTTCGACACTTCAGTAGCCGCTTGCCTTCCTCCGGCTCCGCTCTTGGGGTGGCTCTGGCAGCTCTCAGCTCTCGCGGCAGACAGGAGCCCAGATGACATGACCACCCCGAGCCGCTGAATTCTCTGCCCAGCTCCTTGGCTGAACGACACTGGGCGGAAGGCGGCGGTGGGCCAGGCTGGCGGGGGGCTGCAAGGTGGTTGAACCAAGGCGCTCTCCCGGGCGAGGGCGGTTTTGCTCCCTGGGCGTGTCCCTAGGACCGTAGCAGTGCTGGGATGGGGGGCCCCGGCACACCCCTCCTGCCACGGGCCCCTACTTCACGGGTGTGTCACTTCTGTCATGCTGCCAGGAGACAGACCTCTGCAGCCAAATCTGGCAACCCTGCCTGTCTCGTGGGTCGCCCCCCGCCCCCACGGAGCCACATGCCTGCCCACTGCCGCCGTCAGAACAAGCATCCCTGCAAAGCTCTCGGACCAGGGCCTCGGCAAGCGAGCGCTCGTCCGCACGGCCGACGGGAACCGAGGCAGAGTCAGGGCCAGGTTCTCAGCTGGTGGAATTCAGTGACTGGCCCAGGTCACAGGTATCGCTGGGAACTGGACCCCGGTCTCACCTCCTTCTCCCCGGGACAGTGGTTTGACCACGGAGAGCCAGGCAGGACGGGCCAGTCGCAGCGTCACTCTCGCCTTGTCTAGCCATCGCTCAAATCATTCACGACGGCCTGATTCTCCGTTACACGAAGGCCCCTCCATGCCCCGCCCATCAGGCCCCTTCGCACTGCCAGAGCGGCACAAGGGGCCTTGGTGTGACCGAGAATCAGGCCCGCAGCGCTATTCTGCTCTGTGCCGCCCAAGCTCTTTCCCTCTGAGATAGCAGAAGCAATTACCTTGCTACTCAGAAAGCGCCTGTTAGCTGCGGAGAGGAAGCGGCTGTATTCCATGGCGTTCGCCCGCAGGCGTGTTCTAGCTCCCCACCGCCACCAGCAGCGTCCTCGCGACTAGCGCCAGCGTAGCAAGTCCATTCAGATCAGAAGTGCAAACAGGGAGGGGACTCGTACTGCAGGGCAGGTTTCCCACACCGCCCGGCCCCCCTCCCCTCTGCTCTGCGTGGCGACTGCTCTGAGCGGTCCATGCAGGCCAGAGCCATCTGTGACACCTGGGGCAGCCGGGCAGGACGGGGGCACGCAGCCCGTACAGCACCACAGGTGCTGAGGAGCAGGGCTACGCAGAGGACGCAGAGCTGCCGAGGTGGAGTGGTACGGGCATGGCTGGGACACTAGGTGGGCCTGCTCAGGCCTAGCTCGGCCATTGGGGCGCCAAGTCCCGGAGCAGACTCAGTCCACATGGCCAGGTGCAGTACCAGACCGGGAGTGGCAGCTAGGACCACGGCCTGGCGGGCAGAACCCTTCAGGCTCGTCTACACTCTATGCAACCCCCTGCAGCTCTGTCAGGGACCTGCTGCGTTGGCTTGAAGTGGCTTTTTTAAGAGGGCAAGCCAAGCCAGTCTGGGAGCAGCCACACCCCAAACTGCTGAGCTCGCCTAGTGAAGCCGGTGCAGCACCACACTGCAGTGGCCACGATCCCCGCCGTGCTCCCAGCGCTGAGTCCCGGCAATGGCCCATTAGAGACGGGCCGCGAGGGGCCTTGGTTACTTGCATTCCGTAAACAGAAGGAAACAGATTCTCGCAACTGGAGCACGTCTGGGCCCAGAGTCCTCCCGCCTGGGGTCTAGCCTGCACCCCCCGACGCAGCACACCACTCTACCTCAGTTACTTCCCCTCCGTCTCCCTTCTGTACACGGGGCGCCGAGAGTCAGCCGGTGTGTGGGCTGTGCCCAGAGACCGTCGGGCGCAAGGGGACGCTGGAGTGCGCTGTACAGCTCTCGACCTGAGGGGAAATGGCAGCAGCAGGCAGACGGGCCTTTCATGCCCAGTTTGCCGGCTGAATTCTCCCCGGCGTGGCTGAGGGCTGAGAGCCTCTGTGGCCGGCGGGTGGCTCTGTGACATGAGGGGTCTCCCCACAGGTGTTGGCCTCAGCCCAAAGGCACCAAGCGCTCTCCTTCCTCACTGACGGGCGAGGCCAAACGCTGAACGGCCAGCACCTCTCCAGAGCAGCTGCCCCCGGTCAGGGCAGCTCAGCCCTCGCTGTGACTGGCCTGGAGGACAGGACAGGACAGGACAGGACCGCAGGGCTCCCGTCCTGCCAGCTCGGCACCGCATTGGCTGGGGGCGTTTCCATTTGCACGGCAGCAGTGCACACGGTCGGATCCCTCCCCTCCCAGCGTTTGACATGCCAGAGGCCTTTCCCCGTCCTACCAGCCACGGCGAACACTGCTGCCCCACCGCCAGGGGCTGCCTGCGCGGCTGCCACCAGAGCACAAGGCCTGAGGCTGTAGAAACAGAAGAGGCAGGACTCAGCCTCTTACTCACATCACAGCAGGGTCCAGCCAGCACAGAGCAGACACCTCCCCTCTTTACACTCCATCCCCACAGGACCTCGTGTCAGAGACGCAAATCTCCCGCACGCGCTGCCAAGGACCCTCACCTCACTCTAGCCCAGCTATGAACCCGTCTAGGTCTCTGACAACCAGGCCCCTTTGAGGGGTGCCCCGTTGGGATCCTGAAACGTAGGACACCCCAAATCCTCACGCACCTCTGAGCATCTGAAATCCAGGGGCTCTGTCCACGACCTTTCGGGGTGGATGTGGAAAAGGCTGTTTTGCTATTTGAATGAGCACAGAAGCCTGAATTCCGCCGACAAGCCGTTCATTGTGAAGGAGGCAGACGGAGCTGGAAGGGGATTTAGCAACGGAACACGAGCCCCGACAGAACTGCCTGGGCTGGCCCTGAACAGGGAGGAGCCCGCAACTTCAGGGAGCCAGCGGGGGCTGCAGGTGCCCAGTGCCTGAGCAAGTCCGGCCGGTCAGTCTCATGGACACCAGGGAGCATCTGACGGGGCAGGTTACTTAATATGCGCGTCTATAAAACCCAGGGCTCCTCTATCAGGGGAACGTTTGCACAGTGTGGAGCAGTACGAGAAAACAGAGCTCAGAACTGGCACGTGGCCTCGCAGTGTCTGTGCCGGGTGTCAGGGGGAGTGTGGGTATTTCCACCGCAGGATCGCCCCGTCCGCGCTCACGCTCACAATGTATTTGTTCCCGGGGCAGATCTTGATGCGGGTGATGCTGCCACTGTGGCCCGTGCCAACGTGCGTCACCTCGCCCTCGTTATAGTCCCAGACCTTCACCAGGTGGTCGTCACCGCCTGTTGGACACAAGGAGGACAGATGGTTTGTGATCATAGGGAGAAGGCAGAGGAATGTCCTGGCTTTGGGACGGGAACAGGGTGGGATCCAAGGCCCTGAGCGCTGTGGATGGAAAGGATTTCCCCCACTACAGTGTCTGGGATCAGCGCGGAGCTTGGCACGGGCCCCTACCCTGACTGAACCCGACAAGCTATAGTCAGAGTCCCCCACCCCGCCAGGCCTTCAGTGAGAATTTCCTCTCCGTGCTGGTTTAACAGTTAAGGGAGCCAGTCTGCAACCTTACCACAGGCCTGGCCACTCACCTGGCACCCCCGTGCCACTCCAGGGTCAGGCTCACAGTGTGTGGGAGCCAGGCGAGGGCTGTATGCACCAGTGCTTAGGCTGGGCAGCTGTAGCACCCGCATGGGTCATTCTCCACTTAAGATTTCCAGGCTTCTGGAGAACGGAGACTTCCGTGAGCCAGGAAAGTCCAAGGGTCCAACTCATCCCCAGGGAAACTCCACTGAATTCAGCGGCGTGGGGCTGAAATGACCCCAGTTGTTCCCCATGACAGCCCAGGTTTCTGATCCTGGGAGCTGCCGAGTGCGTTCCTCCCTGCATTATTGCACTGGGCACGTCGCAGGATGAAGCCCACCGTATCTTCCCAAGCGTTTCCCACCCTCGTCCGTTCCTATTCGCAAGGTCTCCTTTTGTTCTTCCTTGCCTAACTTCTCACCCTTCCGGGTGCTACTTCCCTGGGGCGTCTTTACACTCTGGGGTCCCCCCCAGTCTGCTTGCCTGTGACGAAGTAGGTCCCGTCTGAGGTGATATCCATCCCATTGATGGAGCCAGTCAGGGAGCCTTCCAAATTCCTGATTGCAGAGCCATCAAATACTTCCCAGTATCCGATCTGGAAAGAAGATCGGAAATGGGAGCTCACGCGTGCAGCGCTGGTGTGAAGATTCCCACGGCTTCTGGGGGCCAGCAACAAGCTCACTCCAGTGCCCAATGCCCTCCCCTACCACGGCTGCCCTTCTGCCGCGGGGGGGCCCACGCTGGCGTGAGAAGGGCTGGCATGTGAAATGCCACCCAATGACCCCCCTCGCTGGCCTGCCCCTGGCGCTGCGCTCACCTTCCGGTCTGTCCCGCTGGTGATTATCTGGTGCTCCTCCGGATGGTAACACACGGACTGGAACAAGGTGTTGGCCAGGATCATCTGATTCCTCATGAATCGGCTGAAAAACACCCCAAAGCAGCCTGAGGCAGAGGCTTCCCTACAGTGGGCGCGGGGCCTCTCCACAGGTCAGAGCCAGCCCACGCTGGCTGAGGAAAGGGTTTCCTGAGCACGGATGACGTGGCACTCATTTGAGCAGGGGCTCACCCTCCTGCAGGCTCTCTGTGCTGCCCGGTCTCCCCCCCCCCCCCCCCCCCCCCCTCCTTCACTCCCACACAAAAGGCCTTGTCAGGCAGGGATTGAGATCAGCGGCAAAATTGCTTTCCGGACACTGCTGGGGAAGACTTTCGCTGCCTAGGGCACCCCGGGGAGGAGGGGGGCTCTGCGAAAACGTTATCCGCACACCCCCTGCCCACACACCCACAAGGCCAGAGCCCTGCCACGGCTGAGAAGTGCCGCACTGCTGGGGAGGAGCGATCTCCTTACACGAGGTCCCAGACGATGCACGTCCCGTCGGTGCTGGCTGTCACACACTCCCGGTTGTTCTTCTTAATCTTGATGCAAGATATGGTGGATATGTGCTCCTTCAGAACGCCCTCCAGCTTGCGAGTGTGCTGGCCAATTTCCCACACCCGCACCTGCAACCAGCCACAAACACCGTGGTGCGCATGCGCCCGCCTGGGCCAAAGTGGAACCAAAAGGGATTCCTGAGCTGGGGGTTTCTCCAGCACCATTTGATGGCGTCTCTGTCAAGCTGGGACTTAGACACCTCTAGGGATGGAGATTCCACCCCCTCCCTTGGGAACCCAGCCCAGCGCTTCCCCATCCTCCTAGGGAAAGAGTTTTTCCAAATATCCAACCTAGACCTCCCCCACTGCAACTTGAGACCATTGCTCCTCGTTCTGCCACCTGCCCCCACTGAGAACAGCCTCTCTCCATCCTCTTTGGAACCCCCCTTCAGGGAGTTGAAGGCTGCTCTCAAATCCCCCCTCACCCTTCTCTTCTGCAGACTAAACAGGCCCAAATCCCTCAGTCTCTCCTCCTAGGTCATGTTCTCCAATCCCCTCATCATTTTGGTTGTCCTCTGCTGGACCCTCTCCAATGCATCCACATCCTTTCTGTAACAAGGGGAGCCAAATTGGACACAATACTCCAGATGTGACTTCACCAGAGCCAAATAAAGGGGAATGATGACATCTCTGGATCTGCTGGCAATGCTCCTCCTAATGCGCCCCAATGTGCCGTTAGCCTTCTTAGCTACAAGGGCGCCCTGTTGATTCAAATGGCCAAACTCTGGTCTGCTTTATTTTCACAAGGGTTCGGGCTTTAACAGAATTAAAGTGTCGCTTTAAAGTCAAGTTCTTCACTCCTGGAGCCACAGCTGAGATCAGTGTGGCCTTACATGCAGATAAAAGGATGTCCAATCCATCTCTGTCTTGAGTACAGATTTTCCTTCTACAGCAGCTTTGGTCACTCTTATGGCTGGTACAGGTTGCAGAGCTAATAACAGATTATAATTATAACCTCCACTTCTGCTGCTTTCAGAATGTCTGGCAATATTCCTATTGTGAAAATATACCGCTACAAATCTCTCTTCCATTACAAGCCAGGCGATACCTAGTCTTGTGACTGCATTTCGGTGAGAGAACTGTTCTTAGATCTCAACTGTTTGACTGCAACTTAGACTGGCACTAAGGGTATGTCTAGACTACACAGTTTTGTTGGAAAAACGGCCTTTTTTTCCGACAAAACCTGAGTGATGCCCATGCTGCAAGTGCGTTCTTGTGACAGTAAATCATAATATATGGAGCTATACCTATCTCATAGAGCTGGAAGGGACCTTGAGAGGTCATTGAGTCCCGTTCGTTGCTCTCACAGCAGGACCAAGTACCATCCCTGACAGATTTGCCCCAGATCTCTAAAAGGCCCTCTGAAGGATTGAACTCACAACCCTAGGTTTAGCAGGCCAATGCTCAAACCACTGAGCTATCCCTCCCCTAGCCCTGAGCTATTGAAAGAACAGAAGGGTTTTGCGCAATTGGTAATCCTCATTCTACGAGGAAGAAGCCTTTTTGCGAAAGAGCTCTTTCAGAAAAAGGCGTGTGTGGACGGGGAAAAGGGAGTTTTTTCGGAAGAAGAGGGAAGAGGAAAAGCACAGGTGCCCTGGTGGCCATTCTGCCCATAGCAATCACAGCTCACATGCAAGAGAGCATCCAGGCAGTCTGGACACTCTCTTTCACAAGACGTTTTTTCAGAAGATCTCTTCTGAAAAAAGCTCCTTGTGCAAAAAGCCTGCAGTCTAGACATAGCCTAAGAGAACAAGAGTCCACCTCCTCCACTCTGTCTCCCTGATACACTGGGACTGACACAGCTGCAACTCCACTGCATGCAAGAAGAGGCTCAGACAGCCGCAGCTTGAAGCACCACCGTGCAGGGGACTTTTAGCCCTGACCGCTGGAAGTGGGTGTGGGGAGAAAGAAGGGAGGAGAATGAAGGTCAATCAGAACAGGTTCAGCAGGTGAGGACTGGAACTGGCAAAACTGGGTCAGAAGGAAAACCTGCATTCAAGACAGACTTGCAAACAACGACTGATGCAGATGAACCAAATATCGGTGACAGACAGACTGACAAATCGGAGTAAGAGGCATGTTCAGCATTGACAGGATTTACATGCCAGGAGTAACCAGCGGACAGGGCTTCATGCCATGCTACAAGGAAGTGGGCAGATTTACTTACAGCCGACACGAACAGTTGGGAGCCGAGTCTTGTGCTTATGTGAGCCAAGCCAGGACGCTCTCAGGTTCTGGGGAGGTGGTTACTAGTTCCAGCGGCAATAGCACCAGCCAGCCCTGAGAGATTTAGGCATGTGTTACCTGCCCTTCCCCCCCTCCACTGATGATCCTTTTGCAGTCGCTCGTTGTCGCGATGGCTGTCACGCCCATGCTGTGGGCGTGGTCGATCACATACAGGAGTCGACCAGTCTCGGGCGTGAAGGCTCGGATTTTCCCGTCATTCCAAGCTGGAGCAATACAGAAACACCACCCAGAAAGTCACGTCCTTTATATTATTTTTTCTCCTTCCTGAGCCCCTCCCCAATTCCTTTCATTAAAAGGCCCCATCAGGCCCGCGACACGGAGGTAAAACCGCTTGGTGAGTGCGTGAGCAGATTTCACTCCCTCCCAGTGTCTAGCTAGGGAAGAATGTTTGGGGAGGGGGCCGCTGGAGCCCCACGCAGCACAGGACAATGGCGAGGGGAGCGAGGGGAAGGCGCACGATGCCTCTGTCCTCAGCCCTAACCTGCCTGGTTCTATGTGAACCTGGACTCCCTAATGTGCCCGAGTTCACGCCCTCTAGCCGGGCTCCCCAAACCCTGCGCTCCTCACACACCATCCCCACGATGCCAGGGGCCTGGCAGCTGTGAGCAGGGTTTATGGAACCTCTTTGGTCACTGCCAAAATAGCTGGAGCAATTCCAGGCTCTGGGCCGCCCATTTTCTATTACAGCAATTGAAGGCGGGATCTGAACCTGGAGCTCGCCTGTCGTTACCTGAAATGATGCTCCTGCCGTCCCTCATGAAGTCTATGGCATGGCAGGTCATATTGGGGATCGTGATTCGTAACAGCTCCTTGTTCTCCGGGGTGTGCCATACTCGGATGTCGCTCTTGGAGCAGGTGGCAAACAAGTCAGAGGTTTCCCTGGGGAAGGCAAAGAAACAGGAAGCTCAAGGTCGGCGCTGGAGAATAGTTTCCTCATCAAATCTTACTTCCCCTTCATTGGGCCTTTCCAGTAGGGGACACGGCAGTTAAGGTGGAAGGGCCCTTTGCATTTCTCACGCCTAACTCTGACAAGTTTGCCCTTTGGAATGAAACTTTCTAAGTCCAGTCTCACTTCAGAGATAGTAATAGAAATGTAGCCGTGTTAGTCTGGGGAAGCAAAATACAGGACTGTGTAGCACTTTAAAGACTAACAAGATGGTTTATTAGGTGATGAGCTTTCGTGGGCCAGACCCACTTCCTCAGATCAAATAGTGGAAGAAATGCACTTCAGAGATGAATTTTATGGGAAATTTAAAAGTCAGCCCCACAATTATATTTCAAGATTTGCTTGCTTTACAATAGAATATATGGCTTTTCTGGCCCACGGAAACTGAAAAAAAATGGATGAAATGTCAGATATTGTGCATAGCCATGCCTAGAAATAGAAAAAACAGCAGAGTTTGCACTGGCATAGGTTCTGTTACGTATTTTTTACACAACACAATGATGTTTTGTCATAGCTCTGTATCTTAGGGATCTACAGAATGCTTGAATCTTAGCCCCATAGCTTTGCATAAAACAACTTGTGCAACTCTAAAATGCTGCCACTGGAGGTGTTCCTTTCTCTCTCCTCAAAACCCTTAAAAAAGAGGAAATAGAAAATTAAATACATGGACCATTGGCAGATGTATATTGGCACTAATGTCAATGAAGACCAATAACACGAGATGATCTGCCCGGTAGCATCGCAACACAATTTTTAGATTGTGCCACTAGATGTCTGGAAATGAAAAGTTGCATTTCTCTGACAACAGTTTGCATACAATACAGTTTCTTTAGTGAGGGTGTTAAATGCATTGCGCTGCAATAGCTTTGGCTGCATCGATATGATAAGAAACATTAACATGAACGCTTCCAAATTAAGAGGGTGGGACAAAAGAAAAGTTTGTTGACTCCCAGGACGAATATCAGGTGCCAATAAGAGTCTTCTTGTCGTCATGGTACATTTCTTCCTCCCCCCTGCCCTTAATGGGCCAGGAATGCTGTAGGGGGAATTAAACAAGGCTGCAAACGTCGGTTGAGGTGTATCTCGTGATGAGGCACGTGCCCTCACACGTTTAGCGTCAAAGGATAAAACCTGCTCAATGTCTCTGGAAAGCGGAAATAGTAGAGAAAGATTCAGTTTTGCTTCAGAACATGCATGTTCGCCCGTCCAGCTGATGAGCAGTTGGAAGCCTCGTGGTCTTGCAAGGGGAAGAAGTGACATTTGAGAGTCCGCTGGAGCCTACTGTTTCCAGACGCTGTTGGAGTGGGGAAGGGAGCTGCTCTCTCTCCGAGCGGGCAAGCCACACGAGTGGCTTGGTGGCTCTCAGAGTGGGCTGGTGGCAGCTGCCCTTGCTGGGTAGAGGGGGGTAAATAAGCAGGGGGCTTTGCAAAGGAGAGCAGCACGTCCTTCCTAGCAGCCCGTTCTGGGCGCAGAGATGAGCTGCCCAGGCAATCCCAGGGGGTGTTTGTCATCTATGAAAATAAGCAAATTGTGCAGTGCAGGCCGGTGGGGAGTGGGAGCGAGAAAGCAGCTTGTGGGGAGCCCCTCTCTCCCCAGCACCCTCCCCTGGCTGCTGCCCTGCTCCTTCCGCCTCTCAGCTTTGCCTTTTTCTTTCTCTCTCTCAGCTGTTCGGTCTAGAACATTCTCTGCCCACCAGGGCTTCGTACAGTCTTATACCCGGCTCAGAACCAACCAAAAGCCTTTTAGCCGCTGGGCTCCCGCCAGTGGCTCACGGCCTCGCTCTTTCACCCCTCCTCCAGGGATCCCTGTCCCTGCAGATCCTCCTCAGCCCAGCTGGGGCTCCTGCCACCAGCTTTCCCTCCCTTCCTTCCCCCTGGGCTTCTTTGCTGACCATTAGCCACCAGCTCCTTCACTAGGCCTGAGCTAAGTGGGCTGGACCACAGGTGGGCTGGACCACTCTCCCCTTCAGAGGGCCCTGCCAGCTGGTGACACAATCACATGCCTTTTGTTCCGCATCCCCATCAACGCCCAGCAAGCTCCAGGACAGAAAACAAACAGTGACCCAGCTCCTTTCCTTGGACGCTTTATAAAACTGGATAAGCTCGGCAGCTGAAAGACTTTGGACTAAGCCAGGCCAGGGAATCAGGTTTAAGCCTGGGTTTCAAAGCCTGGGACATACACCGCTCCAGAGAAGAGCACAGAGACGTCACTGTCAAAGGACAGGTGACAAAACAGTCCTGCCAGCATGTCTAAACCAGCTCCTCGGAATGCCTTCTTCGCAGAATGTGTTAGTCCAGGGAGCGCGGCCGATTACTCAAAGCACTGACAGATTTACTCATTACGCTAGAGGTGCTGGCTCGTACTCTGGCGTAAAGTGAGGCGTTGGAGGGCTTCTTGCATGTCTCTTGTGCACATTTTGCTGTAACTCAATTGGGTTTGACACTTCATGTCACAGCAGCAGCAGCAGCAGCAGCATACCAACGCCCAGGACCTCCCTCTGGAGCAAACTGCCACCCTCCATTAGCAGAGCGAGGGACTGAGCCACCACTGTTATGAAATGGCGTGATCCTAATATTGACAGCAAAGGGGAATTTTCCTGTCTGTTCATGAGATGAATGTGAAGAAGGCCCAGCCGTGAGGTTAGCATCGTGCACCCGGACTCCTGGATTGAATATAGCACGCCGTCTGGCTAAGCACACAATTACAAGTGAAGTTGATAGCCCAACGTCTGTTTGACAGCAGTGTTAGTCCGATGTTAGATGGCATTCTAGGCACTGAGACAGAGCAAGAATGCAGCCATGCCTGCAAGGATAGGCCCTATTCAACCCAGTGCATGCAAGAAACGCTGACAGACATGTGAAATGTCAAGTTTCACGTCAGTCCAAGCCGGAATGGGCCAGGAATTTCATAACACTCCTCCCACCAATGCTACGCAAATTCCACTTTGTTTAAATACAGACGCCTAGTCAAAATTCTTGATGCAGATTCAGTTGAACTGATTTTTCACTTGGCCACGCTGAACTGTGGCTGACGGCCACCCCAGATGGGCTGCGTTTCAGGGACCTCGTTATGTAAATCAAGTGACTGTGGGGATCTCTGCATGGACAGTGCTGGCCAGACATCAGCATCAAATCTGCACCTTGTTCCCCCACCCTCCCTTTTCCCGGTCATACTAACGATGGGAAAATGATGTCATGGATAGCTTCGTTATGACAGGTGGCAATGAGCTCCTCTTTAAACTCGTTGTAGTTGAGGCGATAAATCTGGGACTCTTCCGTTCCTACGAAGAACTGGTGACCTTGACCTCGGCCTGTGAGGGAGGTGATGCCACCTTGGACTTGAATTTTCCTGTTAAGATAAAGCAGAAATGTACACTGATGTGGACCTTGATTTGCCTCGCCTCTTTGATTTCGTCTCTGCTGCTTTAGCTTCCTCCCACCCACGTGCTACATTCCTACCTTGACCCAACAGGCAGAAACACTGCGAAGACCCACATTCCCTTCTCTGCCACTTCATGCAGGCCTTGGTGTCTCTGGGATTGTCTACATGGGGAAATAACCTGGAATTGCGACTGCAGAATAGTCTCCATTGGCTGCCTGCGTAGACTCCCTTATTCTGCACTCAACGTACACTTTGGAAGTGGATGAAGCTAACTAGAATAAGAATGTCCACATGGGGCATTTGCACAGAATAGCTATTGCACTCTGAATTCACACACTAGTTTATTTCACAATAGCTTCCACATGTAGACAATGGTAAATCCGGCAGGGTTTGAGAAAACACACCTGCACTTCTGTTCGACTAGGGTCTTGTGTAAACACACCTTTCTTATCAGAGGTGCACTTAAAAATTAGCATACCCCAGGAGGATTCTAGGCAATTTTAATTTCAATGATTGGGGAATAAGCTATATCGTATAATTACATTATCAAAAGTGTACACTGAGATTCTTTGTGCAAAACTATGTTTGTAACTCAGTTTTGCATGCACAACGGAATGCTTTGTGAGTAGAAAGGCACAACATTTTGACACACTTGTCTACATAGCTAGTGACAAATCCCTATAGTATCCAACATCTTTTTTTGGTAAGATTTCAAGAGGGCAGATGAAATTGATGAACTCGATGTAATTTCATTAATTTCACAAGCTGTGTCGACCTTACAACCAGTTCAGGATCTGACACCAGCCTTTTAGAAGTAAAGGTGGCCGACTGGTGCACACGTTTGTAAATGAATCAGTAAAAACGTGCAAGGTACAAGCTAGCCATTTCAGCAATGTTTGGAAGCCTGATACGGTGAGATTTTACTCTCGTTCCTTAACTAAAAAACCATCAACACAGGCACTTAGCGCGCCGTGGCAAGTAAACAATATTGTCCCAACATGGTGCCACTTTGTGGAAATGCCACTCACCCCCCTGCTGCTTTGCTCTACAAACTCACTTGATTGGTTTGTAGTTTGATCCTTTACAGAGAGCGACAACCCCTCCTCCGGTGCTGACTACTAACTCGCCCGTCTTCAGCAAAAGCAAAGCTGTGACTCCCTAGGAGAAAACAGGAGTAACGCACTGTTGCAGGGCAGCGAGGCTCTTTACTGGTGCTGCCACGCTGAAAAGCTCAGCCTGTCTTTGTCCCGCTCCCTGTGGCGGTGCTTATGTTGTTCATGTATTGCTTCATTAGTACTGCTCTGCTCTGCTGCAACAAAGCAGTCCTTCCACAAGGAAAGGAGACAGCATTTCTCTGCTACCGTTATATTAGCAGCTAGTGCCCAAACTGTGAGGAAGAGCAAGACATTAATGACAGCATCAGTCCTACAAAAAGGGACTAGGATGGAGCAGGTATGTCCCTGGATACCCATTCTAGCACAGAATACATGCATCTTGCCACAGACCATTCGTCTGAGCATTACAATGACACGGTGTAACTCAGCCTAAGTTTTCTCCTCCCAAGCGTGCTCTGGCTTTTCTGCAGGACCTCTGTGTCCCAGACCCTAGCTCTCACTGCTTCAGAGAACCATGCTACTCCCCTTGTATTGAGGGGGGCGTTGAGAAGCTCTTCCTCTTACCAAGAGCCCTCTGGAAACAGCCAGCATTTCAATAGAGGGGTCCAACCCCAGCGAACGGAAGAGGACAACAGAAGGACCACCTGCCCCGCCAGAGAAAGGAAGTGTTGTCTACTGGCAAAAGCACCAGTCTGGGAGTCAGGAAATCAGTTTTGTCCCCAGCTCTGGCACAGATGTTCCTGTCTGAGCATAGACAAGGCTGACCAGTTCTCTGTGCCTCAGTTTCCCTGTTTGTCAATGGGACTATTCTGGGCTGTGACAGTTTATTAATCTCTGAAGATCTCCAAGAGTCTCTAAAGCCAGGTGCAGTAAAGGTGTATAACAGCCCTGGCCCAAACCCTGGATGTTCTTCATAAGAACAGCCGTACTGGGTCAGACCAAAGGTCCATCTAGCCCAGTAGCCTGTCTGCCGACAGTGGCCAGCGCCAGGTGCCCCAGAGGGGGTGGACCGAAGACAATGATCAAGCAGTTTGTCTCCTGCCATCCCTCTCCAGCCTCTGACAAACAGAGGGGGATTCACCTTTCTCAGGTGAATCCCCACTGACTTTCGTGAGAGTTTTTCCCCCAGTAAAGAGGGAGGGGAAACGTCAGGGTTCGGCTCGTTATTAAACGGGGCAATTAAAAAGATCTGGACTGTGAACAAAATGTGAAGCAAACAGCGCACTTCCAGCACGTCAGCACCATTCCCCTCAGAGAGCAGACAGCTCCCTTGTGGATGGGTGTTCTCCAGCCCCAGTGGGACAGGGCCCATACTGCAGGGTCTCTGGCTGTTCCACTCCCTGGCACTGTCTCGCTTATAGGATGCGGTTTAATTCCCAGAGTCCTCTGTATCACCTCACGTGCTGCTTTCCCTCCCTCAGGCCCCCCACCAGGACACACAGGGGTGTAGTGAGTGTGTCAGTTAGGAGTGCCTATGCATGGTATTACCAGGGCTGAGTCTCCTCTACAGAGATTCTTTGACTCAGCTCAGAGCTTCAGAGGGGGAGCTGAGTGAGCTATAACAGGAAAAACTTAACAAACAACCAGTAGACCAGTAGCACTTAAAGATTAAGAAAGCATGCAGATGGTATCCTGAGCTTTTGTGGGCCCAGCGAAAGTCATCTGAAGAAGTGGGTTGTGCCCATGAAAGCTCATGATAACATCTACATGTTTTGTTAGTCTGTAAGTTTTTCCTAGTTAGTTCAGCACGTGTATCTGCCAACTCTTATGATAGTTCCAGTATCTGGTGCTTTTTCCTCAAAGCTCCGGATCCTAGGCTATGTCTAGACTGCAAGCCTCTTTCGAAAGAAAGCGTCTAGACTGCACGTTGAACTTTCGAAAAAGCGGCTTGCTTTTTCGAAAGAAAGCATCCAGTGAGTCTGGATGCTCTCTTTCGAAGAAGCCCTATTTACATTCAAGAACGCCTTCTTTCGAAAGAGGAACTTTCGAAAGAAGGCGTTCTTCCTCGTAAATTGAGGTTTACCGCCATCGAAAGAAAAGCCGCGTTCTTTCGATTTAATTTCGAAAGAACGCGGCTGCAGTCTAGACGCTGGTGAGGTTTTTTCGAAAAAAGGCTACTTTTTTCGAAAAACCCCCTGAGTCTGGACACAGCCCTAGAGTCATGGGATTATTTGACTTTCATTTTAAAAGAATTGTACATTTTTACCAGTCATGGCTCTGGGAAAAAGCATGAAACTGTGAACTCTGAAAGGTCAAAACCCAGAAGGCAAATAAAAACCCAACATTTTATAAAACTGCCTAATTGGGAACACATGAGCTTGGCAATATAGTGTCATGTGTTATATCTGAGCCCACAAGTACGGGTATTCCCAGACTTGCTCCTCTACAAATCTTAAATCAGGCCCAACCCCACTTTGCTTCCATGATCAAACACGTTCAGGGCAATATGGCCACAGACAAGAAGCTGGCAGGACCTTTACACAGAAATGACTAAGGTCCTATGGGGGTTATTGGGGAGGCCAAGTCAGAGAGAAAAATAGGGTATATGCACTGTTCAGGGCCAGGATGGGATCTGGAAGAGCATCCAGATGGTATGGACTAAACATAAAACATACCATTTGGAGAAAGGAGGTTGAGTTTGGGAAGGCTGCTTGGTCTAGTCGCCCATTGGGTGGAATCAACTGTATTAATTTTAAAGTCTTGCTTACGCTTCATGGAATATTTTTTAAAATATCCTCTATAGAGGTTACTGCATATGTCACATTAACTGAATCTCTCACGTATTCAGAAAACAAAACTATCCAGTATGTTTGCCCAAGGAAGGAGCTTCGCTTCTATTTACATGGTTCTCTTTTTATTTCCACCTGCGCCACTACCTTCTCTCATGGTTCTCTGACAGCAGGAGTAACTGCTGTGGAAAATTAGGTCACACAGAGGATATTTTTTTAACAGAAAAACAGTAGGAAGAAGCCCGTTTTCATGCAACTAGTCTTAGGAAAAACCATAAGAACAATGAAAACAGACTCAGAAAATATGATCTAGAAATAGAACTGGTCTAGACAGTTTCTTCTGCTTATCTATGAGATGGAAAAAGCTCTTTATGGGTTCCATTAAGGTTCAGAGTTATAGAAAGTGGTGGCATTACAAATCAAACAAACAATTGAGAATTTATATGATTATGGCTCTCAAATGCCAGCTCATAAATGTGTGTTTTATAGCACTCCCAATACTGCTCTAATTTTTCTAGCTATCCCGTTTAATTTCCCTAATTTGGCATTGAAACCATCAAAACTGAAAATCAAGGGCCTTTAACAGGTCAGAACACCTATGGTGGACGTGTTGTTATCAGTCTGATTGCAACCTTGCTATTGTAAATGGGCTTCTTCCTATCAAGACTGTTCTTTGAATTACCATGAGTAAACCGGCAGATTTATAATCTGCACTGGCTATTCACAACATCCCGCTATTCACAGTAATGATGCAATTAATACTGTTTTATGTCCTGTCTTTTGTAGATGAAACAAAGTCTCCTAAGAAATTCCTGTCTTGAAATTACGGAGACAAATCTCAAACAACTCAAGCAGGCCTATTTCCCCATAAGGATACTTTTTCCCTTGCCCCATTTAATCTCCTCCAGGCTTCTTTGCTGCAAGTGCACTGTCTGCTCTTCATCTTCAAGTTGCTTAAAGATTTTTACAGCGTGAACTCTCCAGGAATGTCTAGAAAGGTATTTGCAAATCACCCAGCCCACTTTGCACCTGAGCAACTCGCTTGCCATTCTTCATGCATATAATGGAAATAGAAATCAATGCAGTGTTTACAGGTCCAGTATTTACTGTCTTTACAAAAAGCCCATTTTAAAAAACGCCGTAAAGAAAAGGTTGGTTTCAGAAACAAGCTGCCAAATGAAATCAATGCACTTTATGATCATGACTTAAAACCCCACACGCTGAAATACCATTAGAGATGTAAAAGCCCATTGCGACTGTTCGCCAGTTAAACTATATGTTTGACTGGTTAACTGGGCCTGTTGCACTGGGCTGGGCCCCCCACACTGCGGGGGGCAGGCTCTCACGGGAAGATAAAAGATGGTTTCATGTTTAAGGCAGTTGAATGCTGCTCAAGGGAACTGAATTCTGTTCCTAGCCCTGCCCCCAAGTGCCCAGGGGATGCTGGGCGAGTCTCTTAAACCACAAACAGGTGGCCACTGATGATTTCGTTGTCTGGGTCCTGATGTGTTGAGGTGCTGGGCACTCGGCTGCAGTCGAAGCGAGCGATTGCTCGAGCAGGAAGTGCCAGCAGTGGTGGGTCTGGTCCGCTGGGGGGACCGGCATAGAGAGCTGAGGCACACACTTCGCAGGGGGTTCTGTTTGCTGACAGCAGAGGACTGAGACTCAGGAAATTTGGGTTCCATTCCAAGCTCTGAAGCGCCTGTCTCTGTCTCTGCCCCCTCCCCCAGACACTGGTCCCATATCTGTCTCCTACCCAACCCCCTGTCCCACCTCCATGGGCTCCTGGTCCAAGTCTGCCTGGCCCGCCAGTCCCTTTCCCACTCCCCAGCTCCTCCTCCAGTCTCAGTGTTTCTCCATCCTGGCCAGCTAGCTCCCTTTCCTGCCCCCCCTCACTCCTATCACTGGCTCCAGCTCCCCAACTCCTCTCCTCACCAGCTCCCAGCCTCTCCCCGGCTCCTAGGCCTCCTTGTCCAGCCAGCCAGGTTCTCCTTCTTCAACTCCAAGGCAATTGCTTTCCTCCATCCCCCAGCCCAGTTCCTTTGGCTTCTGTCCCCTTTGAATTCAAATCACTCGGCTTCCTCCACACTGTGTAGGTGCTAGCAACAAGGTCATCTGTTGGTAGTAGGATCTGGGTGATCAGAGTTCCTGCCAGCCATGGTGCTAGGTGCTGTACTACCCGGGGCACCAGGCTTGAACAATTTTTGGCAGTGCCCAGAATAAGTTCAAGTCCTGCCCTGCCCCGCACCTGGCCAAAGGGCGGGAGGTTGGGGTGCAGTGTCTGGGAGGGAGTTTGGCTGTTGGGAGGGATGCTGGGTATGGGGCTGGACAGAGAATGAAGAGTTTGGGGTGCAAGGGACAGATTGCCCTGGGGCTGGGGGCCACAGAGGAGAACTCCCACAGCCTCTCCCCACTGGCAACAGCGAGCTCCATGAGAGAAGGCCCCTCCTCCTCCCAGCACAAGCCACCCCCGGTCTCTGCTCAAAGACCTGCCAGGATCCTACCCCCTAGATCTGACTCAATCATCTGCCCGGAAGTGGGGGGGTGGGGGGGGACTGCCATGCGCCTTCTCTCTCCACAGGTGGAGCAGCCACCTTAGCCTGTCCCCGGTGCCACTCTTTGTAGCCGGCTGCAGCAGTAGCTGACAAGAGAGTGCAGTGTGGAGCTGCCACTGCCCGGGGAGGCACATGGGAGGGCACACAGGGCCAGGAGATGCCCAAAGGGCGGTGCACTGGGCGGCAGCCAGAGAGACCCAGCGCCAATGGTGCAGCTGGGCTCCAGAGTGCAGAATATTCCTGGAGCCCGGGCACCATGAGCCCATCCGACTCACTGCCCCGTTACAAAGAGAACACACAGAACGGTCCTGCCGCCGACGGGATTTACAACCCGCACACTGAGAGCAAGGGGTTAAAGGGCACCTCTGGGCCAGGGCTACACAAACTGCAGGCAGGGCTTTAAACATGGAGACGGGCAGCTCAGGAGGAGGCAGGCAGCGAAAGGGAGCAGATGGTGGCCCTAAGCTCTGAGAGTCAACGTACTGCCCCGGGGGCACCAAGCCTGCGGCTGCACTGCACAGACCAGAGAACCTACAAAGGAGCGCAGCGGCTGGGTATGCACGTCAGAGACTCAAGAGAAGGGCTTCACCCTGGTGCAATCAGCAGGGGCGGAAGTAGGAAGTGATCCAGGGATTAGTCACTCACAATAGGGCTGTGGACTGCAGCTTGGTCAAGTGGGTGGACTGAGGCCCCCCTGCCCTCACCCAGCAGATAATAGAACACCAGGGGGCTGATCTAAGACGAGAGGCCGACCAGAGCGCACCTCGCTTGTTCAAAAGACCAGCACTGAAGGCCCGCTCCTCCTGAGAGGCACTTGGCTGATTTCAGATGTCAAACACTGCCCAACGTCCAAGCTATTCAGCAACTGTTTATGTAATCTGATGATCCCTGCTGCTTACACCCGATCCAGTACTACTGACCTTGGTTCGAGGAAGCACGTGAGAGCTAAGCGCAGAGGAGGCAATATCTGCCCAAGCTGACGTCTCTTTGCCTTGTGAAATGGAAGCCCCTCGGTGCTTTTAATATCCGATGGCAAAGTCAAGAGCATTTGCATGTTTATGACCTTGCTGGCTTTATAATGCCTCCATCTGGTATTGAACTTGATAAGAGAACGTGCAGGATGGCACAAGAGCTGTATCTCTGATGTTGCACCCCCATGTTCTTTATGGAAATATGCTCTGGAATACGAATGTGCCTAACTCAAATATGCAAAACACGTTGTTTTAAAAGTTTTGCTTTGCTGAATGTGCACATTCTATTTGCGGGCATGTGTCATGCCTGTACTTGAAGTCAGAAATACGAAGCACACACCTGCTAAGTGAGGGCCATTCGTCGTACTTAATGGGCCTGTATTTGGGGCAATGAGCTGTGAACAGTCTTGCTTCTCCTGTGAGCCTGGACTCTGGTTGGTTCTACGAAGACATGTCACCAGGCCATCTGATGCTGGAAACCATGTTGGTCGCTGTTTTTTTCCACTCAAGGGGAGAAAAGTTTGAACTTAACACAAAGCATTCCCACCTTGGGAAGGCATGAAAATATATAGGAAGGCATGAAACCAAACAACAGGGGTGACTGCTAGATGCCAAGTGACCCCTAGTTACCACCTAAGATGACTGCTGGAAACAGCTAAGATTGAACAAAGGGAAAGATCAGACTCAAGATGGGAGGCTGCCTATCTTGAGAGAAAGGTGATTAGAACTACTGTTAGGATAAGAAATTGCATGTAACAAGTTTCTAAGAGTATTAAGCTTAGCTGGTGTATTTTGTATCAGGGGGAGCCGTGTTAGTCTGAATCTGCAAAAGCGGCGAGGAGTCCTGTAGCACCTTATAGACTAACTGAAGTGTAGGAGCATAAGCTTTCGTGGGCAAAGACCCACTTCGTCAGATGCTGACATGCATCTGACAAAGCGGGTCTTTGCCCACGAAAGCTTATGCTCCTTGTGACGGTGCGTTGGGGGTTCCCCGTCTCCTGCACCCCGAAATGGCACAAACAGACTGCACCAGCCGGTGGAATAGAGGAAGTTTATTGTCTCTCCAGGATACAGCACAGCTCAGATGTAGTCTGGTCACAGAGCTGGGCTAGGATGCCTCAGGCCCCCTTGAGTTGGGGGGAGACTGGGCCCCTAAACTCCAGCTCCTCTCCCTAGGCTGTCTCCTCCATCCTCACAGACAGCCAGCAACCAACTCACTCCCTTCCAGCCCTGCCCCCCAGCCAGGGCAGCATTCACCTTCCTTTGTTCCTCTCCATGGGGGGTGTCTGGCCACTGGTTCAACAAGTTTGGCATTACCTTGGCCTAGTGAGGTTTTCCCTGCTGGGTCTTGCTCCAGACAGCAGAGGTCACCACAGCCCAGCAAGTACCCCCACTACGTCACAGTTCTCCCGCCTCCGAGAGCGAACTGAGCAGGGTCACTCCGCTCGTGACCTGGGGAAGTTCGGGCCCCTCGCTACGGGACAGCGCGTCGGCGATGATGTTGGCGCTCCCCTTGACGTGGATCACTTCCATGTCGTAGTCCTGCAGGAGCAGGCTCCACCGCAGCAGCTTGGCGTTCGTCCCTTTCATCTGGTGTAGCCAGGTCAGGGGGCAGTGGTCGGTGAACACCGTGAAACGCCGGCCAAACAGGTACGGCTGCAGCTTTTGCAGGGCCCACACCATGGCCAGGCACTCCCTCTCTACGGTCGCGTAGCTCCGCTCCCGGGGCAGCAGCTTCCTGCTCAGGTACACGATGGGGTGACGTTCCCCTTTCTCGTCCGCCTGCATCAGCACCGCCCCCAGCCCAGAGTCCGAGGCGTCAGTAAACACGATAAAGGGCTTGTCGAAGTCTGGGTTTACCAACACTGGAGCCTTGGCCAGGGCTCCCTTCAGTGCACAGAGAGCCCTCTGGCACTGCTCCGTCCAGACCACCCTGTCGGGCCTCCCCTTCCTGCACAGCTCTGTGATCAGGGCAGCGATGGAGCTGAAGTTGGGCACAAACCTCCGGTAGTACCCCGCCATCCCAATGAAAGCCTGGACCTGCTTCTTGGTCTGGGGCACAGGCCAGTCCCGGATGGCCTCCACTTTGGCCGGCTCTGGCTTCAAGCAGCCGCTCCCCACCTTATGGCCCAGGTAGGACACTTCGGCCATTCCAACCTTGCACTTCCCAGCCTTTACGGTCAGCCCAGCCTCCCTCAGCCGATCCAGTACCTGGCTGACCTGGGCCACGTGGTCCTCCCAGGACTGGCTGAAGACGCAGATGTCATCGATGTACGCTAGGGCACAGTTCTCCATTCCCCTCAGCAGCTGGTCCACCAGGCGCTGGAAGGTGGCCGGCGCCCCTTTGAGGCCAAAGGGTAGGACCAGGAACTCATAGAGCCCCAGTGGCGTGATGAAAGCCGATTTCAGTCTGGCCTCCTGGTCTAGCGGCACCTGCCAGTAGCCCTTGGTTAGGTCCAGGGTGGTGAGATAGCGAGCTCCCCCCAGCTTGTCCAGGAGCTCGTCGGGCCTTGGCATCGGGTAGGCGTCGGACACCGTGATGGCGTTGAGCTTCCGGTAGTCCACGCAGAACCGGATCGACCCGTCCTTCTTGGGAACCAGCACCACGGGAGAGGCCCAGGGGCTGGAGGACGGCTGGATCACCCCCAGGGCCAACATGTCCTGGACCTCTCTCTCCAGGTCCTGGGCTGTTTTCCCTGTGACCCTGAATGGGGAGCAGTGCACCGGGGAGTGAGTGCCCGTCTGCACCTGGTGGACAGCCAGGTTGGTGAGACCCGGATCTCGGCCTGCTGGGCCGGGGTGAGCTGGTCCGAGAGGGAAATTGACTCCAGCGAAGAGTCCTCTCCGGTCCCAGGGAACAGGCCCACCAGGGGATCCTCCCCCTGCTCCTCCCAGGGCTTACACACGGCCAGCACCAAGTTCTCCCTGTCCCAGTACGGCTTCATCATGTTAACATGATATACCCGCTGGCCGCGCGTCCGGCCCGTCAGCTCCACCACGTAGTTCACCTCGTTCAGCTGCTTAACCACCTTGAAGGGGCTGTCCCAGGCGGCTTGCAGCTTGTTCTTCCGCACGGGGATCAGGACCATCACCTGGTCCCCGGTAGCGTAGGCGCGGGCCCGTGCATTGCGGTCGTACCAGACCTTCTGCTTCCTCTGGGCCCTGCTCAGGTTCTCTCTGGCCAGGCCCATGAGCTCGGCAAGTCTTTCCCGGAATGTCAGGACGTATTCCACGACCGGCTCACCCTCCGGGGAGACCTTCCCCTCCCACTCGTCTTTCAATAAGTCCAGGGGGCCCCTCACTCGCCTCCCATATAACAGCTCGAACGGCGAGAACCCCGTGGACTCCTGGGGCACTTCCCTGTACGCAAACAGCAGGTGGGGTAGGTACTTGTCCCAGTCCTGCGGGTGTTTGTGCATAAAGGTCCGTAGCATCTGCTTCAGAGTCCCATTGAACCTCTCCACCAACCCGTTGGTCTGGGGGTGATACGCCGAGGCCCAGGTGTGTTGCACCCCACTCTTCTCCCACAAGCACCGGAGCAGGGCCGACATGAAGTTGGATCCCTGGTCCGTGAGAACCTCCTGGGGAAACCCCACCCTGCTGAAAATGGTCAGCAGTGCGTCTGCCACCGTGTCTGCCTCGATGGAGGGCAGGGCCACGGCCTCGGGGTAGCGGGTGGCGAAGTCCACCACCACCAGGATGTATTTCTTCCCTGTCCGGGTCGCTCTGTTGAAGGGCCCCACAATATCCATCGCCACCTTCTGGAAAGGCTCCTCTATGATGGGCAGGGGTCTCAATGCAGCTTTCTTCCTGTCTTGGGCCTTCCCCACTCGTTGGCAGGAGTCGCAGGACCGGCAGTACCGCTGGACAGCTGCAAACATCCCCGGCCAATAGAAGTTTTGGAGCAGCCTCAGCCGCGTGCGCCGGATCCCCTGGTGTCCCGAGAACGGGATGTCATGGGCCAGGTGTAGCAGCTTGCGGCGATACCTTTGGGGAACCACCAGCTGCCGCTGGAGCCCCCACTTGCCTACCGTCCCGGGGGAAAGCCATTCCCGGTACAGAAATCCCCTCTCCCACCGGAACTTCTCCTGGCAATCTCCTCCTAGGGGTTGAGCGGCACCCAGGTCAGCCCGGTCCCTCAGGGCCTGCAAAGAGGGATCCGCTCGCACCTCCGCCTGGAATTCAGCGGCTGGGGCTGGGACAGGGCCGTGGTTCCCCCCACTGCCTAGGTCCAACTCTAGGTCTGCTGGGACGGGGCCCTGGGCCCCCTGTTGGGGAACCTCCTCGAGTTCCGGGCCGCAAGCCCCTCGCTTGCTCTGGCTACGGGTGGTGACCAGCGTCCTGTGGGGTCCGTCTGGCCACTCCTCTAGGTCACTCCCCATTAGCACGTCGGTGGGCAAGTGCGGGTGCACCCCCACTTCCTTGGGGCCCTCCTTGGCCTCCCATTTCAGATGCACCCTGGCTACGGGTACCTCAAAGGGGGTGCCGCCTATGCCCCTCAGTGTCAGCTGAGTGTCGGGTAGCATACGGTCTGGGGCCACTATGTCGGGCCGGGCCAGCGTCACCTCCGCCCCCGTGTCCCAGAAACCCGTCACCTTCCTGCCATCCACCTCCAGGGGTACGAGGCAGTCCCTCCGTAGGGGCCGCCCCGCCCCCACCCGGTGCACGGATAAATCTGTCTCCCGAGGGTCAGACCTCCCAGGGGAGGTGCACTGAGCATCCTTCCCCCCTCCCCGAGCGGAGGTTTGCCGGCCAGCCCCTGCCACTGGGGCAGCCGGCCCTTCCTCCCGCCCCAGCCAGTTAACCCTGGAACGTCCCAGGTCATGGGACCTGTTCTTGCGCCTGGTGCATTGAGCCCTCTTGTGGCCTCGTTGCCCACAGCGATGGCAAGTTAGGTTCTGTGGGCCCATTCGGGTCGGCTCTGCCCGGGCTCTGGCTGGTTTTCTGGGGTATCGATGACTGGTCCTGGTCCCTGGGGCTCGCCTCGGAGGTGTCTCTCTCCGTTGCTCCGCCGAGAACCGGTCTCTGCGCGATTCTCTTTCTCTCCGGGACTCCCGTTCACCCCCGGACCGGCTCTCCGTGAACTCATCCGCCAGTCTCCCGGCCTCCTGGGGGTTCTCTGGTCTCCGGTCCTTGAGCCACAGCCTCAGTTTGGGTGGGCACGCTTCATAGAACTGCTCCATCATGACCAGCTTGAGCAGCTCCTCTGCGGTCTGGGCTCCGACTCCCGAGACCCACTTGCGGCAGTATTGCGCCAGGCGGGAGGCCAGGTCCACATAGGTCTCCCGTGGCCCTTTCTGTACCCCCCGGAACTTCTTCCTGTACATCTCGGGGGTCAGCCCGAACTTGTGCAGCAGGGCCTCCTTGACTCGGTTGTAATCCCCTGGCTGTAGGTCCTCCAGCTGACTGAGCACTCCGGCCGCCTCCTGGTTCAGTGCGGGGATGAGCTCCTGCAGCCAGTCAGCTGGGGGGACCTGTTGCAGCCCACAGGCCCTCTCAAAGGAGCTGAGGAACCCGTCTATGTCGCCCACGTCCTTCAATTGGGCCACCGTGAGCCTCTCCAAGCGCCTGGCATCCCCGGGACTCTGGGGCCCATCCACTCTTGGCGCAGCCGGGGCCCCGCAGGTTCTCCGCTCTGCCATGGCCAGCTCATGCTGTCGCTGCCTCTCTCGATCTTGGCGCTCCTTCTCTCGATCCTGGCGGTCCCTCTCTCGATCTTGGCGCTCCTTCTCTCGGTCCTGTACTTCCAATTCCTTCATCCGCAGCTGGATCTCCAGCCGCCGCAGCTCCACTGGGCTGGCCCCTGCCCTAGATGGGCTACGGCTTGCAGGCCTCCCGGGAGACGCTGTCTCATCTCTCCGGTGGGTTCCAGCGCTCCTCCCCCTCTCTGAGCCTGACACACTCTCAGGGGGGGTCTGGCTGCTTCCCCTGGGGACAAGATCCTGGCCCCGTGGCTGGTCATTCTCTTCCAGCTGGGTAATCAGCTGGGCCTTGGTTGCTTTCCGCACAGGCAAGCCCCTCTCTCTGCACAGCCCCACCAGCTCTGCCTTCAAGAGTCGGGCGTAGGCCATCTGCCCGCTGGGCCCCTCGGTGCAGACTCACCAGTCTAGTGCTGCAGCGCCCCACGATTCCCAGGAACCGCTTCGCTCTGTCTCCAGCACGCCTGGCTCCAGGGCTCTTGCTTCTACTGCGCCTTGTCGCTTGCCGCTGGGAGCTTCATCCACGGGGTGCAGTGCATCCCACTTCTGACACCAGTGTGACGGCGCGTTGGGGGTTCCCCATCTCCTGCACCCCGAAATGGCACAAACAGACTGCACCAGCCGGTGGAATAGAGGAAGTTTATTGCCTCTCCAGGATACAGCATAGCACAGATGTAGTCTGGTCACAGAGCTGGGCTAGGATGCCTCAGGCCCCCTTGAGTTGGGGGGAGACTGGGCCCCTAAACTCCAGCTCCTCTCCCTAGGCTGTCTCCTCCATCCTCACAGACAGCCAGCAACCAACTCACTCCCTTCCACCCCTGCCCCCCAGCCAGGGCAGCATTTACCTTCCTTTGTTCCTCTCCATGGGGGGTGTCTGGCCACTGGTTCAACAAGTTTGGCATTACCTTGGCCTAGTGAGGTTTTCCCTGCTGGGTCTTGCTCCAGACAGCAGAGGTCACCACAGCCCAGCAAGTACCCCCACTACGTCACACTCCTACACTTCAGTTAGTCTATAAGGTGCCACAGGACTCCTCGCCGCTGGTGTATTTTGTTTTATTTTGCTTAGTAACTTAGGGTATGTCGATTAGGTTTCCTATTCCAAACTACCATTACTCGAGGAGTAGGAATAGGAAGCCTAATCCGAACTACCTAGTCCTTGCCGCGTGTAGCCGCGGGGCACGGAGTCCGCACTAGCGGACATTTAAAAATGGCGGCGCCCGGCAATATGCAAATGAAGCCTGGGAAATTCAAATCCCGGGCTTCATTTGCAACTCCGGTTGCCTACATTACCGCCCTAGTTCGAACTAGGGTGGTAGTGTAGACATACCCTTACTTTGTGTCAGAGGGGGAACCATGTTAGTCTGGATCTGCAAGAACAACGAGGAGTCCTGTGGCACCTTATAGACTAACAGATGTGTTGGAGCATGAGCTTTCATGGGCAAAGACCCACTTCTGACGGAGCGAGTCTTTGCCCATGAAAGCTTATGCTCCAATACATCTGTTAGTCTATAAGGGGCCACAGGACTCCTCGTCGTTCTCACTTTGATCGGTCTCTATCACTTGCAACCACGTAAACCCTATTTTTTATACTTAATAAAACTCCCATTTGTTTATTAATAAACCCAGTGTAAATAATTGTTACCAGG
Source organism: Pelodiscus sinensis (assembly GCF_052426305.1). Taxonomy (NCBI): domain Eukaryota; kingdom Metazoa; phylum Chordata; order Testudines; family Trionychidae; genus Pelodiscus; species Pelodiscus sinensis. Next base: position 28,013,289 of record NC_143071.1, read on the forward strand.
GTGGGAGGCCAGCTGTCCATAGCTCTCATAAAAGGGGCAAACCACTTATGAGCTTGCTCTATATAAACTTTACACACAGTGAGATGGATTTAGCTGGGATTTTGGTCCCACTGGGGTTGTGCAGCTGGGTGCTGTGTCAAGTCCCTTGGACTGAACCTTCCCAGAGATGAGTGGATCTCAGTGTCTGGGTTGCTCTGCAGTGTGCTATGACCCCACTCTGTGCCATCGCTGGGGGAGCCCACAGGCTCTGGTGGAGCAGCAGGACAGGCTGGTGAGGTGCTCCAGAGGGCAGGAAGGTGGGATCAGGGGTATTTTCAGCACATCAAGGCTGCGTCTAGACTGGCAAGATTTTGCGCAAAAGCAATTGCTTTTGCGCAAAATATTGCCGCCTGTCTACACTGGCTGCGAGTATTTGCACAAGAACACTGACCTTGAACTGTACAAAATCAGTGCTTCTTGCGCAAATACTTCGATGCTCCCGCTCAGGGATAAGTATTCTTGCGCAAGAGGCCCAGTGTAGACAGCAACGTTAATTTCTTGTGCAAGAAAGCCCGATGGCTAAAATGGTCATCGGAGCTTTCTTGCGCAAGAGAGTGTCTACACTGGCATGGACGCTTTTGCGCAAAATATGTGCTTTTGCGCAAAAGCATCCGTGCCAGTATAGATGCTCTCTTGCGCAAATACTTTTAATGGAAAAACTTTTCCGTTAAAAGTATTTGCGCAAAATCATGCCAGTCTAGACGCAGCCCAAGGGTATGTCTAGACTACATGGCTCCATCAACGGAGCCATGTAAACTAATTTACCCGACATAGTCAGTGAAGTGGGGATTGAAATAAACCCTGCTTCATTAAAATATAAATGGCCACCTTCTGTGCTGACAATCAGCTGATCCGGCACAGCACAGCAGTCTAGACGCGGATCTGTCAGCTGGGGAAGCCTTTGTCGACCGCTCCTGTTTCACAAGGCATAAGGGAGAGGTGTGCAAAGGCTTCCCATGTCGACCGATCCGCGTCTAGACTCCCACGCTGGGCCGGATCAGCTGATTGTCGACACAGCGTGGCGGCCATTTTTATTTTAATGAAGCGGCGATTATTTAAATCCCTGCTTCATTGACTATGTCGGGTAAACTAGTTTACATGGCTCTGTTGACAGAGCCCTGTAGTCTAGACACACCCCAAGTGAGAGTCTCAAAGGGAGCTCTGTGACCAAACCCATCACATTGGCTAAACCAGATCCTGAGCCAGATGAAGCTGAACAGAGGGGATGTCTTTGGGCTCCAAGTCAATTACACCATTCAAAGGAAGTAATGGCACAGAATGGGGCTTAGTTTCTGAATCAGCTTCAGGGCGGTTTTCCCAGAAGGAAGGAAAAATGCCCCTATGTCAGCTACCAACAAAAGAGCAGGAGGAGATTGGGAGGCAGGAGAAAAGCTGCATGAAAAGTTGTTGGGTCAGTGACATGTACTTAGTAAAAACCCCACGGGGATGCCACTCACCAGACTGAACTTCTCCTTCACAGGTCCATAGTCACTCATCAGTTTGCTCTTCATATTCAGCTTCAGGAGATCACCACTGGAAGTGCCAACATAGAAGTAGCTATCGTCTTCTGCCATCTGAGCGAAGGTTAAACAAGGAGATCAGGGTCGGGTCACTTTGCCATGCTCATAATTGTGGGGTAGGAGTGGCTTCACTTCAGCATATTACGCAGTTTTTATTCGGGGAGGTGAGTAAAGCTTATGTTGAAACACACACACAAGCTCTGTGGACAGTTAAGACATTTTCCTAACTAAACTCCGATAATGTTCATAAGCAGAAAAGAAATTCTCAGGAGAAATTCCCAGCCTGCTACATTATTACAAGTGGTTTCAATCACCCATAAGTCTGCTTAGCTACAGTTTCCACAGAGGAACACTTACCATAATACATGTGACTACTCTTTTCAGCTGCCCTGTCTGGCATTCTGTTGGCCGAATTTTTCGATTTGGTAGATCTAGTTCCCATACTCGAATAGTCCCACTGTAGCCAAAGAACACACATAATCAAGTGTACATATGCAAGAGTCTCTGAGATTGTTTAATACAGCGGTGCTCAGCAGGGACAGTTAGTATGTTCTGGAAAAAGGCATAAAAGTACAATTTTCAAGAGGCAAAAAAGGAATCTGTCATTTTTAGAAGGTAAGTTCCTGGTAACTTCTACTGCACCACTTACATCCATGTGGACGTATCTGGTCAAAGTATAAGCTCTGTTCTTGGGGAACAGGAAACAACCTAGACACTTGCCACTATTCCGAGAAACATGCACTGCGGGGCCCAGATGGCTCAGGTTATTTCTGAGAAGAACAGGAAAGGGACTGCTTAGAGCATTCAGGACTATTTTCTAGCTCTGTAACTTCATTACTGACACAGGAGCCACAATATTATTTCTTCTCCATCAAAACTATGTTAAAAGACCATTCAAGTTGAAAACTCTAGCACTTCAAAGTTAGGGAATACCAGAATGAAAGTTGTCCAGGAACCTTAATTCGGTGATCTTGGTCTGACTCATTAGAGATTGTATTATAATTACATGAGAGCTACACAGGACTCCTGCATCATTCCTTCTAGGGGGAATCATCGTCGAGCAAGTCTGATTCCAGTGGGACCCCACAGGAGTTGGTTCGTGGCTCTACACTATTTATCAGGATCAGAGACGTTGTTTTATCTCTGTGGCTAGCACTAGTGCAACCCCTGCTGGAGCACGGCCTCCTGTTCTAGTACCCACAAATCAAATAGGTTGGTGATAAATTGGCGAGGGTTCAAAGAGCCAGGAGAATGATTAAAGGATTAGAAAACCTGCCCTAGAATGACAGATTCCAGGAACTTGCTCTATTTAGCTCAAACGAGAAATGAAAGGGCCATGTGGTTACAGTCTATAAGAACTTACATGAGAAGCAAATATTTGACAATGGCTGTTTCAAGCTAGTAGAGCACAATTCAACAGCTGGAAGTTGAAGCTAGGACAAATGAGACTGGAAATAAGATGCACCTTTTAAACAGGGAAGATAATTAGCCATTGGAACAATTTACCAAGGGTTGTGATGGATTCTCCATCGCTAGCAATTGTGAAAACAAGGCTAGTTTCTAAAAGATATTGCCCTAGGGGTTGTGGGGGAATTCTATGGCCTATGTTACACTGTAGACCAGACAGTGGACTCTTCTGGCTTAGGAATCTGCATATCTACTACTATCTTCTGATTGGGTCATAGGTCCACCATGCACATAAGAAAAGAATGGAGATGTAATCAGCACTGTTTTATTGCCAAAGCACCGTAACAAACAGAGCACCAGGGCTTAGGGACTGCGAGCAGTGAGCGGTTCACATCTCTCTTTTGACTTCCTGGTGGAGACTCGAACAGGAGGGCTTGGGCGGGGCCGTAGAAGCAGAGTGGGACACATGTACAATGAGAATACAGCACAGCGGCACGGAAAAGAAATGGCAGCCTTTTTCACCTCTTCCCTTTCCTCCTACTCCTCCCACCACTATCCTCTCCATAAGAACATAATAAGAACATAAGAACGGCCGTACTGGGTCAGACCAAAGGTCCATCTAGCCCAGTAGCCTGTCTGCCGACAGGGGTCAGTGCCAGGTGCCTAAGAGAGGGTGGACCAAAGACAATGATCAAGCGATTTGACTCCTGCTGTCCTTCTCCAGCCTCTGACAAACAGAGGCCAGGAACACCATTCCTTACCCCCGGCTAACAGCCTTTTATGGACCTAACCTCCAGCTCCCTTCATATCGTGCATGCACACTGCTGCACATTCTCGCTCCTCAGCTCGCATGCTTTCTCCCTTGGGGCTCGCTTACAAAGATAAAGCAAGACGTTGTACAAACCCAGCTCTAATTCCCAATCGAAGCACCTATCAGAGCACAAGGCGTGTGGCTAGACTGACAAGCAAGCCCCTCATCTCCTCACTCTGCCTTTCTTGGTTATTGCTTGCAGCACCGTGTCTAAATCTAGGCTGAGAGAGCTTCCGTCAGGGTCCCTCTCTTTCCTCTGCTCTGTCTAGCACCCTTGGAGTGCCTCTGCCATCATTTTCGGAAGCTCCACAATTCCTCCTGCTTTCAATGGCAGCTGCAGCTGCAAAGCAAGTAATAATATATTTACATGGGGACATGTGACTATTTTGCATCAGAGAGCTCTCTTATACCATACAGAGCTGATAACGGCACTTCACAGCCAGAGAGGGTGAGAAAACAATCCAGCAATCTCTGCGATATCACTGCTCCAGCCACTGTTCAGAGCAATTTGTCAGCCAATCTTCTCGCGGAACCATTAGGGAGCAAATATTTTAACGGTTGCATGGGGAGTGCTGAATACAAATCCCTGCCATCAGTTACACAACTGCTGCGGGCAGTTCCCTGGACACTGCTTTGAAAATACTGTTTGTGTAGAACCAGCAGAAATGCCTGTAAGGGACAAGCTGATGGACATTCACAGGGTTCTCGATAGTGATGGGAAAAAACAGTAAACAGTCCATGTTGCTTAACTTCCTTTCATCTAGACCAGTGCTCCCCAACGCGGTGCCCGCGGGCACCATGGCACCTGCTGGGGCATTTGTGTGCGCCCGCCGACAACCTGGGCCAGCCCCAGGCGCGCGACACGCACCAGCGCCTGGTGCGCGGCGCTCGGGCGGCCCCAGACCTGGGGCACACGCGGGCGCGCGGCGCCGGCCCCAGGCGCGCGGCTCGGGCGGCAGTGCCACCCCGGGCCCACGGCACAAGGCGCTCGGGTGGCCCCGGCCCTGGGGCACATGCTGGCGCCAGGTACAAGGGCATCCCCGCCCCTGGCGTACCCCAGGACGTGCAGCCCCGCCCCCGGGCGCATGAGTGGCCCCGCCCCCAGGCGTCTGGCGTGTGAGTGGCCCTGCCCCCGGGCGCCCTGCGTGTGAGTGGCTCCGCCCCCAGGCGCCCGGCGTGTGAGTGGCCCTGCCCCCGGGCGCCCTGCGCGTGAGTGGCTCCGCCCCCGGGCGCCCGGGAGCCTCTAAAGGTTGGGGACCACTGATCTAGATAAACAACCTTTGCAGGAGGAAATAGCTTTGGGCCCTTCCCCCGCAACCGTTTTCTGTTGGCCGATAGACAAGACCTTACTTTCCAGCACTAACAAATGACTCGTCTCGGCAGCTGGAGAAGGCCAGGACGGTAGCATTTCCAGCACTGCGAGCTGAAGCAGGGCTGCCGCAGATGGCTTCTCTCTTAGCTATGCTCCATACAACCACACTGCAAGGAAAGAAGGGTTTAAAAAAGTAGTTTCAATTTGTTTAAATCATTGGAAAATGTCCCAACTCAGCAGAGCAAGGCAATCTTCCTATAGGTGTTGGTAGATGAATCCAGGTTTGGAGGCACTTTGCAGAGATTATAACCATGGAAAACTTTCCCCCACACTTCCTGTACATAGCTATATAGAATTGCAATTCACGGCCCTTGTTCATAAAACAGCTGAACGGGTTTGTGCACGAGCCTTTTAACTTCTCTTGGCTAAGCTTCTAATCATGTCGTAGAACCTCAGTAGAAACTGATCTGGTCGATCTCATCCTGTCCCCACTGTGACAGGCATATTGCAAGAAGTTAATCTCTTTGGGAGACCATGTTGTATGAAGTGTAGAATGGTTATGCACCATTGTGGGCCAGGTACTGTATGAATGCCACAGGGGAGGGCTACCACTGCTCCTCCAGGAAGTGAAAACAGGAGGTTAACGTAGGGAAATCACTCAGGTTAGACTACCCCCAGACACGTGCTACCTCCTGGTGATGCTCACGTATCCTGGTTCAAGCTGGATTCTCCAGAGACCAGCATAGAAAGAAATGACTTTGGGGTGAACAGCTCACACTAAAAGTGACTCAGGCCTGCATTCTGGTTCTAAGACCAATTAACCTATAATCACAGGGAAACCCAGCTGTGGGTTTGAAGGACTTGCAACCCACTGAAGACACTAAGCAGGAGTTGGGGGGGGGACCTCTGATGAGCTTTTTAGCATGTGTGTAGTTTCTTTTAATATGTTTTTTCTATAATGCTTTCACCTTCAGAATAGAGGCAATTTCTAGGAGCCGTGCTGGCACGGGTAACTGCCGGCAGTACTCTAGGAAGGGCCCTCGGAGAGCAGGCAAAATGCAGACACCGCCCATTTAGGCAGTCTGGCCTGCTGGGGATATGACAGTGTAAATCGTGGAGCTGTGCAGCCTTAATGCCCCGGATCAGAAGGAAGTACCTGGGTCTCTGCCTTAAGAGAGGTGCTGGCTGGAAGCTGGGAACCTTTCAGAGGGTGCCCTCAAGGGACCATGGAGGGGGAAATACAGATGCAGCTACCTTGAAACTGTGACACCCACCAAAAGACCCCGTAGTATTTCGTATCTTTGCCTTTTGACTGGTCAGGAGGGAAGTCACACAGGGTACGTCTAGACTACATACCTGTCGCCAGAGGCATGTAGATTAGGCTACCAGACATAGGAAAATGAAGCAGCGATTTAAATAATCGCCGCTTCATTTAAATTTACATGGCTGCCGCGCTGAGCCGACAAACAGCTGATTAGCTGTTTGTCGGCTCAGCGCGATAGTCTGGACGCGCGGGTGTCAACATCAAAGGTATTTGTCGACCACCCAGGTATGCCTCCTGGGATGAGGTTTACCTGGGTGGTCGACAAATACCTTTGATGTCGACACCCGCACGTCCAGACTATTGCGCTGAGCCAGCAAACAGCTGATCAGCTGTTTGTCGGTTCAGTGCGGCAGCCATGTAAATTTAAATGAAGTGGCGATTATTTAAATCGCCGCTTCATTTTCCTATGTCGGGTAGCCTAATCTACATGCCTCTGGCGACAGAGGCATGTGGTCTAGACGTACCCACAGAGAGGATGCAAGTCAGGAACTCATCTGTGCTACAAGAGCCTTCATTTGATCGCTTCTTAATTAATTCACAGTTTCAAACAATGATATAGTACCCTGCGTGTATTCAAGTCTCCCTCTTATTTGAGTGCTCACTTTACCATACACCATATGCAGCATATTTCAAATACAAACTAATGGGATATAAGAAGATCCATGGCTGAACTCAACGCTGAGGATATCTGCTGAGACAGGCAGTTTTAGACATACCACTCCTGTGAGAAGACCTATGCCTTCAATCCACTGGATAGCTCCACAGAGAACTCCATCATTAAAAGGCAGGAAGAATGGGAACAAAAGCCATGTGCAGAGAAACCCCCACAACTGCCAACCCCTCTTACTGCATGGGAATGGGACCAGCACATAATAGTGTCATGAGGGACCAGAAGGGGGGCAAGCTCCTGACAGTCTCTTTGGGCCAAATTTCAAGGTGAACCTATGCTGATGCAATGTTCACCTTCCTCCCGCCCACCCATTAAGCCAAACAGTCTCTAAAACCCAAGCAGTAAGATTCAGAGGTGATGTGTGGGGGTCTGCATTCAAAGTGGTGTGAACTACACTGTATATGAGAGAAGGTGCATGGTATCAGCTTAGACTCTCCTCTGCATTTGGTGCTGTGCTGAGAAGCAAAGCCAACAGTAGAAGGAGAGGAAGCTGCCAGAAGCATTTTTGCCTTCATTTATTTGGTCCTCAGACACAGTCCCTTTCACTCAGCCCTCTGCTTATGTGACCTCTGATGAAGGGGGAGGAAGATTCAAAATTTAATCCTGTTACCTGCCATCGTCCTGGCCTCCCAGTGACACCAAGTAAAGGTCATTCGGCGAGAAAGCCAATTTTTCAACTTTCCCCTTGTGAAGTGACAGCCGTGCAAGCAGCTCTCTCTTCTTGTAGTCCCACAAAATTATATCTGCCTGGGGCCCAAAGAACATTAGTTAGAATATCCTCAGGCTTCTTAGGTGCAAAAGGTGCTTCTAAGTTAGGCTTCTTTCCAGCCCAGGACTCTAACTGTATGCATTCTCTGTGGAATAGCCACACTAAGGCCAAGTCTATACCGGGAGTGCTATACCGGTATAGGAATAGCAGTATATTATACCAGCAAGGCTTCCCTTTGCACTGCTATAGTAAATTCACCCTCCACGAGCGAGACCCCCAAAACTGGACATTTCAAAAAGACGGGAGGTGCTACTGCTGCTTTCATCCAAGGACCTTCAGTGCCCTACAAAGATTAATCAATTCATTCCCATGAAGGCACAAAAGCACCAGACTTTCAAAGATCGTAGGTATCTAAACAGGAAGGTAGGCACCTAGAAGGATTCTCAAAAGCACCTAAGGATTCTGTAACCTAAGTCCCATTTCCAAAAGTAATTTATACATTGAGCAGCCAAATGGGATGAGGGTGTTTAAGTAACTTTTGAAAATGGGACTTAGACATTTTGGAAAATTTTACCCTAAGTTAAGTGCTTAAGGTCACATAGCAAGTCAGAGGGAGAACTAGGAGTACTACAGGCATGCCTCCAATCCCCTGAAATGTTTTTCCTCTTCTAGCACTTATGCTTTCCCCTCAAACAAAAGCATCATGTATTGTTTTAAAAAAGCAAGAGCTCCCACCGCCAATAGCTCAGCCTATGCTAACGTAACCTATACTGATGTAGTTAAAAATAACAGGGCCTGCTACTACAGCCACTACTCACAGACTTTGTGCTACCAACTCAACAGAACTATACACAAGACTATGGGCTACAGCAGTGGTCCCCAACATGCTGCCCGCGGGTGCCAGCATTTGTGTGCGCCCGCCAAGTGCTCGGGGCTGGCCTGGCCCCAGGCACATGGAGCATGCGTGGTGCCAGAGCCGGCCCCGGGCGCATGGTGCATGGTGAGCGCCGGTCCCGGGAGCTCCACGAATTGGCCGCCCGCATTCTGGGTGCATGGGGGGAGCACTGGCCCCGGGCACACGGCACTTGGGGGGGGGGCGCTGGCTCCAGGCACGCAGCACTTGGGGGGCCCCCGCCCCTGGGCACATGGCACTTGGGGGGGCCCTGCCCCGGGGGGGTGCCGGGGGGGTCCCGCCCCCGGCGTGCAAGTGTCCCCGCCCTCTGGCGCCCGGCAGGCGAATGGCCACGCCTCCTGGCGCCCGGCAGCCTCAAATGGTTGGGGACCACTGGGCTACAGGATCCGATGAGGAATACTTATACTCAAGTCATTACTGGAATTCTCCCCAAGGTTAAAAGAATCATTTTTAAAATGTTACTCACCTTGAAGCCCATGAAAGTGACCTGTCCAGAAGCAACATAACACCCACTCTGAGACACAGCAACACAGGAGACATTGTTAGTGTGGCCATGTAGGAAAGCTTGCGTATTGTTGTTCAGGCCTTGAATAATTATGGTACAACCCAGAGGATAGATAAAGTGCTCCCGATCAGGGTGGCAGATCAGGCCAGAAGGTATATGTCCTACAACACAAAGGGAGTAAGAGAGAGAATTCAAAGATTCACAGAAGGCCAGATGTGGCCATTAGATTATCAAAACACAGGCCCTTAAAATTACACTCAATTAGCCCTGTATTGAGCCCAATAACTTATGTCTGACTAAGCACAACTTGCATTTGGCCAAAGATAATTTTCAGAAAAGAAAATTATCTTTTGTCTACATGACATAGCTTTGTCTACATGACATAGCTTTTAGCAACACAGCTGTGTCACTAATGGGTAGGCAGTGTAACTGCTGTTTGTTGGCATTTCTGCCAACAAATTACATCCATCCCCAACATGCGGCGTTCTCAATGTCAACAGGAGAGCACAATGTGCTGTTCACATTGACACTTGCCACGGTAAAACTTTCATCTTTTGGAGGTGGCGGTTTAGCACCTCCAAATGACAAAAGCTTTATAACTCAATTGTCAGTGTAGACACGGCCTTATTCTTGAAGCTCTAAATCAGGGAAGCATGGTTAATATTCCCACTATGTTTTTTCCTCTATGTGGAATGGGTGCCTGAGCTCAGGTGTATAACCTATGAGCACAGTCCCCTCCTTCCGAAGAGAGGAAGGCTGGTACAATGGTTAGCACTTGAAAGACCTAGCTCCAGTTCCAGGCTCTTTAAAAGAATTCCACTGTGACCTTGGGAACTCACTTAAGTGGTTTGTGCCTCAGTTTCCCATCTGTAAAATGGAAATGATAGCACTCCCTGACTTGCAGGAGTTTTAGTAGGATAACTGCATTAAAGGTGCTTACGTGATAATGATGGGGGGGGGCAGATAAGTACATTCAATTGATCAATTCTACCTACTCCTGTGTTCCCTCTCTTCTTCATTTATTCCCTCTCACATTCATTTATCACTTTCCTTCTCCTACACTCACTTTCTCCCTTTAAATATTTCCCTATGTTTCTCTCCATGCACAAACCCTTTCCTTTACTCTTCCTTGAAATCCATAGAACCAAAAGTTCAAATCCAGGTAGATACATGCATTTTGGGGCTGGCAAAGGGATCCCTGGATGTCTATAATTTATAAAGGTCCACAAAAGGACTTCTGGAAATGTAGCATTTCTTCATCAGCATCAAAGTGCACCCTCCTCTGGGGCATGGAACAGGCAGAAGGCTACAAGATAACCGCTGTGGGATTTGAATATCCATGCAGAGCAAACAAGAGGACGCTTAGTTTTAATATTCTCATCTGGAGATGCACAGTAAACAGCATGGAATTCTGTTGCGTCCACCTGAGACCATGCAGAACACAGGCATTACCAAGAACTGAATTTGAACTTTTGGCTTTAAGGATTTCAAGAGACCATCCCTCTGAAAACTAATGAACTTCCCTGGGATCACAGCGTAGTGCAGCTCTTATTACTGATGTAGCATAGCAGGCAGGTGTGTCACTGTATTGAGTGTACCCCTGCCTTGACGTCCTGAAACTGAGACCCAAAGCAAAGAGCAATGATGACAAAAACAGGCCGGGGGGGGGGGTGAGAGACAGGGTGGCTTGGTGAGCTCCGACAGGGAGAGAGTGGCTGCATTGCTCTGCCGGCGGTTATGCCTGGCAAAGAATTGTTTAGTAAGTTACAGTGAGTGACGGGGTCCAGCGACAGGGCCTGGCAGAAGGGGAGCGACCGGAATGGGGGAGGGGCCTTTTGTCAGAGACTGAAACAGAGCATGAGATGAGGTCAGGATCCCCCAACCCAGCCCCCCACCCAGCCCCCCACCCAGCCCCCCGACCCAGCCCCCACTAGGTCCCCCAACCCAACCCCCTCACTAGATCCCCGACCCAGCCCCCCAACCCAGCCCCCCACTAGATCCCCGACCCAGCCCCCCAACCCAGCCCCCCAACCCAGCCCCCCCACTAGATCCCCGACCCAGCCCCCCAACCCAGCCCCCCACTAGATCCCCCGACCCAGCCCCCCAACCCAGCCCCCCACTAGATCCCCGACCCAGCCCCCCAACCCAGCCCCCCACTAGATCCCCCGACCCAGCCCCCCGACCCAACCCCCCACTAAGCCCCCCGACCCAGCCCCCCAACCCAGCCCCCCACTAGATCCCCCGACCCAGCCCCCCAACCCAGCCCCCCACTAGATCCCCGACCCAGCCCCCCAACCCAGCCCCCCACTAGATCCCCCGACCCAGCCCCCCGACCCAACCCCCCACTAGGTCCCCCGACCCAGCCCCCCGACCCAGCCCCCCACTAGATCCCCCGACCCAGCCCCCGGACCCAGCCCCCCACTAGATCCCCGACCCAGCCCCCGACCCAGCCCCCCACTAGATCCCCGACCCAGCCCCCCAACCCAGCCCCCCACTAGATCCCCGACCCAGCCCCCGACCCAGCCCCCCACTAGATCCCCCGACCCAGCCCCCAACCCAGACCCCCACTAGATCCCCGACCCAGCCCCCGACCCAGCCCCCCACTAGATCCCCAACCCAGCCCCCCACTAGATCCCCGACCCAGCCCCCCGACCCAGCCCCCCACTAGATCCCCCGACCCAGCCCCCCGACCCAAACCCCCACTAGGTCCCCCGACCCAGCCCCCCAACCCAGCCCCCCACTAGATCCCCGACCCAGCCCCCGACCCAGCCCCCCACTAGATCCCCGACCCAGCCCCCCGACCCAGCCCCCCACTAGATCCCCCGACCCAGCCCCCCGACCCAAACCCCCACTAGGTCCCCCGACCCAGCCCCCCGACCCAAACCCCCACTAGATCCCCGACCCAGCCCCCCGACCCAGCCCCCCACTAGATCCCCGACCCAGCCCCCGACCCAGCCCCCCACTAGATCCCCGACCCAGCCCCCCACTAGATCCCCGACCCAGCCCCCGACCCAGCCCCCCACTAGATCCCCGACCCAGCCCCCGACCCAGCCCCCCACTAGATCCCCGACCCAGCCCCCGACCCAGCCCCCCACTAGGTCCCCCGACCCAGCCCCCCAACCCAGCCCCCCACTAGATCCCCGACCCAGCCCCCGACCCAGCCCCCCACTAGGTCCCCCGACCCAGCCCCCCAACCCAGCCCCCCACTAGATCCCCGACCCAGCCCCCCGACCCAGCCCCCCACTAGATCCCCCGACCCAGCCCCCCGACCCAGCCCCCCACTAGATCCCCCGACCCAGCCCCCCACTAGGTCCCCGGGCCCGGCCCCGCCGCGCGGCACCGTTGAAGCCGATGACCGCCTGCAGCTCCAGCTCGCCCAGCGCGTCGCCCGGGGGGCCCGGCTCCCCCGCCATGGCGCTACCGCGCACCCCGCCGCCAGCTGTGTATGCCCGGCGCTATGGAAACCGCGCCTGCGCACCAGCCACTCACCCCCCCCCGCCCGCCGAAGGCCGCGCATGCGCAGAGCCACGGACTGGTCCTGTGGAGAGAGGTAGGGAGAGGGTGCAGGGCAAAGATCGTGACGTCACAGGGAGCCCAGTTCCCTCTGGGCACTCCCCATGGACCAGGCCTCCCCCCCCCCATGGACCAGGCCTCACCCCCCCCATGGACCAGGCCTCCCCCCCTCCCCCCCCCCATGGACCAGGCCTCCCCCCCCCCCATGGACCAGGCCTCAGGCCCCCCCCCCCCATGGACCAGGCCTCCCCCCCACCCCCCCCCCATGGACCAGGCCTCCCCCCCATCCCCCCCCCCCCCCCATGGACCAGGCCTCCACCCCCCCACAGGCCTGGACCAGGTCTCCCCCCCCCATGGACCAGGTCTCACCCCCCCCATGGACCAGGCCTCCACCCCCCCATGGACCAGGCCTCCACCCCCCCATGGACCAGGCCTCACCCCCCCCATGGACCAGGTCTCACCCCCCCCCATGGACCAGGCCTCCCCCCCCCCATGGACCAGGCCTCCCCCCCCCCCCATGGACCAGGCCTCCCCCCCCCCATGGACCAGGCCTCCCCCACATGGACCAGGCCTCACCCCCCCCCATGGACCAGGTCTCCCCCCCCATGGACCAGGCCTCCCCCCCACATGGACCAGGTCTCCCCCCACATGGACCAGGCCTCACCCCCCCCCCATGGACCAGGTCTCCCCCCACATGGACCAGGCCTCACCCCCCCCCCATGGACCAGGTCTCCCCCCCCATGGACCAGGCCTCCCCCCCCCCATGGACCAGGCCTCACCCCCCTCCCCCATTGACGAGGCAGCCACCCCCCCCATGGACCAGGCCTCCCCCCCCCCATGGACCAGGCCTCACCCCTCCCCCATGGACCAGGCCTCCACCCCCCCCCCCCCCCCATTGACCAGGCCTCCACCCCCTTGAGTCAGGTCAAGGTCAGTTAAATAGCAAGTTGGCCTAACACACTGGAGCGCGAGGCAATCGAATCCTAGAATCCTAGAACTGGAAGGGACCTCGCGAGGTCATCGAGTCCAGTCCCCTGCCCTCACGGCAGGGCCCAGCACCATCTAGACCAGGCGTCTGTCCAACCTAATTTTAAATATCTCCAGTGATGGAGATTCCACAACTTCCCTAGGCACCTTGACAGGAAGGAAGTTTTTCCTAACATCCCACATAAACCTCCCTTGTTATTTAAGCCTGTTGCTTCTTGTCCTATCATCAGAGGCCAAAGAGAACCATTTTTCTCCCCTCTCCTTGTAACACCCCATTAGGTACAGGCAGTCCCCAAGTTACGCAGTCCTCCGGGGCGAGAAAAGCTGCTCCGCGTCTCCCTGGTCTGCTGGGGGCCCCCCCCCCAGCAGACCAGGGAGACGTGGAGCAAAGCCGCGAAGCACGCGGGCAGCGGGACAGCCCAGACGCGCTGCGGCTGTCCCGCTGCCGACGTGCTCCGAGGCTTTGCTCCCCATCTCCCTGGTCTGCTGGGGGGGGGGGGGCGGCGCAGCTAGTGCACCCTCCCCCCAGCAGACCAGGCTTTTCTCGCCAACGACGCCTGGGGTAGAGCAGCTGGGGCGTTGCCGGGTTGGTCCCGCAGTGCCGCTCCTCGGCGCTACTGGACCAACCCGGCAGCACCCCAGCTGCTCTGCCCCAGGCGTCCCCAAGTCAGCCGCTGCTGAAACTGACCAGCGGCTGACTACAGGAAGCCCGAGGCAGAGTTGCTCTGCCCCGGCTTCCTGGAATCAGCCGCTGATCAGTTTCAGCAGCGGCTGACTTGGGGACACCTGGGATAGAGCAGCTGGGGTGCTGCCAGGTTGGTCCCCGCAGTGCTGAGGTGTGGCGCTGCGGGGACCTACCCGGCAACGCCCCAGCTGCTCTGTCCCAGGCGTCCAAATTCAGCCGCTGTTGAAACTGATCAGCGGCTGATTCCAGGAATCCCAGGGCAGAGCAACTCTGTCTCGGGATTCCTGTAGTCAGCCGCTGGTCAGTTTCAGCAGCGGCTGAATCTGGACGCCAGTTCCGACTTACATACAAATTCAACTTAAGAACAAACCTACAGTCCCTATCTTGTACGTAACCCGGGGACTGCCTGTACTTGAAAACTGCTGTCATGTTCCCTCTCAATCTTCTCTTTTGCAGCCTAAACAAACCCAATTTTTCAGTCTTCCTTCGTAGGTTGTGTTTTCTAGACCTTTAATCATTTTTATTGCTCTTCCTGGACCCTCTCCAATTTTCTCTACGTCTTTCTTCCTGGCACACAAGTTAAACTAACTGGTCTGTAGTTTCATGAGTTTCCTTTTTATAAATGGGAATTATATTTGCCCTTTTCCAGTCTTCTGGAATCTCTTCCAACTTCCATGACTTTTCAAAGATGACAGTGAATAGTTCAGATATTTCCGCTTTGAGCTCCTTGAGTAGTCTAGGATGCATTATATATATAACTGATTAGGCCTCGTAGCAGAAAGTCGTAGGGGACACAGGTCAGTCAGAATGTTGCCAGTTGGCTCTAGTACCTAGAACCAGTGAGAAAAAGTGTTCATTGTTACCCCATTGCCTGCTGCTAGTGTTGCTGTGACAGGAGTCAGCTTCAGGCTCTGCTGCTCTCTCGCTCTCTCTGGTTTTTGGAGGTACATGGCAATCAGGCTCTAAATGGAGAATTTTGTACATGCTGCTTATTTTTCTGTATTTTTAGAGTTCTTCTGAAAGTGTAATGGTAGAATCAAATATTTATACAGCCGCTACTAACCAATTCACCCATAGTGCCACTCAGGAGTTCTGAAAGTTGCCAGCAGCTTTGCTGATCTCTGTGGTACAGAGTCAGGAGAATATATTCTTTGGCATTTTTTCCTCATTGTCAAGCAAAACTAATATTTGTAAATGAAAATGTCCAGAATTATCCAGTTGTTTCCTCACTTTATTTCCCATTTGATTTGGCTCCCATCCCTCTACTGCCGTAAGCAAAGACTCTACATTTAGCAGGATTGGCCTACTTTTCATCAAAGCCACTATTTTTGCCTCTCCTAAGAAAAGTCAGCCAAATGTAACGTTCTAGTTTTTTAGAGTGCTAGTTTACGTGCCCTACTTTTGTATGGCATCTCTTTCTACCTGCTACAATGAATGGAAAGCTTTCTTGTGAGGAATCTGTGCAGCTCTCCTGGGGAACCAGATTTGTCTTCTCAATCCTTTTGATGTGTGTTTGTAATAAGGATATCATCATTTATTTCTATTGTGCAAACACACCGAGGCCTCCAGCAGGGATGGATCCTATTGCATTAGGCACTGAACAGATGTAACAAAAGGGCTTACAAAGACAAGAGTCTATGGCTGGCTCTAACAAGCTGATATCCGAAGCCCAAAATAACAGTGAGATAATTATGATGAGTGTGATAAGCAGAGGTCACAGATATGTAGAGCTGGGCAAACCCATGGATATCTGTTCTATCTGCGGGCAGGGCAGGCCTGCCAGCGGGGTGGGTACAACGGCCCCAGGGCCTGACGTTCTGAAAGCAGCTGGGGTTACCAGCAGTCAGAGCCCCTGGCCCTTTACAGTGCTGCTGGAGTGTAGCATGGTGCGCTCTGGGTGGCTCTCAGGGCTGCTGAGGAGGCAGGAAAGGTCAGCACAGAAGGCTGGTTGCCCCCAATGGACCCCACCCCTTCTGCCTGAGGCTTCGCCCTGTCCAGCAGTGCAGAGCCGACCCCCAACCCCGTCTTGCCCAGGGGCCCAGTAAGTCTGTCGGTTCCCCTATTTGCAGGGTGTGGATACCCACAAATCATTTTTGCACATGCAAATGAGGATACCAGTTTTGTATCTTCCCAGGACTCTACAAAAATGTACCTGCCTCAGATATGGATAAGTGTGTCTGCTCTACCTGCGGCAGGGTACCATTTACAAAGCAAATCAATGTGGCGTAAGTACCTTTGCACGAGAGAACCTCCTCAATACAGCATTGCCTCTGAACTTTTACAGGCACAAAAGACAGGAAATGCAAAGTTGTGGGTCCCAGAGAGACAGTTACTCTCTCCTGTGCATTCAGCATTTTGCATTATGCTGTGTGCTGTCAGATTCATGAACTGACTTAAATGGATAAAGTGGCAGAACTGCAGTTGTTGAGGGAATTGTCAGTGTAAGTTGCAATTCCCAACCTGAACATCAATTACTGTCAAGTTTTTGCCTGAATTTCTTTTGTTTATTTTAGATTATAAAAATAAAAGTATGAAAAGAAAATGGGGTGGAAAAGAGTCTTTTAGATCAAACTATCTTTGCAATAAACAGGTGTAGAACTCCCCATTCATCGCACTTATAGGCTGTGTCTAGACTGGCCAGTTTTTCCGGAAAATCAGCCGCTTTTCCGGAAAAACTTGCCAGCTGTCTACACTGGCCGCTTGAATTTCCGCAAGAACACTGAAGATCTCATCTAAGAAATCAGTGCTTCTTGCGGAAATTCTATGCTGCTCCCGTTCGGGCAAAAGTCCCTTTTGTGCAAAAGCTTTTGTGCAAAAGGGCCAGTGTAGACAGCTCAGATTTGGTTTGCGCAAAAAAGCCCCGATCGTGAAAATGGCGATCGGGGCTTTTTTGCGCAAAAGCGCGTCTAGATTGGCACAGACGCTTTTCTGCAAAAAGTGCTTTTGCAGTAAAGTGTCTGTGCCAATCTAGACGCTCTTTTCCGCAAAAAAGCCCTGATCGCCATTTTCACGATCGGGGCTTTTTTGCGCAAACCAAATCTGAGCTGTCTACACTGGCCCTTTTGCACAAAAGCTTTTGCACAAAAGGGACTTTTGCCCAAACGGGAGCAGCATAGAATTTCCGCAAGAAGCACTGATTTCTTAGATGAGATCTTCAGTGTTCTTGCGGAAATTCAAGCGGCCAGTGTAGACAGCTGGCAAGTTTTTCCGGAAAAGCGGCTGATTTTCCGGGAAAACTTTTCCGTTAAAAGCATTTGCAGAAAATCATGCCAGTCTAGACGTAGCCATATAGTATATTTATATACTCGTCAGGGCAAGAGGGTGGAAGGTGTGGGGTGAGGGTCGGGGCAGGGATGGGGATGCAGGAGTCAGGGCAGGGGGTGGGGGAACTCAGGCCACGGGGCTAAGGGCAGGGGACTGGGAGATCTGGGGCGGTTGACTGGGGCCACCTGCAGTGGGAGGATGGCACTGCAGCTGCCAACCCCCACTCCTGGCTCCTCCTGGGTGGGGTTCCTCAGGCAAGGTCTGGGAGGTTGGGGCTGGGGGGAGGCTGGGGCTGCATGGCCTGGCCCTGGCAGTGTTCCTGGGGGGTGGCTGGGGCTACATGGCCTGGTCCTGGCCCCCAGCAGTGCTGCTCCAGTGTGGAGGGGCTTCTGGTTGGCGGACCCCGTTTTCCACCACTGCGGCTGAGGGCCAAGGGGAGGAGTTAGGGGGCTGGGAGCCACTTACCTGGGCCAGTAGCTTGCAACAGGGAGAGCCCTGGCCCCAGCTGGCCACTCTCCTCTGGTGTGGCCACCCCTCTTGTGGTCACTATGCAGGATAGCTGTCCCCCATGCTCATTGCCCCCAGTTGTCAGTCTTCAGTATAACTGTCCCTCCTATCATCCGCCTCCCTTTCCGTGTTATGGACAGTAATCCCATTCCAGGCGCAACCCATTGTCCTGGCACAGCCAAACCCAGACCTTGCTTTAAATTATGATAAGAG
This sequence comes from Pelodiscus sinensis, assembly GCF_052426305.1. Classification (NCBI taxonomy): domain Eukaryota; kingdom Metazoa; phylum Chordata; order Testudines; family Trionychidae; genus Pelodiscus; species Pelodiscus sinensis. The sequence goes on from NC_143071.1 coordinate 28,031,668, forward strand.
GAAGCTGCAAACCGAATTTGGTGGTCCTAGCTCTGACCATTTAGGAGGAGTTCTTGAACAAATGGACTCACAGACGGATGGACGCGCACACAGACAGACGCACAAACTCATAGATAGATTGGGTGGATGGGGATGGATGGATAGATAGATAGATATCTTACTATATATTTTAGAAATGTGTATCTGTCTGTCTGTCTCTCTATCTCTGAGTCTGTTTGTCTAAGGGAGAAGTAGCCTGATGCCCTCTATCATCTGTCCCAGGCTTGCAGGGAGTTTTCTGTACGCTGCCCTCTCCTTCCCTCCAAGCATGTCATGCTGGGAACTGCAGCTGTCAGGAACCCTCTCCCACACCCCCACACCCCCCTCCCGCCAGAGCAGTGTCTTCTGTGTGCAGTCTGGGCTCTGCAGAATCCAGTGACGGCCAGTAGCACTGCAGCCCATTTCTATGGGAAAGGAAATTGTGCATGCACAATGTACATTTCTGTGAAATTCTGCTTTGCACAGTGGTGTAGAATTCTCCCAGGAGTAGCAAAGGGCCATTAAAATAAATAGATTAGGCTACATTCATCCCTGATGTATATCTTTGGGATTTTTTGGAGTTACATTGCAGTGAATTTGGCCTATTGCACATGTTTTAAATCCTGTTAGATAAAAATAGGTGTCCCTGAGATATGTCCACCCTAACCTGGAAAGAACAACTCAATCAAGTCCAGTCTCCAATGACCCTCTTAATTCTAGGATTCTGCTGTCGGTACGTGGATTCCAGAACGACAGTTGTGCTGATGGTTTTTGTGATGTAGTTATCTGCCCCATGGAGAATGGACTGAGATCCACCTTCTCATTTCACGGAGGCCACCAAGTGGCCGCAAAGTTTGGGCTCCTCTGACCTGAGCTGTGGTCAGGCCACAGCACAACAGAGATGAAGGATGGTCCAGTGGTTAGGGCACTAACTTAGCACTTGAGAGAGTTCCCTGCCATGCTACATATTTCCCGAGTGACTCTGGGCAAGTCCCTTAGCCTCTCTGTTCCTCATCTGTACAATAGGGATAATAATGCTGCGTCTCCTCACGGAGTTGCGTAAAAGAATGTGAAGTGTTCACTTACCACAGAATGGGAGCCATAAAAGTACTGAAGATACATGGGAGATCTCTTTATAGCCCATTAACAAGCTCTTGACCATGCGGCCTTTACTGCTTGATGGGGCTTTTGCCTTTAATTGTTTTGAATTTTATACGGCAAGAGGATAAAAGTGCAAAGAAAGCAGAATAACAAATACATTTTGCAGTTGGCAAAGACCATCGTGCAGATCACAGTAATTGCGTGGAATAATCGTCCTGATCATTTATTGCGATTGACAGCTGAAATCATCAGGTAGCATGGTAGGCAGCACATGCAGCATGACAAAGGTTGGTAAGTTGTGCGGTGGCATCAAAGACAGATAATGCAGCCCCAAGTCTCAAGTGTTTTAGGCAGGCCCGCTGGGGGGACAGTTGCTCAAGGGCCCAGGTGATTGAAAAGAGTCTCGGGACAGTGTTCCCTCTAATTTTTCCCATCCATGTGCAGCATAATTTTTATGTGCACCAAGGCATGTGTGAATGTGCACCACCAGGAGAAGCAAAAAACGTAGCCATGTGTGCTCTCTACTCATCAGCTGGGTGGCATCTGAAGCTCCCCTGAGTGGCCACATAAGCGCACAGCTTAGAGGGAACACTGCTGGGGGCCCACAGCTCTGCCTGCTCTGGGGAAAGCATCTTTCAAAGACACATTAGAGATGCCTCGTGCAGGTTCTGGGGTGGAGCTATTTGGCCCCAGAATCTGCCTGGGGCACATGGGCATATCAAACGCACCTTTGAGTCAAGAGATGCTGTGACATTTCCCCAGAGCTGGCAAATTGGGTCCTGGGAAGAGAGGGGAGATATGGTGCGGCAGGGCTGGCCCAGGGCTCCTCTGAAAGACAGGTGGGGGGCACTTGGGGCTTGTCTGGGCAGGGAGCCTTGTGGCCCCAGCTGAGGGAGGGAGGCTCATTGATTGTTCTGCCCAGAACTGCCGTCGGTGGCCTCGTTTTAGGTACTTTGGTTGAAACCTAGTTCCCCTTTACAAGCAAATAATCTGAATCTTGATCCAGACAATACACAAAGTCATAGGAAAGACGGACAGCTAAGCAGGAAGAATGTTGAGCTTGGGATGGGTCAGGATCTCTATAGAACAAACTCAGCCCCTGGGCACGGAGAAGGTCCAGAGAAGAGCAACAAGAATGATGAAAGGTCTAGAGAACATGAGCTATGAAGAAAGGCTGAAAGAATTGGGCTTGTTTAGTTTGGAAAAGAGAAGATTGAGGGGGGACATGAGAGCCATTTTCAGGTATCTAAAAGGGTGTCACAAGGGGGAGGGAGAAAAATTGTTCTCCTTGTCCTCTGAGGATAGAACAAGAAGCAATAGGCTTCAACTGCAGCAAGGGAGGTTTAGGTTGGACATTAGGAAAAAGTTCCTAACTGTCAGGGTGGTCAAACACTGGAATAAATTGTCCAGGGAGGTTGTGGAATCCCCATCTCTGGAGATATTTAAGAGCAGGTTAGATAAATGTCTCTCAGGGATGGTCTAGACAGTATTTGGTCCTGCCTTGAGGGCAGGGGACTGGACTCCATGACCTCTCGAGATCCCTTCCAGTTCTATGATTCTATGAAAGGAGGTAGCCTGATTGGAAACCTGCCTAGCCCCCTTCAGCTGCAAAGATTAGCTGGTCCGTTAGGGGCCTTAGAAAGAGGGAAACACTGGGAAATCTTAGGAGTACACAAATGAATAAAAGAGATTCTTAGGCATGAAGTAACATCATGGACTTTTGTGCGTCCCTTTTGTAATTGGCAGACCTCATGATACAACACAATCGGAAACATGTAGGAAAAAGGTGAGGCACAACGAATGTGTGATGGCATCCTGCGACGGTGCGTGTGCGTGTGCATGTTCACCAGCCCCACACTGGGAAAACTGGGCTTAACCAGGCTCACCTGGCCGAAGAAGCCCTGCCCCCGTGGCCTTGCCAGGCGTGCTCACGCTGGGAGAGGCTCAGTCTGGGCTGGCTGCGGAGGAAAAAGGAGGTGCTGCCTGAGCTCCTGCAGGCGAACCGCCAGAGGGACTGGCCCTGCAGACCAGCCAGCAAGACTCCAGTGCTGCTGCGGGGGCTGTAGAGGAAGGACCCTGGAAGGAGGCCAGTGGAGACTGGTGGGAAGTAGTAGGGTGGGATATTGTGGCCTTTGACTCTCAGTGGGTTAAGGTGGGATTCCCTGCTGAGAGAGCAGTGACCTGCGCTGGGACCTGGTGGAGTAGGGAGGGCCCAGCTCCCCCTACTATCTCCTCAGTCCCTGAGCTGGGGGCCAGCACCTGTTTATTACTGACTCTGGCTCCTAGGCCACACTGCCCTGGTGAGAGGGGCATTGCCTAGAGACTCTGGCAGTCAGGCTGCACTGCCCTGGTGAGAGGGGCATTGCCTAGAGACTCCGGCTGTCAGGCTGCACTGCCCTGGTGAGAGGGGCATTGCCTAGAGACTCCGGCTGTCAGGCTGCACTGCTCTGGTGAAAGGGGCATTGCCTAGAGACTCCGGCTGTCAGGCTGCACTGCTCTGGTGGGAGGGGTGCGGGTGTATAACCACAGTTGCGTTGCAGGACACGCGGGGTTGGTCGTGGTCCCAAGAAGCCCAGGGACATGGCCGCTCCCCCGGGAGAGGGACAAGAGTAACACCCCGCGACACCACCCCAAAAGGACCTGCTCAGAACGTGGGTCAGAGCGATATTGTCTGAGCACCGTCTCTACACGTCATTTCATCTGAAACACCAAGGCCCTAAGTCCACTCTCCTGCCCATTTTAAATCGGTCACGTTCAGCAGAGTCATGCTAGCATAAAATTGCTGAGAGGAAGGGGAAATTCAGGCCCCATCGTATCTTTACTCTTACGAGATGCTGTTCGAGAATAGAGATAATTGCTAATTATTCACATGGCTGCATAGCTGACTGTATGTGAGTTTGCTATTATCCCCTCTTCTTGTCTCCTAGCCTTTCTGGGATTGCCTCCGTTGGAGATATTGATCTCTTCTGCTCTGATTAGCTGGAAAAAATGAACGCAAGAAAAATCAGACTGTAAATGGAAAACTGTATTGGGCAAAGGAATACATTTTCCTTCTGCAAACTACATGATTTACATGTATGTTGCAAAACCCTTTACGTGTATTTATCCTCTCTATATCAGCATGTATATGGTTACATTTGATTCTTACTAATGATGGGTTTACTATTCTTTTCCTGATGTTGATAACTATGAGATGCTAGCTAAGACTTAGATTTGTTAACTATTTCAATTCTTGTAGCTACCATCCTAACCCTTCTATCTGAATTCACATTTTCACACAACTACAAACCCCGTGACGAGGAGGGCTTACACATAAGATATTATGCCGGGCGATCTTTGATGTCAGTAAATGAATCTACTGCAGATTTGCATATTTTTAGATGAATTTAGTGCTGCAATTGAAAGCCCTGGGGACTGACGCCCTCCCTTTATCCACAAAAATAGGTGCAGTGCCAGGGTGCCGCCTTCGACTGGTCCATTCACGTGCCGCAGCTCTGACCCTGAAAGCCTCCCCTTGCAAAGAGAGAAGGTTATTCTTTCCCTAGGAGAAGTTTTTACGGAAGTGCCATGATCTTATGGAAAATGCAGAGAGAGCTGAATCCTGTAGGAAAGGTAGGCAAAAAATATTCCCTCTCGGGAACATCCTGGGATTCCCCAGAGTCCTCCACCCTTTTCATACTAAAGACCCACTGCAGGCCCGTATGCAGGAATTTCTGGGGGGAGGGAATGTGGACCTCAAGGGTGTGAATGCACCCTCCCATGGTGCCCCAAGAAAGCAGGGAAATCAGCCCCAGCATTCCCCCGGCTGGTCAGAGCATGGGGGAGGGAGGCTCCTGCCTTCCTCTGGCCATCTGGGAGCCATGTAGATTAGGCTGATCGGCAAAGGGAAATTAAGCTGCGATTTAAATAATCGCGGCTTCATTTAAATTTAAATGGCTGCCGCGCTGAGCCGACAAACAGCTGATCAGCTGTTTGTCGGCTCAGTGCGCTAATCTGGACGCTCCCCTGCCGACACGAAAGCCCTTTATCGACCTCCCCGGTAAACCTCATCCTACAAGGCATAACGGGGAGGTCGATAAAGGGCTTTCAGGTCGACGCGGGAGCGTCCAGACTAGTGCGCTGAGCCGACAAACAGCTGATCAGCTGTTTGTCGGCTCAGCGCGGCAGCCATTTAAATTTAAATGAAGCCGCGATTATTTAAATCGCGGCTTCATTTTCATTTCCCTTTGCCAAACAAACAAATCTACATGGCTCCGTCGATGGAGCCATGTAGTTTAGACGTACCCCTGGAGCGTGCTTACTTGGCTTTCGCACCCTTCGCCTCCCCCTCCCCCGCATACAGGCCTGCACTGTGATCTGCTGTTTCCCTGCATTCTCTCTCCATTCCTGCCTGCAATGCACAACTACAAAGTTCTACTTATTAAGGCTGGAGCAAAGTCTAGTGGGCATTTGAGGACCCTTACGCCTTATCCTGCTGGGCTCCATTTGAAGAGATGGGGCAGAAAATTCAGGGGCCCAGTTCTGACGTAACTATCTGGAACGTTCCATGGTAGCTGCTTGTATTGTGGTATATGATTAACACAGATCGTGTTTAATAGTGACTGTTGACCTCCAAAGATGACAGAGGTTCCCCTCCTGGTTATTATTCTGGGCTTGCATCCAGGATGGAAATCCTGTAAGTTACAGGTCAATCATCCCAGTAAGATTCATAGCCCAGTGCTGGCTACCATGAGGTCACTTCACAGTGAAGCCAAGAATGCAGAGAGACAAGAAACCTGAAAAATTCCGCCTACTGCTTCCCCCAAATTAGCTCATCTTTTCAAATCTTAGAAAGTTTGGGATTTGGTTTGGTTTGTGTGCCAAGGTTCTAGACTTTGTTATGAATACAACCGTATAGTATGGCAGTGCCCATACTAGAACTCTGCCCTGTGGTGCATGGTTTTCCTATCCATGCCAGCACAGTCCATTATGATGGAGAAGGAAGACATGGAGAACGGCCAGCGGTAGTGAGGTTCAGACATCCATGTGCAAACTCCCTCCATTAGAATCAGGCATCAGTGTGTCGTTTGTGGCGTCTGGCTCGTTTCTAGCCGTGGTGTCCTGTGTGGTGGAGCCTGCGCAGGGAGAGGCGATGTCACAGGAGCTAGGCGTTTTGAAAGCCCCAGGCTTCCAGGAGCTGCACCTGGAAGTTCTCTTGACAGAGAGGAGGGTTGTCAAATGTCTCGCAGTGCTCTGTTCTTCCATAGCAGAGGTCAGCATCAATGTACAGAGCCTGGCCTCCCCCACCACCTGCAAAACAAGGTCAGAGCCTGATGGGGACCTGCTGTCCCCAGGTTGATGGGTAAATGGAGGGATACGAACCCAAACCGTCCTGCTTATGGGAGACCACGCGTCACTTTTGATGGTGTGAGGGGCACTGTTTAAAGGTTCTGGGATGGGGGCACGTGGCTACCCCATGCGTCGCCTCTGGGCTGAGGAGCAGAAGCAGAACCAGAACCAGAAGCACCAGGGCAGCAGTGAGTGAGCCTCAGCAAACATCTCTTGGCAGCTGGGCCCTCTGGGTAGGGGCCCACTCCAAGGAGCCGCACCAGCCAGTGCCAGGCTCCTTCAGGGAGAGGCAAAAGCACATCGGGGCAAAGCTCAGAGCTGTGCAGGGAAGTGCCCCACTGCGCAGAGGTGGCCAGACTTGGGGAGCAGGGCAGGGAGGGCTACCGAGCAGCCAGCCAGAGCCTCAGCTCCCACGGAGTGGAATGCCAGGGGCCGGGGCAGCTCCCGCCAGCTTCTGATCCGTCGCTCCTACCAGCAGGCAGGAAATGCTTTTCAAAGGGCAGGGCACGCCCCACATTTTAAAAAACTCTGTGTTAAATAGAAAGCAGAATTGTTGGGGGGACGTGATCCCACATCCCATCCCCCCACATCACTCTGCCGCTCATGTCTAGTGCCCTGTGTGGCTACAAATCTATACCAGTGGATGCAGATAGCGCAGAGAGAAATCGGTATCCATGGACCCCCAGGGCTCTCCCAGGAACCACAGTGGCAAAAGGAGCAGATTGTGGGGTGGCTGCTCCCAGGAGCCAGTCCCAGTGCCAGCAGCTGTCCTGCGCCCTGCCAGCCCTGACTGCATCCCTTCGAAGCAGCCGTCTGTGTCTCCTGTCCACGGGCATGTGGCACAGGGCACTGGCTCTGGGAAGTAGGAGCCCATGTCCTGCTCCTTTTGCCACTGCGGTTCCCCAGAGAGACCTGCAGTTCAGTGGACGCCTGCTTCTGTCTGTGGGTATCCACATCCCCAGGCATAAATGTGTATCCATGCAGAGCTCTACTTATGACTCAGTGCTACAGCTTTACGTCTGCTTGACCATTCTGTGCTGCTGGAGATGGGGGAGCCCCCTTGGCCTTCCATGGTTGGGGTGACCAGACACCCTGATATTAGGGGCTTTGTCCTAAGTAAACTAGTGTCTCTCTCATATACAGGCGCTTCTGTGAACGCTGCCGCATGGGGCAGCTGACGGCACAGGCATTATTAGGATTGCCTGAGTTGTCCAGTCTAATATGTCTACACTACCACCCTAGTTCAAACTAGGGTGGTTAATGTAGTCAACCGGAGTTGCAAATGAAGCCTGGGATTTGAATTTCCCGGGCTTCATTTGCATGTTGCCGGGCACCGCCATTTTTAAATGTCCGCTAGTTCGGACTCCGTGCACGCGGCTACACGCGGCACGGACTAGGTAGTTCGGACTAGGCTTCCTATTCCGAACTACCGTTACTCCTCGTGGACTACATTACCACCCTAGTTCAAACTAGGGTGGGAGTGTAGACATACCCTAAATTATTAAACCGGGTTGGAGACTCAGGAAAACAGAATCCTGATTCCACAGACTAAACTTGGCCTCTGTTTCACAAGGGGAATGAAATAGAGATACGGTGGGATGCCTCTCACATTGGGGGGCATGCTGCATGCAGTGTGCCATGCTGCAAGGGACTGGCGAGTGTCTGGGTAGCACTGTTGCCTGGAGGCTGGCCTTCAGGGAAAACATGTCTTGCTGCTGCAAACAGCTCCTGGAGCGTCTCTTGTGGCTGAAGTGATAGAAGCCTGTTTTCTGGAGCCCGTAAGCCCTGGCATGGCTGGTATAAACCTGCGGAAGTCCAGGGGAGTTGCACTCAGGCACGAGCGTCCTGGGGTAAGCTCAGTGCTGCAAGTGCGTGTGGGAGCTCGGGCTGGGCGGTGCAGTCGGGAATTGTTACAGTCACTGATGGAATTTCTACTTTCCGTCCTTCCTGCTGCTTTACAGGACGAAATACAAAGAGCGAAGCTGCCCTGGTACTTGTGCAGGGTGTTCCGGACCCTGCGCTCACACCCAGGTTCCAGAGACCTTTGAGGACAGGACAAGCAGCAATGGGCTTAAACTGCAGCAAGGGAGGTTGAGGTTGAACATTAGGCAAAACTTCCTGCCTGTCAGGGTGGTTAAACACTGGAATAAATTGCCTAGGGAGGTTGTGGAATCTCCATCCCTGGAGATATTTAAGAGCAGGTTGGATGGACACCTGTCAGGGATGGTCTAGGTCAGTGGGTCTTAACCTTACTGCAGCCTGCACCCTTTTGGTTCTCAAAATATGTTCTCGCACCCCTTATTAAAAATCGTTGAAGTAGGTCAGTTCTTTAAACCTAAGATATATCATAAAAATCTGGCATGTCTCTCACCCCCAGAAAGGGCATCTCGCACCCCTACGAGGTGTGTGCACCCCAGGTTAAGAACCACTGGTCTAGTTGGTGCTTGGTCCTGCCGTGAGGGCAGGGGACTGGACTTGATGACCTCTCGAGGTCCCTTCCAGTTCTAGTGTCCTATGATTCTATGATAACAGCTAGGAGGGTGCGAATCATGCACAGAAGCAGGGACCTATTGCACTTCCTACCATGTCAGCCAGTGGTGCTAGCCAGCCATGGGGCAGAGATCAGACTGCTGCAGCATCCTAAGGGATGGCTTGGCCTGTATCTTGCCACAGTGCTCTCTGGAGCAAAGTGGTCCAGCTCCCTTCTGCCCCTCAGAGGGCTCCGGGTAAATGACACAGTCTGGCTCCGAGTGCCCTGGGGCAGAGGCAGTGGTCTGTCTTGGGCACGCGAATGTAGCATAATTACCGATAATGATTCCTTCCCGAGTCCCGGACACGAACATGGAGGCTGTTTTCGAAGGCAGGAGGAAGTGTCGGATTGCCAGGAATGGGGAGAGGCGGCCTCTAGCACTCTCCAGTACCGGCACGGTGAGATGGTGCGAGCTGGCTTTGTGGCCGTCCGGAGGGGATGAGACACGGATCCGGGGGACGGGAGAAGGGGACCGCTGGCGTGGGGCGCGCGGCACTGCTTTGGTCAGCTCTGGTTTCTTGACGAACACCCACTCGTATCTCTCCATTTCAGGGCGTACCTTTAAAACAAAGGCAAGACGTCGGTGGCTTGCCCTTCCCAAACCCTTCTGGGGGGTGGTTTGGCTGGCCAGCCATGTGGCTGTTGGAGGTAGGTCCATCCGTAGAGACTGGTCATTGGGTCTTAGCAGTGCTAACCTCCACCAATAGTGTCACGGCAGTGTAGGGTGGTTGGGGACTCCTGGTTGGGCTGGAAAGACTCCAGCTCTGGGGAGAAGTGGGGTGCTGGCAATTTGTGACTACTAGACGGTTGCGTTTGTCGGAGGGGCTTACGGGGTTAATTTGAGATGAGCGGGACGGCTCGTAGGCAGGAAAGTGTCCTGTGACCTCAGAGAGACACCCACTTTGGGAAAATGCAAAAGCCATTCCCAGGGTCTTCCTCCCGCCCCCTGCCGAGCTCCCCAGAGCTGTTGGCTAGGGCAGGGGAGGCCGAGTTTGGGACACTGAGAGGAAGGACTTCCGGCCCCCTAGGGAGGGGAGGCAGTTGCTGCAGCAGAGCTGTTGACACAGACGCCAGTGCGGGGCCTGATGGCTCTGGGGCCCCCGGCAAAGCCCAGTTCTGGGACTGGAGGAAAATGGGGCAGTGGGACGTTTATGTGAGGGGAGGTCCAGGCAAGCAGTGGGTTACTCCCCCCTGGGCTGGTTCTGCTCCCAGCCCCACCTTTCCTACCTGTGCTCAGGTCCTGCCCCCAGCTGGGGGCTCTGCTGTCTCCTCAGCTCTGACTCGCCCTGGACTCCCACAGGCTGGCTCCCCTGCCTGGTCCCTGGCCAGACCCACCTCTGAGTCTCCTCCCCGTTCGCCTCTGCCCAGGGAGTGAAGGGGCCAGCGCCACCGGCAGGAGCCCTGCCACCTGGTCTGGCTGGCTCCAGGCCCCTGGGCTGCTGCTGCCAGCTGGCTCTTTTCACTCCCGGCTGCAGGGAGAGGGCTCAGGAGCACAAGTGCTGGAGCCACCGGGAACGCTGGACGGAGCTGCAGCTGGGTAGCAGAGCTGGCCGTACGGCAGAGCTCCCAGAGCAGTGGTAGGCAACCTGCAGCCCATGGGCCACGTGCGGCCCACCAGGATCCAATGTGTGGCCGCAAGACACTGAGTTTTCCTCTCCGTATGCCTAACGTGGCTGCGTGTGAGCTGCGGTGCGGGCAGAGGCCACGCAGCGTGGACCGGGAGAGCCGTGCGCCCGCTCCGCATCCAAGGTGCTGCTGTGGGTCATGCGCCCCCCCCCCCCGCACATCCCACGGACGCAGAGCTACCCCACCCTGGGAGACGGGCTTGGTGCCGACAATCTGATGGAGGGACACCTCTGCGGCCCAGGGAGCGCGCAGGGACGAGTAACAGGCACCTGGCAGACCAAATGGAAAACCCATCCCTGCTTCAGGTTGCCTGGGTGGCTCTGGCCAGTGTGAAACCGCTAGGCCGTCTTCTGCTCCCATGCCAAGGGGCTGGGCTCTGGGAGACAGACACCCCCACGGGCCTCTGTTCATTGACAGCTCCTGTTCGCTCATTACGTTTTATTCCTGCCGTTGAGGTTAAACTGGCCTGTGCTTTAAAAGCCTGTTCAGGGTGAGCTGACTGGGTGGGAACAGTATACTCCTCCGAGCCCAGCCCCAAAGGCAGGAACGGCAGGCGCTGAGCCCAGGCAGACCTGCAGGGGACACCCAGTAGTCCAGGGCTGGTCTAACACTGGGTGAATTCTGCCCTAGAAGCGGTAAAGGCACAAGGGCTGCTGTTCCAGGGTGTGTCTAGACTACATGCCTCTGGCGATAGAGGCACATAGATTTGTTTACTCGGCATAGGGAAATGAAGTGGCGATTTAAATAATCGCCGCTTCATTTAAATTTAAATGGCTGCCGCGCTGAGCCAATCAGCTGTTAGTCGGCTCAGCGCGGTAGTCTGGACGCTCCGCAGTCGACATCAAAGGCATTTGTCGACCTCCCCGGTATGCCTCGTGGGATGAAGTTTACCGGGGAGGTCGACAAATGCCTTTGATGTCGACTGCAGAGCGTCCAGACTACTGCGCTGAGCCGACAAGCAGCTGATCGGCTCAGCGCGGCAGCCATTTTAATTTAAATGAAGCGGCGATTATTTAAATCGCCGCTTCATTTCCCTATGCCGAGTAAACAAATGATTTAGTTGGGATTGGTCCTGCCTAGAGCAGGGGGCTGGACTTGATGACCTTCTGAGGTCTCTTCCAGTTCTTTAAAGACTAACAAGATGGTTTATAAGATGATGAGCTTTCATAGGCCAGACCCACTTCCTCAGATCAAATAGGAAGTGGGTCTGGCCCACGAAAGCTCATCATCTAATAAACCATCTTGTTAGTCTTTAAAGTGCTACATTGTCCTGCATTTTGCTTCAACTACCCCAGACTAACACGGCTCCATTTCTATCACTCTTCCAGTTCTATGATTCTATGATTTTATTAAACAAATCGACATGCCTCTGTCGCCAGAGGCTTGTAGTCTAGACACACCCCCAGAGAGGGGCAGAGGTGCCACCAATCCTGTAACCAGGACACTGCTGAGGTTCTGGTGTGGCTGGAGCCTGCCGCAGCTACAGCCGGCTACACTGCAGGTGTATGGCACAGAGAAGCACGGACTAGAAGGGGACTGGACTGGAGAAGCTGCTGAGCTAGATGGATCTGACCTGACAGAGCAATTTTTGTTCCTCTGCATTCTCCTCCGCGAGGTCTGAGGGGCACCGGCGAATTGTCTCTAGTACCTGCCTGCTGGGCTGTCCCTATGATACAAGCATGCAGCCTACACCATAGGCAAGCCGCAATCCCGATACAGCAGGAAAGAGTCAGACTTACGCTGAAAACAAAGCATTCCCCTGTTCCAAAGAAGCTGGACGCTGCCCCGCTCTTCTTCCTTTCATTCCAGTCAGACGAGAGGAAGGCACCACACACCTTGCAGGAGAGAGGCAGAACCATTTGGAGTCAAGGGCTCTACAGCAGGAAATGCATTGCAAGGGGCAAAGAGCAGGCTGGCAAACGTCGATTTATCCCCACACTCCTTTGGACCCCAGGTGGGAATTTCGAGAGCAGCGTATTAGAAATGAGACCCCCCCCCCACCCTCCGTGTGGCTCTGAGGGCAGAATTCCCCCCAAAAGTGAAGTTCTGCCCCAAAATGAAACTAAGTAGAAAAGGCCCCTTCTCACTCAGCTGATCTGCCCCATATGTGGATCTAGGGCTACTACTTTAGTTAAGTGACTAATGCAGGTTTTCAATTTTCTTAGCCCTGCAGCTATAGGAGAGCAGGCTGCAATCTCCTGTTGCTTCTTCAGCAGGATGCCTCACACAAGTTCCAGTCAGTTCTGTCTGCGGAAGGCTATCGGACAGCCCAGTTATTTCAGAGTCGCTGTCCTGATTCCCTAATAAGTGTGAACACAGGAATGGCTATTCTGGGTCAGACCAAAGGTCTGTCTAGCCCAGTGTCCTGTCTTCCCCAACAGTGGCCAAAGCCAGGTGCCCCAGAGCGCCTGACAGACCAGGGAATCATTAAGTGATCCATCCCTGTTGCCCATTCCCAACTTCTGACAAAGAGGCATGGGACATCGTCCCGGCCCATCCTGGCTCGTAGCCATTGATGGACCTCTCCTCCATGAACTTATTTAGTTCTTTTTTTAACCCAGTTACTGTCTTGGCCTTTGCAGAATCCTCTGGCAAGGAGTTCCACAGGCTGACTGTGTGTTGTGTGACTACTTCCTTTTGTTTGTTAGAAACCTGCTGCTTATTAATTTCATTTGGTGACCCCTAGTCCTTGTGTTATGAGAAGGAGCAAATAGCATTTTCTTCAGACCAGTCAATATTTTATAGACCTCTGTCATATCTCCACTTAGCTGTCTCTTCCAAACTCAAAAGTCCATTCTTATTAATCTCTCCTCTTATGGAAGCTGTTCTATACCCCTAATTATTTTTGTTGCCTTTGTCTGAACCTTTTCCAATTCCATCGTAACTTTTTTTAGATGAGGCAACCACATCTGCATGCAGTATTCAAGATGTGGACCTCCCATTGATGTATATAAAAGCAATAGAATATTTTCTGTCTTAATCTCTATCCCTTTCTTTATGGGTCCCAACATTCTGTTTGCTTTTTTTGGCTGTCACTGCACATTGAATGGATGTTTTCAGAGAACTATCCAAGATCTCTCTCTGGTCCACAGATGAAGCTGTTCAGGAACAGCTGTGACACTTTTCATTCAGACTAAGGTAGGATGTGAATTTACTTTCAAGTGGTGACAAGCCCTTGCATGTTTTTGAATATCTAGTATGGACCGGATTCAAAACCTTCGGAAACACCTTTAAAACATTTGAACTGGTGGTTGTCAACTCTAGGGCCACACCAAGCCTAGAGCTGGTACCCTTGAGTGGGCCATGACCAGCTGCTACATTTTACAGGTGTTAAGCCCTGTGCTCAATCGGATGCTAATTGATGTGTAGAAATGGGATAGCTAATCTATTTGCCTAATCCGGACGAGGGCCTGGGCTGGGGAGTAGCGTGTTTGTCCCCTTGCCAGGATCTGGGAAAGCTGTGCCAGAAAGCAACGACGTTTTCGTGATGCCTGAGGTTTATGGCACAGGCCGATTACCATTTGACTAAGGGTTCAGACGCAGAGCATGGAATATGAGCTGTTCCTGGGGTCCTTGGAAGGACCCTGGCTTTTTACTTTGGGGGTTTATTTTGCCTACTTGAAATGTGAAGGCGAATGCCTCTGGTTTTCCTCCCCTCTGTGTTGCTATTATGGAAATCCACTCCTGAGGCCTGTACTGCAGGCCTTGCTTATGCAAATCTTCTGTGACTTCGTTTGCATGAGTAGGGACTTCAGGGTTTGACCCATATTTGCAGGAAGTGATTTCCACCTTTAATATTTTATCCAGCTATTCGTCTCCTCCAATCAGTGGCGCCCTGAGACCTCAACCAGTGTCAGGGAAGACGTGCTTCATTGGGGAATTCCCCTGATGCCAAATCAGCAGTCTTTACGGAGCTGGTGTAAAGATGCTGCAGCACAGGGATGAACTGGGCCCCGGCGGAGGAAGAGTGATATTCGTGGGGTCTCCGTAGGCCCCCTTGCTTCTGGATGCCCTGGCAGCAGCTGTGCCAAGAGTGGTGCTGCCTTTTGATTTAGGCTGCTATAATCCAGGCCTGTCACCTGACGAGTAAATTCAGGGCTTCAATGTAAGCCCATTTGGGAGCTGTATGCTGCCCCTTTCTCCCTGGCCCCACCAGCAGCTGGGACACACTCACAGCCCTCTTCAGTGGTTGGGAAATACTTACTTCCCCCTGAGCGGTTTTTATGAGCAGGACTGTCGGTTCGTAGCCTTCACAGCACGAGTAAAACCTGCAGGGACAGAGAGAGTGGATCCGTTTCCATCGCGGCGTGTTTTCCTGTCGGAGTTACTGACGAGACGCACATAATGCAAGGGGACGCGAAGTGAGGTGCGTGCTGTTTGCGCACAGCATTGACCGGAGGAGCCGGGCGCTCCCTCTGCATGCCAAGTGTGGCTGTGGTTCAATGGGCACTGTCATGATTATGAGGGTTAGCCAGCAGCCTGGGGATTAAGGAGTTAACTACACCTAGCCAGGTGGAGTGACCAGTAGGAATGTAGGTGGGACTTTCAAACTGGGACAAAGGAATTTGGGTTTTTTCCTTTTCTCCTTTTCTCTCTCGGAGTGAGTCCTCTGCAGCTACAGGGAGGGACAAGCATGTCTCTCTCCAAGAAACAATACGTCACTTTCTGTAAGTAGGGTAACATTTAGGTTGTTTCGTTAGGCTTTATTGTTTAAGGGTTGGGTATGGGATCTGAGATCGGGCACTGTTTAAAAGATGTTTTGGCTTTTCTTTGTAACTAAGTTCTAGGCCCATGGGCTGTGTCTACACTGGCATGAATTTCTGGAACTGCTTAAAACGGAATACTATTCCGTTTTCAGTTTTTCCGGAAAAGGAGCGTCTACATTGGCAGGCTGCTTTTCCGGAAAAGCACTTTTTCCGGAAAAGCGTCCGTGGCCAATGTAGATGCGCTTTTCCGGAAAAAAGCCCCGATTGCCATTTTCGCTATCGGGGCTTTTTTCTGGAAAAGACTACTGGGCTGTCTACACTGGCCCTTTTCCAGAACAGTGTTCCGGAATAAGGACTTATGCCCGAGCGGGAGCAGAATAGTTTTTCCGGAATAGCGGCTGATTTTGTTCAGTAGAGCATCGTTGCTTTTCCGGAAATTCAAGGGCCAGTGTAGACAGCTCGCAGCTTATTCCGGAAAAGTGGCTGATTTTCCGGAATAAGTGGCCCAGTGTAGACACAGCCATGGAGTTTCTCCATGAGTATATTTTGTTACCTTCCCATCTAGTCATTATGCCTGCAACAGGAATATTGTTGTAATAATAAAAGTTCTTTCCTTTCTTTTTATTAACCTGGCAGTGGTTAATTGTGTGCCCTGATTTTTATTTTAGGGGTGAGATTTCCCAAATGATCTTTCCCCTGATTTCTTTATCAACATTTGGGTGGTGGCAGCGGAAGTTTTATTCCCGAGATCTAGGTTTTTAAGATCTTGGGGGAAGTTTTATACCAAAGCCTGTTAGATAAGGCTTTGGGGTACACTTGCTGGCCCCCACTTCTGCATTTATCATGCCAGTGGGGAAGGAGCCATGACAGGCACAGCCCGCAAGTGCGGCTAGCAACACTCGCCCAGCGCAGGAGGCTGCTTGGTTACAACAATCTTGCAGCCCCCTGAGACAACGGAGGGACACCCATGCGGCCCACTCACCAGCCGACTGCTTTGGACTGACCTTGGACCATGTTACCATGTCCCCTCCAAGCCAGGTTCTGGCCTTGACCTATAGCTGGGGTCCTGACACAGTGTCTGCTTCCTTCGCATGCCCACTGTGCTGGGGTGAGCGAGGCCCTGCACTGCGCCTGCATCCACGGACGTCTTCTGCGGCCCCTTTGCATGTTATTTGCAGCCTCTGCGGTGCCTGGAGTGGGAGCCAGAACCTGCCCATTGCCATCAGTCAAGGGCTGATTGAGGAGCACAGTCTCGGCTCCATGTCCGCATGCTGATGCAGAGAGCCTCCCCTCCTTTGATCTGGTTGATTGGCCCAAACGCTAACGGAGCAGGATGCACCCGCAGGACATGCTAATGCCATTGGAGCAGAGCATCAGTACTGGAAAGGGAGGGAGCTCAAACCTGGGCCTGGCTCTGAGTTTACAGCCATTCTGCTCCGGTGTAATCCCAATTGATTCAGTCACAGCCGGCTCACCCCACTGGAAGTGTGATCAGAATAAAAGGCTGGATCCTGCTGAGACCAAACTGTCCCCGGCCAGAGGGCCACAATCTGCTTTTGGTCTGAACTGTGACATCGGCATAAATGAATAGGTTCCGCATGGCCCTGCGCTATGTGCAGGGGAGAAGAATGGCCTTTCTGCAGCACACTCAGGCTACTTCTACACGACGAGTTTTGTCGGCAAAAAATATGCTAATGATGGACTCATTTGCATGAGTCGCAATCTCGTTTGCATATTTTCTGCCGATCCGTTTTTGCGCTAGGAGTTTTTGCGCAAAAATAAGCAGTGTGGATGTTTTCTTTTTGCGCAAAACCCCCTTTTTCCGCAAGACCCTTATGCCCCCAAAAAGGAGGTGTACTGGTCTTATGGAAAAAGGGATTTTTGCACAAAAAGAAAACGTCCACACTACTTGTTTTTGCGCAAAAACCCCTAGTGCAAAAACGGATCTGCAGAAAACATGCAGATGAGATCACGACTCATGCAAATGAGTCCCTTGTTAGCTTAGTGCAGACTTAGCCTCAGTGGAAAGGGTCAGGGGGCGCTTTCATTCCTTATGCACATGCGATGCCTAGGGAGGTGCTGGACTCACAGCCCCAGATACACCCCGTTAACATGCCTCAGCCTTGACCAGGACAGAGGGCCCGTCTCGAGAGAGAGAGAAACAAGGTCAGATGGTGGCAAGTCCCATCCTTGGCCTCTCCTCAGCAAGGCTGACAGTGGTGGTGGGTTTGTGCTGGGACACATGCCCTCAGAGGATTGGGCTGAGACCCACCAAATTTATTGCACGTCAGGTAAAACAGCCATTGAAGGGAATAGGGGAGTGGATTTAGACAGGAGTGACTCTACAGGTACCTTTGTCAAGCTGGCTGTGCCACGTGCCTCAGGGACATTCGTCCAACAGGCCACCTGGCTTAGGAAGCTGCTCAGCTGTTAGTTCCTTTCCTTGGCTGAACATGTTGGGCCAGATCCTGCGTTGGTGTAAACCAATGCCGTGCCATTGAAGTGGACAGGGCTGTGTGTATTTACCTCACCTGCAGAGCCGGCCCGTTCGCCCTCATTGGGCGGTTGTCACTGTACCTTTGCAGGCTGTATCCGTTCTCTGAGGTGGAGAATAGCAGGACAGGGGGGAATAAGGAGAATCGCTTGGGAATCCAGGACCACACGATGCGCATCTCCTGAGCAGTCACGATGGTGGAGCTGAATTTCAGCATGTCTACTGCCAGGTGGAACAGCTGCCTGTGGGAGGGAGGGAAGATGTCAGAGGGGCAGAGCCACCTTCATTGCCAGAGCCTCACGCCCACGGCGCAGCGGAAAAACGCCAGACGCGCACTGATTGCGTTGCAACCTCGTCCCCTGCGCTGCAGCTTTTCTCGTGGCTTTTCAGCTGGAAACACCCTCTTCTGAATGCCTTGTGAAATGAGGTTTACAGGAGCGGTCGACAAAGGCTTCCCTTGTCGACCGATCCATGTCTAGACTGCCGCCCTGTGCCGGAGCAGCTGATTGTCGGCACAGCATGGCGGCCATTTTTATTTTAATTAAGTGTGGATTATTTAAATCCCTGCTTCATTGACTATGTCGGGTAAACTAGTTTACATGGCTCCGTCGACGGAGCCATTAGTCTAGACGTACCCAAGAAGTGGGCTGTGCTCACGAAAGCTCGTGATCCCATCGACATGTTTTGTCTATAAAGTGCTACCAGAGCGTTTGTTGTTTTTTAAGGTTATCCTGTACAGACTAACTCGGCGACCCCCTGAAGCTTCTAAGCATTTCAAAGCCACCTCTCCTCAGAGCACCTGTCTGGAGTTGGCAGGAGCAGTGGGGAATGCCACATGGCTACGCTGGCGAATGACTCAGTCTTACCTGCGCTGAACCACCGTTATGCCTTTCTCCGCCAGCGCTTTCCTGTTGGCCATCTGAAGAAGCCAAATTTCCTTGTGGGAGAACAGCCGAATCCCAAAGGCTCTCTCCAGGAGCTTGTCAGCTGCCATGTGCTTCTTCACATTCTGCACGAAAGCCTTCAGCTCGCCCTGGACGTTGGTCGCTTCCAGCTCTCCGGAGGTCACCAAGAGCCTGTACTGCATCAGCAAGGCCAGAGCGATACGGTAGAGGACTTTCTGACCCTCCAGCAGGAACACGTCGAGGACGCGGATAGCGTAGTCAAATGGAAGGTCACCGAAGATCCACCCCAGCCACTCGGAATAGACCTCAAAGACATTTTCACAGGTGCTGGCGATTAATCTGTGGGCGGCTGGGCAGTGCTTGCTGGCCAGATCCCCAAAAGTCATACAGGAGGCCTGATGGGCCAGGAAGGACTGGTCTATGTAGCTGGTGTGGGCCTCATTGCAAGCGATGAGGCGCGAGACATTCTCAAAGCACTGAGCTTCATCTTCGCTGTAGTGCAGCAGCAGAGCCACGGCAGCCGGGAGAACTGGGCCGTAGGTGATGTCAGGGAAGAGGTTGCCAAGGCAGATGAGGATTTTCTTCACGGCGGTTACGCCTTCCATCGTCAGGCAATACGTGGGCAGCGTGCCCTCGCCGAGGAATTCGGGCAAGGGGTGGGAGCTCACGCTCTGCTTTCCAAACAGCCTGCTTGCTACGTCCCTGTAGACCAGAGCATCGGGGGTCACCAGCCGGCAGGGGATGCGCTGGATGATCTGGTGGTACGCCCGAGCTCTTAGCGCGTGGTCCGTAGCCCAGTGGCCTGCTCTTGCCAGCTTTTTCAGCTCTTTGCTGGTGTGGGGGAGGCTCTGGCTGTGAGTGCTTGGCTGCCGATCCAACTCCGGCATCTTATCCCAGTCCACAAACTGGCCACAGCCCACGCAAGAGGATGCATCGATGTCCCAAGTCTCAGCATCGGAGATGATCAGCACCGGGACTTGAAGGGAATCAGCTGGCTCTGCAGGACAAAGGCGGGGCAGTGAAGCAATAACTGTTATGGGAGCAGCATCTCTTGCTGAGAGACACCCACAGATGTCCCACACCGAGCTCTTCCGGGGAACAGGCCGTTCAACAGAAGGCAGGCCCGTCCACGGGGGGGGGGATGTGAAGGATGTGAAAGCACCCACATGGCCCCCCAAATACGCATGGCCAGCTGGCCAGGGGAAGGCAGGAGCAGCACCCTGCCCAGGCTTCCCCCCAACATGCCCCAGCTGGCCAGGGGAAGGCTGGGGCTGATTTCCTCGCTTACTTGGGGGGCCACGGGGGGAGGAGGGCTGGTGCAGCCACACCCTTGCAGTCCACATTTACAAAACAAGCAGCCCTCCCCCCCCCAGAAATTCCTGCCTGCCAGAGTGCTGAATGCTGTCTGAGAGCTGCCGCTAAGGCTAGGGTCACCCTATTCACGTGTGAACAGCAAAACCATGTCCCTGCCCAAACAGGAAGTGATTGTATTAGCTTTGGAGAACTAAGGACTCCTCATCATCTTCACCTTCGCACAGACATCTTTGAGAAAGTGGAAGTCAAATGCTAGTAAGGAAAATAGAAAGGAGCATACATTTTGTCAAATTGTGTAAAAATCATATAGTAGCCTAGTGTCTGTGCATCTGTAACGCTGAAATGCTGGCTGTTCCCTCTGGGCGGCGCTGTTACTGAAATGCTGGCTGTTCCCTCTGGGCGGCGCTGTTGCTGAAATGCTGGCTGTTCCCTCTGGGCGGCGCTGTTACTGAAATGCTGGCTGTTCCCTCTGGGCGGCGCTGTTGCTGAAATGCTGGCTGTTCCCTCTGGGGGGCGCTGTTGCTGAAATGCTGGCTGTTCCCTCTGGGCGGCGCTGTTGCTGAAATGCTGGCTGTTCCCTCTGGGCGGCGCTGTTACTGAAATGCTGGCTGTTCCCTCTGGGCGGCCCGTGCTGCATGGGGAGTGCGGGGCCGAAATGGCCGCTTGCGTTGCTTGCTCCCCCGCGGCGGCCCGGCTAAGCAGCGCAGAAGTCAGCCAAGCGCCACGGAGGAGGGAAAGGGAGGCAGGCGGTGACGTACATGGCCAGGGGGCGGGGCCTGGCCGTGTATGTCACCACCCCGCCCGCCTTCGCCTCCCGCCATGGCGCTTAGCTGACTTCTGTGCTGCTCAGCTGGGCTGCCGCGGGGGAGCCCAAACGGCCGCTTGCTCCACTTGCTCTCCTGTGGCAGCCCGGCTGAGCGGCGCAGAAGTCAGCCGTGCGCCACGGTGGGAGGCGAAGGCGGGTGGGGTGGTGACATGCGGCGTGACAGCAGCTCCAGGCCCCGCCCCCTCACTGTGAATGTCACTGCTCTGCCCCCCTTCGCCTCCCACTGTGGCGCTTGGCTGACTTCTGCACCCCTCAGCCAGGCTGCCGCGTGGGTGCAAGCGGCACAAGCGACCGTTTGGGCTCCACGCTCCCCATGCAGCACTGGGAGTACGGAGCCCAAATGGCTGTTTGGGCTCCGTGGTCCCCCGAGTGAGAGGCAGGATGGGGAGGAGAAGAGAGAGGCAGGAGGTGGAGGAGAGCTGAGAGAGAGAGAAGGGGAGGCAATAGGAGAAGGAGAAAGAGAGAGACGGAGCAAGAGACTGGAGGCCCAGGAGAGAAGACCGATGTGGAGGAGAGACCTGAAAATCCTGTCTTATGACGGGCTAATTGGCTAGTATAATAAGAAAAGCCAAAAAGGAGTTTGAAGAACAAATACTCCAAAACTCAAAAAGCAATAGTAAAATGTTTTTTAAGTACATCAGAAGCAGGATGCTGGCCCTTGGAAGATCAAGATGCTAAAGGAGCACTCAAAGATGATAGTCGCTGCAGAGAAGCTAAATGAATTATTTGCCTCAGTCTTCATGGCTGAGGATATTGGAGAGATTCCCAAACCTGAGCCATCCTTTTTTTGGTGACAAATCTGAGGAATATGCCAGCCTGAGGTGTCATGAGAGGTGGTTTTGGAACAAACTGAGATACTGAACAGTAATAAGTAACCGGGACCAGATGGCATTCAACCCAAGAGTTCTCAAAGAACTCAAATGTGAAATTATGGAACTATTAACTATGGTTTGTAACCTAGCCTTTAAATCAGCTTCCGTACCTAATGACTGGAAGATAGCTAATGTGACGCCAGTATTTAAAAAGGGGTCTAGAGGTGATCCTGGCAATTACAGACTGGTAAGTCTAATATTTGTACCAGGCAAATTAGTTGAAACTATAGTAAAGAATAAAATTGTCAGCCACATAGATGAACATAATTTGTTGGGGGAAAGTCAATATGGTTTCTGTAAAGGGAAATCATGCCTTACTAATCTGCTAGAGTTCTTTGATGGGGTCAACAAACATGTGGACGAGGGGGATCCAGTAGATATAATATACTTGGATTTCCAGAAAGGCTTTGATAAGGACCCTCACCAACGGCTCTTCAGTAAAGTAAGTTGTCATGGGATCAGAGGGAAGGTCCTTTCATGGACTGATAACTGGCTAAAAGACAGGAAACAAAGGATAAGTTTTGTGGGTGGAGAGAGGTAACTAGTGGGGTCCCCCAAGGGTCAGTTATGGAACCAGTCCTGTTCAACTTATTTATAAATGATCTGGAGAAAGGGGTTAATTAGTGAGGTGGCAAAATTTGCAGATGATACTAAACTGTTCAAGATAGTTAAAAACAAAGAAGACTGTGAAGAGCTTAAAAAGGATGTAATCAAACTAAGTGATTGGGCAACAAAATGGCAAATGAAATGTAATGTTGATAAATGTAAAGTAATGCACATTGGAGAAAAATAATCCCAACTATACATACAATATGATGGGGACTAATTTGGCTACAACTACTCAAGAGAGAGATCTTGGAGTCATTGGGCACGTCTAGACTATATTTTAATTTCGAAAGAGGATATGCACATTCCATGGGAGTTTGCATATCTTCTTCCGATCGCATTTTCAAAAGAGGATCTTTCAAAAGTGAAAGTAGTCTGGATGCATTTAAAAAACAAAACAAAACCCTTTTTTGAAAAAAAACGCTCTTCAAAAAAAAAAGGAGGTTTACATGGTTTTTCAAAAAAAAAGGGTTGTTGTTTTTTTAAAACCACGTCCAGACTACTTTCACTTTTGAAAGATCCTCTTTCGAAAATACGATTGGAAGAAGATATGCAAATTCCCGTGGAATTTGCATATCCTCTTTCGAAGAGTTCATGATCTTAAGGAAAGGTAGAAGGGAGACCAGCACAATTGAGGTAATGGATTTCAGGAAGGCAGATTTTGATAAGCTCAGAGAACTTGTAGGTAAGGTCCCATGGGAAGCAAGACTGAAGGGAAAAACAACTGAGGAGAGTTGGAAGTATTTCAAAGGGACGTTGTTAAGGGCCCAAAAGCAAACAATTCCGCTGTGTAGGAAAGATAGAAAATATGGCAAAAGACCAGCTTGGCTTAACAAGGAGATCTTGCATGATCTCAAAATAAAAAAGGAGTCGTATAAAAAATGGAAACTAGGACAACTAACAAAGGATGAATATAGGCAAGCAACACGGGAATGCAGGGGCAAGATTAGAAAGGCAAAGGCACAAAATGAGATCAAACTAGCTACAGGCATAAAGGGAAACAAGAAGACCTTTCATAAATACATTAAAAGCAAGAGGAAGACCAAGGACAGGGTAGGCCCACTGCTTAGTGAGAAGGGAGAAGCAGTAACAGGGAACTTGGAAATGGCGGAGATGCTCAATGACTTCTTTGTTTCGGTCTTCACCGAGAAGTCTGGAGGTGTGCCTAACGTAGTGAATACAAGCAGAGAGAGGGTAAGTTTAGAAGATAGGATACACAAAGAACAAGTTAAAAATCACTTAGGAAAGTTAGATGTCAGCAAGTCACCAGGTCCTGATGAAATGCATCCCAGGATACTCAAGGAGCTGATAGAGGAGGTATCTGAGCCTTTAGCTATGATCTTTGAAAAATCATGGCAGACAGGGGAGATTCCAGAAGACTGGAAAAGGGCAAATATTGTGCCCATCTATAAAAAGGGGAATAAGAACAACCCAGGAAACTACAGACCGGTAAGTTTAACATCTGTCCCAGGGACGATAATGGAGCAGGTAATTAAGGAAATCATATGCAAACACTTGGAAGGTAATAAAGTGATAGGGAATAGCCAGCATGGGTTTGTGAAGAACAAGTCATGCCAAACTAATCTGATAGCTTTCTTTGATAAGATAACGAGCCTTGTGGATAAAGGAGAAGCGGTGGATGTCATATACCTAGACTTTAGTAAGGCATTTGATACGGTCTCGCATGATATTCTTATTGATAAACTAGGCAAATATAACTTAGATAGGGCCACGATAATTGGCTGGATGCATAATTGGCTGGATAACCGTAGTCAGAGAGTTGTTGTTAACGGTTCTAAATCCTGCTGGAAAGGGATAACAAGTGGAGTTCCTCAAGGGTCTGTTTTGGGACCCGTACTGTTCAATATCTTCATCAATGATGTAGATATTGGGATAGAGAGTACGCTTATTAAGTTTGCAGATGATACCAAACTGGGTGGGGTTGCGACTTCTTTGGAGGATAGGGACATAATTCAAAATGACCTTAGCAAGTTAGAGAAATGGTCAGAGGTAAACAGGATGAGGTTTAATAAAGAGAAATGCAAAGTGCTCCACTTAGGAAGGAACAATCAGTTCCATACATACAAGATGGGAAGCGACTGTCTAGGAAGGAGCATGGTGGAAAGGGATCTAGGGGTCATAGTGGACCACAAGTTGAATATGAGTCAACAGTGTGATGCTGTTGCAAAAAAAAGCAAATATGATTCTAGGTTGTATCAAGAGGTGTGTTGTAAGCAAAACTCGTGAAGTCATTCTGCCGCTCTACTCTGCACTACTTAGGCCTCAGCTGGAGTACTGTGTCCAGTTCTGGGCGCCACATTTCAAGAAAGACGTGGAGAAATTGGAAAGGGTACAGAGAAGAGCGACAAGAATGATTAAAGGTTTAGAGAACATGACCTATGAAGCCAGGCTTCATGAACTGGGCTTGTTTAGTTTGGAAAAAAGAAGATTAAGGGGGGACATGATAGCGGTTTTCAAATATCTAAAAGGGTGTCACAAGGAGGAAGGCGAAAATTTGTTCCTCTTGGTTTCTGAGGACAGGACAAGGAGTAATGGGCTTAAAGTGCAGCAGGGGAGGTTTAGATTGGACATTAGGAAAAAATTCCTAACTGTCAGGGTGGTCAAATATTGGAATAAATTGCCAAGGGAGGTGGTGGAATCTCCCTCTCTGGAGATATTTAAGAACAGGTTAGATAGACATCTGTCAGGGATGGTGTAGACGGAGCTTGGTCCTGCCTTGAGGGCGGGGGGCTGGACTCGATGACCTCTCGAGGTCCCTTCCAGTCCTATTATTCTATGATTCTATGATTCTATGAAATTAAAATGTAGTCTAGATGTGCCCATTGTGGATAGTTCTCTGAAAACATCCACTCAGTGTGCAGCGGCAGTCAAAAAAGCAAACCGAATGTTAGGAATCATTAAAAAAGGGATAGAGAATAAGACAGAAAATATCTTATTGCCTCTGTCTAAAACAATGGTACACCCACATTTTGAATACTGCATACACATGTAGTCGCCTCATCTCAAAAAGATATATTGGCATTGGAAAAGGTTCAGAAAAGGGCAGCAAAACCGATGAGGGGTTTGGAATGGGTCCTATATGAAGAGAGATTAAAAAGACTTGGACTTTTAGCTTAGAAAAGAGGAGACTAAAGGGGGATATCATAAGAATGGCCGTACTGGGTCAGACCAAAGGGCCATTAAGCCCAGTAGCCTGTCTGCTGACAGTGGCCAGCACCAGGTGCCCCAGAGGGGGTGGACCGAAGACAGTGATCAAGCGATTTGTCTCCTGCCATCTCTCTCCAGTCTCTGACAAACAGAGTCCAGGGACACCATTTCTATCCCCTGGCTAATAGCCTTTTATGGACCTCCATGAAATTATCTAGCTTCTCTTTAAAATCTGTTATAGTGCTAGCCTTCTCAGCCTCCTCTGGCAAGGAGTTCCACAGGTTGACTACGCGCTGTGTGAAGAAGAACTTTCTTTTATTAGTTTTAAACCTGCTGCCCATTAACTTCATTTTGTGTCCTCTAGTTCTTCTACTATGGGAACTAATAAATAACTTTTCTTTATCGGCCCTCTCCACACCACTCATGATTTTATAGACCTCTCTCATATCCCCCCTCAGTCTCCTCTTTTCTAAACTGAAAAGTCCCAGTTGCTTTAACCTCTCTTCATGGTAGAGGTCTATAAAATCATGATGGGTATTGGCCACTGACGGAAGACAGGACACTGGGCTAGATGAACCGTTGGTCTGACCCAGTCTGGCCGTTCTTATGTTCATAGGTGCTGTTTTACTGAACCCTCCTGAACTGATAGAATTGATGAATAACCCACTGAACAAATGGCCTCTTCCCAAATAAACCTGATGCAGAAAGAACCTGTGCCTAGTGCTTTCGCAGCACGGAAGATACCTGGGGATAACTGAGTCCTTTTTAGCAGCATGCCAGGTGTGTTCTACCTAGGTGTCCCTGGCACCTTCAGCAGCGTGGCAGGGACATTACAAAAAACTTAATTTAAAATAAAAGTTAATCTTTTAAGTCTCAAACTCTGACTTTGAGGCAATTAACAATTTGAGCCAGACTTGGTACATACGTGGGCTGGATCGACTGGGCCATAGCGCAGGACAATAAAGTCCAAGTACAGACCACAGTGTGTTAACCTCACGTCTGTTGCAGGTTCTGTACCACCCAGAGACAGGAACACTAGCAGCTTCCTTTCCAGTTCCTGCTCCCCACTCTCTTCTTCATGGGGCTGTAGTTTTGTCTGGTAGGGCGTACAAAGAATTGTGCCCGGACAGGCCAAAATGGAGTTCCAGACAGCTCCACAGACTGGCCCAGTCCATCCCCAGCATATGTTATTGGAGACGGATTGAATTAAGGCAACGTGGCTTCTGGATCCAAACTGCAGTGCTGCTGACATTCGGCCAGGCAGTAGCAGAAGAGTGCAAACAACAGGCTGTACAGATCACTCAAGCCAGGTGACCCCTTCAGAGTTAGGGGCCTGGC
Source organism: Pelodiscus sinensis (assembly GCF_052426305.1). Lineage (NCBI taxonomy): Eukaryota > Metazoa > Chordata > Testudines > Trionychidae > Pelodiscus > Pelodiscus sinensis. The sequence continues at coordinate 28,058,500 of NC_143071.1, forward strand.
TGCTGGTCCCCAAGGAGAGTCTCGGTAATGTGTGAGTGTTAGTCCTCGTTCTTCTGCCATCTCAGTCTGTCCCCCAGCTCTCTCTGTCCCATCTTCGTAGCCATGGGAGACCCTGAACACAGCAGGGCTTGCTTAGTTCCACACAGCAGAGGGGCAGGGCAGGTTCTGGGAGCCAGCACGTGGCTTTGCAGGGTGATGGGGATGGTTGAGAGACAGGACCCTGCCTATCCACCCGGTGCAGTGTGCGCAGGGCATTGGCGATCCGCAGAGGCAGCCGCGGAAGCTGCTCGTTGTGTTGCTCATGGTTTGAAAGAGGATTCGGTCCCACCCCACAGCACCTGGCCTCCCTACCCGACTTGGGGTCAGTGGAATCAGGCTCCGTGCTGGGGGCAGGACTTGCCACCAAAGGTGCGTGTGTCCCGCCGGTCATTGGATCTCTGGAATGAGCCTGCTCTGGAGAGGCAGCAGCATTGCACCACAACTCAATAGAAGAGCAGCAGGGGCCTGCTGCCAAGAGGCAGGTTACGGGGCCCTGTTGATTCCCCAGCAATGGCAGCTCAGCCACGTGCTCTAGAGATTTCGTTTGGCTTGTTATCGTTAACTGAGAGTTGTCAGTGAGCCTGGTGCCAGGGGGGGTCATGTACGCCCCTCCGCCAGCATACACAGACCAGAGTGAAACCCACCAAAAACTGCTGGGGGGAGGAACTCTATGGCCTGTTCCCTTCCCCTCCCAAATCCTGCAGATGCCCATGCAAAGTGTCCTCCTGCCTTACAGAGAGTCCCTGACACCTGGCTCTGAATCCCTGAATTATTGGCACCTAGAAATCACCATGTCCTACTCTGAGGCTGAAAACTCCTGCCAGTCTGCCCCCTGCTTTTGGGCACCTTAGAATAGATCCTGTAGGGGCAGGTGGTGCTGGAAAACAAGCCCTTCTCTGCCCCTATTCCAGTGTGTGTGTGTGTGGGGGGGGGGGGGTTGGTTCACTGTTTACTGCCTACACACCACAGGCGGCATTTTGTAAACGCAGTGTCTGTTCACGAGGGATTTATTGTTTACCCTGGAGCTAGTCTGAGCCTCATTTTGAACAGATCACCAAGATCTTGGGGAAACATCGTATTAGAAAGGAGACCCCTCGTTTCCTCCCTGCCTGCTACAGGTCTCAAGCCATGTGGGACTGGCTTTGCAGTGGAGTCTTTGCATTAACAAAAAGAGGATTACAACCACCTGTAGGCAGGGAATTCTCTCTGGATCGCTCATCTGAGATCCCCTGTGCTCTTTATTTCAGCAAGTTTACACAGTATCAAATGCTTATCTTAACTCCAAGACTGGCCAAACTCGAGCGCCTCTTGCAGGACCTACTGAGACGTTTCCCCTGAAGTGGCACCTTATAGACTAACTGAAGTGTAGGAGCATAAGCTTTCGTGGGCAAAGACCCACTCCGTCAGGTGCGCCATTCTTATTCTGCGCTGCTGCTGGCAGCACTGCCTTCTGAGCTGGGTGCCTGACTACAGTTGCCACTGTCCGACCAGCCAGCCCTGAAGGCCGTGCAGAAGTAAAGCTGGCAATACTGCAGCACCTCCCAAATAATCTTATGACCCGCCTGCACATCCCTTGTGAGAGCCACTAGTTGTGTGAAATGCTGGTCTCCCCTGTGAAATCTGTATAGCACAGGGTAAAAGTGCACAAAGGATCCAATTTCACAGTCCACAACATCTTTTTCATGGCAGTGAGTTTGGTAGGGCCCTAGATATGATCTAGCCGAGCTCAGTGGCCTTACAGCAGAGAGTGTAACGGAAGGCAGGCAGCAATTTTAGGAGCAGGATATATTTAAATCTTAAGGTTTGTTTTTGCCAACATAGCTACACGTAAGGGCGAAGCAGCGCTTGGAAGCTTCAGATGCCTGGAGGGTTGGATAAGCCTTCACCAGGCTGAATGATTATCGGTAACCCCTCTGCACCAACCCAGATCTCTTGGGTTGGTAGATGTGTCTGGGAATTTCATGAGCTCAGACCCTTCTGACAACCCGTACTTCCCCGTTCAGAACTGGTCAGGAGAACAGACGAATGGTTCTGCTCTAGCCACTGGCCAGAAATCCTGACTCACAGAGACAGGAAGAAATGGAAACGTTGGGACCATTAACCAGACGTCAGTGGGTACCGCACGGGCTGCTTCAGTGCAAGCTTCCCCTTCTGATTGCACCCCGTCCTTCCCCAGCTGCTGTATGTGTGTGTCTAGAAGGATGCAGCACCCTCCCAGGAGTGGCCTTACCTTGTGTAGTTTCCATATCACCTCCACCTGAGTGCAGCAGGGCCGAGGGGGACCTACTCCTCTTTCCCAGCTTGTCCAAAGGGAGATCTTCCACAGCACCCCGTGGGGAGCCAGGGAGGCCCAGCCCAACCTGTAGCATCTCTCTGGGACTGTGTGTGAAATTATATCTCCTCGAGCAAGGAGCTTCTGATGGGCTTGGCTCCCAGGCTGCATTTATTGCCTGAGTCCCTGGAGCGTTAGTGCCCCTACCCCCACGACGGAGAGACACTTATTTGATGTAAACAACACAAGGGGTGGGGTTGTTAAAAGGCTCCACCTGCCCCGTCGCAGCCCCGACCTGATGAGAGGATGGGCTGTAAATAAGCAACGGGGAGCGATAACAATCGAAACGGCAACAGATCCTTAACCCCAATCTTTTTTCCCCAAGGGTAAATTTCATTTTGTGTGTTGTTCAACTTATTCCTGACTTCAGTGTCACAAGGAAATTAGAGACAGGTGCCAACTGGAGGGGAGGTGGCGGGAGCGGGGATTTCTCAGCGGACGTCCTCTAGTGACTGTCTGTCCTTGAACTGATGACATATAAACACACACACACCAGATTTCCAGCCGCGTCCTGCTGGATTGTTTGGTTCTTGTTGCAGCCAGAAATAGAAACCTGTGTACAGCAAATGCCAGGCGGCTCGCTGGCCAGGCTGCAGGAAGCAAAGAGGAAAAATAAAATGACAGTCATTTACAGATGTGGGCAGAGGCGCGTTGGATCACTAGCGCGTGGGCTGAAAGGCTCGTCCGGCTTGCGTAACACGAGAGCAATGCTTTGTCGGTAAGGGCCCTGAGCCACGCAGGCCTTGCTAGACAAGGACAGTAGGTGATATTTAAAATCGTGTCAGCTCACCGGATGTGAAACCGTTAAACCAGATCAGCAGGGGAGGGGCTACCCTGGATTCCGTTTTGTCCTACCTGGGGCAAGACCTCGGAGAAGAACTGCACGGCGTTTCCCTGGGGGCTCGATGCTCTCTTACTCTGCACCCTATCCAGTTACTGACGCCCGTGTAAGATGCTCCCATTCTCTTTGCAGCCGTGTGGAGCACCCACCTTGCACTGCTGTGAATGAGCATACATGGCGCAGGGCAGCGGCTCTGTCATGAGATTACTCTCCCCCGGAAACACCGCGTCAGTAAGAGGGGTTCACCCGTGTCTGGTGTCAGGTTCTGTTCCTGTACAATGACTTGTCCTTTACCAAGGTAATATTCGATACATCCTCCGCACTCCAGAGTGTAGCCTGCTTCCCCCGCCACGATGGATCTGTTGACCTAGTAGGTCTTTTATACACAGTATAATCATTATGCTCAATTCTATCCCCTGGAGCATAAGAACATAAGAGCGGCCAGACTAGGTCAGACCAAAGGTTCACCTAGCTCAGGATCCGGTCTGCCGACAGTGGCCAATGCCAAGTGCCCCAGAGGGAGTGATCAGAACAGGGTATCATCAAGTGATTCCTCCCCTGTCACCCATTTCCAGCCCCAGACAAAGAGATGCCAGGGACACCATCCCTACCCATCCTGGCTAATAAGTATTGATGGACCTAACCCCCCTGACTTTATCTAGTTCTTTTTTGAACCTTGTTAAAGTCCTAGTCTTTACAACATCCTCTGGCAAGGAGTTCCACAGGCCAACCATGCGCTGTGTGAAGAAAAACTTCCTTTTGTTTTAAACCTGCTACCCTTTAATTTCATTTGGTGAGCCCTAGTTCTTATATTGTGGGAACAAGTGAATAATTCTTCCCTATTCACTTTCCCCACACCACTCATGATTTTATAGACCTCTGTCCTATCCTCCTCTCAATCTTCTCTTTTCTAAGATGAAAAGTCCAACATATCTGCCGTGTCGCAAAAACACTAGGCACAGGTTCTTTTTCCATCAGGTTGGGAAGAGGCCATTAGTTCAGTGGGATATTAATCAATTCTATCAGTTCAGGAGGTTCAGTAAAATTGCACCTAAGAATGGCCATACTGTGTCAGACCAATGGTCCATGTAGTCAAGGGTCCTATCTGCTAACTATGGCCAATACCTGTCATGATTTTATAGACCTCTATCATATCCCCCCTTAGTCTCCTCTTTTCTAAGCTGAAAAATCTGAGTCTTTTTAATCTCTCTTCATATGGGACCGGTTCCAACCCCCTTATCAGTTTTGTTGCCGTTTTCTGAACCTTTTCCAATGCCAATATATCTTTTTTGAGATGAGGCAACCACATCTGTACACAGTATTCAAGATGTGGGCATACCATGATTTTAGGTAAAGGCATTAAGAAACTTTCTGTCTTATTCTCTATCCATTTTTTAATCATTCCAAACATTCTGCTTGCTTTTTTGACTGCCGCTGCACACTGAGTGGCTGTTTTCAGAGAACTATCCACCATGACTCCAAGATCTCGCTCAAGTGATTATAGCTAAATTAGTCCCCATCATTTTTTATGCACAGTTGGGATTATTTTTTCCAATGTGCATTACTTTGCATTTATCAACATTAAAATTCATTTGCCATTTTGTTGCCCAATCACCTAGTTTGGTGACATCCTTTTGAAGCGCTTCACAGTCTGCTTTCGTCTAAATTATCTTGAGCAGTTTAGTATTATCTGCACATTTTGCTACCTCACTGTTTACCCCTTTCTCCAGATCATTTATAAATAGGTTGACTAGGTTTGGCCTCAGGGCAGACTCTTGGGGGTTACCTCTAGTTACCTCTTTCCATTCTGAAAACTGACCATTTATTGCTACCCTTTGTTTCCTGTCTTTTAACCAGTTCTCAGTCCATGAAAGGACCTTCCCTCTTATCCCATGAGAACTTATTTTACTTAAGAGCCTTTGCTAAGGGTCCTTGTCAAAGGCTTTCTGGAAATCCAAGTATACTATATCCACTGGATCCCCCTTGTCCACCTGCTAGTTGACGTCCTCAAAGAACTCTATTAGATTAGTAAGGCATGATTTCCCTTTAGAGAAACCATGTTGACTTCCCCCCAACACATTATATTCATCTGTGTGTCTGACAATTCTGTTCTTTACTTGGAGAGAATCATTCCTTCTTTAGGTTCTCCTGAAGCAACACAACAATGCCTTGCCCATTATTGTGGGCTGTGTCCTAGGACATAATTCTGCTACCCTGACTCATAGGGTATGTCTACACTACAAAGTTAGTTCAAACTAACGGACGTTAGTTCGAACTAACTTTAATAGGCGCTACACTAGCGCTCCGCTAGTTCAAATTTAATTCGAACTAGCGGAGCGCTTAGTTCGAACTAGGAAAACCTCATTTTACGAGGATTAAGCCTAGTTCGAACTAGCTAGTTCGAATTAAGGGCTGTGTAGACCCTTAATTCGAACTAGTGGGAGGCTAGCCCTCCCCAGCTTTCCCTGGTGGCCACTCTGGCCAACACCAGGGAAACTCGTCTGCCCCCCTCCCGGCCCCGGCCCCCTTAAAGGGGCACGGGTTGGCTACGGTGCCCGTGCCAGGTGCAAGCCTGTCAGCACCCAGCCAGCAGACCCTGCACCTGGCACGGATCGAGCCACCTACCTGATGCCCACCCACCTGATGCCCTCCCCCTCTTCCCAGGACCAGGCTGGCGGCTCCCGGGAGCTTGCCCGGGACCGCAAGAGGCGGGCACCCGCCTGGGCTAGTGCGGACATCATGGACCTCGTCCACGACCTCCACACTAGGCACAGGAAAGTGGCCGGCTAGGGCAGGATAGCTGCCAGCCTGGCCACCCAGGAGCAGGTGTGCATGAAAATCAAGGTGGTCCACTGAGACCCCCGACCCTGAGCCCTGAGCTTACAATGGCCGTCCTGGGTCAGACCAAAGATCCATCTAGCCCAGTAGCCTGTCTTCCGACAGTGGCCAACCCTAGGGACCCTGGAGGGGATGGACCGAAGACAGTGACCAAGCCATTTGTCTCGTGCCATCCCTCTCCAGCCTTCCACAAACCTTGGGCAGGGACACCACTCCTACCCCCTGGCTAATAGCACTCCATGGACCCAACCTCCATGACTTGATCTCACTTCCCTTTAAACTCTGTTCTAGTTCTAGCCTTCACAGCCTCCTGCAGCAAGGAGTTCCACAGGTTGACTCTTTGCTTTGTGAAGAAGAACTTTCTGTTACTAGTTTGAAGCCTGCTACCCATTCCTTTCCTTTGGTGTCCTCTAGTCCTTCTTTATGGGAACTAATGAAGAACTTTTCTGTATGCACCCTCTCCACCCAACTCCTGCTTTTAGAGACCTCTATCCTGTCCCCCCTCCGTCTCCTCTTTTCTAAGCTGAAAAGTCCTAGTCTCTTTAGCCTCTTTTCATATGGGACCTGTTCCCAACCCCTGATCATTTTAGTTGCCCTCCCCTCTCCCACCCTCTCTCTTCCCCTCTCCCACCTCCTTTTCCCAGTCTCCCCCAGTTTTGTTCAATAAAGACAGATTCCATTTTTGAACACAATTGTCCTTTATTTTGTACATCAAGAAGAGGGGCTAGGGAAGGGTAAGTGGAAGGAGGTGAGGGAGGAATGGGGTATGAGCCCCCGATGGGGAGGACTGGGCTGGCTCTGCGGGCTTCTGGGGGTGGAAGCTCTCCTGCAGCCCCCCAATTGCCTCCTCTCCCCAGATAGCAGCCTGCGGCAAGTGCAGCCGGTCTGATGGCCGAGTGCTGTGATGTGCCCAGTGTGGGTACTCCGGGCAATCCAAGCCAGGACTGCTTTGCAAGCGGGGCACCCCTGAGAACTGTCTGTCTGGGGTGGGGGTCGGGACCCTTTAAGCACAGCCCTCGGCTAGCCTGAGACAGCATCTCCACGCTCTAAGTCCTCCTCTGATGCCCTGCCAGCACTGCTTCCGGCCATCCTTAAGCCTGGTTCAGGGTCCACTTAATGTGGACATGCTAATTCGAATTAGCAAAACACTAATTCGAACTAGTTTTTTAGTGTGGATCCGTTAGTTCGAATTAGCTTAGTTCGAATTAACTAATTCGAACTAAGTTAGTTCGAATTAACGTTGTAGTGTAGATGTACCCATACTGAATAGTCACTTACCACATGCAAAGATCTGTTAATTTCAATGGGATGGAGGTATTTGCTGAGGAAAACATTGCTCAGCTTGAGAAAGGGTTCCAGAGTCTGGCTTTTCTGTTGGAAGATGCCACTCTAGTAGCTGTTATATTAGAAGCACAGAAGCATAGTAATTCCAGGTACATTTCTAATGCATTATCATTCTGCTGTTTGTTCTATTTAAAGTTATTACTATTGATTGCTAGAGCCATATAATGCTTCACAGAATTCTAAATTCTATGTGTAGTCAAAAAATGTTGTTAAGGTTAAGAGTATAACTCAGTAGTTTAAAGGGGAAAAAACTTGGCAAGAAGGTGGGAATGACCAAACAACAAACATTAGAAACCTAGGAAATTCAGAGTTAAGGTTAGACTGAAAAGCACATTTGTGAAAATACCAAAATCCTTCACTCCAGTAACCTTTGTTCACAAAAGACAGCAACATCTGATCTTTCCTTCTTTGTTCCTTTTGTATTGAAATTGCAGAGTATGTCTGTGTAAGAGCTTTAAGAAGTGCTGCTCAGAATGGCATATGAAATCCACTCCTTGTACATTGCTGGTATGAGTCTCTTCCTAGTCTTCATCCCAGCACTTGGTTTCATTCTCATCACTCAGGCTCCATGCCAAAGATTTTAGTGTTTTCCCTCCAAGCCCTAAATCCTTACATCCAGCCTTTCATAGCAGCAGGCTCCTAAGGGCACAATTATTTCCTGTACCCTTTTCACTAGCTAGTCTCATCTATCTATCTGTTTTAGAAATGTGCATCTGTCTGTCTGTCCATCTGTGAATCTGTTTGGTCAAGAACTCCTCCTAAAGGGTAAGAGCTAGGACCACCAAGTTTGGCAGGCAGCTTCCTCTTATCCTAGCTTAAAGCAATGTCAGAGTTTGGTTGTGCCAGGAAAACGGAATGTGCCAGGAATTGGACTGTTTTCCATAACATGGAAAGGGAGGGGCACAGAGCCTATGTCTACACAACATGCGTCTTGAGCAAGAAGACTTTTGCACTAGAGTTTTTTGTGCAAAACGTTCTTGCACAAGAACACATCCACACCTCAAAGCGCATCGCAAAATTGATGTGTTTTTGTGCAAGAGAGCGTCCACACTGCATGGACGTGATTGCGCAAGAAAGCTCTGATGGCCATTCACAGAACGGCCATCAGAGCACCTGTGCTTTTTCCCATAGGGGTGTCCACACTTGCCTTTCTGCGCAATAGCTGTAGCGCTAAAAGGAGCTAAGCCTCATAAAAGGAGGTTTACCTACACCGGAAAAAGCCCTCCCTTCTGCCGTTTAACTGTTGATTTCCTTGCGCAAAAGCGCATTTCAGGTGTGGATGCTCCATGGGTTTTTGTGAAAAAACAGCTGGTTTTGCACAACAACCTTGCAGTGTAGTCTAGCCAGAGAGGAGGGATGCGATATCGAGAGTGGCCACTTGGGACAGCAAGCACAGGGGAGAGAGATACTGCAGAGTGACCCTTGGGGCAGCTGTGCCACCAAGAGAGTGGCCAACAGGGCTGCGGTTCGCCATCTTACCTGCCCCAAACCCTCCCCCCCCCCACACCTCTGGCCCTCGGCCACAGCACCGGAGGTGGGGGAGAGAAAAGGGCCCTGCCAGCTGGGTGTCTGTGGGGGAGAGAAGGCCCCTGGTGGCCAAGGGGGCTGAAGGGAGGCAGAGGCTCCTGCTGCCTGGAGGGGGGTTGGGAGAGAGACAGAAGGTCTCTGGTGGTTGGGGAGAGGTCTGGGGAGAGAGACACAGAGCCCTGGTGGTCAGGGAGCCAGAGGGAGGGAGAGGAGGTCCCTGACAGCTGGGGCTGGGGGAAGGGAGAGAGAAGGCCCCTGGTAGATGTGGCTGGGGGGGGATGTGGAGAGGGAGAGAAGGCCCCTGGTGGATGTGGTCGGGGGGGGGGGGATGTGGAGGGGGAGAGAAGGCCCCTGGTAGATGTGGCTGGGGGGGGATGTGGAGGGGGAGAGAAGGCCCCTGGTGGATGTGGTCGGGGAGGGGGAAGTGGAGGGGGGAGAGAAGGCCCCTGGTGGATGTGGTCGGGGAGGGGGAAGTGGAGGGGGGAGAGAAGGCCCCTGGTGGATGTGGTCGGGGGGATGTGGAGGGGGAGAGAAGGCCCCTGGTGGATGTGGTCGGGGGGATGTGGAGGGGGAGAGAAGGCCCCTGGTGGATGTGGTCGGGGGGGAAGTGGAGGGGGAGAGAAGGCCCCTGGTGGATGTGGTTGGGGGGGATGTGGAGGGGAGAGAGAAGGCCCCGGTGGATGTGGTTGGGGGGGATGTGGAGGGGGAGAGAAGGCCCCTGGTGGATGTGGTCGGGGGGATGTGGAGGGAGGAGAGAAGGCCCCTGGTGGATGTGGTCGGGGGGGAAGTGGAGGGGGGAGAGAAGGCCCCTGGTGGATGTGGTCGGGGGGGGATGTGGAGGGGGAGAGAAGGCCCCTGGTAGATGTGGTTGGGGGGGAAGTGGAGTGGGGGGGGGGGAGAGAAGGCCCCCGGTGGATGTGGTCGGGGGGGGATGTGGAGGGGGGAGAGAAGGCCCCTGGTGGATGTGGTCGGGGGGATGTGGAGGGGAGAGAGAAGGCCCCGGTGGATGTGGTTGGGGGGGATGTGGAGGGGGAGAGAAGGCCCCTGGTGGATGTGGTCGGGGGGATGTGGAGGGGAGAGAGAAGGCCCCGGTGGATGTGGTCAGGGGGATGTGGAGGGGGAGAGAAGGCCCCTGGTGGATGTGGTCGGGGGGATGTGGAGGGGGGAGAGAAGGCCCCTGGTGGATGTGGTCGGGGGGGATGTGGAGGGGGGAGAGAAGGCCCCTGGTGGATGTGGTCGGGGGGGATGTGGAGGGGGGAGAGAAGGCCCCTGGTGGATGTGGTTGGGGGGGATGTGGAGGGGGAGAGAAGGCCCCTGGTGGATGTGGTCGGGGGGATGTGGAGGGGAGAGAGAAGGCCCCTGGTGGATGTGGTCGGGGGGATGTGGAGGGGGAGAGAAGGCCCCTGGTGGATGTGGTTGGGGGGGATGTGGAGGGGGAGAGAAGGCCCCTGGTGGATGTGGTTGGGGGGGATGTGGAGGGGGAGAGAAGGCCCCTGGTGGATGTGGTCGGGGGGGATGTGGAGGGGGAGAGAAGGCCCCTGGTGGATGTGGTCGGGGGGGGATGTGGAGGGGGAGAGAAGGCCCCTGGTGGATGTGGTTGGGGGGGATGTGGAGGGGAGAGAGAAGGCCCCTGGTGGATGTGGTCGGGGGGGATGTGGAGGGGGAGAGAAGGCCCCTGGTGGATGTGGTTGGGGGGGATGTGGAGGGGGAGAGAAGGCCCCTGGTGGATGTGGTCGGGGGGGATGTGGAGGGGGAGAGAAGGCCCCTGGTGGATGTGGTCAGGGGGATGTGGAGGGGGAGAGAAGGCCCCTGGTGAATGTGGTCGGGGGGGGGATGTGGAGGGTGGAGAGAAGGCCCCTGGTGGATGTGGTCGGGGGGGATGTGGAGGGGGGAGAGAAGGCCCCTGGTGGATGTGGTTGGGGGGGATGTGGAGGGGAGAGAGAAGGCCCCTGGTGGATGTGGTTGGGGGGGATGTGGAGGGGGGAGAGAAGGCCCCTGGTGGATGTGGTCGGGGGGATGTGGAGGGGAGAGAGAAGGCCCCGGTGGATGTGGTCGGGGGGGATGTGGAGGGGGGAGAGAAGGCCCCTGGTGGATGTGGTCGGGGGGATGTGGAGGGGAGAGAGAAGGCCCCGGTGGATGTGGTTGGGGGGGATGTGGAGGGGGAGAGAAGGCCCCTGGTGGATGTGGTCGGGGGGATGTGGAGGGGAGAGAGAAGGCCCCGGTGGATGTGGTCAGGGGGATGTGGAGGGGGAGAGAAGGCCCCTGGTGGATGTGGTCGGGGGGATGTGGAGGGGGAGAGAAGGCCCCTGGTGGATGTGGTCGGGGGGGGATGTGGAGGGGGAGAGAAGGCCCCTGGTGGATGTGGTCGGGGGGGATGTGGAGGGGGAGAGAAGGCCCCTGGTGGATGTGGTTGGGGGGGATGTGGAGGGGGAGAGAAGGCCCCTGGTGGATGTGGTCGGGGGGATGTGGAGGGGAGAGAGAAGGCCCCTGGTGGATGTGGTCGGGGGGATGTGGAGGGGGAGAGAAGGCCCCTGGTGGATGTGGTCGGGGGGGAAGTGGAGGGGGGAGAGAAGGCCCCTGGTGGATGTGGTCGGGGGGGATGTGGAGGGGGGAGAGAAGGCCCCTGGTGGATGTGGTCGGGGGGGGATGTGGAGGGGAGAGAGAAGGCCCCTGGTGGATGTGGTCGGGGGGATGTGGAGGGGGAGAGAAGGCCCCTGGTGGATGTGGTTGGGGGGGATGTGGAGGGGGAGAGAAGGCCCCTGGTGGATGTGGTTGGGGGGGATGTGGAGGGGGAGAGAAGGCCCCTGGTGGATGTGGTCGGGGGGGATGTGGAGGGGGAGAGAAGGCCCCTGGTGGATGTGGTTGGGGGGGATGTGGAGGGGGAGAGAAGGCCCCTGGTGGATGTGGTCGGGGGGATGTGGAGGGGAGAGAGAAGGCCCCTGGTGGATGTGGTCGGGGGGATGTGGAGGGGAGAGAGAAGGCCCCTGGTGGATGTGGTTGGGGGGGATGTGGAGGGGGGAGAGAAGGCCCCTGGTGGATGTGGTCGGGGGGGGATGTGGAAGGGGAGAGAAGGCCCCTGGTGGATGTGGTTGGGGGGGATGTGGAAGGGGAGAGAAGGCCCCTGGTGGATGTGGTTGGGGGGGATGTGGAGGGGGAGAGAAGGCCCCTGGTGGATGTGGTCGGGGGGGATGTGGAGGGGGAGAGAAGGCCCCTGGTGGATGTGGTCAGGGGGATGTGGAGGGGGAGAGAAGGCCCCTGGTGAATGTGGTCGGGGGGGGGGATGTGGAGGGTGGAGAGAAGGCCCCTGGTGGATGTGGTCGGGGGGGATGTGGAGGGGGAGAGAAGGCCCCTGGTGGATGTGGTTGGGGGGGATGTGGAGGGGAGAGAGAAGGCCCCTGGTGGATGTGGTTGGGGGGGATGTGGAGGGGGGAGAGAAGGCCCCTGGTGGATGTGGTCGGGGGGATGTGGAGGGGAGAGAGAAGGCCCCGGTGGATGTGGTCGGGGGGGATGTGGAGGGGGAGAGAAGGCCCCTGGTGGATGTGGTCGGGGGGATGTGGAGGGGAGAGAGAAGGCCCCGGTGGATGTGGTTGGGGGGGATGTGGAGGGGGGGAGAGAAGGCCCCTGGTGGATGTGGTCGGGGGGATGTGGAGGGGAGAGAGAAGGCCCCGGTGGATGTGGTCAGGGGGATGTGGAGGGGGAGAGAAGGCCCCTGGTGGATGTGGTCGGGGGGATGTGGAGGGGGAGAGAAGGCCCCTGGTGGATGTGGTCGGGGGGGATGTGGAGGGGGAGAGAAGGCCCCTGGTGGATGTGGTCGGGGGGGATGTGGAGGGGGGAGAGAAGGCCCCTGGTGGATGTGGTTGGGGGGGATGTGGAGGGGGAGAGAAGGCCCCTGGTGGATGTGGTCGGGGGGATGTGGAGGGGAGAGAGAAGGCCCCTGGTGGATGTGGTCGGGGGGATGTGGAGGGGGAGAGAAGGCCCCTGGTGGATGTGGTCGGGGGGGAAGTGGAGGGGGGAGAGAAGGCCCCTGGTGGATGTGGTCGGGGGGGATGTGGAGGGGGAGAGAAGGCCCCTGGTGGATGTGGTCGGGGGGGATGTGGAGGGGAGAGAGAAGGCCCCTGGTGGATGTGGTCGGGGGGATGTGGAGGGGGAGAGAAGGCCCCTGGTGGATGTGGTTGGGGGGGATGTGGAGGGGGAGAGAAGGCCCCTGGTGGATGTGGTTGGGGGGGATGTGGAGGGGGAGAGAAGGCCCCTGGTGGATGTGGTCGGGGGGGATGTGGAGGGGGAGAGAAGGCCCCTGGTGGATGTGGTTGGGGGGGATGTGGAGGGGGGAGAGAAGGCCCCTGGTGGATGTGGTCGGGGGGATGTGGAGGGGAGAGAGAAGGCCCCTGGTGGATGTGGTCGGGGGGATGTGGAGGGGAGAGAGAAGGCCCCTGGTGGATGTGGTTGGGGGGGATGTGGAGGGGGAGAGAAGGCCCCTGGTGGATGTGGTCGGGGGGGGATGTGGAAGGGGAGAGAAGGCCCCTGGTGGATGTGGTTGGGGGGGATGTGGAAGGGGAGAGAAGGCCCCTGGTGGATGTGGTCGGGGGGGGACTGGCGGCTGGAGGGTTCTGGGGAGAAAGAAGGGCCATACGGGCCGGGGGAGGGGAGGGAGAAAACCCCACTGGATGGGACCTCCTGCCCTGAGCCCCTCCTCACTCCCAACTCTCACTCTTGCTTGCCCCCCCTCAGCCTCCTGCCCTGCCCTTCCCCCACATCCTCAAAGCCCTGCCATGACTCTTGCACTCCCTCCCGCACCGCCAGCCCCCTGCCCTGAAGGACCCAGGCGACACTGGGTAAGCCTTCTAGTTCTCCTGTAAATCCTGTTCTAGTGGCAGACCCCACATGCTCACCCGTGGTCATGCCTGCCGTGTACTATGCTAGCTCGCTGCCTCCTTCCCCGTGTGCATCGCCCTCTGCTGCCCTGCTGCGGTTTGGCACCATCAGGACATTTCTGCAACCTTCCGCGCCCCTGACAGCCAGCCCAGAGGAGACGGGGGGGAGAGTCTCCGCCTTCCTGATGAACTGGGACAGGCCAGACGGAGGTGGGAAATGGACGCTGAGTAGGGACTTGTGAGGCAGGGATCATTGTTTCATGAGTTTTTAATGGCAAACAATTAAATATGCAGAGGCCCCGTTCCCTCCGGACGAGCTGTGCAGCGGAAAGCAATAAATGTTTCATGGTTACTGCATGTCAGATGTGCGCAGAAAAGAATCAAGCCTCTCTGCATCCCATTTGCCAAGCAGTTCACACGGAAAGAGCAAAGAGAATTCGGAGGGAGAGGTGAGTGGCGCCTCGTGTCTGGTTTAGGCTGGGCCAGCGGCTTTCACGCTGGGTTTCTCGTGACCCAGTTGAAGGAACCTGTCGATGCCCGCGGCCCAACATTCTTGTGTCTTGGGTCAGCAGGGGCGGACTTGGTGGATCCCGTTCAGAGGCGCAGTAGAGATTTCCTGCCCGTCCTGGCACTGTGGTGTGCACTGTGCCCTGGAAGCGGCCAGCAGCAGGCCCAGCTCCTAGCTGGAGGAGTGCAAGAGGCTCTGTGCGCTGCTCTTGCCTGCAGGTGCTATCCACCCTTCCCCTCCAGCTCTCATTGGCTCCCTGGCTGCTTCCAGGGTGCAGCGCGGTCCGCAGTGCCGGGACAGGTGGGGAGCTGCCTTAGTACCCCCCACTGGTCACCTGGCTACCGTGCAGCAAAGCCACCCAGTGCCTGGCATTCCGTGACCCAGTCCTGGCTCACAGCCCACAGCTGGACAAGCACTGGGCTCGGCTGTCCTGTTATCACTGCCGCTGAGCAAACCAGCGTCCCTCAGCACCACGGGAGCAACCCCCAAGTGCTGCAGGAGGGTGCACGATGGATTGCAACCCCCGGCTTGATAGAAAAACATTGGCGGGATGATGCGTGCAGTAGGGCTGCCCCGGAACTTGGGAGGCGAAGGAAGCAGCCATTTCCTCCCTGCTCCCGCTGCTGCCCTGACCCCACTAGGGATGTGAACGACAAGTCGACTACCCGATTAGCAAATGCTTATCAGATAGTGGACAGGCTGGTTGAGTACTCGCCTCCCTCCCTCCCTTCCTCCCCCCGCTTGCTGCCTCTATTGGAAAGAGGCAACAAGTGGGGAAAGAGAAGGGGAAGCTTCATAGGGGCAGCATTGCTTGAAGCCTGAGGCCAGACCCTGGACTCCACGTGGTGCTGCCGCTTTGAAATACCGTGTGCAGCCCGGCGCCAGCTGGAGTGTCCCCTGGCTGCACGCAGCGTTTAAAAGCAGCAGCGCCATATGGAGCCCGAGATCAGCAGGGAGTCCCCAGCTGATCCTGGGCTCCATGCGGCGCTGCCACTTTGAAACGCCGCGGGGTGCCCGGCATCAGACTGCATGCAGCGTCTCAAAGCTGCAGCGCCATGTGGAGCCCAGGATCAGCTGGAGTCCCCAGCTGATCCTGGGCTTCAGGTGGCGCTTTTGCCTTTCAAGTGCAGCAACCGCCCATGGGCCACTTCAAAGGTAGAATCGCCCCATCGACTATTCGATTAGTCAACGAGTCGATATTTAACATCCTTAGACCCCACATCCTGATTGTGTCTCTAAGCTGCCAACTCCAATGAAGGCCCTTGCAGGTCGGGGGCTGAGAAAGCGGCACTTTCGGAAGCTGAGCAGGCTCCAGGAGCAGCCCCGTTCCAGAGCCGAGTGCTGTGAAGGCAAGAGGGGGTAGCAACCCCAAGAAGCACCCACTGCAGAACTGGCTCCAGCCTGCTCCCCCTGCAGCCCCTTGGACACTGCACCCAAAGCCTTTCCTTGGTGTCTCTGGTGAGCTAAAGCCCATGAGCCTTTGCAGCTACAAGACCTGTGGGCTGAGTTGTGGGATGTTTTCTTGGCGGACAGAGAGAGGTTGAGACCCAAAGGCCTGCAGGCTGGGGGAGGTTTATAACGACCCAGGGCTGGAATGCGTGAGAGCGGGTGCGAGTGTGGGGGGAGATATCAGGAGTCCAGCAAGGACACCCGTGCTCAGGTTCTGGCTCCGCTGGCTGTCATGTGTCATACGCCTGACGAGGGTATCTCCAGCAGCACAGCCTCCCGATTCTACTGTCACCGCCCCCTCCCCCCTGGCAGGAAAATCAGGCTGCCTGAGCAGCCTCACCCGGCTTTTCTCCCCAGAGGCCGTGCTGGTGTAACTGCCACTGGCGTTAATGACCATGCTGCACGTCCTCTGCAAGCACAGCAAGGTAAATGCACGACAGAGACAGAAAAAAACCTGCCAACATGCTAATGAGTCTTCCAGAGATCCCCCCAACGTGGCTCTGGCGGGTGAGTGCTTCCAGGCGGGCTTTATGGGCCCAAGTTCATAAGAGCCACAACTTCCCACCACAACTGTCATGAACAGTTCAGTCCTTCCTTTATATAGTTAGGGGGGGCTTTGATCAGGAGTTTCCCAGTGCAGGTAGCTGGTAGATCAGAGCTGGGAACATCAGGCCATCAGGCTGGGAACAACAGGGGCCAGATGTGGCCACTAGCTTGCCTGGATCTGGCCTCCGAGGCTTAGGGCCCACCCTGCATTGCGGAGCTTGTGTTGGCACTCAAGCCTCCCCCCGCCACTGTCCCACCATGGGGCTGGAGCACACAAAATCTACTAGGCTCTGGTATGCGAGGGGAACGTGGGGGTGTCTTTTCACTATGCGCAAAAGGGCCAGTGTAGACAGCTCAGATTTGTTTTGCGCAAAAAAGCCCCGATCGCGAAAATGGCGATCGGGGCTTTTTTGCAGAAAAAAGTGAGCAGCATAGTATTTCTGCAGGAAGCACTGATTTCAGACAGTAGGAAGTCAGTGTTGTTGTGGAAATTCAAGCAGCCAGTGTAGAAAGCTGGCAAGTTTTTCCGCAAAAGCTGCTGCTTTTGCATAAAATCTTGCCAGTCTAGACACAGCCTACGTGTATTAGCTAAGAAAAGGAAGAAAGTTATTGAGAGAATAAAGCAGGTAACTTTAATAAATAAAATAATAAAAGGCTATTAGCCAGGGGATAGAAGTGGTGTCCCTGGCCTCTGTTTGTCAGAGGCTGGAGAGGGATGGCAGGAGACAAATCGCTTGATCATTGTCTTCGGTCCACCACCTCTGGGGCAGCTAGTGCTGGCCACTGTCGGCAGACAGGCTACTGGGCTGGAAGGACCTTTGGTCTGACCCAGTACAGCCGCTCTTATGTTCTTAACTGTATTAACAGAGGAGTCATAGTTCGTAAATCCACATAGTACCGAGAATGTAATAAACTTCCAGTTTCCCAAAAGTCTCTCAGGACTTCACCGAATACGGAGATCTCCATCTTCTCGTGGGTATTCTGCCCTGTTGGAATCCAGGGGCGATGGATCATTTTCTGAAAATAGAAAGGGAAAGCTGGCAGTGTCTTTGCCCACATGGGGCTTTTCCTTCAATGGCATGGAGTGAGGAATGCATGTCGGGTCTCTGACCTTAGCTCATCACCACACTGAGCATTTGCTTTGGGATTAGCTCCTCTTCTGATAAAGTCCTCCACCGGCTTGGCCCGTTCGTTCCCGGAGTGTTGACGCTGCGTGTGTGTTAGTGCAGCATGGCAAGAGCTCGCAAGTGGAAACCCTGCAAGGAACTTCCCAGGAGTTCTCCTGAAGAGTAAACACCTGACACACTCTTCTAAACGGTTCCTTTGATCCACACACGTGATTGACCCGAATACGCTCCGAGCGAACCTGGTTAACCAGCGTCACACCAGTTATGGGGCCTTCTTCTGTCCATGGATGAGAATCACGGGCATGAGACGCTCCACTCAGCACTAGTCCGGCACTACCCCCGCCCGGCCGCTCAAGGGATTAGCTTGTCACAGTGACCCCCCTTCCCAGGGTTGTACGCCATCGCCCCTTCGCTCTCGCTGCTCTGCAGCCCGGCCAATCAGCAGTCTCTCCTTCCAGCAGGCTGCATTGGCTTTTCTTCCGCAGTCCTCCCATTCACTGCCACAGGGGCTGCTCTTCAGTCGCTGCTGGGGAGCCCAGACCCCCTCTCTCCTCTGGGCAGAGCTGTCCCATCCATTGGCTGGTTGAGGGCAGCTGCCCTCAGCTCTGCACTTTGGGGGGCCCAGGGTACCTGGGGGATTAGCAGGAGGCCTGGTGCTGGCAGCAGGGGTTGGGCCTGCCCCTGCACTCACTAGAGGTAGGAAGTGCAGCGCCCCACCCCAGCGACGCAGCTGGGAGCCAGGGGAGCAGGCTGGGCTGGGCTGCTCTGCTTCCCCTGCTGCAGCGAGTGCAGGGCCAGGCCCAACCCCTGCTACCAGTGCTGGGCCCCTGCAAACCGCCCAGGCTGCATCGCTCAGGGAGGGGGTTTGGGCAAAGTGGTGCAGTCGGGGCCGGGGCAAGGCGTGGAGTGTTCGCAGGGGAGGGGTGGGACGATGTGAGACGGGGCCTGCAGCAGAGGTGGCGTCCCCTCCCCCTCCATTGCTGGGACCAGCAGCTCCAAACCCTTCTCTCGGGGAGCAACTTCTGCCCACCTGTTGCCAGATTCCTGGCTTTACGGGCCCTGGCCAGCTGAGCCCGCCTGCAACTCATTCCTCGCTCCCTGGCTCGTCTTCCCGGTGCAGCCTGTGATGCTAAGAGGCCGACCTGGCCACCTTAATCCCTTCCAGGTCTGTGTGGGGTGAGGCGGGGTCCGGTGCATGGGGCACAGCAAGACCTAGCCACAAGGGCATGAGCACCAAGCAGCAGCCCGTGCTGAGATCAACAGGTGCTGCGGGGAGTCTGTACACACGGCGGCAGAAAATGCCTCTTGTCATTGCAGCTGAAATCCTGCCGTAATAGGCTTGTGCTAGGGCAATAAAACGTTTCTCTCCGTGGCCCCCAGTAGCTTCTGGAGCATCAATACCCACGGGAATAGCTGGCTGTATTTGCAGCATGAATCGTACAGGGAGAAAAGGTGCCCAGCAGATCTTGCATGATAAATCCCCCACAATCTTTTAGGGCTTTGTTCCTAGGTGACTAGTTTATTGGAAAGACATTGGCTCCAAGAGGGCCTGGAGAAACTGCTGTTGTACAGCGTAGACTCACTTAGCTTAGCCGAGTTCCCCCGCGTAGGCCCCCACAGCCAAAATATTTATGGTGTCAACATTCGGCTGGGTCCTGACTTCCTTATAGCCCAGCCCTGCCCTCCGCCTCCAGTGAAAACTCCCACGCTTTGCAGAACTGGAGGAGCACCCAGAGCGCCAGTTGTGGGGGGCAGGGGTCACAGAAGGAGTACTCCTCTCAGGGCATTTGGCTGTGGGAGCAGGGAGAGCCCACAGTCCACAAATGGCGCACTACCCGAGGGCTTTCCGGGGAGAAGCTGGGGGAAGGTACGGAGGGAAAACAGGTGTGTGTGTGGGGGGGGGGGGCGGGGGGAGGGCAGGGGCCTGTCAGGTTTGCCAGCTCACAGAGCTGTCACTCAATAGGTGTTGCCCTTCTGCCGACTGTTGGTGGTACAGTGTTAAGAGGCTCTCCAGGTCTGGATGTCAAAATATTCCATTAATGGTAATTATCATAAGATCAGGAGTTCAGACAAGTGAAAACATGTTAGCTTGTTGCTCGTGCAACAGGATCAAGGTGGGAGAGGCTGGCTGAAGCCGAGGAGCCGAGTGTCTCTAACCTGAGCCCCTCCATTAGTAACACTCTTATTTGCTGGGTGCCCTCGGTGTTCTCAGCACAGTACAACACAGGGAGGAAGACACAATTCCGGGCCCAAGGAGCTTTGGGAGATCGGGTGCTTCTGTAAGTCGACAGACTTGCAGCGTGGCTGCAGCGTGCGCTGGGGTTGAGCACAAGGTTATCCCCTTATACCAGTGCTCCTTTGTGGGTGCCTGCGGGGGGCATGGTGGTGGGGAGTGCATTTTAAAAAGAAGCAAGAACATCCGAAGCTGCGCTGCAGCATGACCTCGCTGGTAATCTCAGCTCGCCCTTGTGCTCATGTGGCCCGCTGGGGAGTGCAGAAGTGCCTGGATAAGGGTAAATTATCGGAGCCAGCATTATTTAGTTAATAGTAACAAGAATAAGTCAATAACTTTTCCTGTGACACCTCTCACCGCAAAGCATGCCACATCGGGGCAGTGATACATTTAGGCTACGTCTACACTGGCAGCTTCTTGCACAAGAACTCTTTTGCGGAAGAGTTCTTGTGCAAAAACTCTTCCAGAAGAAAGCGTCTACACTGGCAAGTGCTTTTGCGCAAGAGCATCCATGCCAGTGTAGACGCTCTCTTGCGCAAGAAAGCTCCGATGACCATTTTAACCATAGGGCTTTCTTGCGCAAGAAATTCATGTTGCCTGTCTACACTGGCCTCTTGCACAAGAACAGTTGCACTAGAGGGCTTATTCCTGAGCGGGAGCATCACAGTTCTTGTGCAAGAAGCCCTGATTTTATACAGTAGAACATCAGTTTACTTGCACAAGAACACACGGCTAGTATAGACAGGCAGCACGTTTTTGCGCAAGAGCAGCCGCTTTGGCACAAGATCGCGTCAGTGTAGACACAGCCCCTATGTTACTGAATGGAGTCCTGGAACCCGGTTGTTGTTTGTCAATAAACAGTAATGCAACACAAGCAGTTAACACATGGCTGCTTACTCTCATGCAGAGTCGTAACTGGACTTTTCAATCAATAGTAATTTCAAGTGGGACTTAAGGAGGCAGAATGCAGTTACCCACAGCAGGGTGTAACGAGCAGGACAGAGTAAAACATCTCTTGCCTGTCAAAACGTCTCATGGGATCCTTAATGAGTCCAAGCAGTCAGATGGCTGGTTTTATAGCTCACCAGAAAATAAAGCAGCTGCAGCACCAGCCTGCAAACAGCATCTGGGGCATCTACTGCTGAATAGAAGAAAACCAGTCACTTTGGTGGTTCAGAGCAAACCCCATTTCCATTGCTTTTTGGTGGTGTAATGCCAGGCATGAATTTAGTCCCAGGAGTTTAGGTGCTCTGGGATGATCTGTGAGCAGGGCCCTTCTGGGATTTTGTATTAACCTGGCATTTGGGGCCAGTCAAAAGATAAATGAAATAGATTGATCATAAAATACTAGACGTCATTCTTAACCGGTAACATCTATCTCACGGACTCTGACCATGCCGCTGTAATGGCTAGGGGATTTCAGTAGTTCTTCAATTGGATGTAACTGTTTGTAAGTGGAGAACACAGCCTGATTTTCTCAGGTAGAAAGGCCTGTTTCACAGCTCTATGAATGCTGCATTCAGAACTTCCCACTACCACTATATTAGTCCTTGGGTTTTCTCCATATTATCATAATTGCAGTCAGAAGCCGCAAATCACATCAGGGCTCTCCTGTGCTTGTGTGCTGTACAAATACTTAGGAAGAGACAGGCTCTGCCTAAAAGTGCTTACAATCTAATGTAAAGTTGTGAACATTATACATCAGCCATACACATTTAAAAGCAACAATCACAGATACATTTCTCCCCCAGATCTTACAGCCAAGAGCAAGGTGAAAGGTGGCCTTTTACACAAAAGGGTCAAAGTTTGTTTGGAGTGTTTCCATTAAATTAAAAAAAACAAGTGGAAACAGTTTTATTAAACAAATAAACATTCTCGAGCAATGTTTGCAACACAAACACTGCTGCTTTGTGCAAGCACATTGTGCAAAGCCACCTCCTCTGTCGGTGACCAGGCAGAAGACCGTGTCCCTGCCTGTCGGACTTGGCCACTGTGCTTCTGTGGTGTCTAGTCTTGACCATTGTAGATCTTTGGATGGAGTCCTATGCCCTAGCAAAACTACAGCTAGCTCAGAAAGCAAGTAGCTCACCTGCTTGCCAATGCGTGTTGCTGACTGTACATCTTCCTGCTGCGTATGCTGATTCCTCGCTCAGCACAGAGTCTACTTGAAGGTCTCCGGAGAGGGGGATCTGGCTGCCTAATAGAACAATTCTTCCTCTACAGCTCCGAGACTGTCAACCCCAAGTCTTCAACTATCATGAGTCAGTCCCCCACCCCCAAACTAATGAAAAGGTTGAAAAATATCTGAGTTTAAAAAAGGAATTTTTGTTTTGCCTTCTGGTTTTTGAGCCCATAGAAATCATCTTTGCAAGCTTTTGTCCTTGTTGCATTCAGAGCTAAATGCCAACCTCACCTCTTCAGTGAAGCCTTCCTCCCTCTCAGGCTTTTATATTTGAGTCCCCTCTTGCTCTTAAACATTTTAATCCTGCTTCTTACCAGCAGGGAAGGAAGAAATATTGTTACCAGTATTTTACTTTTGGTTGATACTCTGCTATTATGGGGAAAAGTGCCAATATAAGGCAGATATTTCAAGAGAACCGGCCAGTGATAAGGGCTAAAAAACAAATGTGAAATTAATTAGTCTAGTTTCACTGTCCCAAACTGCTCTCATTTAACTGTTAGCGGGAGCACTAGGGCTAACTCCCGTACTGCAGGAGCACGTGAAAAATGAAGTGATCTCTAAGGGCTTGTCTACACTGGGAACTTTTTGCTACAAATTTAATCTCTTACTGCTCCCAGAGATTGGGGCAGTGGGTGGGACGAGCGTAGGTAAAATGTGCATTTTCAAAGCTCTGTGTTGGAGACCTGCTCTGAACAGAGCTGGATGATACAGTGCTCCAACCCCTGAGGCTGGATAGGGCTGTCCAGGCTAGTCCCTCCATTGCTACAACCAAAGGAGCAGAAAGGGTGAAGCATCAAAGAGAAAATCTAGTAGGCACTTGCCTGGGGCCTTATTAATGGATTTCAAAGTCACCGTATTATTTCAAACCAATTTCAAAAGCCAGCTCCACGGGAAACTACAGAACTTAATTTCAGTTCCAGGTTTGATTCCTACAACAGTCTCAACAAAGACATTGGCGGGATGGCCGGCTGTACTCCACATCCTAAGGACAAACAAACAAAGAGAGTACTTAGCACTTTTATCAGCTTCATTTAGCATGGACAGGCTAATTGATCATTTCTTTCCCTTTCCTCTCCCCCCCCCCCATCTGCTCTCTGTGCTGTTTATTTGAAAACTGCACCCACCCCTTGAACTCCGTTCAGCTGAAGAAGTGGCTTGTGCCCCCGGAAGCTCACGATGCCCGTCTACGTGTTTGTGTTAGTCCCTAAGGTGCCGCAAAGGGCCCAGGAAAGCTCAGCACCCAATAAACCCCCTTGCTGGTCCCTATGGTGCTACCTGGTCCGGTTTGTTTTCTAACGTGTCCCCAGTTGGACCCAGGGGGCCCCGCTGACGGGGCCGAGGGGCGGCCTGGCCCGTTGTCTGTCTCAGGGGCGCGTGTGCTGAGCGCCTGACACCGGCCCGCCCGCAGGGCGCTGTGCCTAGAGCGGGGGGGGGCACTGACCCCCCCGGAGCCTGGGGACTTTGTGCGCTCCGGTCCCGGGGGGGGGGGGGTAAAGCACCAGCGCGAGCGCCCCAATGCTGGGGGGGGCTGAGCCTTAGGGGCTGGGGCGGCACCGCCGCGCCTCGCTCCGCCCCCCCCCCCCGGGCTGCCACCTGTCCCGGCAGGCGGCGCGGCGGGGGCGGGGCCTGGCCGGGTGTGGCTCCGCCCCCTGGGCAGGACCCGGATATGCCCCCCCCCGCCGCGCTGAGCCTCTGCGCCTGCCGTAGGCAGCTGAGCCAGCCCGGAAGCGGCCGGCTCCAGAGCAGCCCCGGGCGCAGGGATGGCTCCGGACCCCTGGTGAGCGGCGGGGGCGGGGGGTTGTGGGGCCCGGACCCCCCCCGTTCGGGGCCCATTGCGGGGGGAGCCCCCCCGGCATGCGGGGCCCCCGCGGCCTCGGCTCCCGCTTCGCGCCTCAGGGCGGCGCGCCCGGGGGGAGGGGGCTCCTGCGGGCGGTGAACGGGGCCGCCCCCGCCCCGTGTGCGCCGAGCCCGGGAGTCCCCCCCCCCCGCCACTCCGCGTTGCTCGTCTCCGCCTCGCCGGTTCCGACCCGGCCCCCCCCGGGCCGGGGAGCGGGAGGCCGGGCCCGACCTGGGCAGACGCGCGCGGCTCCTGAAGGGGCGCCGGGTCCGGTACCGGCAGAGTCTGCGGGGAGCCCGGCACGTGACTGGACACGAGCCCGTTCCCCTCTGGCTGCCGCTGTCCGCAGGTACCGCACAGAACAGACAAACCCGCCCGCTCCTGCCCGTGGCTCCCCTCCCCAGGGGTGCGAACCGCGCAGAGCCCGCTCCTCCCCCGCACGCCCAGCCTGGTGTTGGATGGCCCCGAGGTGCGTGCCTTGAGGCAGGCATTTTGCAGCCTGTTCACTTGGACCCTGCGCTGCATCCTGGTCCTGGCTCCTTTCCCTTCTGCATCTGCGGACATGCTGATCATGGCTGGACGGCCTCCTCTCCCCAAATGCTGGTGGGGTCTAGCACCTTGGCATGGCTCTAAGCAGGGATCTCCTGATGCACGGAGCAGGCATGGCCAGCTAGAGGGGTGTGCTGAGAACATACTACCCCAGCAAACAGGAAGGAGACTTTACATTTTCAAAAAACCCTGCAAGGGCGTGTCCTGGCCGTCTGAGCAGGGCAGCAAAGTTCAAACATGACTAGAGAGGCCAGAACAGGCCTGCTGGGAAGGGTGCTGGGGACCAGTACTAACTACACAAGTACATCACCACTTAAATCCTGTGCTGAGAGGTACATTCACTGGTCCTGTGCTTTCATATCGTCCCTGTGATGGGCCTATTAGAAATCCCTGGGGAGATAGGGGTTGGGTGTCACTATAGTATGTTTGCATTTAGTAACTTGCTGAACTCTCTCTGAGGCTTGTAGCAGGCGTGTAATCCCCCTCTGTCCTGGGATCTGTAGTAATTCTGACTGTTTGACATGACACCACCTAGCCTGTGTGTAATCCTAGATTGTCGGAAGCACTCCTACCAGTATGTTGGTTTTGGTTTTAAGCAGGCCTGTTTCTTGCATCTGCTTTGTGTTTAGCTTTATCCTAATATTTCAAGGACTGAGTGGTTTTTTTGAGTAATAAACTCCCTAAACTGTGGGTGGGCAATAATTTTCTCAGTGGGGCCACACCATGAATTTTGGTAAGTTGTCACAGACCACATGTTTCTACTCTCTTAATGAAATTACCTCACCATCTATTGTTGAAAGACCCCATTATGCGCTTCATGCACCAGAGCAATTACACTTAGTTACCTGAATACACGTGTATCCAAAGCTTGTCTTACAGTTTGCAATATAAATTGCCTTCTAATAACACTAATGCTAAACTTTTACTTACAGCTTCTGTTCATTAGTAAAATTAAGTGTAAACGAAAAAAGGAAATTTTGTGAAGAAGAGAATCTCTAATGGGCATTAACAAGGGAGGTGAAGTCAGCTGTTATCCAGGGCAAGGTTGGGGGGATCCCGGAAAGGATGATGCCTTAGTAGGAAGGGTGGGGGTGCTAGCCTTCCCCAGCCAGTTCTTCAGTGCCTCCTGCCCTCTGGTGGCAATTTAAAGGGCCTGGTGCTCCAGCCCTTGCCATGGTAGCAGCCAAAGTAGTTTCTTCAATTGCCAAGAGTCAGGTGGGCTGGACAGAAATGTCAGACGGTCTATATTTTGCCCATCCCTGCCCTAAACCCTTGATTGAGAGAAGAGACTCAAACCAAGATTCTCGACACAGAGATGACTGGAGAGAATTATCTTAGCTATCTGAAAACATTCTGTTTACAGGCTGTCGATGTACGATTCCACCTGTTACATTGCACAAGAGATTGCTGAAAAAATCCAGGAACGTAACCGATGTCAAAGAAATGGTGAAAATTCAACTAAGGTATCCTATGTTCCTGAAAGAGCTAGTATTTGTAAACATCTCTTTTAATTTAGGTTTTCTAGTTAATTCTATAAAAATTGGGTACCTTTCTGGAAGAGAAGGCAATTCAGTATTTTTCACCCACTCAGTATACACGAAGGCCTGTCAAGATGTAAGCACATGCACAGTTTTACAGACTCAAAGGGGAAGTTAGCTTGTGGTTTATTTTGCGTTGTGTGTCGCTTCATTACCTATTCTTACTATTCTGTGTGTGTTAAATGTTAAGCAAATAAAGCGTTGGCATCCCAAAGAAATTGGCTGTGTCTAGACTGGCAAGTTTTTCCGCAAAATCATCTGCTTTTGCGGAAAAACTTGCCAGCTGTCTACACTGGTCACTTGAATTTCCGCAAAAGCACTGACGATCTCATGTAAGATTGTCAGTGCTTTTGCAGAAATACTATGCTGCTCCCGTTTGGGCAAAAGTCTTTTCCGAAAAACTTTTGCGCAAAAGGGCCAGTGTAGACAGCAGAGATTTTTTTCCCGCAAAACAGCCCTGATCGTGAAAATGGCAATCGGGGCTTTTTTGCGGAAAAGCGCGTCTAGATTGGCCACAGACGCTTTTCCGCAAAAAGCGCTTTTGCGGAAAAGCGTCCTGCCAATCTAGACGCGCTTTTCCTAAAATGCTTTTAACGGAAAACTTTTCCATTAAAAGCATTTCTGGAAAATCATGCCAGTCTAGACGTAGCCATTGAGTCAAGCTGAGTGAATGCCTTTTACTCTCCTTTCCTTGCCGGCATCATACTGCACTGCTGTTTGCGATGAGAGCCCGGCTTGTTCTTTGTGTGGCGTGAGAGCTGAGCTCCGTGTGGTGTTGACATGCGTGCCAGAGGGACGGTTCTGTGAACTGCCAATGTCCTTAGCATGCTAGTGGTCTGGCGGTTGCTTCACTTATTCAGAACAGACCTGGCCCTGCAAGATGTGTGCACCCAGCAGTATCGTTGGCAGCAGACTGGGCACCAGTGGGGGCCCGCTGAGTGTTGTGCTTTGGGGTCTGGAATTCGTGGCAGGCCTGGGCTCAGGGTGTGTGTGTGTGTGTGTGTGTGTCTGCATGCGCGGATTCTTAGCCGGAGTTAGGATGTGGGAGGCACAGGGCTAGGGGCTTGGGGTGCTAATCTGGGCAGATTCCCTGCGGTGGTGCAGGCAGGCAGGTGGGCAGCCAGGAGACTGGAGTGGGCTAGGGCTGCATCGCTCCGCTCCCACCAGCCAGTGAGTGTGGAGGAACCAATTTCCTGCTGCCACTGCTAGGCCTCCATGAGCCTCCTAAGCCATGTCGCTTGAGGGGACTTGAAGGAAGAGGGCGGAGTAGGGGGGAGGCAGAGCAGGGCTGGGGCTAGGCTGGAGGGGGATTGGCCCAGTCCTCCCCTCGGCTAAAGTTGGCATGAGGAGGTGGCTTGTTGGGGCGGCAGTCATGTGGCTGGTGCCCTGCCCTTCCTCCCCTCCTGTGTCACTCCACACTGGTCACCCTGTATATAAAGCTAGGCATGTGCATATATCTTTGCAGGATTGGACCTTCCACTTTAAGTTAACTCGAGTTCTTAAGAATGAGCAATAAGAAAACCAATGTAATTAGTTGTGTTCTTATGCTTGATTACTGTATGGATGGGCTTCAGACCCAAAAGGGGAGCTAGAAGTGGAATATGGAGGTCAGTAATTAAAGCAAAAGGGCATAACAGAAGATTGGCCAGACTGGGTCAGACCAAAGATCCATCTAGCCCAGTGTCCTGTCTGCCGACAGTGGCCAATGCCAGGTGCTCCAGAGGGGGTGACCAGAACAGGGAATCATCCAAAGCCTGTAAGCAGTTCTCTCTAATTGGTGTCTGGCGTAGGACAGTAGATTGCCCCTTGGGATGTCCTGGAAATGGAATTTTAGGGCTTTATTGAAACAGGAGACTTTGACCAGCGTAGCTGATTTCTTGTCCTTTGAAAGCACAGTCCTTGGGTTTCCTAGCCAAGTGAGGGAGGGGGAGAAACACCCTCCAAGAGAGAGCTCTCATGAAATAATAATGACAAAGAAGCTTAGGCTATGGCTACCCTACAGGTTGGGTCAATATAGTGTGTATCGCTCAGGGTGTGAATAAGCCCACCCCAAGTGATGTAAGTTACACCGACCTTCGCACAGGTGTGGACAGAGCTTGGATGGAGCACTTCATCCTCTCATTCAACATGACAGTCTGATTAAAAATGATACACTAAAAAGGGCTGCACCTGTGTTGTCTCGGTTGTCTGGTCTTGTAAGCTTTGTATCCTGTATATTATGAAAACATTCCACAGTCGGTTACAATGATTCTCTGAAGATATTTTTCCGTGTTTTGTGTGTTAATGGAGCGAGAGGAATTTGCTCTCAGAACAGTGAAAGATAAGTGTTGGCGGTGTTTGGCTGCTTTAAACAAATTTCCTGCAGTGGGATATTTGTTCTGATCACAAGAACTCACTTCGAGAAACGCCAGGCTCATCAATTGTATTTGCTGTGACTAGGGAAAGTTGTAGTAGAGAAGGTGGATTCAGGCGCCTGAGTCAATGAAGCACTTCTGGAATTGCCCAATCACCTCTGTGCTGAAACCAAGTACAGCTGGTTACAAGAATTGCCTGTCACGGGGAAGTGCATGTAGCCTTTCTTTGAGTAATCGTCCACAGTACAGTTCTTGCCTTGTAAGCAAGAGGCCCTTCTCGACCCGTGCAAGCCTGTCACTTGGGTGATTGCCGAATCTAGTTTGCAATATATGCTTTTCCTCTCGTTCGCTGAATCAAAGGGTATGTCTACACTCGTATTCTCTTTCGAGAGAGGGATGCAAATGCAACTGAGCGAAATTGCAAATGAAGCGCGGATTTGAATTTCCTGCGTTTCATTTGCATATTCGCGTTATGCTGCTATTTTGAAATAGCGCTATTTCAAAAAAAGGCTGTCTAGACGCGGTTATTTGGAAAGGAAACCCTTCTTTCGAAATAACCCTTATTCCTCCTACAACGAGGTTTACCAGTTATTTCAGAAGAAGGGTTTTCTTTCGAAATAACCGTGTTTAGACAGCGTTTCTTTTTTCGAAATAGTGCTATTTCGAAATAGTGCCATAACGTGAATATGCAAGTGAAGCGTGGGAAATTCAAATCTGCGCTTCAATTGAGATTTCGCTCTGCTGCTTTTCCATCCCTTTCTCGAAAGAAGGTGCAAGTGTAGACATACCCAAAGAGAACAGTGCTCAAGGAAAAACAAGTGGAGGAAAAATGTAGATTTTCTACAGAATAAAAGTGAAAAGGGTGAGAGAACTCCAAGGGCGCCAGAACATTGCAAGAGTGTTCACTCGCGTGGAAGAGAATAACTTTTTTATTATGTTTACAGTAAAAAAAGAGAAATCTAAGAACCTTATGCGAGCAACAAGAATATGAATTATCAGAGAGTCTAGGAGTCAAGGATGGGCAAAGATGGTAAACAAGTGTCGGGCAATAACACTAAATAGAGATGAAATCAGAGAAGAAATCCACTGGAGAAGTAGAGAGAACCACCGGGAGGGATCTCTGAACCTCTAACAGTAACCTTCACTAAAATGTAGGAGCCAGTAGGTCTCTGCCACAGAAAAAGCAGAGATCCATATTTCCCTGAAGAAGTGGAATAAAGAACTAGAAAATTAATGGACAATAGCAAAATATTCCAGCACATTGAATGAATTTATGGGCATTTGGCAGAAAAATCTCATAGCGTGAGTTCTCTAAAATAACTAGTTGCAAAATCAAGGTTGAAATCTAATTGTTTTGTAAACAAATCCCAAACAGCACTGCTTGTATGTAGCAGCACATCTGTTGTTCTCAGTGCAGGCTCCTCTCGGTGTCGGAAGGAATCCTCGCGTGATGTGCAGTGTGGTTTGTAGTGTTCTGCGGTGTCATTTGAATATGGCTGTTTGTATGACTAACCTGGTCTTTGTTTTCCCTTCAGCTTAATGTGACAATCCGGTCATTGTTGCAGAATCTCAAGGAAAAGATTGACCAGCTGAAGGACTTACTGCTTCGCTCTATATCAACACGTCAGATGTATCCATGTAAATAGTATCATGCTGTGTTTTCTAGTATCCTGGGAGTGGGTGGAAAAACAGACTCTTTTGGGAAGGAAGCTGCAGTTAACTCTCTCCTCCCGCCTCCCCTTCCCCCCAACTCTAGGAGGCCCAACTACTAAAATGTTGCCTGCAATCTTGACTTCTGACTCATTTTGTAGTGTTGGAGTGATTGTGCTGGTACAACTCCAGTGCGTGATCCGCTCTGAAACACTGGCTGCTCTGAGGCTCATTTGGAGAGACAACTGGGCTGTGTGTTTTCTTAAGCTTCTCGCAGTTCAGTTGTAAAAGAAGTTGCAGGTCGGCTGTGCTCAGGGTGTGATCCCACGGCCGTGCACGAAGCCTGTGCCCAAAATTGGAACTCCTTCCATAGATGGTATGGAGGGAAATAGGGCTGCTGGATAGCGGGCATGGCTGTCTCCATAGGGGGACTCCACAGAAATCCTGGTCAAGTACAGCACTGTTGATGTTTTCTGCTCTTTTGGCTGCAAGAGTTGGCTAGAGATAGGATGTGTAACTTCTTCCCCATTCATGTCCTGATCTACTCGCTCCTGCACGTGGCTGGAAAAGCAGCCTGATAGCATTCCTGTGAGTCTGACAATCTCTGGCACCAGTCCAGCTGACCCAAAATAGAGACACGTGGCCAAATTCAAGTGGGGGGGGAGAGGGCAGGGGGTGGAGTAAATTGGCTCTCGGTTGTCATAGAGTGGGTCACTTGTTTAGCTCCTGCTATGACCAATTAAATATCCGGCCTACATTTTCATAAATGAGTAGTGATTTTCATGGAGTGCTCTAATGCTCATAAACACTGAACACTGAGAATCTGAAAATCTGATCCATTCAGGGTGCCTCAAAGTGGTCACCCCGTGCACTTAAAGTCAACTGCCAGCTGACTCTAAATGCAGCGCTCCCTTGCAGGGCGGGGGTAGAGACCCCGTGTCTCCCTTGAAGAGCTACTACAATCCTAGTGTAATACGAGAAACAGCAAGGGTGCTCATTTGTCGCAAGGTAGGATGAAATTATCGGTCTTGAATGAAGAAGAAAAGATTTGAAATTGA
Source organism: Pelodiscus sinensis (assembly GCF_052426305.1). Lineage (NCBI taxonomy): Eukaryota > Metazoa > Chordata > Testudines > Trionychidae > Pelodiscus > Pelodiscus sinensis. Next base: position 28,089,323 of record NC_143071.1, read on the forward strand.
CAATTACCTTTACGTTCTGGAAAAAAAACTTAAACAATGAGAGGTCATGTAGCACCTTAGAGACTAGTATCGTGAGCTTTTGTGGGCACAGATGCAGGAGTGAGTTGTGCCCACGGAAGCTCAAGATACTAGCTATATATTTTTTTGTTAGTCTCTTAAGGTGCTACAGAGCCACTCGTGTGTTAATGTTTTTTCAGATACAGATTAACACAGCTAACCCTCTGAGACTTTACTTTCTGGAACATTCTCCTAACATCATTCAAAAGTCTGGTACTTGTTGAAGTCCTACTAAGCTCTTGGCTGTATTGACAGTGAGATTCACAAGTTATTTATGCTTTGTGTTCAAAATGTTTTACCTTTTTTATCTTGACATCATTGGCTTCTCCTTGTTCCTTAATTCTCAGGGAGTAATTGCTAGTGCCAGATTGTCCTTCTGTTTTTTTTGTGTGCCTCTGTGTTGTCCAGTCTGTCTGTTTCATGTCTCCCGTGTGCTCATAGCCAGGAGCCATTTGAAGGCACCTTACTTGCAAGCTGGTTTATGATGGTCATGAAAGTGATCCATTGGCCTTGGGCGTATTGGACCCTCGTATTCACATTTGATTCGGGAGTGTAGGATTTGAGATGTGTATTTAGCCGCAACAAGCCAGCAGTTTTCATTGGAACTTGAACTTTGAGAATGTTGCACTGAATGCAGGGATACGAGTATCCTTCCATTTGAGAATATCACTTGGGAGCAGATACATGGCACTGCTATGTAAGAAAGCAAATAGGAATCATTCTGCTCAAATTACAACTCAAATTACAAGCCATGCACCTGCTCAAATTACAACTCTGCTTCGAGAGAGGGCACTAAGCCCCCTTAAAATGGGTGTCACTGAGTTGATAAAATTTAAAAAATTGAAGCGCAGCAGCATTCTCAGAAATGTTACATTCTAAGGCTATGAATTAATTGAGTCATTTTCTTCAAAAGCAGCAAGTCCTCCTTCAGCTGCTACTGGGGAGCGCGAGTGCTATAATTCTGTAAATGGAAGCATCCTTTAAATAACGTCTTTTGCTGACCAGCTAGTGAGCTAGGGAGGGACTAGGGTCTGTATCATCACCTGGTAAAATAGTCAACATACTGAGAGCTTTGCTGAATCAAACTGACCAACTGGATGGGGTTGGTGGGTTGGTGGTGGTGATTTTGTAGTAGCACTTAAAATGTGCTATGTACTGGGCAGGTGTAGGAAGACTCATTCTTTGTTCTGTTAAACTTAAACTCTCTACGTCTTGTTTTTGCATGCGGACTAAATTGTAGAACAAATCATATGCTTAGTGATTTTTGATTTTTTTGGGGGGCATTTACTGCTCTCAATTTTTACATTAATTCAGTGTGCAAAAAAACCCAAACTCCCCCCTGTCCCCGTCAGTTTGTGCTCTCTGGATCACTTTCTCAAGGCAAATCATGATTTCTTCTTTCTTTAAGGTATTGTAAATTGCAGAAATGGGTTTATGCTAGAGGCCTTTTGGTAAAGTGGCGGTGACCCCCTGTGTTTTATAGTTAAGTTGTGAAGACGATGCTATACTAATTTATGCCTCTTGCTTTTAAAAGCCATGCAGCCCGACTGTCTTATCAATGAAGAGTGTTTATAAATCTTTGTCAAGTGAAAAGGGGTGTGCTTTTAGGGCGATGTCTACTTTAATCTCTTGCTCTTTACAAATACTTTTTTCCTGACTGGCTTCGATATTGCACTAAGAGGTGACTTATGAGAGCGATGCTTTTAACGTTGGAAATATAACTTTTAAATATGCTTTTATTTCTGAGATTGGCCCTTAACCTGCCTCTAGAACGCAGCTGGAGGGGGACAGAAGGCAAAACTTAGTGGATGACCTTCTCACGCGGCAGAGACAACTTCAAGCATCTTATAAGAATGATGGCACAGAGCCGGATGTGATAAGGTACGATACCTCAGTTTAAAGGAGCAGCGTGATGGGGTGTGTGTTTTGAATGTGTCTCTGAAGACAGCACAGTAAAAGCTTTTCTTGCTTTCATTTTTATTTACATGTAGCTAATTTCAGCTTTGCCATTTGATGGGAAGTGTGATTTTAATATCTACATGACTACAACTCCACTGCACACATGCATTGTTTAGTGTCAGTATAATAGTTGCCAGCTTGGTGTGTGGGAAGGACAAAGGGTTAATTGTCTTTAAGGAGGAGATGGGCTATGTCTGTTAGGTCTTTTCTCTCTCTCATTTTGTGATCTAGTAGAGTCTATGCCAGTCTCTTAAACGAGCGGCACAAACTGGATTTAGTTTAACGAACGGTGCTAAGATTGATTGAACGTTAGGTTTAACCCTCAACAGCTCCCCATATTTTTGTGAGAAGTGGAAGGTGCGGCTGCCGGGAGCAGATTCCGGCTGTTCTGTACCCCTGGCAAACGGTCTGTAGGGCAGCGTAAGTGTGATTATGAATCTGTGCAGTGTTACCTGCTGTGGCATACTTGCCTGGAGAAGCTCCCCGAAGGAATAGCTCTGATCTGGAGACCCTTCTTTGAGAGACCGGGTGGGTGAGGTCACATACTTGCTTTCAAGTTGCCACAGAGCTCTTCTTTGTCACTATAGCCTGATCTCCTGGCTGCTACGTTGACTTCAAACGCGCTGTTATCATTATGCCATTATACGGAAGCACTAGGTTCCTCCTTGAATTATTGGCATGACACCATATTTCGATTCCTTCGCAGACAGGAGGAATACCAGCCCCTCAGTAGCCAGGTGGGCAAGGGGGTGCTGGCTCTGCTCCCAGGGACGTGGCTTCATTGCCCAGCAAAGCCGCCTCCTCGGGCACCACAGCGGCCCTGCTCCCAGAGAGGCGTCGCTTTGGGCTCATTATACTGCAGAGCCCGCAGCGTGGGTAGCGGGTAACCACTGAACTTTTGAGCAGTTACACAGTTAACCTGTGACGTGGTTTTTAACCTCCCTAGTTCAGATCATAGAAATAAGGAAAATATGGTTAATTAGGTACAAGGTGCAGGAAATAACTGGTTACTGAGACAGTTCTCAGAGCACCCAGGACTGTGAGTCACCTTGTTACCTCCTGTTTCCAGTGGGAAGGAGTCTGTTGACTTGTCTCTGGGGATCTGCTGCCTGACACCCCTGGATTCCCACTTCTGGGCTGTGCCAGTCCTAAGTCTATCTTCCAGGTTAGCAGTGAGACATGCCAACCCTAGATCCCTTTGCATTATTCCCTTGGGATATCCAGCCCCTGTCACGGCTGACTCTCAGCATTTACCCATCCTCTGCAGTGTGTCCCAGCTTGCCAGTTTTATTTCAGACCTCCGCTCTTGGGGCCACACGGCACTTGGGAGTGCTTACTCTATTATAAGCGTATTGAGGGAAGATCAGAGACTTGCCTAGAAATGAGCGAAAGTGATGACAGCAATACAACCCGCAGCAATACCTCCCTAATTTCATCCAAAAGGAAACTATAAATGTGGACTTGGCCTTTTGCTTACCAATGGTTATCTTTATTAGCTAATAAAGTAACACTCTCCCCAGAGATCAGTCCAGTGTGGAGCTGGCTCATTTCACAAGAACAAGGATCCAAACATCACTGGAAGCCCCCTGCTCCTTAAGGGGATTCCTCGGGATGCAGAGTCCCCTTCCCTATACTGCTATCCTGGAACACTCTTCTGTCCATATTCCTAGCCTGGGGATCTCCTGCCTGCTGTCACGGTCCTTTCCACTTCCAAAGGGTTTGCTCACTTGCACGTGTCCCGGATGATTTTGCACTGACTGTTCTGGGATGAGGCAAGGGTAGACTATTCACGGCTTCCAAGGCCAGAAGGGACAAATATGATCGTCTAGTCTGATCTCTTGTATAACGCAGGCCAGAGAACTGCCCTCCAATAATTCCCAGAGCAGAGCTTTTAGCAAAACATCCAGTCGTGATTTAAACATTCTGTGATGGAGACTCCGCCATGAACTTGGGCCGGTTGTTCCAATAGTTCATTGTACATCTGTTTACAAATGTACATCTTATTTCTTTGGACTTTGTCTAGCTTCACGTTTCAGTCATTGGCTCATGTCAGACCTTTCTCTGCTTGATAGAAGAACCCACTATCCAATATTTATTCCCCATGTAGCTATTTACAGATTGCAGTCAAACTACTTGCTAACCTTCTCTTTGTTGAGCTACATAGATGGAGCTTCTTGTGCATATCACCACAAGGCCAGTTGTCTATTCCTTCGATCACTCTTGTGGCTCTTTGTGACGTAGTGGGGGTACCTGGCTGGTTTCTATGCTGCTGGCTCTGGGGTAACCCCCACTGGATGCCATGGGTACCATGACCCAGCAAAACAGGATGAGTCACTATGCAAACCAGTATGGCCAGACACCCCCCATGGAGAGGAACAAAGGAAGGTGGAAGGCTGCCCTGGCTGGGGGGCAGGGCTGGAAGAGAGGGAGTTAGTTGCTGGCTGGAAGCATGGAAGAGACAGCCTAGGGAAAGGGGCTGGAGTTTAGGGGCCCAGTCTCCCCCATCTCAAGGGGGCCTGAGGCATCCTAGCCCAGCTCTGTGACCAGACTACATCTGTGCTGTGCTGTAACCTGGAGAGGCAATAAACTTCCTCTATTCCACCGGCTGGTGCAGTCTGTTTGTGCCATTTCGGGGTGCAGGAGACGGGGGACCCCCAACGCGCCGTCACACTCTTCTATGAACCTCCCCAGTGTATCAGCATCCTTCTTAAATGGTGGACATCAGAGCTGGACACAGGATTCCAGCAGTGCCAAATCCAGAGAGAACACAACCTCCCTGCTCCTATTTGAGATTCTCTTGTTTATGAATGAGAGGTGCCTTCGCTCCTTGTGACGCTGTTGTGAAAGGAGCTCATATTTGCCTTACTCTAGAAACTTGCTTTATCTGGCTGAGGAGCGATGGGTGACAGCTCTCTCTTGCTTGAGAGCATCATCCCTGGAAAACAATAGGCCTGGTGACTAGTTTTACTCCAAGTTCATAACGATTGCTTTTGATATATACATTGTTCTGTGCATACAGCTGTCAGTGATTGAATCTTGTCAGCTTTCGGTGGATTCCTTACGTGTTGCTCTGTGGCTAAATATGCCATCAGAAAGACTTGGTGTAGTGGCTTTGTCATGTCTGTGGTGAGAATTGTTCCCAAGGAATGGGGCCACGGAACTGCTGTATCACACGCAAGAAGAGGAAGACTTTGACGATAGGGGTCCAGCCACTAATCCTGACAGGGCCAGAATCGGGTTCAGCCCTTCGCTGCCTCATCTGGCTTTAGCTAAGGTCCGGTGATGACATCACTTGTTGATTATAGTGTATTAAAAGACAGGCTTTTAGGGGTTTACTCTGCCATCCTGGCATGGAAAAGGATCTTCCAAGATCTGATTATAAGCATTTGACCAATGATTACAACTGTATTGTTGCTAGTATATAAAGTTTGTGTGTGTTAGTGTGTAATTGAATACTTGTGTAACTGCATCACATTTTAGCAGTTACGTGACTACGGGATAGTCCCCGGGGTAGGGGCCAGCAGCCAGTGCACTCCTGGCCCAATTCTCTGGGAACCCCCAGCCACCTCGCGCAGCTGCCACTGTATCAGAAGGAGCAGCGCCGAATGGCAGGTGGGGGCCAGTCTGCGAGAGGAACCAGTTTAAAAACCAGTTTCCCATGCAGACCATCTCCACCTGCTGACCCGTGCTACTGCTGCCGCCTCTGATACAGAGGCACCAGTGCAGGGCTGCAGCAGGCCCTGTCCATGGGGGCCTGAACTTCCTGTGGACAGAGGCTGCGCTGATATCCACAGAGCCGCCCCTGCCTCTCCTGCCCCGCAGCACAGTGAAACCGGTGCTTGTGGGAAGCTGGCTTAAGACAGCTCTTTGTGGGCACCAGCTCCTGCTTTCCCCCCTCTCCCTCCTGCTGCCTCTCATACCACAACAGCAAGGGAGGGGAGTGCATGTAGTCAACAGGATTGACTGATAAGCCCGGGCTTATTGGTTAATCGTGTAGTCGGCTACACATTGGCGTCCCTAGTGTTTATACGCTTGTATTAAAGAAACCGAGCCATGGCAAACCTTAGTAAAACTCTTTCCCTAAGAGGCACGTTGCAGCCTACAGCGCTGCAGCCTGCTATGTAGCAGAGGCTGTTCCTGTTCTCTTGTTCCCCAGCGTGGCGTTTTGAAAGAGAAAATGAAACCTTGTCAATGCAACGTGGATTGCAGACAGTAAAACCGTGGGCTCGTGTCTAATCCGTTCATTGTGTTCTGGGCTTAGCCTTGTCCAGAGTCTGGATTTTATGTTGAGAGCAGAGTTAGCTGCAACGTGTAAAATCACAGGTATGCAGAGGTTTCCCTGTGGGCCAGGGGTGGCAAAAGGGCCTCTGCGGGCTGGATCTAGCCTGCCAAGTGGCTTGATCCGGCCCGTGGAGGCCCTGCTGCTCCCCTGCCCTTAAGGCCAATTAGGGGTTGGGGGCGGGGGAGCGCACAAACTTCCTCCTGCCCCGGCGGGACCATGCAGCACTTAAAAGCGCCAGGGGCTCCTCGCAGGGTGGGAGGAGACGTCACATGCTCCCCTGCCCTGATTGGCCTGGGCGCCGGGGGGAATGCGCAAAAGTTTCCTCTGCCCTCTCCCTGCCCTGCGAGGAGCGCGCGGCACTTCAACGTGCCATATGCTCGTGCAGGGTGGGGGCAGGGCGAAGGAAGCTTGGCATAGCTCCCCATGGCGCTTAGTGGCCTGGGGGTGGGAGAGCATGCGAAGCCTCTTCCCGCCCTGCCGGGACATAGGTGCCTAGTGGGGGGGGGGGGGCAAAGGGGCTCCCCCATCCCCAGACCAATCGTGGTCTGTTGGTGGAGTAGCCCAGAAGCATCTTAGCCCCGCCCCTTACGGTTTAAACCCCGCCCCTTCCGGGGCGGCCCCGGGGCCACTTCAAAACGTTTTGAAGTGGCCCCCAGCCAGAAGTGATTGCCCACCCCTGCTATGGACTGATTATCCGTGAAGCCTCCTGTGCGCTTCCTTGTTCTGGTTTGATACATAAATTAACCTGCGCTGCTGAAATGTGGTCTTTGAAAAAACAAGAAAACCCTCCGCTCCTTTAGGCCAGTGTTTGCCACGCTGCCGACGCTCAGGGAACAGAGGATGAGGACATTGTAGGGATGACCCCAAAGCTGCAGTGACATCAGTGATGCTGAGGTACAAACAAGGAAATAAACACAATTCCATGTCAATTTCAAATTCCTTTAGAAACAGGGCTTGGCAGCTGTGGCAGTTTTTGGTAGATCTCACCCTGTTAAGTTAAAGGGAACACTGTGGGTCAGGGATTGTAGGTAATTTCATAGGGGAGGGCTTCTCCAGGAGCCAAGAGCAGCGGAGGGGGATTAGGAGCATTCACTGAGATGGTGACACTTCCAGGAAAGTGGCACCATCTGGCGAGTCTGAGCTGTTGTAGTTCAAACCTGATTAGCCAGCGTGGGACAGACAAAAGACTCCTGGATAAGTAGCTGAGTTGAAATGGATTCAGGGCCTGCTTTCTGATCCAGTAAACGGGCAGGGAGGGCCCTATTCCCTGGGGAAAGATTGGAAAGACTGACACCTACGTGACCCCAAAGTTGAGGTTGGGGCGACCTCTGTAAGCTTTTGCTGTATGTGTAGGTTTTGATTATTTTTAATAGTGCTTCTGCCTTAAGAGCAAATGTGCTTGCTTACAAACAGCTGCGTGGTAACTTAACTGTGAGCCAATGTCCTTTGTCCTGCCTCTGGGGAGAAAGTGTACTGCAGACACGGGTCCGGTGCAGGCTGGCTTGCGAGGCTGATCACGGTGAAGCTGGGGAAACCCCAGTCAAGAGGGGAGAACCGGTGTGGTTGCTCCCAGGAGAGTGAATACAGGCACAAGTGCCCTGACCTGTGACACACATGGTGACAGTGGTGCGAACCGCAGTTAGTCTTGTTGGCAATTCTAAAAGAGAGGCTGGGACTGATTTAGGGGTGTAATAGGGTAGTCGATTAACCAGCAATCAAAGGCATATCGGTTAATGCTATTGACTACACGCTTTTCCCTCCCTTCCATCCCCTCCCTCTTGCCAGTACATTTTGTAGCAGGCTGGCCAGCAGCCCAGCTCAGTCCTGGCTTGCAACAGGTCTGGGACCTACCCCTGCTGTGGCTCTGCATTTGAAGGGTATTAGGAGCTGAGAGGGCAGGCAGCCCGACTCAGTTCCAGCTCACACCGGGTCCGGCAGTTATGTGCACCCTCCCGGGCAGGGGATGCTGCCGTCCCATCTGCTGCAGCAGCACAGGGCGACAGGCAGCTGGTCCGCGAGGGGAGCGCCCGCCTGGCACTCTGCTCCTCTCTGATACAGAGGCAGCAATGCGGAGTGGCAGAGGGATCTGCTGCTACCCCTCCCCCCCACCCGGAACTATCGACTAGTCAACTAACTGATAAGAATTCATGAGGTTACGTGACTGTTCAATTAACCGATATTTAACATCCCTGGGACTGACGGGTAAACATCTCTGTTCCTTGCCGGTAAGCTAACAACTTGATTGGCAGGCGGTTTCTCCAGAAGCATTGCGCTGGGTTTCCTTTTACCTGCCTATTTCAGAGTTTGGCAGACCAGACTTTCCTCTGTCTGAAAGCTAGCCTGGCCCCCCTCATAACACCGAGCTGCACGTGGCGCGTAAGATCGAGCTGTGACTCTGTTTTGGGGTCTGTTTTATCTACCTCTTCCCTAATGTGACAGCCCACGTTTTCAGAGCCCTTTCTTTTTTGTTTTTTTCTTTTTTCAACAGCCGCTCCCATCATTAACCTTCTTGCCCCAGTGATCACCTATTTATCGTCCCAATGGCATGTAATTGTGAAGGTTTTACCCAAATTAATCTCCGTTTATATTTGGTCACCATTCAGTGAGCTTGTAGCCTTTGAAAACTGCTGTAATGCTGTTTCACATTGTGTAGTACAGTGGCCTTAATGCTCTTAATTTTTATTCTAAGTGACAGCTTGGGCCAGAATGCAGAAGAGGGCATTACATTATTTAGTATAGCATTCGTTTACCTTCCGGCGTTGTCAGCCTTAATTAGGATGCAACTAGAATTTTCCAGAGGAGAGATGGTGCTATTTACATGACTCTTTGAATGGCATGCAGAGAGCTCATTTTCTCTCCACTTAAACCTTATTTTCGTTGCCTTTCAATGGGTCCATGTCTCCACCGTGACTTCTCCTTGTAGAGTGATCTGTGCAAGTTCCTACGCACACCAGTGTTAAGTGAGCAGACATTGAGGTTGTCATCAGACAAGACTCTCCCCAACATTAGTACGCAGGAAGTGAATTCTGTCTGCTGCTGAACTGCAGAGGGATTTTAGTGAGGCAGAGTATTTACCCAAGCTGGAGTTTGTCCAAAGCACAGGGCTTTTACCCATGTTATTGCAAAATGTACCATAAGGTCTGTTTTTATGGCCACAAGGGGACAGGATGGCAGCTGTGTTTGTATTTTCAGTGAAGAGCAAATCAGAAGAGTAGGGCTTAAAACACATGGAGAAAAATAAGTCAAAGAATTGCCTTTTTAGTAGGGGATGTTAAAATGCCTTTAATCAAGTAAATATTCATGCAGAGGGGCAGGTGGCTCTTTGGGAGCTGGTGTGAACGGGGAGCGGTGTTTTAAGCCGGATCCCTGCATGCACCAGCTACCGCCAGCCCTCTTTTCCCTCCCACCCCTACCTCCAGGCCTGTGCTGCTGCCTCTGATATGAGGGGCAGGGGGGAGGCAGGCAGCTGCCCAGGAGCCAAACATGCTCTTGGTGGATGTTTTCAAATTTCCCATTTTACCTGAGATCCTTGGAAGAAGAAGGTTCTGCAGAAGGACAGAAGATGCAGAAAGGAGGTTCCAATTTTGCACTTGATGTTAATATGCTGGGTTAAACAAAATATGATTGACTCCCTGGGGAAGGATTATCATTGTATGTACTTTAGTACTTGTCCCCACAGGAAAGTTGTACAGTAACTGTACGAGTTAGGGTGTGACATTACAGCATAACTCCTGTGAGGAGACATTTACTGCAGTGTAAAAGGGCCTTTTTTGTTTGATTTGAGTGGTGCTTAAGCTAAAGCAATCACTTCTTCTGTCCACGTGGGGAGTTCTATTGCGATAACTACATGTGCTTAATTGGCAAAACTCTGTCTAGATGAGCCTGTAGTGGCCAACCTTTTGTCTTTTGTGATAGTGGAAATAGAGTGGTTCCCCCCCCCCCCCAATACCTTCCAAGCATCGGCCTTAGAACCTGTTTAGGATGTGTAGGGAGGGGAAGCTATTGGAACCCCTGCGGTGATGTCAGGGAGGCCCAGAAAAGAGGGAATTGTCCACTGGGTAACTCCTGGAGTATCTCCCCATTACTGAAAAGCCATTCCTTACAGCTTAGTTTTTATGGGCCAACCTCCGCTGCGTCCTGTGAGACTGCGTCACAGCCTGATCAGTCTCCCTGTCAGAAGTATTATAGCAGCGTTTCTTAAACTTAAGACCAAAGAACACCAAGCAATTTTTTTATGAGGAACACAGAGTTTTTGATTGGGAGGGGGAACCCCACGCACCTTTTTAATTATCTTTTGAAAAGTGGAACATCTTTTCTAATCTAAGTATCCCAAACAGAACCTGTCAATCGCTATCCATTAAATAAAAAAATGTTGTCCGACAAAGAAGGAACATTGTATCTGGCCCCCCTCAGCTGTCCTGGGTAACAAGGAAGGGCTGATGGCAGTGGTGCAAAGACCGGGTCGGGGTGGCAGCTTTAGGGCAGTTCTCTCCCCTGGTAGGCAGGATCCCCAGACCAGCAGTGGAGACAGCCAATCGGAGCTGGCCCAGCTGCTGGCCCTGCAGTGCTCCTCCCCTCTGGCAAGGGGTGCAACCAAGGTGCGGAGCTTTCCCAGGTGGTTGCAAGCCAGGCGCAGAAGCACGTGAAGAGGAACGTGGATAGCCCTGCCTCATTTCCAGACACGCCACCGCTGTGGCACCACTCGCTCACCTCTTCCACCCTTCGCACCACCCGCTGCGTCTCAGCAGCTCTAGCGGCCGTTCTTTTTCCTCAAACGGTTGCGGCACACCTGTGAGTTCTCCGTGGAACACAGTTTAAGAAACAAGGTATTATAGGCTACTGGACGTCAGAAGTGGCTTTCTCATTGGTGTGTTAGATGAAAGATTGCTTGTGGCCACATGCACACAACAAAGCTTGAGATGCCAAGTAACTTGTAACTTGGGGGGGTTATAAATTCCGTATCGCCATTGCTCACCCTCAGAGAGGCAGAACAAAGGAGGACCTGGAAATGATTGAAGATATTGCAGTTCTTTTGCTGTGGAAAGGAACTGGCTTGTTTTTCAAGACCACGTTTACTTCAGTTACATCTGGTTTTTCCTTATTCACGTTGCCAACACAGTTTGCCATATTCACGCTCTAGGCTTCTCGTGAAAGTCCGTGGGCTTTGGAGTAGGCCATTTATCTTTAGGTCAGTCCGGGTGGGATAGTAGGAGCTGTGTTCTATCATGGGGAGCTTGGGTTTGAGACGCAGGCTCGTCCTTTGCTCCTGTGCTGGTGGAGCTGGGAAGCACACAGCTCCTGTGACAGACAGCCCCTGTGACTCTGCAGCGTCAGGAGCCTTTTGGGCGCAGCTCGTCTCCCCTGGCGCGGACCTGATGGGGTGTAAAAGTACAGAGTGGTGGTGGTGGTGGTGGTATATCGCCCACGCTTGAAGGAGTCCTCCACGGCAATGTGTTGTCTTTACACTTTAAATTCATAACTGCTGTCCTGGTCGTGAGAAGCTACCTGAAATGTGGATGCATAAACTAGCCTGGCATGTGGTGTGTATAAATGAGACCCCAGTGCACCCACATTCAGCATGAATCTGTGAATCCAAGCTGAAGTGCTCTAGACACACCGTCTGTCTCTGCAGTATCTTCAAGGGGATGTTGAATTCATCACCAGCCCGTTGGCATCTGACCCAGGTTTTCTTTAATGTTCAGTCTTGCTGATCATTCTTCTAAAGCTGGTAAGCCGTGATGTGTGGCCTCCGTCTAAAGTAAGCCCTGGTTGACTAATCTAAGTTACTTGGGAAGTTTTATAAGAATTATCAGTGAAACAATGCCTTTGGCAAGATAAGCCCCTACTTGTTAAGCAATGACACAGCCTCCTGATTTTAACTCCCCTTATCTTTTATATTTGAGCGCTTTGCTAAGCCTTATAATTAGTTAAATCTGCTCCTATAATCAAAAGCTATCTGCACACTCCACTGCTCTGTGACGATTTCAAAGATTTAAGTGATTAACTTGGCGGAGGCAGTGGGTGGCTAATTGGATAAGCTTTAATCTTCACACCACCAAAGTGAAACAGGGTAAGATCGGAGGAAGTAGGAAGTTATGTGGTACTGTGTAGGAAGGTAGTTACCAAACATGTCAAAAAGATTATTGTAACAAGCCTACCAGTTGTCATGGCCAAAACTTGACGAAGAAGGTGGATTATTAGAAGAGAGACAGTGCCACAAATTGTTCCAAATGTGCTTGCACTAACTTTTCAAAATGGCAAATATATCTGCATTCTTCCTTGCCAGAGCAGAGAGATTTACATCCTCTTCTGACTGTACCCTGACAGTCTCAGATTAAATGCCATCACCTTTTCGTTATTGTGTGTGTCCTTTCTTTGAACTACCAAGCAGAGCTGTTTGTAAATGTCTTTAGGTTTTCTAAAGTGTGGTGCTTTTATTTTGTTGGCATCTTCAAAAATGGCAGCAGCAGTTGAGGGTGATGTGATTTATAGGGGGTACTTAGATTTCATCATTACATTTTGGGGGTTAATCCAGAATAATTTGTCATGGCTGATGTATCCCTGTGAAATAAAACTTGCTTCACAGCTATGTCATTAAATACACATACATGCCTTTGGAGACTTAAAAGCTGAAGTACAGGGATAATCCACACCACCAACCGTTTAACACGCGTGAAAGCAAGCCAGTGATTACAGCCATAAACCAGTCTGGTTTCTGCTCTGCAGTTCCCAGAATGGTCAGTCCTGTGAAGTATCACAAAACCGAATAAGCACGTCTTAGTCCTGGATGAGCAGGATTCATTATCGAATTCTGGCAAATTCTTTACTGTCCACAAAAGATAGTGAGCTAAATACTGAATCTTTTTATAAGTGAGAGCAGATGTTACGTATGTTCTCAAGTTTAATTTGGATAGAGGATGTTCTATGGAATATATAGTATGACAGATAAATGAAAAGAATATGTGCGTGTGTACGCTTGATTTATAGGGAGCTAGGAATTCACATTGAGAAGGGATGTTAAAATATTTTACGGCAGTGGTGGTTCCATGCATAGCCAGTAGATGTCTCTAGTTGACTATGAATCCTCTTCCAGTGGCTAAACACCATTCCTGAATTTTTGATTAAATGAAGGACCTTTCTGCAAATTTCTGTGGCAGAACGCTTCACTGACACCAGACAGCTCACTTTGGTTGCTTTCTCTGATGTTTTGCTCAGTTAATTTGTTTTGTGTTTGATTTATAAAAGCCACAAAATCTGTGCAGGCATGAAAGTTTGAACTGTACATTGTTCATTTCGAAGTTGTAAAGTGTTCAAATTGAGAGCGACACTTGGAACACCTCATGAGGCTTTGGGGTGGGGATGTTGGGTAGAGTAATAGTTAGGAAATGTCCTGACTGTTTCTTCATTTTAGCTTAGTGTTCTGTTGATGAAGGTGCAGGAAGGGTCTCTGTTGAGGTCTTAGTTCTGCAATCTGCACACACCACAGTTGCTTCTGATTTAAACTGGGATTTTTGGGTGCAGAAGGACTGCAAACTGTACCATGTACGTCGTTCATATCATTCAACCAGTGTGTGGTTGGAAGTGGGGGATCTCGAAATCCATCGTCATTGAGAACATATTTAAGTGGAGATACTTTTCGGTATTTTACTGCCTGAATATATATAGCTTAACCAAAAAGGCACCCTACAAAATTGATTTCCATTGTAACCAGGGAAAACCCGTAATGCTACAGCTAAGTGTTATTAGTCATTCTTTTTCTTTGGGCTGTGCCCACGAAAACTCATGATACCATCTACATGTTTTGTTAGTCTAGAAAGTGCTATCAGACCATTTGTTGTCTTATTCCAAATAAGTGTGGGATTCTGACTTCTTGAGTCCACGTTCTTCAAATCAAAAAATGCAGAGAAGTAACTGACGTCCTTCTCCACCGTTGCTTTTTTGAAATGCTGAAAGTTAGCATCCGTTCTTCAGAGTTCAGGGAATTAGTATACTTGTCTAATTGTACTAGTTGGACTAGTGGACTGAGCCATTGTAGTGTTAGGGGTATACATACCATTAGTAGCACTTGAGTCTTAAAACTCTGCAATTTGATTGAAAAATAAAAATATTTATTCTTTATGTGAAAAAGGGAATAGATAAATCTATATTTCATTATGTAACAGTAGTCCAAGAATTATGTTTTGTCCTTATTATCAGTGTAGCTAAATGCATATACAGTAATACTCAGTGTCCTATAGATACATGGTGACATAACTGCTAGAAAATCATAATCTCGGCTCCATTTTCTTCAGGAGCTGTAATAGCTCAGAAATTGTTCTCTGGCTAGTGTATTTAGGGGAATTGCACACAGCATGGCAAGTGCATGTCTTGCAGCTGTGTAATTGCAAGCCAGTTGCTTGGGAAACAAACTGTAAAGGAAAGAGGTTTTATTTAGAGGAATTATTTAAAAATTTTTTTTTCCAGATCTAGCCTAATGGCAGGAGGGATGACCCGAGGTGTGATCAACCCATGGCTACTGGAAGAGACAGAAGAAACCAGTAGGCTTGGTTTTGATGAGCTCAAGCAGCATCAACAGAGAATCATTCAAGGTATAAGCCTCTCTTTATTTTTTATGTAATCTGGGTTAGATCTTAGAGTATTAAAAATCCATTGTAATTTTGACTAGATATTTTGTGTGATCTCAGAAGCTTAGTCTCAGAGGGATAGTTTTGGGTTTCTTGCTCCAAAATCCTGGTGTTCTGTGGCAAAAAAACTTTCTTGCATTGGCCTTCCCCTTCAACCACTGCTACTTTCACATGGTTTTATAAGAATTTCAGGTTAAGTCAATGAGAGCAAAATATGACTTGATAGTATCCTCTTAAAACCAGCTTCTTCTCCACTTGCCCAGCCAAGCAATCTATTTTTCATACATATTTTCATGGAGGTAAATGGTGAGGAGAGTTGGTCTGGGCATGACATGTTTGCAAGGTTTCTTTGAAGTCAGACACATTACCCTGAGATTGCTTGTGTACATGTTGTAGGCTGTGGTATGTGTGTGCATCATAACCTAACAGTCCCAAAGGGCAAAGTTGAGTGTAGCTGCAGTGGGAGAAGAGTTGTGTTGTAACATCAGCTGTTCAGCAAGTAACAGTTGGGTACAACGTGATTGGGTCCTGATTTAGGCAAGGTATTTTAGCACTTGTTTATCTTTCTGCATGTCAATAGCAGTGTTCCCTGTGAGCTGAGCACTTGGGCTACTAGCCAGGAGAGAGATTCAGGTACCACTCAGCGGATTAGCAGAGTGCCCACAGACACCCACAGTCGGTAGCATGTGTTTCTACTGGTAGTGCACATCTGCACTTAGTGCACATAACAAAATTTATGCTGCACCTGGATGGAAAAAATTAGTGGGAACATTGGTCACTACTCCCATTGATTCCACTAAAGCCCCTGCTACTACATAGACTTCAGTGCAGGGTGGTCTCCCCCATGGCTGAGGGTTCATTTTGTTCTTCCCTGTCCTAACCGGTGCTCTCTGCTCTCTCACGCCCCATGACAGCGTGGCTACAGAGGGCTCCCTGTGCTGCTGCAGGATCCAGGCAGGAACAACGTGGCCGCCTGTGCTGCTGCTGCCTCCTCACGCTTCTGGCTTAGCTGTATTTTATTTGTATTGACTACACGATTAGTTAGATAACCTCAATATAACGTCCTTAGTTGAGAATGGTCAGTGTTGAGGTAGGGGAGTTTTATTTGAATCGCCACACGAACTGTGGAGTTACAGGGCAGGAGAATTGCATCTGCTCTCTTTTGGCTTCAAACGCTGCTAACATGGTGGGTATTGAGTGTATCCGTGTGCGCGCACCTATGTGGGGACGCACGGGGTCGGGAGAGCTTGTGTGGTAGGGGCAGTGTTCGGTGGTCAGCACTCTAGGAGGGGCACAGACTCTGGATGTGCACATCAACGTTTTGCCTTCTGATTCTCCGGCTGCAGCTTAGCCCACGTCTGGCTCTGGGTGCAGCCTCGCGCCGGTGAGTGCTTTTGCCTTTCGGCACGTGGTTAACCACAGCAGCTCTTACTTGCAGCATCTTTTAGAATGCCACTTGTGGGCCTGCTGTGTCTCAAGAGCTGCAGCTCCCAACTGAGGTGCATTTCCAGGGCTGCATGGGGCCCACACACAGGGCTTGGTGTGTGCCAGCGGCAGGGATGGAGGAGTTTTGACACAGCTGTGTGGGGAAATTTTACATTGAGGCTGCCCTCTTTGTATCCGACTCTGTTAATGCTCTCGATCGCTCTCTTCCACGCATGCTGTGTTCTCTCTCTGCTTGAAAAAAACCCATTTGAATTCCTTGATGCTTGCATCGCCTGTTTGTCTTTTAGTCATTTAAACCCTCCTTGGAAAATGGAAAAGGGCAATCAGGGGCCTAGAGATGTGGGCCAGAAATTCCAGAGCAGTTCTGATTGACTAACAGCTGCATGTTGAGTTTCTGGAGTTTTTGGGACTCTTGGCTGAATATTCTGACCAGAGCAGACAAATTAATTGCTCATCATTCGCATTATTTTTATGATTGAAAAATGCTGCTGCAGTAGGAGTTCATTGTCATGCTGGGGATGTCTCTTTGTTAATGTAGCTTAACTCTCTGTATACACACAGCAGAGATTTTCCCTCTTGTCCGCCTTCTGGCGTCGATTAGCACTCTGGCTGAGCTCGGATCCTCTCCAGGATGCAGAAATGGCATGTCAGCAGTGGGGTTTATGTATTTTATTTTCTTGTTTCTGTGCAGAGCAAGATGCTGGGCTCGATGCGCTCGCCTCAGTCTTATCAAGGCAAAAACAAATGGGGCAGGAAATCGGGAATGAGCTGGAGGAACAGAATGGTAAGAACAGCGAACGTTAATTTAATACGCTAAAAAACCACACGTTTTGTCCCCTTTCTCACGTTTATTGTAGGCCCTGCAGAAAATGCACAGCATGCTGCTGCTAGCCAAACAGTGGCAAGGCAATACTGGAAAGGGTTTTGTATCAATAACTGCTTCCTTAGTGGCCATGAATACTCTAAAGCAGGGGTCTCCAAACTTTTCAGCCCGCATTAACTATCAAACAGCAGTTCGGGGGCCGACTACACACTTGAGGGCCAAATAAAAAACAATCAAAACATGGATGTTGTTTTTAATTATTTATTTAATATTATTTTATTCAGTTATTATTTAATAACACATTGATACACTACACATGAACACCTGTATTAGTGTGAATGGTGAAATTGTTTCCTGGATGCCAAAATAGCAGACATTTCTGGCTTTAGATTTGTTGTCCCTAACATCAACAGTGACCTGAGATTATCATCGGACAAGTTTGTTCTCAAATTGTTCTTCACGTATTTCATTCTTGAAAATGTTTGTTCACACAGGTATGTTGTTCCAAAGGTTGAAAGGTACCTTGATGCAAAAGTTTTGACATTAGGAAAGTCTTCCTTGGGCAAAAACTGGTAAAAACCCACCAGTCCTCTTTTAATTCGGTAAAAATATAACGTCCACGTAAGCGGCGGCTGATCTTGGCAGATTACACGTAAATTTCCGTAATTTTTTTTCCGTAGATAAAAAGGTCTCCACGGGCCGGATGAGAGGGCCTCGCGGGCCGTAGTTTGGAGACCCCTGCTCTAAAGGAAAGAATTAACTAGTGGGGTTACTTGAAAAGAGATGTATGTGTCTTGGCATGTATGATTAACAGCAGCATCTTGTGTGTGATGGTAGCCATGGGTGAATAATTTAACTTTTAGTTGTTTTGTATTTGCTTTTGGATCCCATTAGGGTTCTTCCTTTCTTGGTCTCATTAAGAACCCTTTGGTTGCCAATTAAATGGGAATGTCTGGCCAGAGATTAGAGAACAGGCATTGTGTTGTGTACAAGTAATTTGGATTTTGAGGATTTTACTAAATCGAAGGGAGGATCAAATTAAGTGAAGTATGGGGGTCTGATATTTATCTTCTCTTTAGATTCTGGTGTATAACTGTTAGCCCCTTGGATCTGGGACCATCTCTTTGTTCGGGGTTCGTACAGCACTTAACAGGAGCCCTGGTCTATGATTTGGACTACTGGGCACCAGGTGTAACAAATAGTAATCTGCTGTTTAAAGAGGCTACATCATCAATTTACTTGTCCAAAGGACACAAATTGACTCCCTAGAAAGCAAATCTTTTGGTTTCCCTCATTCCTCACAATATAGTAATGTCTGAGTTAAAACTTTGAAGATACTGCCAGTTTTGTCTGGCATGAAGATTTGATCCCCGTGATCTATTATTGGTTAATATTGTATCTAACCACTGAGAAAGCAAAGACCCCTTTACTTGCCAATTAACTGCGTACTTCAGTCTGCTTCCTCCTTGAATCTGTATCCTTCCCTATATTTTGTTAGACATGATATTGAGTATTTCCTATTAATGATTAGACCATATAAATCACAATTGGGTAGCCTCCATCTCACTTCCTGAGTAGGCATAGTAGCTTTCCCATGCTGCTGGTCTCTCTGACCAAACCAGGGGTTTGTATCCATTGTTCTGAATATCTTGCTATTTACTCATCCTCCATATTAGGAAATAGCCTTATGCAAACAGAGAAATTAGGAAAAGATGCTCAGCATAATTGTCCCCTCTGTCGCTATGTAACTAAAGAACATTTCAATTAAATAGCTAATAAGTCGTTTTAAATTCTCCATCTTTTTAAAAAAAATACAGACCAAAACCACTTTACTGTATTTACCTGTATTCAAGTAACAGACTCCTGAAGAGAAGCTACTTTTCCGATTCTAAATGAAACATCAGTCTTTGACATCTTGCAACCGGGGACACGAGTTGTCTTCTCTTTACATTTGTTATAAAGGTGAACAGGTCTTCAAAACTCTCCTGTGTCTGTTCTCTCGTGTGCGGCTTTGGGGCTCTGTACGTTGGTAACAGTAAGTGTACCCTGTTTTTAGTATAGAGCTCTTTCTAAACAATGAAGACTCAAAACACTTCATTGAAATAGGCAGGTTATGTAAACCTATTTTACAGATTGGGAAACTGAGGCACATTGGTTTGTCTTGTTTTAGCTTCTGCCAGTAAGAGTAGAGTTGAACCCCAGGAGTCCTGACTCACCATCCCTTCCTCCAGCTACTGGACATCGCTCCTTCAAATGTCAAGTCAGAATGACAAGCGTTGCTCAAGAGTTGCATGTGACAAATGGCGACCGTCGCTCACTTGTAGCTAGGCATCTAGGAGATTGGACGAGGTTCCATGTTTGAAAGGAGAATGCTAAAACTGCCTCTCAGTCCCTGTTCATTGGTATCTTGGAATCCTCAGGATACCCTGGGATTTATATAGCATACTTTAACCGTAGATTTCAAAACGCTTTGCAAAAGTGGGGTAGTTGAGGCACTGAACAAGTAATTTAGCTTGTCTCTGCCCCACAGTGAATCATGGCAAAGCTAGACTCTCGTGCTTTATTTTCTACTTTGGTTCTTCCCAGGATATGGAGCAAAGTAGCTGGCCATTCCATGCTGCTGGCCCACTGGGAGAGCAGAAATCCCTTGCCTGTGTTGTCCAGTGGCTTCCTTCCCTTCTACACGTTGTATGTAACTCTCAATAGACTCTTCTCCGGTGCTTTGCTGGTGTTTGGTCACCTATTATACAGTTAAAATGGACAAATATAATTGCCCTGTAATCTTCACAGTATTCAGAATCCTTTCCTTCTTGAGGCTGAGTAGCGATGGCATCATACATACTTTGGTGAGACATCTTCAAAGCTAAATCAATATTTTTGTACTAGAGTCAAAATTTTTGTCAAACTATACACTTCTGTGGGCAGCTCGTTTTCCGGATCGCTAAGCTAGTCTGTTTTGGGAGTTCCTGCCTCCTAGAACTAGGCTGAGGTCTGTTCCTCACTTGTAAATGAGTTGGAATTAAATATTTAGTGATTAAAACTTCATCTGCCTTATAATTGATCTAACTTCTTACATTCATACTGACCCACCTCTCTGAATGTTGTTGGTTAACCATTTCCCATGCAACCTAGGTTTATGGGCAAGCCACTGTTGCTAACTGCTCTCTACTAGCAGCAGTTCAGACGGGGGAGGAAGAAGATGGACAGAATAGGTAATCATAAATTGATCCTTCCCCTGTTACTCATTCCAGCTTTTGACAAACAGAAGCTAGGGATGCCATTCCTACCCATCCTGGCTAATAGCCTATCTTCCATGAATTTATCTTGTCCTTTTTAGAACCCTGTTAAAGGCATAGTCATCACACCATCCTCTGGCAAGGAGTTCCACAAGTTGACTCTGCGCTGCGTGAAGAAAAACTTCCTTTTGTTTTAAATCTATCTATTAATTTCATGTGGTGATCTCTAGTTCTTATGTTACCGGGACAAATAAAGAACTTTTCCTTAATCACTTTTTCTACCCTAGTCATGATTTTATAGACCTCTATCATATCCCCCCTTAATCTCTTCTTTTTTTTAAGATGAAAAGTCTCATCATTCCTTACTCAAGTACTGTGGTATTCTGTGTTCTAGAAATAGGGTGCCTAAATGTTTGCCAGCTGGACTGTATCCCTGCTTTAGATGTGCTTGGACATTCAATGTGTGTGTGTTATTTTGTGTGACGCTGTTGTGAAGAGCAAAGCGGAAATAATACCAAGAGTTGCTGCTGTTCAGAGAATGGACCTAGGAGTCTGGTCACCTTGATTAGTAATGAGAGGTCTAGGGGATAAGTGACGAGGATTCCCATTGTTACTTCTAAATCTGACCTCAGAAGCATTTCTGCACATCATTTATCGCCAGGCTTCTGACTGCTAACCGAGGTGATCAGATGAAGACCCTTTTGATGAGGTAATGAAAGTGCATTAATTTTGGGGAATGCTTTCAGAAACTCTGACTTTCAAATGCTTTCAAACCCTCCGAGATTTGTTACTTTTCACAGTCAGATACTCATGTGAGCGGATAGTACTGGAAATACATTATTTAAAGTGGACATAGGAGTAATCTGTGTTTGCAGCTAATGTTTTTGTTTGTTATGAGAATTTTCTGAATGCTGTGTACAGTTTATGACTAGCCAGTATGTTAACTAAAATGTTTCCAAGGATCTTTTCTGAAGTAATTGATCTGTCTGAAGTTAACTTTCAGTTATGCAAAGGTGTCCTCCGTTAAGACATTTTATGGGTCAAATTTCCAAAAGGAAAAAGCTTGGAAGTTGAGAGTTTAGTGTCTTGTAAATATTAAATTTGCCCCCGTGCGCCATCCATGTGACAAACGGACAAATTCTCTACCAGTGCAAATACAGGGGCTTCAGTACAGCTATGCTAACAGACAATTTGGCCCAGAATTCTGCTTGTCTACCACAATTACTGCCCTTGTTTATCATCTCCCATTTTATCAATAGTAGTGAAAATGTTGTAATTGGAACTTCAACAATGTTGCTGAGCCATACAGTGAAAGGGAGTAAACCGTACCAGAACACACACCGTGAATCCTCAGCTGGATGGTTCAGCCATGCTGATCGAGAACGGGTTAATTTTTTCCTCTTGATCACCAGTTTAGATTCAGGTTTATTAGTAGCAGAAGCCATTCCCATTTTAGGTGCACATGACACAGATCAGTCTTGCGCTACAAGCTCCCAGCTGATACTAATTAACCATCACTCTGACCCTGAGGCTTGGCTGGGAGTTGAGTGATGAGGTGGTCATTTGCATTCTTTGTTGACTTAGCTTGGTAGGACAGTGTGGAGAAAAGTCCCTGCTGCTGCCTCTCCTGTACCGTTCTGTCGACACAAAGGATGGCATGTGGCATCCTGAGGTTTGTCGGCCCAGCACTTTCCACTAGAATTAAATCCATTCCTTGTAACTGAACCAGTCTGTCTCTGAAAGCCACGGGGCTACGTATTGCTGAGATGCTTCCCCACTGCGGTGATGGATGCTATCGCAACCCCAGAGCTAGATGGAAATGAGCACTTGGTTTTTCATCAGTAGGACTTTCAAGGCTTGTAAGTAGCCTGGTGCACACTGTAGCATGTGTAGGCCTCATAGAATTGTAGTACATTAGAGTTGGAAGAGCCCTCAGGAGTCATCGAGTCCAGCCCCCTCCCCAAGGCAGGACCAATTCCAACTCAATCATTCCAGCCCGGGCTTTGAGAAACCAGGACTTAAAAATTTCTAAGGATGGAGATTCCACCCCCTCCCTAGGGAACCCAGCCCAGTGCTTCCCACCTTCCTAGGGAAAGAGTTTTTCCTAATATCCAACCTAGACCTCCCCCACTGCAACTTGAGCCCATTGCTCCTTGTTCTGCCACCACTGAGAACAGCCTCTCTTCGTCCTCTTTGGAACCTCCCTTCAGGTAGCTGAAGGCTGCGATCAAATCCCCCCTCACTGTTCCCTTCTGCAGACTGAATAAGCCCCAATCCCTCAGCCTCAATCCCAATCCTCATAGGTCATGTGCCCCAGCCCCCTAGTCATTTTCATTGCCCTCCGCTGACCTCTCCCCAATTTGTGCACATCCTTTCTGTAATGATGGCCTCACCAGTGCTGAACAGAGGGCAATAGTCAGTTCCCTCAATCTGCTGGCAATGCTCCTACTAATGCAGCCCAGTGCGCCATTCGCCTCTTGGCTACAAGGGCACCCTGACGACTCTCATCCACCTTCTCATTGACTTTAATCCCCGGACTTTTGTTGTTGTTATTGCAGAACTGCTGCTTACCAGTCGGTCCCCAGGCTGTAGCAGTGCTTGGGATTTTTCCATCTTAAGTGCAAGACTCTGCACTTGTCCTTCTGGAACCTCATCAGATTTCTTTTGGCCCAGTCCTTTAATTTATCTAGGTCAGTCTGAACCCTGGATCTGTCCTCCAGCGTATCTCCCTCTCCACCAGTTTAGTGTCGTCCGCAAACTACCTGAGGGTGGAATCCATCCCATCATCCTGATCGTTAATGAAGATGAAGAACAAAACCAGACCCAGGACCGCGCCCTAGGACGGTCCGCTTGATACCGGCAGCCAGCTGCACATTGAGTTGTTGATCACTCCCCATTGAGGCTGACGGTCTAGCCAGCTTTCTGTCTGCCTTACAGTCCATTTATTCAATCCAGACTTCCTTCACTTGCTGGCAAGAATACTCTGGGAGACCTTATCAAAAACTTTGCTAAAGTCCAGGGTCTATCACATCTACCGCTTGCTTATATTCACAGAGCCAGCCATCTCCTCATAGAAGGCAGTCAGGTTGGTCAGGCATGATTTGCCTTTGGTGAATCCATGTTGACTGTTCCTGACCACCTTCCTCTACTCCAAGCCTTTCAGAACGGATCCTTGCAGACCTGCTCCATGATTTTTCCAGGGACTGAGGTGAGGCTGACTAGCCTGTAGTTCCCCAGATCCTCCTCCGTCCCTTTTTAAAAGACGGGCCCTATGTTTGCCTTTTTGCAATCATCAGGGACCCCTCCCCTCTCCCAGACCGCCAAGGTTTTAAAGATAACAAAGAGTCACAGATGACTGTGTCTACTCTGATCTAGTCAATAACAACTACTAGAGAACTCAGCTGAAATTAGGGCTGTACTTGCATGTAGTAAGAGACAGTCCCTGTTCTCAAGAGCGTACAATCTAAATAAGCCCGGGTGCAGGGTCCAAGAAAGGAGGCACCGTGTGTGGCACAGAAAGGTTGAGTGATTGGTCCAAAGTCCTACAGGAAATTGCGACCGAGGTGGGAATTGAACTGAGACCTCTTGTGTCCCAGTTCCCTGTCTTACCCCGAAGCCTGTGTTTCTTTTGGTACGGCTATAGTCCTCTCACCGAGCAAACATTTGTGGGATGAAATAGCTCCATTTGCAGGTTGTTTTCATGGCTGTTGCATACAGTAACACCTCAGAGTTTCAAGCACTAGAGCTGTAAACTGGCCATTCAACCGCATACCTCGTGTATTTCTACTCTCAAAATCAGGCAGCAGAGACCCAAAAAAAAAAAAAAAAAAAAAAAACCCAACCCAAAATCAAATATAGTTCAGTACTTAGTTAAGCATAAACTACTGGGGAGAGGAGGGGGGAAGCATTTGTCTTTTGCAGAGCAGTGTTTCAGAGCTGCATGAAGTCAGTGTTCAGTTTTCAACTTTTGAAAGAGCACCCGTGACCTTTTGTTCAGAGTGACGAAATGTTGAAGTGACGAACAGCCTCCATTCCTGAGGTGTTTGTAACCGGGAGGGTCTACAGCAATTCATCAGAAAGTGGAATCCTGATGTAGTTTTACTTTTCTGTGTCGTAAGAGCATTGTTCTATAGTCAAAACCAATTAGCTTTATTTATATTTATACTGTATATATATAGGTAGAGATGATGTATGTGCTCTGAACACTGGGGAATTGTGCTTTGGGGCATTATCTCATTGTTAGCTTTAGCTTGGTTACATAAAAAATGATTTAAGATACACTCTTTAAAATGTTAACAATCGTGTTTAAACAGTATTTGTTTCCTTCATTTAGGATCTGATTGTGCAAAACTTGGAGTTGCTTCCGAAAGGAGTTGAGTTCTCTCAGCTCCCCTTGTCTCTGGGATTTGAGGGTTCTCAGTAGATATGTGAAAATTAGATTAATCAACTAATCGAATAGTCGATGGAATTTCCGTCAACTATTCAATGAGTCAATAAGGGTGCTTCCGCTTTGAAACGTACGAAAGCTCCAGTGGGCACTCTTGTGCATTCAAAAGTGGAACCCATCTGCTGCACGAAGCTGGAGCTGGGGGGAACTGGCTTTCTGGTGCAGGCAGCAAGGTGTGGGGAGCGACTAGTCGATTTGTCAGTTACATTCCTAGGTCTTAAGAGCTGCTCCACATCTTGCAGGATCAGACTCAAAATAATTTCTTGAGGCACCTGGACTTTGCCGTGAGCGGTGCAAGTACAGGGCAGCCGCACAGCTGGCATCTCTCCTGCCACTGGCTACACAGCTGTCCCCTGCTCCTCCCAAGTGCTGTCCCCCCTGTTCACCACCTCCTGGCGAGCAGGGGGCAGCTGGGGGATGGGGCTTGGGTCTGCTGGAGCCCATGCTGAGCCTGTAGGCGGGGGCAGGGCAGCTGAGGGATGGGACTGGATGTGGTCCTCCGGCCCATGCTTCTGTGTCTTGCCTGCTCCCTTCGGGCTGCCAGTGAGGGTTGGTTTGTGTGGACATTGCTACCTCGCAGTGCCTGTCTAGCCCCGTGTAGTGAAAGCACTGCTGGAAGCTGGGGGTGCATGGCACTGCAGCCCCGTAGAGCCATGTTTGCAAGATGGGGGCCCAGCAAATGAGGGACACGCAACGAGAGGCCACCTGGGAAAGGTCTGGTTTCAGTCGGGGCCTTTCCAACTCTTTTTCTCATGACCCAGGTGACCCATTTGGCGAGTGGGGACTGAGGATGAGAGCTTTCAGGTGTGGGGGGGTCAGGACTGGGGCTGGAGGGCTTGCAGCGGGGGGCTAAGGCAGCTTCCTGCCTCTCCTGGTACCACAGACCAGGCTGCCCCCAGAAGCAGCCAGCAGCAGCCTCCCAGCCAGTGCTCAGGTCAGGGACAGTGCGTGGAGCCGTGTACACTCTCTCCACCCATACACACATGCACCAAGGAGCTGGGCCTGCTGCTGGCTGCTTCTGGGGCGCAGTGCTGTCTGCGGGGCCAGGCAAGGAGCTGCCTTCACCCTCCCGACTCATCGCCTGATCCCTGTACAGCCAAAAGACCCAGGGCCTGACATTCCACCCCCCACGACTTGCCGTTCGAACCCCTGGTTTAAGTGATGTGCCTAGCAACACACAGTTGCAAAGGCAGAAAAAGAATCCAGTTCTCCCTGTCAGCATTCAACTGTCTCACATGTCTGTCCTCTCTCTTCCTGCACCCCCCTGAGAATCTCTCTTTTCAGCGCTCCTGCCTGGGAGGTGGGAGTAGAGGAGGGGGGCGCGGACGGACGTTTCTTGTGGGTCAGACTAGCTCTGCTTTCCTGGACTTTCTGGTTGGTAGGTTGACTCTAACCCCACTTGTGCTCAGACACTGCTCCTCCTCTGAGTTGGCTGGATGCTGGCAGCCACCCAGCCACACCCGCTGCTGCTCCCTCCAGCCAGCACAGCCCCGGTCACTCTGCTCTCTCCATGCGGGTTGCCTAGCAGAATGGATCTCCCCTTGGCTTCCAAGCACCTCAGGGACAACGGGCCGCTCCCTGAGTCACTAGCACGCACGCACTAGGGAGCAAGCGACACTCCACCAGGAATTCACAGCGTTCGCTGCGAATTGCACTTCGTACCATCTTGTGGTCCCTAACCCTACTAGCGTCACAGCCAGCCGTCGGCTTCTGGGGGGAAGCAGCAGGCATGGCCTGGGTGTCTAGGGCACAGATATTCTGCCCAGATTCCCCATCTTCTTATGATCGCGGACGATGGTCTGAGGAAGCAAAAGGCCCAAACCCAATCCCTATACAGGCCACGTGTGATGGAATCGCATGGCTCAGTGCGACTGGCACTTGAGTTTTGTGTCTCAGCCCTTCAGAATCCGGCTGTGCAGCATAGGAGGAAAGAGCTTTTCCAAAGCTTGGTGTCATCTCTTTCGTCACTCATCACGTGTCGTTTCTCACATGTGCACTCGCACAGTCCCTTCGCACAGCCGAAGGGCTGGCCACTCACATTTGCCTTGCCTCAAGGCCCCAAAGATTCTGACTAGCGTGAGATGAAGGAATAATCCCAAAAGATCTCCTCTCTTGGTGGGAGGTGCACACTTTCCAGCTACAGAGAGTGCAGGTCTGGGGAAAGAAACCAGAGTGAGCCATAAATATAAAGCAGGACAGATGCACGCATGTCGTCATGGCCACCTGAAATGAAGTGGGCAGTTGAGAGGAGCAGGCAGAGTAGGTGTGCTGTAATGAGCCATGAAACCAAGTCCCTGTTGAGTCCGTGGTTTCTGGCGTCCAGCAGAGTTAGGAATTGAAGTTCTTCGTCTCTTGAAAGTATTGTGCTGCTTTCCTTGTGAGGACAAGTACTGAAAGATCAGCCATCAGGTGATGGCTCTGGAAAGGGTTTGTTCCAGGCCGATACCACGATTTTGTTTTTATCTTTCTGCTGTGCAAGTTCATTTGAGGTGTAACGATTGGCTGGCCTCAGCCTCAGCCACGTAGTAATACTGTTTCTTCATTGCTTGAACACTGATATTGTGCCTGGCCGCCATATGGTATCTCTGATGTAGTCCTGGCCCCATTGGCTGTGCAGTGTAAATGGATGAACAAGTGGGAAACAATTCAGATGCATAAAGCGCCGCCTGACCCGAAGGTGGATTCTTCCCCCAGTTTTGCAGCAGAGTTTGCACATGATTGTGCTACAGAGCTCCAGGGAGACGCTGCATGGGCCAGGTGCTGCGAGCAGGGTTTTCACAGCCCTCCACACCAGCATTGAGGAGGGAGTTGCAGGGCAGGGCAGCCTGGCAGGATGGCCAGAGAAGTGGCGCCATGCGGGAGGAGGAAGGTGTGCGCTGAGGCTGGAGGTCAGAGGGAGATGGACAGTAGAGAGCATGAAGTCTCTAGGGAAGAACTTGAATTCAGTGTCGAGGGGTGTTAGTAGGACTCAGGGAGGCGGCTGATACGGTTCAGACCCAGTCGGGTTAGGAGCCCTCTCCAGACGGACAGTCGGAGCGTTCCAGCCCATTTCCACCACTGAGCCATTCCCAAAAACACAACTGGATCCTCCGGTTCCCAGTTGCCAGCATTCTTCCCTCATCCTTTCCACAGTGAACATGTGGAACATATGGAAGCACTTCAGTAATCAGCGCCTCGCTGGCCCAGAAAGCTGAACCCAGGGACTTCTTGTAATGTTCCAACCAGGGCGCGGGATTCAGCCGGACAAACCTGGCCCTTCTACTAACGCCTTGTGTCTGAACCCAACTCTTCGTCATGCAGCACTTGAACAGAAGATAGACTTTACGAGCCCTGTAATGTTCGGAGTGATCTGCTTTCCGAACCAGCCTGGATGTCAAAATGACCCCAGGAGTAGTGATTTCTAGCTTGAGCATACGTGAAATTAATTGGTGCTAGATATCAGTGTAATTAGAGCAGCACGGAGCACAAGTGTTTGCTTAAACTAAATTGTATATATTGGTTGTAAACAGACGTGAGGCTAATGTGACCAGACAAAAGGATCCCATGTGTTTCTAAAGTGCTGTAAGTGAAGGTTGTAAAGAGGCAATGCTGGGGTAATTTAAAAACACATAACCGAGTAATTGCATTAGGGTTCTGATTTGTTACCTAGCATCATGGCCTGGCGTTATGTCATAATGCAGACTTGGCATTATGCTGGATCTGTTACAAATGAAATACAGGGCGCCCTTGTGATTCGCTGAATTGCTATGGGATTTTGCATATTCACAGACCTCTCCCATCCCCAGGCTCTGCCCCTTCTGCCACCACCCTGCCCTCTCCCGCCATTGCCCAGAGTCCCCCAGCGTGGATGAGGGATGGACCTCTGGGGGAGCCTGTTGCTGGGAGACAGCAGCATTCAGTCCCCCTCCTCCCTTCCCTGCCCCCGCACTCACCACGGTGGCCAGGAGCCATGGGAGCTCATTGCAAGGTCTGGGAGACATGGGAAATGGAGCCCTCTCTCCCCAGTATTCACAGGTTTTGCCATTTGTGGTGGTGTCAGAAGGTATCCCCCACCGATGGTGAGCTTCCAGTGGAAGGCAAGTTCAGATAATGAAATGCCGATTTGTCATTCATCTGGGTAGAGTCAGTCTGTGGTGGACTTGGACCCCGTTGGTGATCACTAACATAAATAGATGAACATATAGATAGAGTTTCCTCCCCAAAAGAGAATCCATAACCCCCCCTGCACTTAGATGCTTTATTGTGAGGAGTGTGGTTAGCATATATCTTTGTACTGCCTTAGAGCTGCAGATGACCAGCTGGGGGGGGAGGGGAAGGTGGACGTTAGGCCCTTTCCAATAATTTCCTTCTGTTTCCACCCGCATCGATCAGTTCCACTGGGCGTTGGTGTAATTCTGTTGGTTGCCTCAGGCATTTTGAGTAGAGTGGGTTTTAGTACTGCTTAGCTAACAGTTAACGCTACAGACAGTGTATCATGGTTCTCTGCTGGGCCAGAGATGATGGTGATCCCTTGTTCTGGAAGCAGACAAAACTAAATCATGCCCCTTTGATCTCTCCCGGTGGAGCATCTTAGCATGTCATGGTGAGGTAGGTTGCAGGTCAGCTCAGATCATGGCATCTTTGATGATGCAACTGAGTGGAAAAACATCCTCAGAGGCAAGCCTTACAAATGCACAGCTTGCGGCATTCTGAAACAGGCTGCGATGCAGCAATAAAATGAAGACGGGCAATCGTTATTGGGGGATTCCTTAATTTCTGAGTCCTTGACTTTACAGGCTTAGCACTGGTTTCATGTCGCTGCTTTGTATGGAACTCCAGATCGTCTGGTTACCTGCCTTTGTTTTTTGAAAGTTAACTTGGAATTTCCGTCTCTCATATCTACGCCCTGCTACCTAGAAACAGGAGTTTAGCTGGTGTTTCTAGAGAACCTGACCTTTTGCTAAGGAAATGAGCAGTGTGAATTGAACTGTAAGTGGCATTCCCAAACTTGATATTTTTAAAAGAATAGATAATCGGTGTGTGGGTGGGGGGGGGAGGGGTGATTTCTTTTTAGCTGAGCAGTGATGCTCTTCTCCCCTCCCCTCCCCTCTCCCTCCCCTCCACTGCAATAGTTATTAAAATAAGTACTCTGTACAATACTGTTCTGCCTCGCTCAGACCCCTGGCCTGCCGCTAGGAGGCAAAGATTTTTTGTAGAAGGTCTGAGTTTGATTCAAAGCCAGCAGTAGGTACGAGATCCTGCTCGCTCTTACTCAGGGGCAGCTGTGGAATAACTGGAGGTATAATGAGGTCCACTGTATTTCTTCCACTGGCTTACAATTGTTTGATTCATTATAATAGGGAGCATATGGTAAAGTCTGCCCTTGAATGAAATCCATTGGGCTTGTGCATTGTCCTGTTCGTGTGTTAAATTGATGCTCTGATTGTTTACTGAAATGCCTAAGGGATGCTTTATTATGGCATTCCCATTCCTAATGCGTTTGTCAGGCAAGGTTAGTTTGAAGACCTCTCCTCTGCCAAGAGCTGATACATAATGCACAGTAACTCTAGTGACTAAGATTAGTTGAAAATCTTTGTGCCAGACCAGAATTAGGGGCTGCATACTTATGTTAAAGAGTGTAAATTAGCATTTGATTGGATATGCTCTTTATTTTAGGGTCTGTCTGCACTACCAAGTTTTGTCAGCAAAACGTATGTTGACACCCAAAAGTCGACAAATTAAAAATCGCCAGAGCGTGTTCATACTTGCTCCCTCTATTGATGTTCATGTCCGCATTCAGGGCACCGTCACAGGCAGTGTGCACAGTGCACTGTGGGTATGTATCCTGCAGTGCAGTGTTGTGGGAATGCAGAGCTGAACACATTTTGGGATTCTCTCCAAGTTCTCCCACAGCCACCTCAGCACTGGGAGCAGCATCATGAGCTGATCTGGGAGCTCTCTGTGCTGTAGAACGTCAAAGCAGCACAGCTGTCTCTCCAGTCCTCCCTGCAGCCTTAGTCTGCCTGGAGCTGTGTTCCAGTCCCCGGCAGAACAGGAGCATTCCATTGATTTGCTCTTAAGCAGCGCAGCACGCTCAGCTGTCAGATGCTTCCGTGAGCTTTGAGAGGGGAGGGGTGCATGCCTGCAGGGCAGCAGAGATCAAAACACTGAGCAGAGTCAGTAGAGCAGGCATTGTGGGATACTGCTGGAAGCCAGTTTCGTTGGCAAAACAAATAGCAGTGTCTACACTGGCTCTTTGTTGAAAATAAATGGAGAGGAAAAGAAAAGTCTCATCAGGATGGAGGTTTTTTGTCACCAAAACTGAGTGTTTTCCCTGACAAAAGTTACATTGTGTCCCCTCTCAAAAGGCAGTCTTTGTCAACAAAACTTAATAATCTTGAGAGCACCGCTTTGTGTCTACATTGGCAACTGAACAACAAAGCTTTTGTCTTTCATAGGTGTTAAAAAGTCACCCCCCCCCCCCTTAGTGTCTCCTGAAAGACACAAATGTTTCTGAGGGCAAGCGTTGGTGTGAACAGCCCTTTGTTGGCAGGATAATGCTGCTCGCTGGGGGTGGAAGATTTTTGTCCACAGAAGAGTCAACAAACAGTGGCTACACCGCAGCTTTTAGAGGGATGGCTGTAGCAAAGCCCAAGCAGTAAATAGCTGCACAAGCTGAAGGTCTATCTGCCAGTGATAGGTAGATACAAAAGACTAAGGCACGGAAGGCTAATGAGATCCAGGACAACACCTGGTGAGATGCCAAGGACTCCTGACACTCTGCTGCTGGGAAGGGGAGGATTCTGGGATTTCTAATAGTGTCTTTTAGCCACTGGCTAGAGTAGGTGTCTTCATGCTGCATTTTCAATTAATTCTGCTCTCTGAGCATCCTGTATGTTGTGACAGGGAAGTGGGTAGTGAGGGGTTTTTTCTCTAAACCTTCGGCCACATTAGATGAGCAGCAGTCACATGAAATTGACGTAATTATTGGTAATTTCACTTTTGCTGCCATGGTTCTGAAAGCCAAGGAAACTAATAAGAGTCTCGTTAATTTCACACCTTTGCTGTTTGGCAGAACTAAAAGCAGCAACATATGGGATAGGTGCTTTACAGCTTCACCTTGTGCGTGTGTGTATCAATTTATACCCCGTGCACATGCGAAATTCATGTTCAGAATTGCTACAGCCAGAGCTTTCTTTGTAAGGGCGAGCACGGTGCTGGTCTCCTCACGCAGCGTCCATTTCTTTTGACAGTGGAATCGAATTCAGTAAAGTCACAAAGGGCAGGCAGGCGGCTCCCTCCTGGCCCTGAAGCACAAGAAGGGCTGGCAGCGCAGAGCTGAAGCCCAGGCAGTCTCAGGACACTGGGGGATCCCCACTCAATGGGGGAGGGTGGCGGTGGAGCATGGGTAGGGCCAGCCAAGCCATTGGGAAGACATTGCCTTTCATACCTGCCGCCCATGCCAGTTTGTGCCAAATCTCATGGGGCGTGCAATACCACATGAAAGTAAAGGGGCTTAGACGTGTTCCACAAGACAAGGTTGGTTTTGAGCCAAGTCATGGGAGGCTAACAACACGTGCCCATTACCACCTGCAACCACATTTTCCCTCCCATTGGGACCTTTTGCTCAATGCCAATCTGCTGCAGGGACTCAAAGAGCACCCCCCAGTGTGTCACTCCTTGAGTCGATGCAACCTGGCGGTGAGGATGCGCTCCGTTGACCAGAGCCACCTAGTGGG
Organism: Pelodiscus sinensis; assembly: GCF_052426305.1. Classification (NCBI taxonomy): domain Eukaryota; kingdom Metazoa; phylum Chordata; order Testudines; family Trionychidae; genus Pelodiscus; species Pelodiscus sinensis. The sequence continues at coordinate 28,121,915 of NC_143071.1, forward strand.
GTCGTGCAAAATCTCATTTGTTAAATCAGACACTCAGTCGAATTAAAGCAGGTGGGCCTAATTTTGTAACATAGACGCTCCCAGACCAAAATTCTTCTCTCTTGGAGCTGAGGATGGAATCTTTTGCTGATAGTAGATCCTAATCCAACTCCCCAGAGTGATTGTGGTGGTAGACCTAGGGATTCAGGTGAAATTAGAGCTTGGGTTTTTTGGGATGTAAAGTGTGTTTAATTTTAAAAATTAATTTAAAAATCTTAAATATACTCTGTATTCCCAGACCACACGTACATTAACATGGAGGTAAATTTCAGCAGACATGTCAGTAATTTAGGGTATAAACGAATTATTGAGCAAGTACAATTTTCTCAGAACCAAGCATTATAAATCCAAGAATTTCAGAGTTAAATTTAACAAATATTCATCACATTAAGGCAGGTTTCCCTTTTGGCCTTCCCTGTTGAGTAGATCTGATGCAGCATATGGCATTTGAAAAGAAACATTAATCTTAATGGTTGTGTTTTCTTCTGTTCCTCATAATTGAAGAGGCTGGCAACTCAAAGTATTGCCCTCTTTCAAAATGTCTGCCGCTATTCACTGTTCTCAGCAGGACGGAGGCCATGGCTGTTCTGAGTTAAGAGGTCCTTTTCAAAATGCCCATCATCTTTGATGTTCCTAATGGGACTGGGACAACACACTACAGAGTGAAAGACAGCAGCCATTTTGAAATGGGACATTTCTTCGTGAGTGTCTCAGGGAGAGCATTATTCTTAGCTTTTGCTGAAAGGGAGGTGTTCGACTGTAAAGAATAACAGAAAAAGCCTATTAATCCAAAAAGTTTTCCAAAAACAACCAATTGCAGTAGATCTATTCAATTATTGTTTGGTGGTGTGTTTTTTTGTTTTGTTTTTTGTTTTTTTAAAGATCGATGACTACCTGAGATGAGATCATTCAGGACCAAAAAAAGAAAGTCTGAGACAGACCCTAAATTTCCTTACAGCGTTTACTTTTTAAAATTTTTACTTGTAAAATGATTCCAGATTTACTTGTAAATTCTCAGAATTCATCTCATACTTGCCCCCAAATTACACCACTTATTGTTTAAGATCTGTCATACTTCATAAAGAGTTTGAATCTCTTTTTAAGTGCGAATCTCAATTTGCCCATAACTCTGTTAAAGCTGCAGCCAGGGCCTCCGTAATAAGACAGAAGTTAAAAGTTTCATGCATGAAGTACTCACGAATAACTCCTGGCCCTACAGCTGTGTGTCCAGATGACATTTACTGACAACAACCACTGGGATACAAGACCTGATTAAGTGGGTCTCAGTTAGTAGGATAACTCAGGTATTTTGTTGGAATGAAGACATTAGATATTCTCCAGGACTCGGGAACATTTTCAGTGTATTGGAAATAGAAAATCAGTAGGCCTTGTTTGAATAAAAAACCATGAGAATTAGTGTGGGAATTGGGGAATTCTGTGGCCTGGCTTGTCATCCAAGCCATTAACATTTTCCATGCTCCTAAATTGTGTCTGCCTGACCGTTTATTTTGTGGCGTTAGAAGGAAGATTAAGAAAAACAGGATTTCTTCCCCCAGGATTGCTGGGAATTGTACAAGTCACCCAGTACTATAAGTTTTAAAAACTCCTGGTATGATAAGTTTAAAAGAACTCTTAATAGGGACTAAACAGAATAGGGGGCTGTTGGCAGAAGATTGTAAATAGAGATTGTTCTTTCCTCTCTCGCCTCCCCCCAGATTATCTGTATTATATGGTCATTCCCCACCAAAACGCACATTCAGTAGAGAAGCAATTCTTCAGCTATGTCCTGTAAAAACATTTCACACACTGGTCAGCACTATTGACTTTAGCAACAGATTTGTTTTTGGAAAGGGGGCGGGGGAGGTTTCAAATGAAGCTTGCTAATAATAATGATAAGAAAATAAACTTCAGGCACTGAAAAATGGCAGCCGGACCCTCTCTCTGTAACCTGAGTTACTGAGTCCTACTCAGTGTAAGATTAACATTAGAAATGGATATTGGACTTGTGGCGAATACTCTGGCGGAGGGGCAGGTATGCCTCACATGGCACTTCACATTAGAAAACTCTGCTGGGCCCATTTAGGTTACCAAGCTGAGTGCTGGAAGGGCTCCACCCACACAAAGAAAACGAGTCGTATTTGGCAGTGGGCATCTGCCACTGGTCCTACACCTGCGCCTGGTGTTGGGCCCAGCTCCTAGTCTCAATGGGTTGAAATTGTTCATAAAAACTGTAGCAGGTAGGCAGTCCCAGCAAGCCCCTCACCCGCTCTGCAATGGGGGCAAAGGATTTGTTCCTCTGCTCACACTGCTGAGGTGTTTTCAGTGTCTGCTGAAGGGCTGGGAGTGAACCTTCATGCACTCACGTAGTCAGGGTCTGCTTGTCCTTGCACTAGAGATGAAGCCGTAGAAGGAGATCAGTTCAGTGCAAGTTGCTGTTCGTGTGCACTTTAACTTCCATACAGTTTTGGGGAGCTTACAGATACCCTGAAAGACTGGACTGTGATTGAATGTTCATTTGCATCCTGAGCGTGAAACCCGTCTCCCCCTCGGGGAAGGGAAAAGGAGTCTCCAGCTGGAATTCAGGATGTTTTATCGAGTAAATGAGCAGTGTCATGGTTGTGTTGCAATCTCGCTGGCAACACAACTGGTGTTTTGAGAGGAAGCAGCCGTTTCATATACACTTAACCTGCCTCCCCACACAATCCTTCATCTTTTCCCAGGGGGAGAGAAGCAAAGAATAAACAAGTTAAGGAGGAGAGTTAAATAAAAAACCTGCATTTTGTCCTTTAAAATAGGGATGTTAGTGAGTGGTCGAGGGGAGTACTCCACAGCTCGCTTCCCCCCTTCCTTGCTGCTTCTGTAGGAGAGGCAGCAAGGGGGAGGGAAACAGGAGCAGGTGCTGGGGGGACCCAAGCCAGTTCCCCCATCACCATCTCCACAGTGCTGCCTCCCCTCCCTCCTGCCTCTGAGGCAGGAGGGCAGGATAGGGAGGCTGTGGTGGGTTGTTCTGGCAGCAGCCCCTGTCCACGGGGTCCCAGTGGGGAGCTTTGCGCCACCACAGACAGGCTGATCCAGTAGCAGTCCCTGGCCGCGGATAGCCCTGGCCGCCACAAACAGGGGTTGCTGGACTCTATGTGAGCTGGCACTGGGCAGTCCTGGCTCGCGCTGGTTCGGGACGCTGAATCTCTGCATTTGAAATGTAGTAAGAGCTTGGTAGCTCTTACTAGATTTAAATGCAGCCCCGCAGCCCAGGTGGCTCCCGGAGCTGGTGCAAGCCAGGACTGCTATGTCCCAGCTTCAGCCGGCTGTGGGAGCTCCCCCTGCTTCAGCTCTGCAGAGCGGCTCCTTATCCACTAATCATGTCGTCAATACAAATTGTATTGACTACACGATTAGCCAGTTAACTGCAATTTAACACCCTTACCTTAAAATCAAGTGGTTTCCCTTTTCTCTTTGCTTGTTAATACTGCCGGATATAGCTCGTGTTTTATCAGTGTGCTTGGGAACTTCGGGTCCCGGTTTATCTTCCCTGCTTGACTGGGGTTGGCTTTGGCCATTGCTTCAGAGGAATGTGAAAGCCACGGGCTCTGTGCCACGGGCCACTTTTATATGTGAGGGGCAGGGGGAAGGGTTCGTTTCTGACCCCAGGGCCCCGCAGCAGCGTGAGGACATCCACTTCCTCAGGACTGAATAATATCTTTCATGATATGACTTTTGCTGGGCGATGGGCACCGTATTCCCTTAGGACTCTGGAAAATTCCAGCTGCTGTGTCTGATTGGTGTGGATCTTGGGTGTGTAACGAGGCCTGGGGCCAACATTTTATTGTCTTCAGCAGCCTGAGAATCCCACCATCACCATTCCTCTTCTCCAGTATGAATCATCCCCTTCAGGAATTGAATCCTATTAATCTACGGTGTGGTCTGCCCTGAAACCTTACGTCAGAGTAGCTACAGGTCTCAGGGTGATGAAAAATCAACACTCCTGTAAGAAGTGGTTATGCTGACCTAATCCCTGGTGTAGGAAGCACTCGTCTGAGGGAAGGATTCTTCTGTAGCTCTAGCTACCGCCGCTCTGGGAGATGAATTCACTCCATTGACGTGAGCGTGTTACACACACGCCGTACAGTGGCACTACTGTGGCATTTTGCAGATGCACCCTATGGCAATGTACTTCAATATTAATCTTGTTGGAGGGTTTATGCTGTATATCCTGCCATGAGACATTATTCCTGGTAGCAGAGTAAGAAAAAAATGGGGCAAAAGTTAACACTTTGGGGCAGATTCTGCATTTACTTGAATTAGTGTAAATCCCAACTACCCGTACAAATACCGAAGGAATATTGCGTGGCTTATGCCAGTTGAACTGAGAGCAAAACTCAATCTCTTTCCCCTGCTGCTTTGTCTATATTTGTTTCACGCTTGGTTCTCTGGACCCATGGGCTCCATCTGGAAACTGATGCCCTTTTCAGCTTCCTTTTGACCAAGGCCCTGGTCCAGCAACGAGCTCCATGTGAGTGGACTTCTTTACAAGTCACTGCAGCTCCTGGTGAGCGTAGAAGTCTGCCCATGCATAGGTCATAGCGAAGTGGTGACCTGCATTAATAACGCTGCCTAACTTCTGCTGTGGGAAGTGAGGGGTTGGTTCCCCTTTGAATTCTGATATCAGCTGCCTTCTTGGCTACACTTTGTCGACTTGGGGAAAAGGGAGCAAATGGCGTTTGTGGTCTCTCTCCCTGTTTTCTCTTTGTCCATTTAATGATCTCGCTGTTGGGATCTGTCTCTCCTGGGAGGTGAATTCCCTGTGTTGCATTGTTGTAGATGGTGACAGGTGGGTCTGACCCCTCCAAATTTGGCTTTGTGAGAGCAGATTCTAAACACAGTGCATGTGGAACATCTTACCCGGGATCCTGCATGCCCGTGAGTAAAGCCGAGTAAAGGGGAACAGATCCAACTGTCCAGGTTCTCTGCTAACAATACCCCTGAGTTGTGAGCATGAGAATCACTGTCAAGTGTCTTTCACCCGTTCTCTGGCGCTGTCAGTGCATCCTGTCTTCTCTGTGTGCGCGTCTGTACCTACCAGCTCTGGGGCAGGGGATGGCAGTGCCCCGCCGAGCAGTAAACAGTGATCACTGAAGAGGGAGCTCTGAGCAGCCAGTCTACAAGAGCTGGTGAGGTAAATTCTTTCCCAGGTCCTCTCCATATGTACAGGAAAGGGAGTCTCTGTGTGTTGAACAGGCAGTAACCTGGACGTGAGGCCAGCGGATCGCAGAGCATTGAATTTTTTCCCCTTACTCCCAGTGGATGCTGTGCAGGATGATTAATATTTTAGCATCTTTGTTCTTTCTCTTTTACTCTTAACACTGGAACAGTTTAAATCACTCTGGAAGAAAGGGCCTGCCACGTCTCCAGTTACACAAACAAGCAGTGGTCCTAGGGCTAAAAATGAAAGTCGTGTTTTGGGAGGGAAGAGGGAGACTTTAAACGTCGTCTTCGCCAAAGGTCACTCTGCAGCCCTTGGATGGGAAACAGGAGTTGAGCTCCTAGGTATTGTAAGGTTTGGGGCTTCCCTTGTTTATCCTGCTCCCTGAAGAGAGTGGGCTACATCGTTTGGACATCGGTGACACAAAAATCTGAACAGAGACTGTCCTGTTGCTATGACACCGTGTGACGGGCTTTCTCCCTGTTTATGGAATTGCCTGCAACTTGCACAGCCTTAGGGGACTCAGTCAACAGATTCTAAGAAGCAGAAGAAGGGGCAAATAGTGTAAGTGGTTTTCCTTTAAACGGTGCTGTTGCTTTCTCTTAGGAAAGCCAGTGTACTTCTCTGGGAAAGCTTCATTTATGTTCCAGATTTAAGGTTGCCAAAGAAATAAATGAGATAAAATGCAACTGGTTTGTCTCCTGCCCTTTACAAGAACTGCAGCTCAGCTTGCACAGTAATTGCTAATTCTTGGTATGGAAAAACGGAGCTGATATTCAAGCAGCTGCTCCCTCCCCCCCCCCCCCCCAGTTTTATGGCTGACCTTGTACACCTGAGATCTAGGGGTTACAGCAAAGGACTGGCCATCGGGATTCCTCACCTGCCCACTGAGCCACGCTGAGAGAGCGGACAGCTCGCTTTTCCTTTGTGACTCAGTCTACACTGCAGCACTGCTTCAGGACGCTGGAGGAGTAAGGGGCGTTTCGGAGCAGCCATCTATTTCGAAACAAGTTCTGTGTAGACAGCGCCAGATTTCTAAATTAGCTGTTTTGAAATTGACGCAAAATAAGCTATGCAATTTGTGTAGCTCACATTGGGTAGCTTATTTTGAGCTATGAGTGCAGTGTGGACGCACCCTCTGTGATTTTGTTCCCCATCTGTTTAATGGGGCGTACCAGCTTGCAAAGCTGGTGAAGCTTAATTATTGTTTGAAGAAGTTGCAAACGAGTCATCGTACCAAAGAGTTTTGAAATCCTCTGCCACAGCGTGCTTATCGGTGCAGGCTGGGTACCAGTCCTGGGAATCGGATTCTAGTAAAAATGCTTGGTCCCTCCAAGGGCACAAACTATGCTACTATAGTCTCCCTGCTGCTGAGTTAGTGTCCCCACTTTTGCTCATAGATTTTAAGGCCTGAAGAGGAGCATCATGATCGAGTCTGATTTGCACATCACAGTCCACAGAACCTATCCCGCCCACTCCTGCAATAGGCCCATTGCTTCTGGCTGAGATACTGAAAATCTCAAATTTTGATTAAAAGGCTTCATGTTCTAGAGAATCCACCGTTACTCTAGTTCAAACCACAAGTGATCCGAGCCCCATGCTGCTGAAGTAGGCAGAAACCTGTCAGGGTTTCTGCCAGTCTGACCCGGGGGAAAATTCTTTCCCAGTCCCAAATGTGGTGATCAGATAGACTCTGAGCATGAGGCCAAGACCAGTGTTCCCTGCAAGCTGTGTGCTTGTGCAACAGCTCGAGAGGTATTCAAATACCTCCCAGCTGATTAGCAGATTGACCACAGTTAGTTTTTTTGTTTCTACTCCTGGTGCACATGCCTCGGTGCACGTAACAATTTATTCTGCCTGTGGATGGAAAAAATCCACACATGGATGGAAAAGATTAGAGGGAACATTGGCCAAGATCCAACAGCTAGACACCTGGGAAGAAATTCTCTGCAGTAACTCAGAGTCCTTTCCGCTAGTGTCCTGTAGTGTCCTGTTTCCGGCCTTTGGAGATATTTGCCAACTGCAGTAGTGGACGAGTTGTATGCCATGTTAGGCAACCTCATCAGACCAGCTTCTCCATAAACATATGTAGTTCAGTTCTAAAACAAGTGAGGGGTTTTTGCTCCAACTGTTGCCCTCGGAAGGCCTTTGCCGTTGGTGTCTGCGTTGCTGATGCCACTTACACAAACTGGATTTATCTAGGTGAACATTATCGGTGTGTGAAATTGCGATTTAATTCATAACTGACAACACTGAAAATGTAAACAAGTGCCTGAAAGAGGACATGTCATCTGGCTTGCCTTATCCTATAGACTAACAAATCTGATTGCTGTGTTTAAACTTTGTATAAAAATTTCCCTGAAGTAATGATTCACTGTGAACAGATGCAATTATCTATGAAAAGGAATGAATCATGTCACTAGGGCAGGATTTTTTTTCCCCCGTTGCAGCTGCCTCCAATTAATACGTCTATCAATTCTGAGGTAATAAAAACATTTTAGTCCTACTGTATAGATATTGTACTGTCACTTTTACATTCCACTTTGTGGCTGTAGTGATCAGCGGAAACCTCCCAGTTAAACTTTGGCCGTAGAACCTGCCTGTCCTTGGAAACTAAACTTTGGAGAAAATATACTTCAAAGTTGTACTCCTTTTGAAAATATCCAATATAGCGTTTACCAAGAGGGGTGTGGTTAATGGCTTCTCTTAAAGGTTCCTCCCAGGTTTCTTCCTTCGTGGGACTCAGAAGTAGGTTAGGCAATTTTTCAGTACTCACCTGAAATGATGGAAGAATCTTTAACAAACAGATTTTTTCATCTAACCGCAGGGTATGTGATTTAAAGAGCTATTAAAGGAGAGTTGTAATCAGTCTAAATAAAAATCACTTTTTCTCTGTCATTCAGGTTTCTGTGGTGTTATAATGTCGTTGTTCATACAGTTTTCCAGTCTAATGTGTATTTGTTTAAATGTGTGAGAACCGTAAGCTAAATTAAATTTTTGGGGTGTTTTATACACTACTAGGAGATTTAGCTAGTGCTGCTCGGGTCTTAACTCAATTCATTGTTATTTTTCTGCATTCACATCCTTGCTGTGGGGTGGGCTAAGGGTGAGGGTTCAGGATGCAGGCTGCCCCGGGAGAGAGGACAACCCCAGCCCCCTCTCACCACAGCAGCTTGGGGCCGAGTGAGAAGCACCTCTCCATGGCTGCTGCAGCTCCAGCAGCCACATCTCAGGTAGCGGTGCATGGCCCCCGCTGGGGCAGGTCCAGGTTTGTCTGCTCCCTGCACTCCCCAGCCAGATTTGAGGAATGCAGCAAAGTGTGCACTTTTCCCTTGCCCCCGGCTAAGGGGAACATGCAGCAACAGTCCCATGTGAATCAGGGTGGGTGGCGAGCTTCATTCCCGCCCCTCCCCCCCCTCCGCTCCCTCCCTAAATGGCATCTGGGGGATAGGGGGATTGGGCTGGGGCAGTCTTGGAGGGGGGAATGCCCTTAGCTAGCCCCTTTCACCTGCCTGGTGATTCTGTCTTGTTTTTTTCTGTATGGTTTTATGAGAGGCAATCTCATTCTGGGCACATCCCATTGTCCTGGCACAACCAAATCCTGACTTTGGTTTAAGTTATGGTAAAAGGAAGCTACATTCCAAATTTGGTAGTCCTAGTTCTTACCATTTAGGAGGAATTCTTGGGGGGGGGGACCACACACACACACACACACACACACACACACACACACACACACACACACACACACACACACACACACCCCTCTCCCCCCCCTGTATTTTCCCTCTTCTTCACTCTGATAACCTGAATTTGATGATGGTAGTATACTTTCCTTTCTACCCATTTTTGTTTCCCTGACTCCTCCTCCAAAAAACAAAACCATGCGGTGTGAATTACCCTTTCCTTACTTATAATAAAAAGTAAAGAAGATTGAGGGGAATTGTTCAAAAATTGGATGACACATACAACAGATATGGCCCCAAGGCAGTCACGGTTTGGAAATACATTCAATAAGAAGTCGTCATCTTTTGTTTGCTTGGAACTGTTGCTGGCATCTGTACAGTAAATTGTGGGGTCGGCAAGCCATAAGGGAAACAACTCATGGTTGTTGGCATTGTGACTTCCTCAGGAAGGTGTAACCACTGGTGAGCCCTGGTCTGTTGAAAATGACTTGCCTCACTGAAGTGAAGCAAAGCTAGTAGAATGCAGTGAAAGTTCCACTGTGTTTCAGATTAACAAACCGCCGCAAAGGCACCTGGAAGAAGCACGGCTCTGTTTTCAAGGCTCCAGATTTAGGTGGACCAAGGCAGCGGTGGAAAAACAGGGATAGCCACCATGTAATCCCTTAAACTTGACTTGACGGACGGGTGTGGGACATGTTGGGGGCTGGGTACCCATGGTTGTGGGTTGGGGTAGGGAGCTGAGAAGGGGAGACCCAGATGCCTTGTTCGGATTCCTGGAGAAAGCAGTGCTGCCTTAGTATTCTAGCTTGAACCAACCCACCATCATCTAGCAAGAAAGACAGATTGTCATGAGAAATCCAGCTCGTTCGTCGCGGTTACCCCTGCTAGAGAGGAACATGCCGCTCGCTGCCCGATATAGATCAGTCTCCTGCTGGGCAGCGAGTCATTCCACTGTAGGCTCACAATAACACTGGCTCTTTATTGCATTCTTTGACTGCTTGTGACACATTGATATGAACTCCTGCAAGGAGCGTATAGGCTAAAATGAGGATTTAGAAGGAAACTAAGCAGATTGCAGGGGGATTAACAATTTGTTCACGTTCTGGGAGAGCAGGGAAGGTGGGAACGGGGTGTGTGTGTGTTTAAAAGGATGTTTGCCTTGTGATTTTTAAAGCCTGGTTATTGCTGCTGAAGAAAGGAAGTAGATGATGAAGTTGCCTTTAGAAAACCATAAGGGAATAGGAATGGCATGTAGAGAATGAGGCAGCTATCAAACATATTGATGTTTGAACACCTGTAGTTGTAATTAACAGCAATAAATTGTTGGAGGCGGGGAAGAGCAGAAGTGGGTTTGATCTATAGTGGCATGGAATAATGGGCTGGATTGATAGAAAATACCCCGTATAGCATCTATCTGTGTACAGGGATTGTCATATTATAAACACAGTAGTTAATAATCAGACTGTCTCAGTGATCAAAGCCAGGCAACACAGTTTTTGTGTGTGAGCTTAAAATGACCGTGAAAGGGCTGTAGCATGGAAGGGCAAATCTATACTGAAAATGACTAAGGAGCAGCTATTTTGCCTTTTCCCAGTGAGAGTGTGATACAAGATGCATAATGTTTAATACAACCTCAAAAATAATTTGTTAATCACAGTGAAAGAAAGCCAGACAGTTTCTTGCACCACCTGTATTGCGCTGTGTTCTCTTTGGTATTTTAATAGATAATTAATCTTGATTTTGTTGCATTTAAGTGTTTTATTTTTGGCACATGTGCACAACCTATTATACCATAAATCCCACGCTTTTCAGCAAATGTCATCCCAATTGTTCCCTACAGCATAGACTACCACTAGTAAAACAGTCAAGGTCAGGAACTTGGATTCTTTAACCACTGGATTCAAGGAAACCAATATATTCTGTTGCAGCAGAAAGGGGTAATTTCGTTTGGACCTATATCATATTGGCAGCCAATCTAGGAAAGCCATAATTGCCTTAATGCAATAGATTTTGTTGGTGCATTAATCTGTCTTAATTAAAACTGTTGCACCCCACAGATAAGAGGTGCAGTGGATATCTAGGAATACAGTACTTTGTTCCTTTACAAGCATAAATTATTCTTTGTTCACTCAGTGTTTGACCCGTGTCTTGTATCATAAAATCGATACAAGTATTCTTTGTACTTGCGTCAGTTAAGGGATTTCGAGCAGTTTGCTTACGATTGTATGAAATGACCTTCATATCGAATGATCCTGAATCGGCAAGTAGAAGTTCTTGGTAGCTTTCTTGTGGCTATTTGTGCTGTGGAAGCTAGATTAAAAATTACACCTTAAAGGATCTTGCAACCTAAACCTTAAATTGGGTGAATGTATAGCTGGGAAGAGCGTTCACAATCTATCCTGTTTTGGAAATGAATTTTGGATGCTTCTTATTACTTACCAATGTACTGTGTGTACAGTAGACAGTGTTGAATTTTCCCCTCAGGTTGTTCAGAAAGCATCTTGCTTAGACATTGGAATATGCAGTGATTTACTTTTCTACTTGTTAAAAGGAAGGAGGAAGTCTTTTTAAAGCTACTCACCTACATTAGCATTTAGCAAGAGCAGGATGATTGGTTGTTTGACTAGTGTCTCCTTTTACTTTATTCCCCCCAAATAGCTGAAAATTAATTCATCTGCTTCTGTTCCTAAACTTGGCCTCTTCCACACCGTTTCCATGACTGCACTGCTTCTTGTTTGCCTTGCCCCTTTACTGTGTTCAGTGGTTTTGCCCTAATGGTTGGTGATCCCTAAAAGATATTTGAATACTGTTGGAAAAGACTGGTTTACATTGGGAGTGTACATTGGCATAGGTAGGTGTTTCATATCTAAAAATGCCTTTCAAAAATGAATGAAATGGCAATTGAGAATACATGTTCTCATTGCTCTTGAATCTCTTTCAATGTTCCGGCCAATAACCTATCACTTCTGCTCCCTTTTTCATAGAACTCCTGTTTTGTATACCTAGTACATATGCCTGCAAAAACCCCAGCACACCTGTCCAATTTCTTTGGAATATTAACAGTTGATAGATATGCCTGGTTTGATACATATACATAGTTTCATCTACATATAATGAGTAATCCCATGGCACCTTATATTTTTGTTAGTCTCTATTGGAACACAAGCTTTCATGGGTAAAACCCATTTTATCAGAGGAGTTGGAGTGGAAATAACAGAATCCAAGATGTATAACAACTCACCAACACTACATTCTACAGGCCTCTTTCCTCTGAGTCCGCTGAGGAATACCAAAAGAAACTACATCTGTTCAAGAACCTGCCTGCTACAGCTCGAGACCGGATCTATACAAACACCCCCCAGAGCCCTGACCAGGAGTATTGTAACTGCTACCCAAGATACATAAACCTGGAAATCCCGGATGTCCCATCATCTTGGGCATTGGAACCCTTCCAGTAGGATTATCCAGCTATGTGGACTCTCCTCAGACCCTATTTGCCAGCACTCCTAGCGATCTTCGAGACACCAAATACCATCCTGGCACTGCAGATTTAGAAGCTCTTTCCACCAACATTGCACAAGATGATGGATTACTGGCTGGCAGGAGCAGTATCCCTGATGATGCCACTGCACACCCGGTGGCTGAGCTCTGTGACTTTGTCCTCACCCACAGCTGTTTCCAATCTGGGGGCAATTTATACCTCCAAGTCAGCAGCACTGCTATGGACACCCGCATGGCCCCACAATATGCCCACACCCAGGGAAGTAAGAAAACAGATTGACAGATCCCGACAAGTACCCAGGAGTCACCTACTTCAAGACAGGCCCAACAAGGAAAGCAAGAACACTACTGGTTGGTCATCACCTACAGCCCCCAGCTTTAAACCCTCCAGGGCATAATTGACAATCTATCCTGGAAAACAATCCCTCACTCTCACTTGAGAGACAGGCCAGTCCTCGCCTAGAGACAGCCCCCCAATGTGAAGCAAATCCTTTCCAACAGCCACACCGCACACCTCAGATTCACCCTCCAAGGAACACACCCCTGCAACAAACCCCTGCTAATTGGTCTGGAAGGTTCCATTTTTTTCCCCTCTACTACTCCAACCGGAGCTGTCACAGAGTGCTGATTTAGGAAGTTTTAACAGGTTTACAAATCACTGCCATAGAAAGATCAGAAACAAAACAATCCTTCTACCAATGAGCTTATTTTACTTACGAGAAACCATAAGTATCAATAAAAGCCCCTGCTGCAAGCAGGGGCTTCTTGTCTGATTAACCAGGCAACATTGAACCAGTTAACAGGTTAACCCATATTGTACACCCCTAATTTGAACTGGGAATGAGAAGGTAGTTCTGTCTCCAAAGCCTGTTTACTGCAGAGGGGCTGTGTGCTGCCATCCCCCGGAGGAACTGGGAACAGCGCCCCTTTCCAGTGCGCTCAGACATAACGCTTTTGGCTGCTACTTGTCTTGGCTGCATTTGAACTAGTAACCAGATGCCAAGGTTCCCTCTCCCCAACAATACCCTGACTCTTCCAGGTGACAGGAGCAGGCATAGGCAAACGGAATGAGAGAGAATCTGGCACAGTGAGAACCTCCAACATGTTTCACAAGTTGGCCAATCAGCTGGAAAGGCCAGGCAGGCTCCTGGGAGAAGGGTCCCAAATCTGGCTGAGCAATCCCCGAAAGTGACGGTCAGAATACGCTACTAAATGATCATATTCAAAATAGTCGGGCAAGGAGGCTGGGCCCCCAACTGCATCTGAACTATGCGCCTGTGCCTAGGAATGGGAGAGCATATGTAGGTGAAGCTGGACCAGCATGGCTAGAGCACAGCATGCTCTAGCTACACAGCCTTCTACCCCATGCCTTGGTGGCCTGGTGTTGATGGGCTGGTGCAAAGCTGGCTTTACACCACCCAAGGGTTCACACATGCAGGAACAGTCCTCAGCTGCATCCTTGGGTCTGAGATGTTTGAATCTTTCCTCTATTGTTTTTCTCCTGGGAGATATTTAGTGGCAGGAGACGATGCCTCACCTCTTCCTCTTCTCCTCCCCCATTTGAGAGAAGAGATTGTTAAGAAACAGTAAACAGAGCCATGCTGGGGAGGTGGGGAGGGGTGGCATGGCTGCACCATGTAAATAGCTAACAGTGAGCATCTCCTTGTGCTGCTCTGTTAGCACCCAGCAACGGGGAGCAGGCAGGGATGTGGCACAGCCTAAGTTTTGCCTCTTAGCCATAACTTCCCTGTACTTGGGGTTTCATGTTTGGCCCTTCCTGCCTTTTATATGAGAACTCCCGGCCTGTTGAAGGAAGGCTTTCCTGGTCATCAGAAGGGAGATGTTTTTGGAGGTGTGCGTGCAGCACTGTCTTTCCCTCCATAGGCATCTTGTCTTACCCCATATTTAACTTCTCAGTGTGTTACTTCCACTTTAAATCAGTGGAAAGGGGCAGAGGGGAGTTGGATGCAGATTGATTGTGCGACTTCAAGGAGCGCCTGAATCTTCAAACAAGCTGCAGCTGTTGAACTCCTGGCACCTTGGTCTTGCTCTTCTGTTGGCCACGTGACGGTCACCCCCCAACCCGAACCCGTTAATAATGTCCTGACAGGGCAGGCTTGCGGCACGAACTCGCGAGAAACAGTTAATCATTTGTCACTTCTGACCCTGGCGTTAAAGCAACACACTCTCCGTGACTTGTTTCGGAGCAGCTGCTTTACGCAGAGCGCTGGGGGTGGCCTGCAAGAAGACCTGAGAGGAAAAAGCCAAAGTAAACAAGAGGTTGGTGTGTTTGTTAATCATAGCTTGTTTGCAGGTGGTGAATTGGTGTTGCTTGTTCCATTTAAAGTAGTGCTTTTCCTCATGCATATAGCACTAGGATAGCGGAGCATCTCCCTGTTTCACGAGTGCTCCTAAGTCTACTAGTGCCAGGTGGAAAGTATTGAGAGGAATTGACAAGGGACGGAAAGTACAGAGCTGGGAGTAGCACCCGGGGGTGCAATGCTCTGGTCTAACCATTAGCCCACCACCACTCCCTGCAAGAAAGCGTAGGCCAGAGAACTAGAGCGCCTCACTGGCGTGACTGTGTTCCTTGTCTTACACAGAGAGCGCAAAACAGGTGAGTTTCCTCCCAACTCAGCTCAGATACGGCATTTGGTCAATGTCGCCAGTGCCGGAGGGGACAGTGGAATCTGCTTGGCACAACAGGCAGTCATTGTTCATCTCTCATCACTGACGCAACCATCTACCCACCAGGTTTTGATCCACCAAGGCAAATGGAGTCATCTTGGAAACCGTTTGAAGTGGGACAGGGCAATAGTGGGGTTTTTCTAATGACCTGTGGTCACTTCCCACTGTCCCTTATCATGTGGTGCCCACTGACTTGTTTCAACCACGGGCTCCCAGGTCTCCAGCTGATGGTGCATACGCAGAGGAGGATGGTGCTGGATTGAAGTTGGAATATTTTTACTAATTGAGGCTGCCTATTGAAAGGGGCTTTGCGCGTATGCAGCTGACTTTAGATTGGTGACGACCTCCCATGGGTGGGCAGAGGTTTAGCTGCTGCCGACCTTAGCACAGCAAAGCAGATAGGGTCCCAGCAGAGGCCTTGCTGGACCCCTCCAACAGCCGAATGGATGGTTCTCTCTCTCTCGTCTGTGCACTGCTCCTGCGTGCGGGAAGGGATGTGATCACACATATACATTATGGTGGAGGAAGCTGGCTCACTGATCACGAGTTGATGTCTAGGGAGAGCTGCTGTCAGGACCATGATGGGGCATTTCTGCTTCTTGCACCACTTAGGACTCCTAGGAGAAGATATGAAACGTGTAGAGGAAGATACCACCATTGATAGTGCCAGGAGAAGGCGCTAGCTCCTATTCTTAAGTTGGGGCCACTACGGGGAATCTGTGGCTTCATGCCCACATCCCTGTATTTGTCAGGAGAAGCCAGTGGCAGCCCCGTCCCATTGTTTTATCTTACTGGCTACCTTCACTTCCACCTCACATTTGTACCTGCGTCTGGGCTACTGAAACGCTATCTGCTTCAGACTTCAGCTGTAACAGCAGAGGAAATTGAAGAGCAACTTTCCTCTTGGCTGAAGCAGTGTCCCATCAGACTCTGTACTAGGATGCTATCTGCAGCTGACTTCCCAGCAGAATTGAGCGGAAGGTCTACTGCCCTTGGTTTCAATCAGGAAATGGGGTAGAGACTGACTCAGGAGCAAAACACTACTTCAGATGAAACTTAATATGTTTTTAGAGGACTTCCTCTCCACAAAACCAAGTTTACTTTTGTAACAGTCCTGCCCTGAAAAGTCTCTCTTGGGGGTGCCTCATTCATGTTGAAATGTGTTGAGGTTTTTCCCTCCCCGCGGTTCTGGAAGCTCCATATTGCTCTGAATTGTACATTTTTAGTCCAAAATGCCCCAGTGAGTCTCGCCTCTTCAGAATCTCAAATAGCATTCCACGGGGAGAAATGTAAAAAACAACATCTGAGCTTTAAACAATTTACTCTGAGAGTAATTGGGTTTATACAACAGTTCATAAACCTTTAGCTGGTAAAAATCAAAGTACCATAATCTGAAAAGCAGATGGAGGAGGGGGAGGGGAGAAGGCTTATAGAGTTTTCAAAGACAAATTGTTTAATTCCGTCACGAGCTAGGAAAATAAATAGTCCCACTGCTAGATCGAAAACAGAAACATGTTAGAATGAAACCTTAGTAGCTTTAAAGCATTGTTCATTCCACAACAAAGAAATCAAAAGGGCCTTAGGAAATATGTGATCTAGTTTATGAGAAATGAAAGGCGAAAACTTCTAAACCACACATTACAATTCTGACTGAATTTTAAAGTGCTCTCCTCCCCCCCCCCCCCTTTCCATTGGCTGACATTTTGTACAAGGCATCTGTTTTGTGTGAATCAGTGATGGCTCTGATGTTTGTAGGTCATTTCCTTCTATCAAGAGAGGTGGCAAGACTAGCCATAGTCTCTGACTAAATGGTAAAGTGGTAAATGTGAGACCCTTCTCCAAAATCCCACTTTTCAGTGCAGCTAAAGTGTTTGTAGCAGATACAAAGCTAGAAGCCATGATTTGCCTATGTAATGAAGTCTGCATTTGTACCCCATCTTAATGCCAATCAGTGGCATTTAGTCAACCCATCCTCTTGCCAGTGATGGTCCTGCTTTAGCTGCCTTTAACAGACTGATGAGATCACCTCTAATTTGTGTATCAAGCTGGTTTGTATCGCGTTGTTAAAAAACCCACACAAAGCAACAAAACCCTCTTTATTTTTTCTTATTGGACTTCAAAAGCTTGCATTATAAACAGTGTGCTCTGCCCAGTGAAAGCAACTTTTTTTTTGCTAAAAGCCGTTACCTCGGCCAATAAACAGCAGAAATTAGGAGTTCTCATTGTGGTGTTTGGTTTTCATTTATTATGGCATGCTGGTAGGAATAATACAGTTTGTCCATTTCTCCAGCGGGAAAATATTGATAGTAAAATGTGTTTTTTAAATAAGTTGGAACTAAATCTTTTGCCAAGTAAGGGGTTTATTCTCTGTCCTGCATGAACAATTGTGCTTCCCTCCCCTCCCCTGTCTCTCTCGTCCCTTCTCCCCCTTCTCCCAAAAAAATAAAAGGTGAGAATGGTCAAGACGTGAATTTCCAACGTGGGGAACTCTAGAAAGATGAAAAATAGTTTCTCTGGTTTCCCTTTTGGTAACTGTTCACAGCACGTTCACAGCTCACATAGGGTGTCATTCTCAAAGATGTGTGAGGGAGGTGCCCAAATCCCGTTGGCTTTCAATGGGAATTGGGTGCCTAATTTCCTTAGGCAGCTTTTAAAACCCCAGCTGTGATAGTGAAGTAGAAGAAAGAGAGGAGAATGCCATGCAATGATAAACAGGTGGTGGAGGGCTTAAAACCTGGACATCCATCCTGTGTGACCATGAGAATTAGATCAGGGATGCCATGCTGCATTTGTGTTCTTAGGAAATTAAAGGGGGTAAGAGAACTCTCCTTCCTCTTTTTGATTATCCTCAACTCAGCCTTCTGCTTGAGAAGATTAAAAGCTGCATTCTCTGTCTGATTGAAGGTGTGTGCTGCATTCGGTTCTCACGTTGCAGGGGTTGTGTCAGTAACTGCTAGACAGTGCAAACGTCTGTAGTCTTGCCTACAATGACCATTCCCAAACATTTTAGGAGTTTGAAACTGATGCCAAGGGGTAGGAAAGAAAGGCAGCTAATCAAGGGGGAAGGGAGGTTTTCATTTGAACTTGGAAAATATATTGAACGTTGACGAGGCTGTACTGGATACTAGCAGTGAGTGGCAAGGTGGCCCCTGACGTTTGTTCAGGCACTGAAAATACAATGAAAGAAAGAGAGAACTGAAGTTGTGGCTGACGGGGGTTCCCCATGCTGTTCAGATCTCCCCGAGAGAGAAATAATCGTCTCAAACCTCCTAGTGGAATTTAAACATTTGTGCTGCAACCACCATCAGCCTCATGCTCACCCTGAAAAAGGAGGGGGATGGACCAACTTTCCAGCAGAGCGTCCTTGCTCCCCTCAGGACCCTCTTCTTTCTCCTGCCCATCTGCAATTCTTTCCTTGCTCCCCCAGTCTCTTCTCCTCTTATGGCACTGTATCGATAGTCGTGAGCGCCATTGTTTCCTGGCAGGTTGCCAGCATTCCTCCAAGTGGACTCTCTGGAGTGTAATCTGGTCTCTCCCACCGTCTTCTTAAAGGGCTGTCCGTCTCCACGCCACTCTAAGTGCATGGTACGGTACTTTAATTGCAAATTGAATTGATCCACAGTTCTGTTTACTTGGAGTCATTGCCTGAGCCGTTCATTCAGCATCTCTAGTGCTGATCCTTTGCTCCCATGTCTGCTGCAGCATTGGCCTCCCTTGGAAATGTCAGCAGAACATTGGGAGGGTTATTTTTCTTGATGTACCAGACACGATAGGCGGCAGCAGTGTGGTTGGTAATTGAGGGTGTGTCTAAACTACATGGCTCCGTCGATGGAACCATGTAGATTAGACAGATAGGCAAAGGCAAATGAAGCCGCGATTTAAATGATCGCGGCTTCATTTAAATTTACATGGCTGCCGTGCTGAGCCGACAAACAGCTGTTTGTCGGCTCAGCGCGCTAGTCTGGACGCTCCCCTGCCGACATCAAAGCCCTTTGTTGGCAGCCCCGTTATTCCTCGTGGGATGAGGTTTACCGGGGCTGCTGACAAAGGGCTTTGATGTCGGCAGGGGAGTGTCCAGACTAGCGCGCTGAGCCGACAAACAGCTGATCAGCTGTTTGTCGGCTCAGCGTGGCAGCCATGTAAATTTAAATGAAGCCGCGATCATTTAAATCGTGGCTTCATTTCCCTTTGCCAAAAAAACAAATCTACATGGCTCCGTCAATGGAGCCATGTAGTTTAGACGTACCCTGAGATGGCAGCTAACACTTGCCAGTGCGCAAGTTGTGGCAGGGGCACATCCTACAGCTTTTCTGGCTTTTTCATTTGTGGCAAACATATTGCACCATAGGCAGGGAGGACTCTGTACTCACGGTGACTACTGGGAGTTACCTTTTCCCAGTTAACCATAATAGCATTTGTAGGGGGAGAGATGTGACACAAGCATCTTCACCACATCAGAGGTATAGAGCACGACTTGTTTCAGCATGTCAAAATTCAGGTGAACCAAAATGAATCACTGCAGCTGGAATGGCCTTTAACAAACACATGCCTTGGTGCCACCATCTGCTTTTATAGTCTTGAAACCTGATAGGATTCAAACCACAATCCTCATAAAAAGAGGTTCCAAACACAGTTGCCTCAGTTAGCTTTTAAGGATATAATTCTGTCAGCTTATAGATGGGGGGCTTGTAAAACATATCCGCCATCCTCCCAGAAGGGAAGACACAGCGCAGACAGAGCTACCTGAGGGGCAGTAAAATAAAGAAATTAAGATGCAGCTCAGAGAGATTTCTCCTGTATCCGTCCTCTAGCAATAGACACCCAGGTGTAATTTGACAACAAGCAGATATTGATATAGTGACAACAGTCAGGGCAGCCGGTGTGATGGGTTTTTAAATGTACAGCCATCATGAGAAAGAGGGATGTCAAATAGCAATAAACAATCGATAGCTCATAGAGTTACAGGTCAAAAACCGACAAGGGAAGGGGGGACGCAATGGATGATGGGTCAGAGAAGTGCAGGGTTTCCAAGTCTCTCGTCTCTTAGAACCGAACACCCTTGCTCCACCCCTGCCCTGCACCTTCTGCAAGGGCCTGCTCCACTCACTCCAATCCCCCCTACTTCTGTGGCTTGCTCTCCCCCATTCTCACTCGCTCATTGGAGGAGGAGTGAGGACTGTGGTTGGGGTGGGGCTGGCACAAAAGGCTTGGTGTGCACAAGGGAGCTTCAGGCTGAAGAAGGGGATAAGTGGGGGCAAGGGTGTGGGCTCCAGAATGGAGTTTGGGTGTGGAAGAGGTTCAGGGCTGTGGCATGGGAGGAGGTGAGGGGTACAAGCTCTGGACGGTGCTCACCTCAGGCAGCTCCCTACAAGCAGCAACATGTCCCTCGGCTGCTAGGTGAAGGTGCAGCCAGGCGACTCTGCGTTGACTCTGCCTGCTGGCACCGACCCCACTGCTCCCATTGGCTGCAGTGTGCAGCCAATGAGAACTGCAGAGCCAGCACATGGGGTGAGGCAAGAGCAGTGCACAGAGACCCTATGGCTGTCCCTCTGCTTAGGACACAACATTTGTGTCTCTGCTTCCTGGGTGTCACGAGGAGCCAGTCAGGGAGGTTTCCAGCCCCATGCCAGCCAGACTATTAACAGCTGTCAGGGTCCCTTTTTAAACCAGACAGCAGGGCAACCTGAGAGAATTGGTAGACAGGCAACAGAAAAGTGTGGTAAGGAGGGAGGTGCAGAGTAGGAAGGCTTGGATACTACCACAATGAGTGCTGTACAAGATCCCTAAATTGGATATAGTCTACAATAAATACAGATCCCTAATAATACATGATGGTGGTGTGTAATAGTAGTAAATGCCTAGCTCTTACAGTGGTTTTTCATCAGGGTACCGAAGGGAGTTTTCCCAGATCTTATCTTAGTAGGGAGCACATTTCTGCTCTTTTCCACATATAAGGAGTCAGTTTCTTAAATGCCACCCATTGAGAGAGAAAAGGATAGACATCGGTCTACTAACTGCGCTGCTAGCAAACCAGCTACATTTTTGCCCCTTCTGGATCAAAACTGTGTGGCAGTAATACCGCTAATTGAACTGAAGTGCTGGTTTACAAGTCAAAAGCATGGAAAACATTTTCAGTTTTTAGAAAAAGTTGGGGAAATGGGGGAAAGTTCAATTAATGAATGCTCACCACAGCTCTGCAGATCAATAGGAGCGATGGGCAAGAAGTTAGGGCTAGAAGAATAAAATAACCTTTAAATCACGTGCACTCAAGATGATGCTGTGTGTTTTTCAGGAAGCTAGATTATTATAATCCACTGGCTATTAAATATAAGGAGAACCTGAATTAAAACTCTCCAGTGTTTGTAAAGAGTGAGTTAATAGTTACTAGAATTAACTAACCTAATTATTCCTGCTTGGATACCTTCCACTGATCAGCCCGTATCCCCTTCTCTGCCACTTAGAGTTGAATTAATACACTAAAATTAACCTAGGTATTAAAAGAAAGGAAACATAATGTCAAGAAAAGGAGACCTTTTTTAGCAGCTAATTTACAAATACAGTATATAATCTAGAGCAGTAAATGGTGCAATGATCAAAATGTTAACTAGCAGCTGAGACATGTCGGGAGTGTGCTGTTATCCTGAGGCATTAGTGGATTTTTTTTTAATAGTTTTTTACTACTGGTTTATCCTTTTGCCGCTAGTTCCCCTGTGCACCTGCTTTTTGCTGATGTCTAACACTTGAAGTTCTATTGACACCAATTGGCAGGAGGAGGTTTTATTATTCAAATCTGGTCTATCCGATTACTTTACTAGACATGAATATGCTTAGACAAGATTTCAAGATTTCTTAAAGAAATTAGGTGTGTAGCTGCCATTGAAATTCAGTGTGGGTTGAGTGCCTAACTCCCTTAGGCATATTAGAATCCAGCCTTTTAACATAAAAGCAGGGCAGAGGATACAAAGAAGAAACAACCTGCATTGTTTTGGGGGGTTGTTTTTCCTTGCTGAACTGCACCATTAATTAATGCTCAGTTACCATTTCCATGACAAATCCTTTTCTCATAGATTTATTACTCAGCTGTTTTAATTTGTCAGGCTAACACTGTGGAATGCAGGTTGTCAGCCCAGATGGGAAACCTTTATGTAAATAGAAAGCAAAGGAATCAATATGTTTCAAGTTTTATTTAAGATCGGTGGTCAAAAAGTAAGATCTGAATTCTTGAAACAGGTGTCTCAACGGCTCTTTAACTAGAGAAGTTATAATTTAAAATCTGAAAACTAGTACACATATAGTCCTTGGTGTGGGTGAATATATCGTGTGGATTTCTAATGCACCTGCCTCTGCTGATGCCAAACACTTCACTTTTTATTCTTTACAATGGTCAAATTATGTATCATTAGTGAACAATAACTGCAGGCACAGTAGCTCCTTGTTCTTGTATGTTGTTAAACCTTGTTGATAAACACAGTCTTCTACTTGATGGATTAGCCTGGTACGTTCTGAACGCTTCCATCGTAATGGTTTGGAAACCTTGTTAATAATAGAGGTGGGACACCTTTCATTGCTGTTGCTGGTGCCCTGGACCTGGGTCAGCAAGCTGGCTCCTACTCTGGTGGCGCAAAAGGGACTATAAATGTGACGTAACCGGCCTTCTGAGGGCTGGCTCTGCAGAGGGCAGATCTCCAGGTGGGGGAGAGCTAATTTGGTGCTCTGAAGAGCTGCAGCTGCCAGGTGGCACCAGTTTGGGGATGGGACACGGCATAAAGCCACGTTTGCTTCTGCTGGGTATTGAACCAAGCACAGCTCTGCCAGAGTGTAGCAACTGGTGCTTTGTATAACAGGTTGAACCTCTCTAGTCCAGCACCCTCGAGACCTGACCAGTGCCGAACCAGAGAATGTGCAGAGCCACAGGAGGTCAATATTGTCTAGCGGCATTGCCAACACTTCCACTTGCTAGGCTCTTAGAAGACAGGTAGGGCTAAATTAGAGCTAAAGAACAGCACAGAACACTGAGCCAGGACTGGTGGATGTAAACAAACTTTATTATAGGACCCCGGGAAATTTGGCCACATCCATGATAAGTGGTCAGGTAAGTAAAATCATGCCGGACCAGAGAGTGCCGAATGAGAGAGGTTCAACCTGTAATGGGAATGGCACATACAATGTATCAATTGGCTAAATTGCTTGGATATGATTTAAAGGAAGAGGGGAAATGTCAACATATAATGCCACATATTAACACATAATGCCAACAGGAATTGGTTCAGTGAAAGATATTGCCTCACCCACCGTGTGTGTCTCATATCCTGGGACTACCATAGCTACAGCAAAACTGCAAACAACATATGAGTTCACATGTATTTGTTTCAGCCCTTTTATAGTGAAACCGTGTATCAGAGCAGGTAAACAGAGCATTTGGCACTGGATATCCATCCATTGTCTTCACTTTAAAGTCTTGTTCCGTAACTTAAAATTATGCCTTTTACTGTTTCAGTGTTTACCTGAGAAATACATTGATGTTAGAGATGTCAGCATATACAGAGTGCTGTAATAAAGCCAGCATTCTAACCACTAGGTGTTTAGCACGATACTCCAATACCATATTTTCTTTTGATCACATCTGGAATCCTTTGTTCGACTTCAGAGATGTTGCACAAGACCTGATGCATTTTGTTTATTCAAGGAGTACGTGTCCTTGTCCCAACCCCCTTCTGACTCCATTCTTTTTCTATTCCTGTAAAGTGCTTTGTCAAACTGTAGTTACTTGAAAAAGTCAGAAACTGACAAAAATAGGTGGGATGTTTACTGTGTTTAGCTGCTCCCGCCCCCGATATTAACACGGCTCTCATTTTATGGTGAAATATGACCATATTCATTATGATGGCCAAGTTATGAGCTGCTGCTTCAGTAAAAGCTGGTGTACAAACTTGCACCCATGAATTTGAAACCCATCAGCGTGTGAGCTCTTGTAACAGAGCTGCAGGAGGGGGAGTGAGCACCAATGATTTTATCCCAGACCGACCAGATTATGGATTTATGTAACTTTTGAAAAAAGGAGGCTTAAAATTCCCTTCCTGGGCTGGAGTTTGTCACTCTGGAATTCAGAGCTGATGTGTGGAGATTAAGGAAGAGTTCCACCACGGTTTTCTGATGTGTCTTGTGGACACTTCACTTAATGGTAGGGATGTTAAATTTGGATTAATTGGCTAATCGAATAGCCGCTGCGATTTGCATTCACTAGTCAATTAGTGGATAAGGCCACCTCCACCTCTGAAGTGTAGCAACAGTCCCAAGGCCGTTGCTACACTTCAAAGGCCAAAGCGCTGCAGGGAGCACGGGGGGCCCCATGCTCCCCGTGTGGCGATTCAAAGCCGCAGCGCTGCATGGAACCCAGTCCCCAGCTGACCCTGGGCTCCATGCAGCGTTGCTGCTTTGAAGCACCTTTTCCTCTCTTCCCTCCCCCCCCCCCCAACTTTCTGCCTCTTTGGGATAGAGGCAGCAAGGGAGGGGGAGGGGAAGCAACTACTCGTCTTGTGTGTCGACTATCCGATATGCATTTGCTTATTGCAGCGTTTCCCAAACTGTGGGTCGCGACCAACTTACAGGGGGGTCGCAGCTGGATCCGTGTGTGTGTGTGTGTGTGTGTGTGTGTGTGTGTGTGTGTGTGTGTGGCCCCTGCAAGCTGCCAGTTGAGGCAGTGGGGCCGGGGGCAGAAGCAGAAACTTTAAAAGTAAGATTCTTCTTCTGTGCCTGGCTCTGTGGGGTGTGGGGGGGGGGGGAGAGGAGTTTTGATTGGCAAGGGGCTCCAGATGCTGAGGATGCCTGCTTGGGGATGGGGTGGGGGGAGAGTGCACTGGGATGGGGGTGCTGGGGGGCCTGGGTCTGACGCAGGGGGGAGTGCACTGGGATGGGGGGCACTAGGGGGGCCTGCCTCGGGGTGAGGAGGGTGCTGGGAGGCCTGGCTCAGGGGGAGGGGTGGGTGCAGTCCCAAACTGGACAGAGTGGTGCAACTTTTGCTTAACAACTTTGGCTCGCCCCCCATCTTATTTTTGCTTAACAACTTTGGTGTGGGGGTGGGGGAGGTCACACAAAATCAATTAGCATTTTAGGGGGTTGCAGTATCACAAAGTTTGAGAACCCCTGGCTTATTGGATAGTCGACTAGTCGTTCACAACCCAAGCTGTGTGGCCCTCTCTGCAAACGTGCTGTATGCAGGGGAAGGGGGGAATCCACAGATGCAGAGAGCAGCCCAGTGGGGCACTCCCTCTGTGGGGCTGCCTTTCCTACTCCTGCAGAACTCCACTGGAGCAGAGGGGAGGAGCCATACCAAACAGCATGCAAAATCTGTGAAAAGTTGCCATGGGCAGAGGAAAGTGAGAAGGAAGAAACCCTTTGTTACAGCTGGCCAGAATCCAGAGACTTGGGGCTTGTCTGTGAGATTAGCTGTGGGTGCCCATTTGTTTAACCTCTTTCCTGCGGCATGTGTGCTCATGTCCGTTGTACAGACTTGGAAGGAGGAGAGTGTGAACTCTGGCTCCATTTTTAAAGATTTCATCTCTTCTCTGGTGTCTTGGAGCTCCTGTCTGTAAATGTCAGACTGTCCTGTCCTCCTCTCTCTTTTACATCGGTACCTTTTGGGTCTTCTGTTACAGACTTCTGGCTTCAAGTGTCACTGTATATGGAAAGGAGGATAAATGCAACTCCTCATGTTTGAGCTGGTATCAAAGCAATTCTGGAGATGCTGTGGGAACTGTGGGTTGGTTTGTGTGCTAGATCACCCGTGCCTTTCCTGGTTGGTAAAGGCCACTTTGTTGACAAAGGAAGGGCTCCCCTTAATGAACCAGTTTAGAGACATCCGTGGAAGAAGCCGTTTGTGGCAATTTCGTCTGTTACTGACCCAGTTCCATTCTCTTTTTTCAGAGAAGATGATTGGGAAGGTTGAGTTATGGCAGTTCTGTTTGTCAGGAATCAGCCATTCAGCATAATCCATCTATTTTCCTACTTTGGAATGGGGATGAAAGTGTGCTAGTTCTATGAGCTCCTCTCATTGATGGGTCTCATCTTCAACTGGTGTAAGGCAGCCTTGACTTCAGTGGAATGATGACCGTTTACACCAATTGAGGATCTAGAGTCAGGAATCCCGGTGGAGGACTTGTGCTGAGTGATTGTCCACCTCAAGACACATTCACTGCATGGTTCTGTCTGTTAGGGTACGTCTAGACTACAGGGTTTTGTCGACGGAAGTTTTGTCGACAGATACTGTCGACAAAACTTCTGTCGACATAGAGCGTCTAGACACATTCAGTTCTGTCGACAAAGCAAGCTGCTTTGTCGACAAAACCCTGTAGTCTAGACGCAACCCTACAGTCAATAACACCTTCTGTTGACAGAACTCTGTCGACAGAAGGTGTTATGCCTCGTAAAACGAGGTTTACCAGCGTCGACAAAACAGCTGAGTTCTGTCGACATTATGTCGACAGAACTCAGCGGTAGTGTAGACGCAGGTATAGTTTTGTCGACAAAAGTCCACTTTTGTCGACAAAACTCAGTAGTCTAGACACACCCTTAGGCTGTAGGTGTGGGCTGTGTTTGCTTTACTGTGCTTATGCTTAGCCCTAGATCTGTTTTCCATCCAGCAAATTCTGTGTGTTGCTGAGTGGATCATTCAGTGCCCAGATGGAGTCAGGTATTTTGGATAATGCCGAGCTGCCTGAGTCTTGGTGCAGAAAAGACGGAGGTAATGTTCATAGGTTAGTGGAAGTACCCTGAACAAATGGCAGCGAATGTGTCAGGCCCTTTGAAGAAGGTGCCTATCGTGTGTTTTCAGGTGGTTTGGACTCTCAACTGCTCATGGCTGCAGTAGTTGTGAAGACCATTTTGCCGTCTGCAGTTTTTGGTATTCCTAGAACTGTAGACTATCACTGTTCATTTTTTCCAGTCCATTTTAAAATCTACTTCTAAAGCAAGTGCTCTTAATTCTTTCTTGTTTAAGAGTTCTCATTTGTAGAAACTGTGGTGGCAATTAACAGTATTTCCATAATTTATTAAATAGATTTTAACATGCACACACAGAATATGAGAGTTCCTACCTAGATTCTGGTCAGTGGGGAATAGTTGTTACGGTTAATGCTTTTGGACATGTAAGTCCTGCTTTTTTGGGTAGGAATAACGTTGAATGATTTGGGCATATGTTTTCTTTGGCTGGACCCCACTTTGTTAGGCATCTCCATTCATTTATTTTTATTTATTATCTATCTCCTTGAATTGGAAGGGACCTTGGAAAGGTTGAGTCCAGTCCCCTGCCTTCACAGCAGGACCAAGTACAATCCCTGACAGATTTTGCCCCAAATCCCCTCCTCAAGGATTGAGCTCACAATCCTGGGCTTAGCAGGCCAACGCTCAAACCACTGAGCTATCCCTCCCCCTTAATGCATCTGATGAAATGTCCCAGCCCATGAAAGCCGATGCCCAGATAAATGTGTGCCAGTGGGCTCCTCGTTTTTGCTGAAATAGGCTGACACGGCCACCCCTCTGAAATATATGAACTATACTGATTGGGCATCTCTGGGATTACCGTACGTGATCTTCCTTCTGCTTGCACGTGTGTTAAGTCTTCTGGAGGGCTGCTCAGAGGCTGGAAGAGCTACTGTTTTACTTGCAAGTTTTTGCCTGTGAGTGGGGCAGTTCCATTTATTTTAAAGCAAAACCCATTGACACACACTTATTTTTCTTGGTATTAGTCCTTTAATCGGTGGCATAAATCTCTTTGCAATGGGAGAAATGGTCTCTTCTGATGTAGGCAAGATTTGAGAAGACTCCTCGCAAAGTCCTTGAGAAATGTCTACAGCTCCCAAGGGAAGGGATGGGCCTTTCTCCTCAAGGAAGAAGCCCGCCTCCGAAGGCTATCTGTCAGCATGCTGCTATCATCACTCTTCTGTCAAAAAGAAAACGTCACCACTGTGATTTAATGAACAGTCAGTGTTTTCTAGTGGGCCTTTCATAAGTGGTGTATTGTTATGCAGACCCACAGTATGCGACTTCCATGTAGTTGTGTTACCCACTGAATGGTTATTGTCTGTTTGGCTTTGAGTAAATTCATTTTATAGCTATTATAGGACTGTAGTGATAGAGAAGTAACACCAAGAAACTTGTATAGCTATTGTGAGTTTCTTTCTGTTATTGACACATTTCACATCATGCTTAGGGCCGTGTTAACCCTTTTCCTGCCTTTTCTTTCATTTTTCATATTCATTGTTTGAAGTCCTGTTTTATTGAATGTAACGAATGAGCATTTTGTGTCTATGCAAGCTGTGCCATAGAGTACGTTACGCATACTGTTGAGTGCAGCCAGTGGAAAAGGAGAAGAAACGCTTCAGATAGGACCCTCCCTTACCTGGTTAACTGGTGTGAGCACAGTTTTATAAATATTCATGGTGAGACTCCAGTCTCTACTGTTGGATAAACAGAGTTCATGCTTTCTAGTTAAATACAACTGTATGGAAAAATTACTCAGTAGCCTTGCACTAGAAAACAGTGATTTGAAGATCTATCGCTGCATTTTGAGAAGCTTTTTGGTCTAAGCCTTTTCCTTTTTCGAAAGTCAGAGTTCTTTGGCTTCTACTCTGAATACATAAAAGGATTTGCCGTGCACAGAACAAGAATTTACAAGACACTGGGCCAGAGTCTCCTATTGACTTATACCCATGCCACCCTGTTTCAGTCAGTGTTGTTGGGTGGGATTTATGCTATAAAATAGTTCAGTGAGTTTTGTAAATTAGAGTCAGTTTACCATAATTTGTGACAACCTCTCTCATTGCTGGCTCCATGGATTGCAGTTAGTTAACTCTAACTGGAGATCTGGTCTACACACATGTGTCCTTTAAGTCAGCAAAAGTAAGGGAAGCAAAACCCTTGCTGGGAGTGAGGGGGAGAAACAAATGACCTGACTTTATATTCAAATGCTTCCAATTATGAGACTGTTATCTCATCCCAGATAGCTGCAGAAGGAAACTCAAACTACTACTCTGTGTAAATATAGTTATTGCCTGCCTTATATCACTGAGAGTTCTCAACACATCTGGATTGAAAGTAGTTCCAGTAACATTAAAGCGTACTATTTTGGTTGGCACGCTGAGATTGTGGTATATGCCAATTAGTAATGGCTCTTGGAAACAGGCTGCTTTAAAACTCTCCCTGAACTATTCCCCTGAGAAATTATTCAATTAAGTACAACTAAAAGTAATGCTCAGGGATTTTGTTCGAATAAAACAAAATAAGCAGCTGGAAGGGGAAATTTTTGGTTTGTGTTCTGAAATTACTAGTTAATAACTGTGTATCCTAGATTCAGTGTTGCTGTTTGTTTTCCTGGTACCATTGTTTAATTCTGAATAATCTGATGAATATTTACAGCTGATGGCCTGGGACAGTTCTTTTCCAGATTTGCAAATGCACTCGTTACCTTCAGACATCGTTTTTGGAGATGATACAAATAAAAGATCCGTTTTGCTTGAATGTTGAGCAAAATTTGACTTGGCTATATATCCATCTCTTGTGAACTATTTGGGTCTAAATGAGTGATCGCTGTATTTGCTTAGTACCACCGTGTGACAGGTGTGCGTGAGATCTCAGGCCTGGAGACATGCCATTTATACACATAGCAGATTAGCAGATGACAAAGTGCTCTATAGTGGAGCAAATGTGTATATGGGGGAGGGGGGGTTAATGGGTTTCCACAAATAGGAAAAATATATATGTTGTCCTGAAGGACACCAAACTTGCATGCGTGGAGTAGGGATGTGACTACTCGACTAATCACGCTTCCCCCCCCCCCCCAAGTGGGGTGGAGCAGGAGCTGGTTTAAAAGCCAGTTCTCCAGCACCTTCTCGGTAGGAGACAGGGGAGGCAGAAGTGCCGTGGAGGACCGGGCATGAGCTGGGAATCAGTTGATTTCTGGCTTACACCCAGTCTGATTCTGCACCCCAGCTTTTTAAACATAAAGCAGAGGCGCAGCGGGGGACCAGGTGTGAGCCAGGACAGCTGACTTCTGGCATGTTCCCGGTTCCCCGCTGCAGTTTTTAATGTAGTAAGAGCTGCACACGTTTAAAAGGCAGAGCCGCGGTGGGGATAGTTCCGAAGGTTAGGAATTAACCCTGCTCTGGCTGTGCAGTCCTCCTCCCCCCCCCCCCCCACATAAATTAATTGAGTAGTCAATGGAACATCCATCGACTACTCAATTAGCTGATTAAACAAAGGCAGAGCAGCAGTAACCTCCTTCCCTGCTAGTTCCAAAGCACTGGTCTGAGTACCGTTTGGAAATGCATGGGCCTCGGTTTGAATCCTGGAATTCCTCACTCTGTCTGGGGTTGCCACAGCCACACAGGGAAGTAAGCAATGCAGCAGTCAGAATTCTGTTCTTTTCTTTTCTTTAATGATGGTATGTGGGAGCAGCCTAGTGCTTGTAACGGGAGAGGCGGGGGTTCTCAGAACACACCCTGCTTGTGTCAGAGATGCTGGGGAAGCAGTCGGGGAGGTGGCATGCAGCAGGAAAGCTGATTCCAAAACTTTGGTTCTGAAATCAGTGTCTCATCCCAGGGAGCATCTTCAGTGCATAAACAAATACACATTTGCTTTTAGCACCGTAGTCTAAGGGCCATCAGTTGAACACCCTGTGTTAGGGCAACTCATAGAACCATGAGAAAAACAGGGCGAAATTTCCAAGGGAAGCATTTTAACTGTTTCTTCTGCAAACCTTAGTAAATATTTTCCTTTTAAAAAACCCCACCCATTCAGAATTCATTTCTCCCTGAAGTGTCGCTGTACCAAAGTGTGAAACAGTAATTTAAGTCCTGCTTCCAGTGCAAAAGTGATCAAAGCTGTAATTATGGAGTCCCTGCTGATGCCTCCATAATAGTAATTTTATTGAGCAAGGCAAAGTTGAAATCAATAGAAATGCCAATGTGACTTTGAATGTTAAGGTTTGGGGTTAAATTGCAGAAAAGCACCCGCGTATACCGAGCCCTTGTGCTTGGCTTGTTGCATCCCACACATGGGAGATCCCTGCAAAAACTGCAAAAGCAACAAGGAGTCCTGTGGCACCATATAGACTAACAGATGTATTGGAGCATGAGCTTTCATGGGCAAAGACCCACTTCGTCAGATGCATGGGTCTATAAAGTGCCACAGGAGTCCTTGTCGCTTTTGCAGATCCAGACTAAGAAGGCAACCCCTCTGATACTTGCAAAAACTGGACACTTTAGCTGAGCTGGAGATAGATTGAGAGTCTCGGCTCTGAATTTCCTTCCTCTGTTTTTCACCTTTCACTCAATCTTGATGTTACAGCTGGCATATGGTATTTTAGGTTTCTGATGTACTTACACAGGTTGCAATCTTCATTTCATATCACTGCCACTGAACAATGCTTGCTTTCTTATGAACGTGTAATTGTGAGGTTTGGATGTGTACTGAATGGCATTCAAAGTGTAATTCATTTTCTTGGCATCTTGTTCTTCTCTTGAGGCCCCATGGACCTGGAGAGGGGGAATGTACGGATTGGTTGGCTGCTAACCTAGATTCTTGCCTTATTGTAATTTTTTTTTTTTTTTTTTTGCATAGCATCAAGTAGTGTGTATTTTAATTGTCAGTATATTTTTCTTGAGGCTAATTCCAATGTCCATATAAAATTGCATATTCTATGACTCACACATTTGGAGATTCTGTAAAGAGACATTAGGCGATGATAAATATTATGAAGTGACCAGTAGATTGTACTTTTGTGAATTCAGTCATGCTGGAAAAAAATTCTTTGAGGAAAAATATTTGATCAACATGCCATGCTTTTAAATTGACGAATAAATCATTTTGTAAAGTGTGTGTGGGGGGGAGGGCAATTTCTTCTTGGCTTTCTTTACTCAAAGGGCAGAGAGAGCAAGATTCAAGACATAGTTGCCAAAACCAAATGGGGCTTTTGTGTGTGTTTTAAATAAATCAGAAATTCGTTTAGTGTAAAGCCGGTTCGCAAGTGGAAACTCGGGCTGCAGAGGGCCTGTTTTCTGTAGAAATTCACCCTTCCCTGGGACTCCATATGTGGCTAAGGCGAACGATAACAAACTCCGAGCCTGTAGGGAAAGGGCACACCTGAATATGACATGGGCAGAAACTCTGAGTCATGTTGGGATGTAAAGAAACCCAAACCAAACAAATTCCTTTCCTGCTTCAGGGAACAGGCTGGGGGGGAGACATTGTTTCCTGTAAAAGAAAAATGCTGTTTTTCTTCAATAGTGCAGTTTTCTCTTCTCCAGCTCACCCACTGTCTGGCTTGCACTTCTGTAATAGAGTTCTTACTGTACCTCTCCCTTGTTCCCGCTCCAAGCCCCTTGCTTTCCTGATGAATTCATGAAAAAAAACCAAGGAGGAAGGGAAATAGTAATAATGATTTTATAGCACCCAGTAGGCTCCTAAGCACCTGAGATGTTTCGTAGGCTGCGTTTATTTGGTGAATGTCGGGCATAGTTGCCCAGACGTAGCCCAACTGAGGGTTGCAGTGGCAGCTTCCCAAGAGCCAGAGAGCGCCACTGAAGTTGCATAAAATAAAGTAGATTGCAGCTGCTTTCGTTAGCAAAATGTAGCTGCTGTCTGCAACGACCTCCCACTTGGGCCAAACTGGAGCGTTGTGTGCTGGGATCTGTAAGCTCCCTGACTCTCGTTTCGTGATTAAAGAGCATGGCACCAGGTTCACGTGCTGCCTTTTGACCACTGGCATAGACTTTTCAGGACACAGCACAGTCTGAATATGGTCATGTCTATAATGAGATTTGCATGGTTTAGAGCCGTGGCTTTCAATCCATGTACTCTGGGAGTCCGTAGGCTGTCCAAAATTTCCAAAGGTGTCCACGGTCCATTTGAAGGTTTTAGGGGTCTGCACTTGATAAAAGATTGAAAACCACTGATCTAAAGTATGTCACGACCCTTTCTCCAGAATTTTTCAGCTCCCCAGAAACTAAATTCAGAGAATGAGTCAGGGTGTGGACTGGAAGGATTGACAGTCTTGTCAGAGACCAAGAATAGGGGCTAAAGGTTCTGGAGAGTGAATTGGAGCTGGCAGAAAAATGGAATTTCTGTCCTGCGGGAAAAGGAGATTCAGAAGTTTTATTCAAAATCAGATGAAAACGTGGCCCTCGAACTTTCAGTGCAATATACCAAGAGATTAGAGTCAATCTCACTGAAACATTTAATTTCAACTTGAATGTTTTGACCAATTATTTATTACATAAAATATTAACAAGTAGAAACAAAATGGTAAATTTGACATGAAATGTTTGGGCCCGTGACGAAGTTCTGGCACTGCCCCTTGGGTCTCGCGTTATTAGCAGATACTACTAGCCTCAGAGACTCACTGTGGTCCTATACGCAACCCCTTTCTTTTTGCAGGAGACAGGGTCCACAGCTTAGTGGGCTATACTCATCACAAGCTAATCCATGGTTATGGGGTGAAAACCCCTCAATAGTCTTGGTCTGCCGCCTTGGGACAGGCTCTGTGTTGGTGAAGAGGGGAGGTCTGGGAGGAACCTGGGCCCAACCACTATTCCGGGTTCCAGCCCAGGGACTCTAAAGTAGCAGCAGCAGTCAAGGTTGTTCGATCATTTGAAATGTAGATAGCTGGGTTTGCGATGACCGGGAGAACCATATGGCGACTTGCCTGCCTGGTGCAAAGGTTGTGGATCTCTCAAGGCATCTAGATACTTATGTGTAGTGCTGGGGAGGAGCCGGTGGTCGTGGTACATGTAGGTACCAGTGACATAGGGAAGGATAGCAGAGACATCCTGGAGGCCAAATTTAGGCTGTTAGGAAAGAGACTGAAATCCAGGACCTCTATGGTGGCATTCTCAAGAATGCTTCCAGTTCCACGCACAGGGTCAGGTAGTTAGGCAGAGCTTCAGAGTCTCAATGTATGGATGAGACGATGGTGTAGGGAGGTGGAGTTTAGCTTTATAAGGAATTGGGGAAACTTTTGGGAAAGGGGGAGCCTATACAGGAAGGATGGGATCCACCTAAACCAAAATGGATCCAGACTGCTGGCACTTAACATTAAAAAAGTCGCAGAGCAGTTTTTAAACTAAGAGATGGGAGAAAGCTGATTGGTTCAGAGGAACACGTGGATTGGACAGAGACGTCTCTTAGAGGAGAGTCTATAGATAGAGATTCTCTAGGTTTTAGTCAGGAGGAGAGGATGAAAGAGAATAAAGTATGGGCCAGATCAGACAAAAAACATTCACATAAAAAAGAATCTGACACATCAGAAAAGGGCAGACAAATAAACAGTGACAAGTTTTTAAAGTTCTTTTACACAAATGCTAGATGTCTAAAAAATAAGATGGATGAACTTGTGTTAAAGGAGGATACTGATATAATAGGCATCACAGAAACCTGGTGGAGTGAGGACAATCAATGGGACACAATCATTCTGGGGTACAAAATATATCGGAAGGACAGAACAGGTAGTGCTGGCTCTTTATGTGAAAGAAAATTTAGAATCAAATGAAGTAAAAATCTTAAATGAATCAACATGTTCCATAGAATCGCTGTGGATGGTAATTCCCTGCTGTAATAAGAATATAACAGTAGGGATATATTATTGACCACCTGACCAGGACAGTAATAGTGACTATGAAATGCTAAGGGAGATTAGAGAGGCTATCAAAATAAAGAACTCAATAATAGTGGGGGATTTCTACTATCCCCATACTAACTGGGTACATGTCACCTCAGGATGAGATGCAGACACAAAATTTCTTGATACATTAAACAACTGCTTTTGGAGCAGCTGGTACAGGTTCCCACAAGGGGAGAGGCAATTCTTGATTTAGTTGTGAATGGCGCGCAGGATCTGGTCCAAGAGGTAACTATAACGGGACCGCTTGGAAATAGTGACCATAATATAACATTTAACATTCCTGTGGTGGGAAGAACACCTCAGCAGCCCAACACTATGGCATTTAATTTCAAAAAGGGGAACTATGCAAAAAGGAGGAGGTTAGTTAAACAGAAATTAAAAGGTAGAGTGACTAAAGTAAAATCCCTGCAAGCTGCATGGACACTTTTCAAAGAAACCATAATAGAGGCCCAACTTAAATGTATACCCCAAATTAAAAAACATAGTAGAAGAACTAAAAAAGAGCCACCGTGGCTTAACAACCATGTAAAAGAAGCAGAGAGAGATAAAAAAGCATCTTTTAAGAAGTGGAAGTCCAATCCTAGTGAGGTAAATAGAAAGGAGCATAAACACTGCCAAATGAAGTGTAAAAATGTAATAAGAAAAGCCAAAAAGGAGTTTGAAGAACAGCTAGCCAAAAACTCCAAAGGTAATAAAATGTTTAAGTACATCAGAAGCAGGAAGCCTGCTAAACAACCAGTGGGGCCCCTGGACGATCGAGATACAAAAGGAGCACTTAAAGATGATAAAGTCATTGCAGAGAAACTAAATGATTTCTTTGCTTCAGTCTTCACGGTTGAGGATGTTAGGGAGATTCCCAAACCTGACCCGTTCTTTGTAGGTGACAAATCTGAGGACTTGTCACAGATTGAAGTGTCATTAGAGGAAGTTTTGGAATTAATTGATAAACTTAACAGTAACAAGTCACCGGGACCAGATGGCATTCACCCAAGAGTTCTGAAAGAACCCAAATGTGAAATTGCGGAACTATTAACTATGGTTTGTAACCTATCCTTTAAATCAGCTTCTGTACCCAAGGACTGGAAGATAGCTAATGTAATGCCAATATTTAAAAAGGGCTCTAGAGGCAATCCTGGCAATTACAGACCAGTAAGTCTAACATCAGTACCGGGCAAATTAGTTGAAACAATAGTAAAGATTAAAATTGTCAGACACATAGAAGAACATAATTTGTTGGGCAAAAGTCAACATGGTTTGTGTAAAGGGAAATCATGTCTTACTAATCTATTAGAGTTCTTTGAAGGGGTCAACAAGCATGTGGACAAGGGGGATCCAGTAGATATAGTGTACTTAGATTTCCAGAAAGCCTTTGACAAGGTCCCTCACCAAAGGCTCTTATGTAAATTAAGTTGTCATGGGATAAGAGGGAAGATCCTTTCATGGACTGAGAACTGGTTAAAAGACAGGAAACAAAGGGTAGGAATAAATGGTAAATTTTCAGAATGGAGAGGGGTAACTAGTGGTGTTCCCCAAGGGTCAGTCCTAGGGCCAATCCTGTTCAACTTATTCATAAATGATCTGGAGAAAGGGGTGAACAGTGAGGCGGCAAAGTTTTCAGACGATACTAAACTGCTCAAGGTAGTTAAGACCAAAGCAGACTGTGAAGAACTTCAAAAAGATCTCACCAAACTAAGTGGCTGGGCAACAAAATGGCAAATGAAATTTAATGTGGATAAATGTAAAGTAATGTAGATTGGAAAAAATAACCCCTACTATACATATAATATGATGGGGGCTAATTTAGCTACAACTAATCAGGAAAAAGATCTTGGAGTCATCGTGGATAGTTCTCTGAAGATGTCCACGCAGTGTTCAGCGGCAGTCAAAACAGCAAACAGGATGTTAGGAATCATTAAAAAAGGGATAGAGAATAAGACTAAGAATATCCTATTGTCCTTATTTAAATCTGCGTACAGATGTGGTCTCCTCCTCTCAAAAAAGATATACTTGTATTAGAAAAGGTTCAGAGAAAGGCAACTAAAATGATGAGGGGTTTGGAACGGGTCCTATATGAGGAGAGATTAAAGAGACTGGGATTTTTCAGCTTGGAAAAGAGGAGACTAAGGGGGGGATGATATGCTAGAGGTCTAAAATCATGAGTGGTGTGGAAAAAGTGAATAAGGAAAAGTTGTTTACTTGTTCCCATAATATAAGAACTAGGGGCCACCAAATGAAACTAATGGGCAGGTTTAAAACAAATAAAAGGAACTTCTTTTTCACACAGCGCATAGTCAATCTGTGGAACTCCTTGCCTGAGGAGGTTGTGAAGGCTAGGACTATAACAGGATTTAAAAGAGAACTAGATAAATTCATGGACGTTAAGTCCATTAATGGCTATTAGCCAGGGAATAAGGTAAGGAATGGTGTCCCCGGCCTCTGTTTGTCAGAGGGTGGAGATGGCAGGAGAGAAATCGCTTGATCATTCCCTGTTCGATTCACTCCCTCTGTGACTCCTGTCACTGGCCACTGTTGGCAGTCAGGGTACTGGGCTGGATGGACCGTTGGTCTGACCCAGTCTGGCCGTTCTTATGTTCTTATGATCTCACTGTGTTTTTCTACAAAAGTAAATTCTTTAAGCAGAAGGGAGACAGTATTTAATATTTTCTCTGAAAAGAATCATAGAATAATAGAATCTGGAGAGGTCAGAGGAATCATTTAAACTTTTAAAAATACTTTATCTCTGCACCATTTTATTCCCTGTCTTCTGCAGCTGTCTTTAACTTCTATAGATTTCTAGCTGTTGACAAATCTGATCTGGATTTCATTTGTATTCATTTTAAATTGTATAAATAATCCCTTCTTCTAACCTCTTTCTGCTTTCAGGCTGTTCTTTTACTGTACTAATTTCAGGAGGGATTTTTTCCATCCTGGGTGGCCAGTTTCACCTTAATTTTAACCTTAAGTGCACATGCTTGGTTGGAAACCAAAATTCAGAGTGTGGCTAGGCTGTGATACCCCTGTTAGGTATGCTGCAAATACTTAATTCAAGGACAGAGTGAATTTGAAGCCATGATCATTTTAAAGACCTTTTTCCCCACCATTAATTTGAAGTTTCAGGATTCTGAAGCCTGGTGATAGAACCTTGGTAAAAGTGAGTAGGCCATCACTGAGGAGGAGGAGGATGTCGCAATTCTCGTGTGTAGCTATGCATACGACTCAGTAGTTCAAACCCTGATGCATGGAGTCAGCCGCACTGAGGGCATGGGTAGTCCATATCCGGGATGTTAGATGATGCGGGTCTGTGGCACCTTTCACGTGCAGCCTGGAAACTATTTCGTTGATCCCTTTCAAACCTGTTGCTTGCGAATGTGTCAGAGACTGCCAGTGAGTCCTGTTCTGAGCTGCTTGCTGTAGTTCTTTGACTCTGGCCCACTAAAGACTATTCTTGATGCTCTTCTTCCATTTGCCCTGCCCCAGTTCTCCAGACAGGGTCTCCTTTGGATTGTGGTGGTTTTCCATTCCAATCAGCTGTCCGGCAGGCGAAAGTTGTGCTCTCAGTAATGCTAGTTGTGTTTGCTATGTCGAGGACCTTGCTACTGGTTGCGTTGCGCTGTCTTGCCAGCAGATGCTCATTGAGTGGAGGGAGCAGGTGGGAAATTGTTCAAGCTCTTTAACATGCCGTCTGTAAAGAGTCCGTTTTTCAGAAACATCCTGGAGAGATGTTAGGTGGTCTGCACTATGGCTCTTCAGTTTGGTGGAAAGAGAAATGTTGTGTTGGTTAAAGATTTTTGTTTGAAGTCAGTTAAGAGCCTGTCTGATTTAATTGATTCTGGGGGCAATTTCCTTATCAAGGGACCAGTCACCAGCAGCGGTACTGCCCAACCATTGAACTAGTCCATGTTTCTCAGCTGTGTGCCCTTAATATATAAATGGAGATGCCTATCTCCTAGAACTAGAAGGGACCTTGAAAAATCATTGAATCTAGTTCCCTGCCTTCACAGCAGGACCAAGTACCATCCCTGACAGATTTTGCCCCAGATCTGTAAATGGCCTCCTCAAGGATTGAACTCCCAACCCTGGGTTTAGCAGGCCAATGCTCAAACCACTGAGCTATCTCCCCTTGATGGAGACGTCTTGCACCAGGGCACTGGGATGAGGTGCTGATTGGAACAAGACTGGTGGTAAGGACAAAGAGCTGGGATGCTTCTAAAAATTGATCAGCAGTGACCTGAACGTTGTCATGTCTGTGAGCAAGCAGGGTGCAGTCGTCTGCAAAAAGTACTTCAACAAGAAATCTCACCAGTGTCTTGGTCTTAATGTTAAGTCTTCAGCAAACAGAGTGCCATCAAGTCAGTGATGGATGTCTCTCTCTGATCCAGTTCTGTTGTGGTGTGGCTGACGACACAGGCAAAAAGTGAGTCGAACAGTTCTGGAGCTAGAATTAATGTCTGTAGTATTGCAACCTGCTCTAAAACCACATTGCTCTCAGATATATCCCCAATGAGCTGGTCCTGTAATTTCTTCTTCTTCTGCTGGTTCAGGAACGAGTGACCAATAGCAGAGCCTGGCTCTCTTGTAGGGACACCAGATGCACAATACCTAGGAATGGAACAGGGGGGTAGCCATGTCAGCCGGTTTCTGCAACAACGACGAGTCAGGTGGCGCTTTAAAGACTAACACATGTATTGGAGTATAAGAGCATATGCTTTCGTGAGGTACAACTCACTTCCTCAGATGCTGAAGAGAAAAAGAAAGACAGAAGGAGGGGGAAAGGATACAGAGATGGGAATGTAACAATAGTGCTAATTAATGGCTGTTTCCAGTGCTTTCTTTTGTTTAAAAAAAAAAAAGTGCCCGTATTCCAAGGGAAAAGTTGTTGAGCTCTGTCTGGAGGTGCCAGTACTGCATCTGGAGGTGCTGGTACTGCACACTGGGCAGTACCATCACGAGAAAAGCACTGGATGTGGCTAATCTCCAACACTGGTGGGAAGGTGAGAGGAATGAATCATTGATCTTGTTTTAAAACATAGGCAATTCAGAGCACAGGAATCCCCTTACTTCTCCACACTGACCACTAAGACCTCATCTTCTCCCTGCCCTTCTCTACTCCTCTTTTGGTAGTAAGTGTTGTTCAGGGGCTTGGACTTGTCCCTTACTCTACAGACACCTACATTGGATTAATCCAGGTTACCCCCAGCTAAGCTGTTGCTGTTTTCATAATCGTGAGCTCCCGTGACTGCTGGAGCAGGAACCTGTCAACCTGAAGAGCAGAAGTCATGCACAGAGAAGGAACTTTCTTGGCAGTTGCCTCAGACAGAGACCATCTTGTGCTCACCTTGGGAAATGCTCAAAGAATCGTGAGACTGTGATATAAGAATTTAGATCTGAGTGAAACCTGCCACTGCAATTTGCAGCCCAGTTTGGTAGTTGGTCTTTAGCAGCGTCTTCAAAATTGCCGGAAATCCGAGTCTTTAGGAGTCCTTGTTTCTTCGATGCTGCAGTCTAAAAAAGGGAACTCAGAGGCTGTTTCTAGCTAACTGTGAAATCTCAGCGCATACAAAGACCAGTCTGCACTCTTCTTCCTTCAGAAACCTAGCAACTGTGCAGGTAGGTGGGACACCTATCTCATCATCTGGGGATTAAAAAAGGCTGCAGTTCTTGATTTGGTAGTTGATCATTTTGAATATATCAAAGGAAGGATGGATCACATAATCAATGTTAAGCAGAAGTTCCCATTGATATAAATAGTACAATGTGGCCTCGTTTCTAACTGATTTAATACATATGTTGTGTTTTAATAAGCCCCCAAATCTCTCCCACTGTGTCTGTGCCTGGATTTTTGAAATAGTTCACATTTCACCTTCTGTTCTGTCTTCCTGCTTTCCTGAAAGACAAATCTCAGCTACGTGAGGTGCGCTTGCACTAGCAGGGCGTTGTTAAGTGTGCGTTGCAGCGCAGTGTTACGGAAACGCCTTTCGTGAGGTCACATGGCAACCTTCATTCTGCTCCATAGGAAACTAGGAAGCTTTCATTCCTTTGGCTGCCTGTTGATCTCTGGCTTTGTTCATGCATTGTAAAAGGTGGGGGTGGTGGGTAGAGACTTTCATTTAAAAGATACCACCTATGATGGGCAGAAAGGTCCAATGGAGTCTTCTCCCTCAAATCAAATGATATGTTATTCTGTTGAGCATCGCATTTATCCTTGCTATCTGTGATGGTGAAGCATGCTTAGGAGCCTGCACTGGGACTGGGAGGGGCAGGGGGAGGAGATGCATTTTCCAAGCAGTGGTGCTTACAGGTTTTGTTCCTTTAAGGCTACTACACCTGCTTTGAGGTGTAACCTGCACTCTCCAAGCACAGTAATCAGAGTCTTTCCTGTTTCCAGAAGTGCCCGAGGTCCAGTTCTGCCAAGTGTGTTTTCCTCTGCTGTCTTTAGCATCATACTCTGGGGCCAGATTATTCTTGGGAGGGGGCTTTTTGTTTTGGCCCTTTCCTCCTTCCCCCCTTGTGTCACAGCACCCCTGTACAAGGGGAGAGCCTCCTTTAGTTTTTAGCCTTTATGGTTAAGTCCTGCCAGGAATTCTGTGGAGTTAATTATCTTTGTTTTAAATGTATATTGTACTAGAAGACTAGGATACTGCGTGGTATTGTATTGGAATTTTAATTAAATGGGCTCAGCTGATTCCATTTATAATTAAAGCAAATGGTGACAGAAAATCTTTGGGAGTTCAAAACCGAACTTGATGCAGGGCAGCTCTTTGGAACAAAAAAGATACACACTCTCACTTGTTCTCTCTTAAATTTATTTTTATGGGGACATGAGTCATTGCTAATATCCTGATTCAGGTGGCGTGGGATGAGAAGGATTTAAAAAGGATCCAAGTATAATACCTTGAACTTTCAGACAAAAAACACTCCTGGTTGCGTTTGTTTCTTCTCAGTTAGCTGCAGCCTGTTCACCAGGATGTTTTTCAAGATGATCTGCTCAGTGTTGGCAAAGGAAAGTATCTTATTTCCCAAGCGTGCTTATCATTTTGTCCTTGACAACGATGGGAAACTGAATTGTGAAGAGAACTTCCAACACACTTTTTTTTTTTTAATTTAGAGGCAAACATGAGAGACCTCTCCTCTGCAATGCATGCAACACTGGGCTTGTTTTCAGTGTGCCCAATCATACAAAACAGATAAAGCTTTCACAAAACACTCTCATTGAAGCCTTTAGGTTTCAGGAGGAGGAAGTCAGAAAGGAAATTAACATCCTAAGCTAAACCTGTGATTCAAACCGTGTGTCTGAATAAGTGGTGGTTGGGAAAACAGTTTAAGATGAACAGTTTAAGATCTTCACTGGTGTAAAAATCACTCGCAGCACATGTGAATACAGTAGAACCTCCTTGTTACAAACTGACCAGCCAACCACGCTACTCATTTCGAACTGGAAATAAGCAATCAGGCAGCAGCAGAGAGACAACAATAGCAACTACAATTCTGTAAAAATGACAAGTGGTCGTGTGACATCTTAGAGACTAACCAAAATATAGAGAATCATTAGCTTTTGTGGGCAAAACCCACTTCATCAGATGAATTGGAGTGGAAATAACAGAAACCAAGATGTATATAAAAACAGCAGAAGTCCCACTCAATTGTAGGGCCTGTGTTAATGAGGCTAATTAAGTGAGTCGGATGTGACCCATATATAGCTTTTGATGAGGAAATGCAGATGTTAATGGCAGGAGAATTTGGCTTTGTAATGAGACAACCTGTTAATGTTTTTGTTTAGGCCCCTGGTAATGGTGTCAAATCTAGATAAATTCCAGTTCTGCAAACTTTTTCTGTAACTGGTTAGTGAAATTCCTTTCTAGAAAAGTGGCTACTTTTAAATCAGTGATTGAGTGACCAGGTAGGTTACAATGTTCCCCTACTGGTTTGTGTGTTTTGCCATTTCTGATGTCTGATTTGTGTCCATTTATCCTTTGGCGTAGAAACTGTCCAGTTTCACCAATATCCACGGCTGAGGGGCACTGCTGGCACTTGATGGCCTAAAGCACATGAGAGGATGTGCAGCTGTATGATCCCCTGATGATGTGGCTTATGAGGTTAGGTCCAGTGATGGTGTGAGTTGTATAGGTATGTGAACAGAGTTGGCAATGGGGTTTGTTGCAGGGGTAGATTCCTGGGTGAATGTATATGAGGTGTGATGTGTGGCTGGTTCCCCGTTCCCCCCAGCACCATCTCCGCAGGAGGCAGGGGAGGCAAAGGGTAGCAGGGAAATGGTGTAAGCTGAGGTTGAAACAGTCCTGCTCACACCGAGCAGACTGCTGCTCCTCTCCTGAAATGTACAAGAGCTACCTGCGGCTCTTGTACGTTTCAAAGGGAGAGGCGCAGCGGGATAGTGAGCACCCCTTTTATCAACTAATCGAGTAGTCGATGGAGATTCCATCGACTACTCGATTAGCTGATTAATCAAAATGTAACATTCCTAGTTTTAAGTCAATGTTCAGTTGTCCACTTTTGGAAGAATAATGTTTTGTTCAGAGTTACATACAGCCTCTATTCCTGACTTGTTCATAACTCTGAAGTTTTTCTGTAGTTCTGTTCTGTCCAAGGTAAGTATACAATATTACTTCTGCTTAGTATAAGAATGCTACTTTGACATTGGAGCAATGGGCAGTCTAGATTAGGAAAACAAAACAGAGAATGTGGGGAAATGTGAAGAATGGAAGAATTAGCTAATGCTTGGCCTTAGTGCTCTGTCAATATAAACATTAACTAGTTTAACAGAGGAAAAGGAATAAGAATGTAATAGTAACACAGGAGCCTTTCCCATTCCAATTCCTCGTCACTCACAGATGGCTTGTACCTCACGCCATGCATTTTCCCCTTAATTACTACGGGGAAGCTTTCAAAGCACAAATGACGGTAAGATCCTCACCTCCTACTGTTCACACTTACGGACATTTGCACCTTGATCCCATAGCTACTCAGTTCAACTACATATGAAATAAAAAAATCATGGGAACAAAATACTTGATTTTTTTCCCCCATATAATCTGCTGGTCAGGCAGATTTAATCTGTGTTTCCATCAACAATTGCTACAAGAGGGAAATGGGGAAGAACAGATCTGGTGGAAAGGTGCATAAAGTAAGTTCATTTTCTTGTAGCAGAAGCTGGAGAAGAAGGTGTTGCCCAAGTTTTATTTTTTCCTGCATCAGTGGAAAGTTACTGTCCAGTCTCAATGTATAAAATAGTGTGTTCTAGAAGTCACGAGTACACATATTGCCATAAACCATGTCATCTGCGCCTAATGCTTCGTTCTTTACGCACAGTCTCCTCAAGTTCATTAGAAATCTTGGGAGTGTAACCCCTTGTGTGTGGAGCACAGAGGAACTTGGGCAATCCCTGGTTTAAAATAGCTCGCCATGATACAGTCCATGAAATAAA
This sequence comes from Pelodiscus sinensis, assembly GCF_052426305.1. Taxonomy (NCBI): domain Eukaryota; kingdom Metazoa; phylum Chordata; order Testudines; family Trionychidae; genus Pelodiscus; species Pelodiscus sinensis. Next base: position 28,166,140 of record NC_143071.1, read on the forward strand.
GGTCTCCTGCTGCATTTTGTAATTGTAATAACTGTCAGTCAAGATGTACAAATAGGTATTGAAAGATTAGCAGGACATTAACATTTCACAAGTATCACAAATGTAACATCATTCAATTATGTGCTCTTCGGACTTTTGTCTCCCTTTCTCCCCCCCAATTAAGTCGTGAAGTTTCATTAGCTCTGTAACTGAGAAATACAATACTAGGGTCCTTTTGGGCACAAATGACTTCATATGTCACTTCCTGCCAGTTGGCACTCCAGTGAGCCCAGAACTTATCTGAAAGATACTGAATTGAATTTATTAAAGCCTTGATCAATAGCAGGGAAAATGCCAGAAGTGTAACCAGAGAAAGATGTGCTGAAACCTTATGCAATTTCTGGCTGCTGTCCCTCTGCTAATTCATTTCATTCATTTGTCACATGAAACTCGTTGCTCACTTCATGGTGGAAATCAGCTGAAATGTGCCATCCAGAAATGAGTAATGTGTATCCATTTCTAAACACAATCTCTAGGTGCCGACCATTCAGAAAGTGATCTGAATTCGATTTCTCCTGTCAAGATGAACTCAGGAGTTTTGAAATGGCGACATGCTCCTCTTTAAGGTCAGCGAGAGTAGCTTTGTCCTGGATGCCTAGATCTTCAGAACTGAGTGTGTGTACGTTTAGGCACCTGCTTTTGAAAATCTCAACCCGGGCTTTTTACTTAGTTTAGTTTTTAGGGCAAGGATACATCAATGTGACTGGGCAAATCTTGGCCGGGAATTCCCTTGTCCCTCTGTTAAAAAGTATGTTCACGAGAATCCTATTCCGGTTAATCAGTGTGTCATGTTTGGGTTTTTGTCCATTTGTTTTGTTTATTTCCCCACAGAACATCTTGGCTCTAAGTAGAAGTTGTACTTTGCAGTGTAATGAAACTCTGTGAAACTTTCATTTTGTCCTGCCGCAGTGGGACCAGTGCTTGCAGAAACACTTACAAAAACTGCACTTGTCAGCCTCTTGCATAAGAACCAATAGGAACAGCCGTGCTTGGTCAGCTGAGTGGTCCAGGTAGCCCAATATCCTGTCTTCTGAGAGTGACCAGAACCCAGATGCTTCCGAGGAAATTAAATGAACCGGTCAATTATTGAGTGATCCATCCCCTGTTGTCCAGTCCCAGCTTTTGCCAGTCAGAGGTTTAGCTACATCCAGAGCATGAAGTTGTATCCCTGGTAGTCTTGGCTAGTAGCCATTGATGAACCTATCCTGCATTAATTTATCTTGTTCTTTTTTGAACCACTTATTCTACTGGCCTTCACGTTGTCCCTTGGTAATGAGTTCCACAGGTTGGTTGTGTGTTGTGTGAAGAAAGACTTACTTATGTTTGTTTTAAACCTGCTGCTCATTTAATTTCATTGGGTGGTCCCAGAGTCTTTTGTTACGTGAAGGGATAAATAATGCTTTCTTATTCACTTTCTCCACACCATTTGTGATTTTAGTGGGTGGGCTCTTTTCTAAACTGCACATGACCAGTCTTTTTAATCTTTCTTTATATGGAAGCTGTTCCAAATGCCCAGTCATTTTTTGTTGCCTTTTTCTGTACCTTTTCTATTTCTACTGTATCTTTTTAGAGATGGGTTAACCCGAATGCCAGGCAATATTCAAGGTGAGGGCATTAGGATATTTCCTGTCTGCTCATCTGGCCTTTTCCTATTGGCTCCTAACATTCTCTTTGCATTTTGACTGCTGTTGTAATTGAGCAGGTATGGCCAGAGAATTCTCCACAATGACACCAAGAACTCATTGAGTGGTAACAGCTAATTCAGACCTCATTGTTCGAGTATGTACAGTTGAACATCTGTAGCCCTGCAGCCTCTGGTCCAGAAATATCTGTGGTCTGACAGAATCATGGGTGATGTTGGACCAGAGAGCACTGGTGGCTGGGAGTCCAGCCGCAAGGGGGCCTGTGAACGGGAGCCTGGCTGGGGCCGGTATAGGTGGCTGGGAAGGGAGCTTGGGATCGGGGCCAGTAGCCGGGAGGGGAGCCTGGAAGCTGTTGGCCCTCTGGGATAACCCAGAGGCCAACAGCACAAGGGCAGGGACCTGCCGCTTGGAATTGGTCCAGGCTGAGGTTGGTGGTGGGGTGGAAATTGTTGACATCCCGGTGGAGCCATTCTTCAGGGGCCTCCTTCCTGTGGGTCCAGATGATGATGCCATCAGTATCGCTCAAGCAGAGAAGGGTCACCTGGGGATGAGAGCTGGGGAAGTGTTAAATCAGCTGTTAAAACGTTTGGCATATTGTGGGGCTATGCGGACACTCATTGCTGTCTTGCCGGAATTTGTTCCTTTCTCCTTTCCTCTGTGGGATTTGATTTTAAACATCCAAATGGTGCCTGTTTGCCCAACCATCTCTCTTAATCTGCTGGTTAACAGCGGGACCATGTGTTTGGTAAGAGGGGGGTGTACATTTAATTTGACACACAGACATTAATTGTGTTTTGCTGCTCCCTTTCCCCAGAGATCATCGACGACCTCACCAATTTGGTAGCAAATACTGATGACAAACTGCGCAGTCAAACCCGGCGTGTGAAGATGGTGGACAAAAAGTCAACTTCCTGTGGTAGGAAAGTACTTGTGTTCCTTCTATACTCATATTGAATGCACATGAACAATTTGATCACTAGTGCCTAGAGAGTTGTATGTGCTATGCTTCCCCTGTCGAGAAAATTTCCTTACAACATTTATAAAAAGTTGTGACTGTTAGTTAATGAGACTTCAAAGTTGGCTAACAAAGGTGTTGAAAAAGTATAATTTGAGTAATTATCACCTAATTTTGTAATTACAAAGCACCACTACATGAAATCAATGCAGCACTCCTTAAATACATTAAAAATTGGGTAACTGGTTTCAAAAAGTAAAGAAGTGGCAAATCATCATTCACTGTTGTTTCCAGTGGGGTTCCACAGAGATTATATGCTGATCTGGTGCTATTCAGTATTGTTGTCATTGCTCTGGAAAATACAAAATCATTAGCAGATTTACCTCGAGGTGCTTGGGTCCTTAACTCACTCAAGGGAGGGGAGGGCTGGAAAATAGAAGGAAAATGAACATGCTTTATTGAAATGATTGTGTTTTTCCAAAAATAGTGTTATTTTTTAGTTCAGATATCCTTAATTTTTCCATTTACAGTAAAACCTGTGTTATCCGGCATGCTCGGGGATTAGGGTGTTCCAGTTACCTGAGGATCCCTGTTTAGAGCTGCGACCCCCTTGCTTCAGGGACCGCCAGTTACCCGGCCCAGGTCCCAGCCAGCTGGATTATAGCGGTGTGCTGCAAGGCTGGGCGCAGCCTCTCACCGTCCAGATCAAAGCACCGTGCACCCACGTCCAACCCACGGCCGGCTGGATTAAGGCGCCGCGTGCCCGCGCCAAGCCCCTAGGAAATTTGCCAGTTTCTAAAGTTTTCCAGATATTTAAGTACCGGATAGTGCAGGTTTTACTGTAATTGTTTTTAGTAAGTGTTTTTCAGGTGGAAATTCCATCAAGTATATTTTTTTTCTTCATCCCTATAAACTCTTCTTATTGTCTACTTTTTAACAAAAAATGGGCTATAGTCAATGTGGATTGCAATAACATTTTTTTCTGGTTTTCAAAACTTGATTTAGCGGTGCCAAAACAGAGCACTACTTCCACATTTTTCCCTTTTATCTCTTTTCTGTAAGGTTTATTGAGGAGCAATCCTATCTCAGGTTCATCCTCTTTTCCTGGCTCATTTTGGTTCAGTCTCTTTCACCATTCACTCAGTTATGTCAATTTTGAAGACTGTACTTGATCTGGTGATTCTGTCTCTCTTCAGTTTGGTTTTAGGAGAAGCAATCCCATTCCAGGTGCCTCTTGTTTTCCTGGCACAACAAAACCCTTAAGCTGCTTTAAGTAATGACAAGAGGAAGCTGTATACTGAATTTGGTGGTCCTGATTTAGGAGGCGTTTTCAAACCTTAAGCACTGATTTAGCAGTGCTAAAACAGAGCAATACTCCAAATACATCTATTTTATTTCTTTTGTGTAAGGTTTATTGACATTTTTCTGGCTCATCTTGGTTCAGTCCAGGGCTCAAAGTAACCCCCTCCCCTCCCAGGAGGAGGGTGTGTGCTTCAGGCAGTAGGTTGAGTAGGGACTGGGATACATTTCTTGCAGGTACTATGTAAGTGTGGGATGGATGTCCTATGGCTTTATGTATGGCATTGTTGAGATCATTACTGGATTGCTATGTTCATTGGTGATGTCCATAATTTTAAAAAGGGTGTTAACAAGGTGAGGAGGCTTCAAAAAAGGACTGAGAGAATGATTTTGGGCTCTAAAAAACCTACCTTCTAGTGAGACACTAAAAGAGTTCTATATATGTAGCTTACCAGCGAGAAGGCTAGAATGTCACTTGATCAGTCAGTGAGCGCCTCTATGGAGAAAAATTTTTTGGTTTTTTAAAGAAGGTTCTTCAATCTACCAGGCAAAATCCACTGGCTGGAAAAATTTAGATTAGATTCAGGCATAATTTTTCATAAAGGATAATTATTATTGGAACAACTTACCTAGGGATATGATGACTTTCATGGGATGTTTTTCAATGAGATGAATATACTCAAGTTTAGTCACAATGTATGAGTTTGATACAGTTATCCAGACAATGTTGCAAGATAATTAATCCCTACTCAACAATTAAGGTAGCAACTGTTACACGCGTCTTGAGAGTAAGAGGGTATAAAACTGAAAAATTAGTGGGATCTGCAGAATACTCTCCTGTCCTATCCACATTGGGGAAAAATTGTTTAGATAGGGAGATCTGCCTTATGCAGCGTTGCCCTATTGAAGCTTTCCCTGTGTCTGCATAGCAATTTGTGCATGCATGAACAAGATCCTGGATTCAAATAGCTCTTTAGCTGTCTGATTGCTAGATTATCTTGTAATAACTATGCTGGGTGGTATATACAGGAACACCTCAGGAGTGGATGTTGTTCAGCGATCGAAAATGTTGATAACTCTGAACAAACCGTTATTGTTCTTTTAGATGTTTACATCTGAACATTGACTTAATTCCACTTTGAAACTTTACTGTACAGATGAAAAAGATGCTTCTAACCTTCTTAATTTAAATAAGCAATGCACAGAGTTGCCTTACCTTGTGACATCCTTTTTTAAACTTTCCCTTCATTTTTTTTTTAAGTAGTTTAGGTTTAACACACAGTACTATCCTGTATTGGGGGGGGGGGGGGCGCGGTTTGGTCTCTGCTGCTGCCTGATTGTATACCCCTGGATCCAAGGGAGGTGTGTGATTGACTGGACGTTCATAACTCAGGTGTTCATAACTCTGAGATTGTACTGTAGTTGTAACATGTTACTGTTGCCTTTCTCCCTCAGCCCTCCCCTCCCCCAATCATGCCAAAAAATGTAGTCAGAAAATGGTTTCATTGCTGTAGCCATGGTGGTCCAAGGCCATTGGAGAGACAAGGTGGGTGAGGTGATACCTTTTATTGGACCAATTTCTGTTGGTAAGAGAGACAAGCTCTTACTAAACAATCGGTTCAGTCTAGCATTGCTCTCTAATGTTTGGCGTACCTTTCACAGAGCTGGAGAATAGTTTTTACCTCACCCATCTTGGCTCTCTGAAGTCAGAAAAAAACTCTCCAATAAATGTCAGCTTTTCTCAAGAGCTGACACCTTGCAGGTGTCTTTGCAAATCAGTTTGTTTGCCTCTTTCATAGTGTGGGGCCCAATTCTGATCTCATTGACATTGGTTTAAATGCAAACTAAGCCATTGGTTTCAATAGTGTTGCTTTAGATTTACCCCAAAATAGCGCTCTCTCTTCTCTCTGCCTGGCTCTCTCCCCACAATGTGTTTTTAATTCTTAACATATTGCATGGAAACAGTATCTTTGTTATTCCTACTCATCTGCTCCTGTGTTTTGTGCCTCATTTGAAGTTGTATCGTCTTTTTCTGACGAGTGTCCTTGCAGTGGATTCTGACCTCGGCTGAGGAATAATTGCTCCTTTTATGAGCATAATCTAATATGTTTGACATGGGATCAGCAATATCTATATTGTCAAAGAACATTAGCAACCTGTGTAGTAATAAAGTGGAGGCTCCCTGGTACAATCAGAACCTTACCCAAGAACCACGCAATCTCAGTATTTCCGTAGTTGTCCTATTTCTGTGAATGGAATTTCAGGTTTCTTAATGAACTTTGTCTCCCTTTAAATACTGTGATTTATGCACTCTTCTTGCCTATGCAGAGAGGGTTATATGAAGAGAGATGTTCATAGGTGCTGTTGTATAAAGCTGCTACTTTATTTTTACTGTCTCATTAGTCATGTACAATTGGAATTGTAGGGATTCCTTTTATTTGCCTTGCATTTGGGGCTTTCATAAACACCAGAAAATATAGGCATCAAATACTGAAGTCTTATGAATGCTAGCATATAGGTGTGAGCTGTTCAGTTTCCCATGTACAGATATAGAGAAACACTGAATTTGTATATAAAAAATATTTGCACTGATCTGAAATGGGTCTGCTGAATAACAACATGGATTAATGGTCTCGTTTTTCAGTGCTTTTTTCTGTTTTCAGTAGAACTCAAGGTTAGATTCTAGTTCTGACCAAGGTCATAGACAAGTGCCCTAACGAGATGAAGTCTTCTAAACAAAAGATGGGGAGGGGTTGGAATCCATGTGATCCTATACTGTTTCTCATTCAGATGACACTCCGTGGGTGGTCTCCTAGAGCAGGCTCTTGGAGTAGGATTAAGGAGAAAAGGCATATTTCTGAGGGAGGCAGCAAGGAATGGGATGGCTTCTTCCCAGTGAAAGAGAGAGCAAAGTGTTATATTTCTGGCATCATGGTTATATCATCTTGTTCTTAACAGTGCCGTGGGGAGGAGCCTGTCTTTCTCACTGTTACTCAATACTATGCTTCTTATTTCCTCGGAAGCTCAGAAATCATGAATGAATTTGCATATCGGTTGTGCCCTTGGCAATCTTTCTACCACTGTAAAAGTAGATGCAGTCAGAGAAGTGATGGGCCGTAGGATTTGGTTCACTTTTAGATTTTCTTCTGTTCCACAAGGTGGCAATGCAATCTAATAGCCTTTCTTTAGGAACTCAGTTGTTCATGGGCCCAGGTAGATGCATGTCTGGTGTTCATTCACTTACCTTTGACAGAGGTTTCTGATGAAGCTGTAACCTACAGGAGAGGCAGTTGGTAACCGGCTTCTTTTTATCTTCGCCAATCACCAGTGAATTTGAATCCAAACGCAACATTTTTGCCAAACTTGTTAGTTTGCTTTTAGTTTTCAGGAGGTTTCAATTATTTTAAAATAGAGTAGTCTGGATTATATAAGTTTCCGCTACGAAGTAATGATTCATGCAGACTGTGGCCTTTCCCTGCCAGACTCTCCGATCCCTCTGTTCTCAGTAATAGTTATTTTTTGCCATGAACTTAATTTGCTTTATAAATTATGGATGCCAGTTACTCAGGTTTGTTCCGCTGACGTACATTGTATGTTTAGATGAGCAAGTCTCCATCAATGGATTTATTTTTTTTAATGCAGTGGAGAACTTGGTCTAGTGTGACATTAAATCAACCTTTCCTTCAGTCTGTTTCTCAGAAAGATTACACTGATTTTCTTCCCGAAAGCTGCGCTGGTTTTGAGTCACCTGTCCATGCTTGAAAGAGATTTGTTTTCTTGGCCTAGCGAGTTGTATGTTTCTTCATATTTTTTTTTCCTCTTGAGTTTCTTCCGGTCGTAAGAAGTGCTGCCCGGAAAGGTGTGTGCTGTGAACAACTGGGATGGAATGCTACAAGCCAAAGAAGCGTGTTGTGTACAGCAGGAAGGTGCAACACATGGAAATTGGAGCCTCCGCTTTCCTGCTGCTTCACACTAATGCTCACATTGGAGGAGTCTCTAGTAGGGATGTGAAAAGTCACTTAAAAACGTAACTAAAAAATCCTAGCAGTTACACGCGCTGCAGGCTCTGCACTACAAAGCTTAAATAAGCTTTATACTACAGAGCCTGCAGCAAAGCCTCCCCAGGAGACCCAGCACGTAACCTGTGGCAGCGGAGGCCAAGTGAGCCCTAGTGAGCCCTTCATGGACAGGGGCTGCTCCTCCTGGCCCACCGGAGCAGCTCCCTCCCTGGGCCGTGCAAGGAGCTGCTCCAGCGCCTACCGGTTAACTGAAACCAGTGAGCCTCGCGGGTTAAAGATGCGGCTTACCGGTTAACCATGCATATCCCTATTCCATACAGCAATACCACATTCATCATCTGTAATAACAAAGGAATCTGAGCTTCCGCTGTGAGGTAGCTAGACGTCTGCAGCATTAGAAGACCCAGGAGTGTCATTTTCACACACAAGGGCGCACTCGTCAGTAACGTAGGGCAGTTACTCAAGGCTGTTCCTCTGATTTACATCCTGCATAAAGACAAACCACCACAATAGGCAAGTGAGCTGCAACCTGACTGGAGGTTTGGTGTAAGCCAGGGATGTAATTGTGTAGTCGGTTAACCAATAAGCAAAAGCTTATAGGTTCATGCTATAGCCTACACACACTGCCTCTCCTCCCCCCCCCCCCCCCCAAGTACATTTTTAGCAGGCTGGCCAGTAGCCCAGCTCAGTCCTGGCTCATGCCAGGTCTGGGACCTACCCCCTCTGTGGCTCTTCATTTAGAGTGTGTAAGGAGCCAGGCGGGCAGGTAGCCTGGTTCAGTTCCGGCTCGTGCTGGGTCTGGGAGCTGCTGCCTCTGGCAGTGCAGAGTGACAGGGAGCTGGCTTTTAAACTGTCTCCCTCGCGGAACAGCTCCTGCCTGGCACCCTGAGCAGGAGGTTCCTCGGGAGTGAGGCCGGAGACACTGGCTGCAAGCCCCACCCCTGGGGGCTACAGAATAGTCGAGTAACCGATAAGCATGTATGAGGTTAATGGACTATTCAGTTAAACTAGGGATGTTAAATACCGGTTAAGTTTTCACTTTCTTGTCCTTTCTGTCTATTGTGTTTATACAGTCCATAGTTTTCTTCCTTCCTTCTTGTATTAGAACCATTGTCCGCACCTCTCTCATGCATTCCTTCTCTAACCTGTTTATATTGCTACATGTAACCAAACCATGAAGGCATCTATGTGCAGAATTTCTTTCCATGTAACATTTGCCTCAGCTGTCTGCAGCAGTGCTCCCAAACTTACAACAGGGAGGGAGGATGGTCCATTAGCCTAAGACTTGGGAGACCCGAGTTGAACTCCCTGCTCAGCCACAAACTGCCTGTGTGACCTTGGGCAAGTCCCCAGCCCGGGAAATGTGCACACTAGTACTCTCCTGTCTCCCGGGGCAGGTGAGGATGCAGACACTGAAGATTGAGGTGCTCGCATGCAGGGAAACGGCTGCTTCTGGAGATGCACGGTTACGATGTTCCCACACTACTGATTTCTGTTGGTGTAGTGTTCAGGGCAGAATCTAAGGCCCAGGGGCCAGATGTGACCCCAGCTTGCCTAGATCCAGCCCCCAAAGCTCAGGGCTGCCCCCCAACATTGGGGAGTCCACACTGGCACTCCAGCCCCCCCCCCCGCTATCTCCCTGCAGGGCTGGAGCACACAAAATCTACTAGCCTGGGCCCCCTAGGGTCTGGTGCGGGAGGGGGATGTGAGGAGGGGACCGGGGGTCACGTCAGTGAGGGTTTGGTTGTGTTTTTTTGCTTCTCGCTTGTGTGCCGCCCCCGACTGATTTTTCTGTGGGTTAGCAGCCCCCAACCCAAAACAGGTTCCCCACCCCCAGTCTAGGGGACGCAGTTGAGGAACACGGGCCCACAGCTGTATGCGTGCTTGATAAAAAGGCAGCTCGTGCCCTAAGGCGCTTGCCAGCTAAAATGACAGCGGCAGGTTCATCTAAATGTGCAGTGTGCCCTGCGGAGCTGGCGGTACAGAGCAGTGACAGGAGAGGGAGCTGTTGTGGCTAATTTACGTGAACAATTTTCACTATTCACAGAGGAACCTCTGGGACCTGGCTCAAGAGTGAGACGCACGTGTCCAGCGTGTGGGAGAAAAACCAATGATGGTTATCGCTTTGGGGGTACAACAGAAGAAAAGCTAAGGAAAGGGGGTTCCAACTGATTAAGTTGAAAGTCTGTGTTAAAAGTGGTTTCAGAACCACACCACTCTGGTTGTCCCTTCCTTCTGTGGTTTCACCACCATGCTTGACAGCAGTGGTGAAGAGAAGAACCATGCAGGCATGAGGGGCAGCTCTTCAGGTCCTTGCTGTACAGGTGCAGAGTAAAACCAATTACACAAAAAAGGCCATCCACTGCAAACAGTAGACGGGGGAGAAGAGGAGAACCTTTTCCTCGCTCATCCTTTGGATAAACGAAAACTACCAAAACCGGGTGAGTGTGTTGTGCTGTTTGGTGCAAAACCAGTAAAGTAGTGAGACAAGGCCCAAGCTTCAAACCTGAATACATCTTCAGACCTGGCACAATGCTAGGAAGCAGCTGATGCAGAGAGTTTCTGGGATTTTAAAGGCTTTAAATTCAAGTCCGAGGAAGATATTCCAGTGCAGCATCAGTGAATGATGAGATGAAATCTGGAGTCATGTGTAAAATGCATTCTGGTCATCTGATTTTAAAGTCTCTGATGGAGAAACAGGTACACTGGATCACAGTCAGAATAACTAATTGGACCGGAGCAACCTAAGGAAAAACAGTGTTTAACATCTGCCATGTATTTGAGAGAGTTTGGGAGTGAGTGAGTCTGTCTCTGTCCATCTGTTTGTTCCAGTACTCCTCCTAACCTGTGAGAGCCAGGACCCCTGCATTTGGAATGCAGCTTCCTCTTATCACAACTGAAAGCAAGGTCAGGGTTTGGTTGTGCCAGGACAGTGGGATGTGCCTGGAATGCGATTGTTTTTCATAACACGGAAAGGGAGGGGGCTAGCAGGGACAGTTACACTGTATAATGATTAGGGATGTTAAATATTGGTTAATTGAAAAGTTGAGTAACCTCATGAATTCTTATTGATTAGTCAACTATTCAGTAGTTCCCTGGGGCGGGGCCAGCAGCCACTGTACCCGAGGCAGCAGTACAGGGTGTCAAGCGGGAGCTGGTCCACGAGGAGAGCCAGCTCCCCTTAAAGTGCAGCAGGGGAGGTTTAGATTGGACATTAGGAAAAAATTTCCTAACTGTCAGGGTGGTCAAATATTGGAATAAATTGCCAAGGGAGGTGGTGGAATCTCCCTCTCTGGAGATATTTAAGAACAGGTTAGATAGACATCTGTCAGGGATGGTGTAGACGGAGCTTGGTCCTGCCTTGAGGGCGGGGGGCTGGACTCGATGACCTCTCGAGGTCCCTTCCAGTCCTATTATTCTATGATTCTATGGACCAGCTGCCTGTCGCCCAATGCTGCCTCTGATAAAAGGCAGCAGTGTGGGGTGGCAGCAGTCCCTGGAGTCCCATAAGCTGGAACTGAGCTGGGCTGCCTGCCTACTTGGCTCAAATACGCTTTAAATGCAGAGCCGCAGCAGGTGTAGGTTCTGGACCTGGTGTGAGCCAGAACTCAGCCAGGCTGCTGGCCAGCCTGCTAAAAAATTTTCTGGCAAGGGTGGGGGAAAGGAAATGCGTGTAGTCTATAGCATGAACCTATACGCTTTTGCTTATCGATTAATCGACTCCACTATTACATCCCTAGTAATGACCACAGGGGAGCAGCAAGGGGCCACAGATGAGGACCAGGACAGCTGTAGCTCCATTGGGGCAGCAGGAGACAGAGGTGGTGGTAAGCTTCTCACCCACCTGCTGGCCAGTGCAGCCCCCTTCCCGTAAGCCCATCCTCTTCCTCCAACCCTGACTTCTGCACCCCACACCCTCAGCCCCCTGCCCTGAGTCCCCCAGCCTCCTGCCCTGAATGCTCTGAGAAACGTCCCCCATATCCCCAGCCCCGTGCCCTGAAGGCTCTGAGAAACGTCAGGTAAATCTTCTAATGCACATGTACATGAAACCATACAGACTAATGTATGCAATGCACTGCCTTGGGTTGTGACAGCAGCAAGAACAGTTAGGGCACATCTACATAGCAGGGCTAAAGCCAAATTAAGCTATGCAACTTTAGCTACGTCAATTGCGTAGTTTAAATCAAAACAACTTATTTCAGCTTTTGGCGCTGTCCACGCAGCTGTTAGTCTGAGGAAGTGCACTTTTCTTCCGACTTCTTTTGCTCCTTGTAAAATGAGGTTTGCAGGAGTCGGAGTAAGAAGTCCTCCTGCTCGACATTATTTGGACATTGTCAAAACAATTGTTTGTAGTGTAAATGTGGACTCTGTTATTTCAGAGTAACTAGCGTTATTCCGATATAGTCCACGTCTACACTACAAGCAGTTATTTTGACATAATGTTGCTATAACGCTAGTTACTCCGAAATAACCCTGCTGTGTAGACATACCCTTAGTTATGAACAGAGCTGGTTGGAAAATGTTTTTTTTTCCCTTGTGCAAAATACCTTTTGTTGTTGTAAATTAAAATCCGGAAATACTTCAGCTGAAATCACAAATAATCTTCAGGACGATCTCCTCTTTGATAGCCCATATTTTTAAAACATAAACCATTGAAGGGTAGATCTGGAGAATGGAGTTTTTGGGACTTGTCTGACACTCAAAGCGCTAATAACGGTGAGGCACATTTAGTGAGCAACAAGCGGTCAGATTTTTCTCGTGTGAGGGAAGAGGGAGCACAGTTATGCCTATGAGAGTAAAGGATCAGTGAAGAAAAAACCCAGGGAATAGATAGAATTGATCCAATAAGAGGTATTACCTCACTCACGTTGTCTGTCTAATAGGCAACCTAGTTAATTACATTTGCATATGCAGCTGTTCAAATAGACTGCACTTCACCAGTGCTTGTTTGCACCTAGCAGGAGATTTAGAGCCCTTGTTAGCAATCCACATACCCCTAGACTGGTACAATCAGCCTTAGATCTCCCAGGCCGCTGGCATTCCAAAGTAATTAGTTATATTTGAAAGGAAAAAGGAAAACTTGGAATTGTGTGAAATATCCAGGGCAACTGCTTACAGTGTTGTTTCCAAGGACACGTCTCAGAATTAAATCACATGGTATTCCCAGAAATGGCGCCAAAATGAGTTATCGGAATCAGAGACTAACGTGATGGTGCCTGTTCTTTCGTGGGGCGGTTGGTGGCTTTGCATGTTTCTATCATGCCTTCCGTGTCGTGACTTTGTTTTGAAAAAGCCCTGGTTAGCCGTTTGCACTCAGGATTGTAAATGTTCTGACAGGATTGTGAAGTGCTGCCTCGGCCCATTGCTCCTCAGCGTGTAGTAGTACTGGAGGCCATGTTCTCCGTCCCTCTGAGGACTGAGGTCCTGATGGTGTTTTCAAGACAGATCTCTCTAGCCCTCCTTAGCTAGAAGGATGGTGTTTGGAATGAGTGTTGCAAAGGAGAAGATACCAGCCAGGGGGGCAGAAACCAAAAGCCCATATGGTGAAAAGATCCACAGTCAGATCATAAAAACCAGATATTTTCCTGAGCCCACTTCCCCAAATCCAGGCCCTGACTCCTGCATCCCCTCCTCCTATCGCCAGCCCCCTGCCCAGAAGGATCTGAGCAATTCTGGGTAAATCTAGTCTACTAAGTCTTTCAGAAACTGTGTATCTGTCTATCCGTGAATCGGTTTGTTCAAGAACTCCTCTTAAATGGTAAGAGCTAGGCTCACCACATTTGGTTGGCAGCGTCTTATCATAATTTAAAACAAGGAAAGGGTTTGGTTGCGCCACGACAATGGTGTGTATCTGGAATTCAATTGTTTTTCATAAAATGGAAAGGGAGGAGGCTGGTAGGAGGGACACTTATACTGTAGAATGACCACAGGGGGTATCAAGGGGCCTGAGATGGGAACTGGGACAGCTATTGAACCAGCAGAGGTGGAGAAAGGGACAGCTCTCTGCTATATATTTCAGAGAGTTTGTCTTGTGTCTGTCTCTCTCCTAGCCAGAGGACGTGCATCCCTCCCCGTCTGTGCCCATGACTAGTAACAGGTGCTTCTCATCTGACCCCACACTGCAGCAGTGAGAGGATGGGGGCTGTCCCTTCTTCCCTGGGCAGCCTGCAGGCTGCACCCCACCTCCCATGCCCTACCACAGAGCGATAATTTAGGCAAAGAAAAAAAAGAATGATGTGCATTAAGGACCCGAGGAATGCTGGGTAAATCTTCTACCAGTCTCTAAATGCGTGCAGGACTGTGATCGATTGCTCTCGACTTGCACTGATGGTAGGACAAGAAGTCAAGGGCTACATCTGCAGCAAGAAGGACGTAGGTTATCTAGAAGGAAAATTTTCTAACTATGGGGTAGTTAAGCTCTGGAACAGGCCTCGAAGGGAGGTTATGGAATCCCTGTCTCTGGAGGTTTTTAAGAACAGGTGGGACACACTTCGGTCAGGACTCTGTCTCTGTGCGTTCTTCTGTCGCGGTGCCTGGAGCTGCACTTCACAAGAGCCCTTCCGCCTCAGCGTGTCTGTGATTCCCTGGAACACAACACACACTTTCTTTTACGGCCCTCTGTGGATGATCACTTTAAAAACACCTGCTTCCCCCTTCATGCCCTCCTCAGAAAAATGCTTGAAATAATATTAGTCTGTGGCTTGTTGTTTTCCACTTCCTTCGACGGACAGGTTTATATGAGAGCGGCCATCGAAACGGCAGGCAGGCAATGCCTGTCTTGGGGTTTGCTGACCACGTGGCCTTGCCTATGAGTTGACTTAAGTTGAAGTGTCCTTCACCAATTCGTCAACGGTCTCTTTAAAAAATGTGCGTGCAATGCTAGTTAAGAACATGGCTGGACTTTTATTTTAGCTGGTGGAAGATTGGGTTGGGGGGAGAGATGGGTTTCTTGCCTGTCTCATTATCGAGCAGAAGCGACTGCTCACGGCCTGGTTTATTTACCCAATAAACTGGCTCTTGTATCGTCTGGGCAATGCTTGCATTTTTCAGCCGAGAAATCCTAGTAACAGGGAAAGGGGTCCAGCAGTCAGGTCTGGAGAAACAACCAAATGAAGGTCAGCTAATAACGCTGTGATTCTCTTTCCCGGTGGCCATGACAGCCGAGGGGGTTTATTTGAAGATCCCAGACTTGGATTCATTGCTTGCATTGTTAGCCTCCTGAGTATTTTGGGCTGTGCCAACAGTTTAGGATATTAATGTATTCTGCAGATCAGTGAATGAAGAATTCCTCTGCACTCTTTTCTTCTTTCAAAAAATTGTTTCTGCCTGCCCCATGCACTTTGTTTGCAGTGCCTTTGTCTGGTGGATGTTGCTGGGCATTTCTAATGAGAAAGCAAAGAATTGCTGTGGAGGAGGCGAGGCGGGGGAGGGGGAGGGTTTAGCGCTTCTGGCGTTTTAAGGTGAAGTTTTTACAAGATGGTCAGGTGCACGGGAATGCCTTGGGGTTGGGAATCCAAATATGTAGCCAGAAGTTCCCTTGGGGGCATGGAAAGCACCTTGGTTGGCTTCCTGCAAGAAGAAAATGCTATTTTTTCTCTCTGCCTCAGTGCTTCTTTAGTATTCCTCCCAGCTTCACTACCACCGCCACCTCGCAGCCCATCCTCCCCAGCTGCTAAAAGGGGGCAAAATGAAAGCGATTCCTACTCCTGGTGACTTACTGCCAGGGCATCGTTGGGCTCTGTTTGCAAGGAGCGTTATCACAGGGAAGCTAGAAGCCGTTGGGGGAGGGGGTCCTTGGCATGGATTTATTTGAGACTTTCACGGGATTTATAGAACTGCATGTCAATGGAAATAAAAGCTGGTTTCGTGACGAGACAATTATCTAATAATAATGAAGCGGGTCAGGGAAAGGAATCTGAACAGGGTTTTAAATCTGTCCCGGGTTCCTAGCAGGAATTACACTTAGATATTTTTTAATATATTCTTTGATTCCTCATGGAAATGTTAATGAGACAAAACCGGGTAAAGAGCTCTCCAGACATTGCCCTGCTTTGGAGAAGGGTGGAATGAAACGCAGACGCTCTGGAGGGCTGCTGACACACAAGAAGTCCCTTTGTTTCCTGTTTTATACACCGGAGACATGTCTAAGATTGCCGGGAAAATGAGAGCAGGCTGAAGAGACTGCATGGAAGGCAAGACATTCTGTGTTTCAAAGAGAGAAATTGTCAGCTGGCTATTGCTGCTTTAGTCTGCCGGGCGGTGGACTCCGTGTGTGTTTGAAGTCCGCACTCTGGAGATGGAAGCGGGATGCTTTTCGACTGTGTTTCACTTAGACTTAATTAAGAAACTTTCAGGCTTTGTCTCTAGGGGGCCCATTACGTGTGAAGTTCCAACCCACTGTGAATAGCGGGCTCAGCCGGGAAAGCGTATACATGCTCACTGCTTTTGTGTTGTGTTGTCAAACTGAAGACAGTAGCAAGTGCAAGCTTGGCATTGCCAGAGGTCAACCTCTGTTTATAAAGGTGAACCCACCTCCCCCAACAGAATGCTGGAGCAATTGTCCGAACGTTCCCTAGAGACTCCAAACTACCGAGCCGCTCTATCCGACAGAGCTGGGTAAACAAAAACATGAGCGGGGGATAGGAGAGGTTTTGTTCCACAGCTTTGTTCATCCGTCTTAATGGTGGGTCGGAAGTTAAACCAAAAAGGGCAAATGCTATTTCTTAAGACTAATGCCTGTGCTTTATAGTGGGAGGAATAGTAGCCTTCAAATTCCATGGGGTTATTGGACTCTTAGCTGTAGGAGAAATGACTTGAATAACCAACATAGTAATCTTGAACATCACCTGAAAGAATCTAATCTTGCTAACATGAAATTAAATGGCTTATTTTAAGGTCTTTGTGAAACTTTGTGAAACTTTTTCTGCAGCAGTTGAGAGCAATTCCTGATCAGTATTGATATTCGTCACATGAGTTCTGGTGTTCACATCTGTTGGCTCAAATGGGCCAGTCCTGACACGGTTTGAATCTTCATTGGAAATGTCAGTTCAAAAAAGCCCAGTTTGACAAACACTGATGAAGAGATGATTATGGAAGGCACTTAGCTCTTCTTCGCTAAATCATCATTGGTTGAAGAGGTGAATTTCAAGTAGGGGTTTAAAGGAGAGGAAAAGGGTGCTTAGTGTATAAGGGGCAGTTAGAATGGGAAGTGCCCAGGTGGGTGCAGCATGAGAAAAGTGACATGGGTGAGGACTGAGGCGCGGTTGTACAGAGTGTGGGAGGTGAGAACAAATTTTGACTTGGATTTGGCAGTAAGAACGATTACCCATTGGCGAGAGTCAAGCAGGTGGGTGCAGTGAGAGCAGGAGATGACGTCTCAAGCGTCGGTGTGTTGGAAAGTTTGTCGGGAGAGCTGAGATTTGAGTAGTTCAGCCCTAGGTTGTTATGAAAACGAAAACGTTTTCTGCCATCTCAGTTGAATTCCGCGTTCCTGATGCACAGCACAATGAGAACCACGTGGGCGAGTTCAGATGCGAGATGGGAGCCAGACGAGGGGGATGATTGAGTCATACCTCTGTGAGGTTTGCCTCTCCTTGTCTTTGGCCCCATCCCTCACATGGGCAGATTTGCCTGCCCGCAGGGGTCCACTCACATTTGCATAGCAGGACAATGTGGCTAATTCTTGGACTGTGATACTGACTCTGTATTGCCCCGGGGCCGCTTCTCTGGGTGTCTGTGTCTAAAGCCAAAAGGCAAAGAGTGCTTCCTTGCAAGGGGCAGCCCTCGCTTCTGTCTGGTCCGCCTCTGCGAGCGCTGGGTCAGCCCAGCGGGTCCCGTTTCAGCTTGTGACTGCACTGTTCACACAGCAACCTGCAGCCCTCCCAATGGCAGGGGCGGTTCTCTGCGAGGCGATCCTGCCGGCTGGATGCTGACTTCTCAGAGGGGAGCCAGCTCATGCAGGTTGCTGCTGCTTTGGATTCCCCCGTGCCAGTGATCCCCAGACTTTTAACGGTTGTACCCCTGTTTACCTCGTCCCCACCCCACTGGGGCTAGGAGTAGGGCCCCGACTCCATGGAAGGGGTAAGGTTACAGATACTGGGCTGCAACTGGAGGTAGACCAGGGGCTTGAAGCAAGTCAGGGCTGGAACTGTGGCCAGGCACCAACTCTGGGGGCAGGGCGGAGCGGCAGCCAGGCCAGGATGGGGGCTGACAGCTGGGCCCACAACTCAGTGCAGCTGCGCTCTTGGCCCATCCTCAACCTGGGAACCAACTGAATTTGTGGGTGGTGCCAGAGCAGAGCTGCAGCCAAGGTGGGGGCAGGGCCAGGAGCATGGCACCCTCCCAAATGTTCTCTGTGCGCCCCTAGGCAGGTGCTCCTCATAGTTTGGGGCCTCTGCCCTATGCTGGCAGGTGGTTATGGCACAAGATCACAAGCACAGAGGGGTGGGACTAATTGTTACTCAGATCTGGGATGGCCATTGTCTCCAGTATTTTCTCACAAGGAAGGTCGCCGTCATTGGAGCTCTTGCTGTTACCAGCTTGCAAGGCCGGTGTTGGTGCAGGAGTGCTGGAGGTTGGGAGGCCGTTTTGGCTGCAAGTTAGCTGTGTGCCATGGTCTAGCAGAGGGCATGGTGTCAGGGGTCCAGCAAATCTTGAGTTCACCTATTGGGAGAAGAAGGGACCTTCTACCTTCCTTGTAATATGGCTGTCAGTGGAATGTCTGTGCCTCTTGAACTGTAGGGGAGACAAGCCAGGCAGAAGGTTGAATTACTTACCGAGCAGTTGTAGGACAACGGTACAATGTGCATCTGGCCAGCTGAAGGTTGGGCGATGCTGCTTACAAAGCCATTGGGATGCAGGCGTGCCCAATGCCGTAACACAAAATACTGTGTGAAGAGCAAATACAGTCAGCCCAGCTGTGTAAGTAAAACCTACGTACGCACAGTACCAACACCGAGAGGCGCGGTGTGCGTGAAAACAGATAGCGATACCACCCTATGCGTGCTTACCGCATTGGCCGCGGACTTGCAAACTCTTGGCATAGCCTCGCCTCCTTTCCCCACAGGCGTTGGGGTGTTTCTGCTCCTGCACACTTCCCTCCTAGGACTCGCTCATTACCCAACCCATTTCGGGATTGTCCCATAGCCACAGGGCCTGGTAGCATAGAGGAGAGTCCGCTGGCAGCAGTGCTGGTGCAGACACTTGTGTCCCGAGCTTGCTGGTCATCAGAGAGAGCAACTGTTCAAACAGCTCCTGCTCCCTTGTCCTTCAGCTGTGCTGAGCCTCCACCATCGCTTCGTCCTGCCTCTCCTACCCCCGCCGAGCCTGTTGGAATTCCAGGTGCCCCTCCAGCTTGCACCCCTTTCCCAGGTCATCCCAAGAGGCCTGTGTCTGCCTCCGCCCAGAGAGCAGGAAGGTCTCGCCAAGGCAAGGAAAGAGTTGAAGTGGGGTGCAGTGTGTGCTTAGAGTGGTCTTCATAGGCACCTGCCGCCATCATGTGCCATGGTCACCATGATGCCCAGCACCAAAGCCCTTTCCCACTTAGTACGGCTTAGAACCCACCTTTCCTGCTAGCCCCAGCACAGACGGCCTGTGAGAGGACATGTTCATGTTAGAGAAGCCTGTATTCCCATTTTTGAAATAACTTCTTAGCAGTGACCAGTTCAATCCTAGCGAGAGTAAATCCCTACTTGCCTGGTCCTGTTGGGATCTCAGCAAAAGCAAAGCCTGCCCCATCGCATGTCAGAGCCTCCATAAGAATAATTGCATTGGTCACAAGTGGGCAAAATCCTCCCTGTGATGCTCTGAAAATAACAAAGCTCACCCCGCCTCTCCGCTTGCCATTCCCAGCTGGATCCACAAAGCCCGAACGGCACCAATTCAGCGTAAGCACTTTGCGGTGACTACACCGTGAGTAGCCAGCGTCTGACTCTTGGAAGAGGACAGGAAGCCAGTGTGCTTTGTGTCTGAGCTAAGCTGCGAGGAGAAGATTTATGAAATTAGCCTGGGCTACTACTCCCTAGCTCTGAAAGAATTCTGCCTTGGCAGCACCGCATGCTTCGCAGCATCAGAGTCGCTCAGGAACAAAAAATATATCATGGGAAGGGACAGATTCCTTTTCTGTTCCTGCATCTTGTATGAAGGCTGGAAAAAGAGGTTGTAAACTGCCACAGGGAGGGTTACCTGCAGTGTGTGTTTTGAAGATCTGTGCACCAGGGGCCCAGCCAATCACTGTTACTACCAGCAGCCTTGAGCTGTTACTGTGGCAGAGATTTTAAAAAACCAGCCTTGGGTTAGGCTACAAAGAAGTCCCCACAGGTAGGGTTTTAAATCCTTCACGTTGCTCTGCTATCTGGTGGCTGGTAGGATAGATTAGTGTAATCGATGGACCAAGAAGCAAAAGCTTACCGGTTACTGATATAGAGTACACGCATTCATGAGGTGAATTGATTATTCAATTAACTGATATGTAACATCCCTACTGTGCATGTGTGGCCCCTCAGGAGAGATTCCAAGGCCTCCCCGGTGGTCGGCAGGGCGCCCTCAGCATGGTTTGTGTTTCTACTCATGCACGTGCCTCGGTGCACATACAGAACATTATTCCGCACATGGATGGACAAGATGAGAGGGAACATTGCTCCCCTCCCAGAAGCTTGTTGGGCCTCTGAGGTGAGTGTCCTGTCTCCAGATGATGCTTGTGATGCTCAATTAGCATTACTTCTCCCATGTCATAGGACCGTTGAGATGCTCTGTGCTTGGATTAGCTGGCTTTGTATGCAGATAGGAAGAGGGATTGCCGTGGATTGGCGTGCGGGGATGACAGCCCAGATGAGCATGGTCCCCAGGAGAGCAAGGGAAGTGCTAGATTCAGCAGCAGTTCTCATTGAAAAAAATGACTTTAGAAATTCATCCACACAGTTGAAGAGTTTGTTAAAAAGAAACCTCTAACCCATGTAGTTGCTTCTAGATCCCGCTGGGCTGGTTTATCCCTAGGATTGATAACCCTAACGTTCTTCCAGGTGGTCCCCAATATTCCTACCTGCATGATGTGCCCCGACACCGCTTCTCCTCGTTAACGTCAGCCTTAGACATTGAACGGACCATACGGAAACACTCCTCCTCCTGCGGCTGTCCAACGGAGATTAGCCCTGTTCACCAGTTCAGTGGCCTGGTTCCCTGGTCTGTCGGGCTGCACAGGGGTTGTACTTTTGAAATCATTTCAGTGTTATCCTTGGGCAGGCTGAGAGGGAAGGAGGCTGCCACTGACCTAGAGGGTAAAGCTGAGTTATTGTGATTGAATAAGACTTTGGTGTTGGAATTCCCTTTCAGCAACTCTCCCAGTGTGGCAGCCTCCGATCTGCTTCTTTCTCATCTCAGGTGCTTTTCATTCATTTAAAAAAGATTTGTTAAAATGCCTATCCTGCCTCTGGTGACCAGAGAGAGAGTTCAAGATTGTGCTGTCTTGCATGTGCCATGTGGTTCACACTTTGGGTTTTTCTCTTTCTCTTTGATTTACGCAATGGCCCCAAAACTGGGAAGCCCAAAGGTTATCGAAGAACAGGTGGCTAGCATATACAGTAATGTGGCAGGAGGAAAAATGGAGACTTCTAGCTAAGAAAGTCCTATCCCTTAAATAAATAAAACCTCATTGACTGGAACTTCTGGGCTGTTTTTCTCAGCCATCCTTTTCATTCATAAAGGGTGTGGCCACAACAGAACATGGGCTGCATGTTTGTCTTCTACCGCTGGCGTACGACTCTTTCTCATAACTTCCTATGTAATGCAACAGACGTCAAACACATGTGCCATTTTCCCTTTCCACTAGAGCAACTTGCATTCTTGCCACAGCCGTAACTTTTCTCCTGGTTAAATGGAAAGTTCCTCTAGTGCACGCTATTTATTAAATGCACCTGACTATACAACAGCAGCTCTTTTCAGAGATGACTGCTTTCCTCTATGTCTGAGTCACAGAGACATGTCCCATTGTGCCCAGAGGGAGTCGGTTGCCTTATGCTCCATTTGTATGTATTTGGCATTGATAGAATTTATAGTTAGAAAATTACGGATTTTTTTTTTACGAAGATGGCTGTTTTAGTGGTGCGCTGCTGAGCGTGTACTTGCTTCGCTGCTGGAGCACTCTCCCTTGCAAAATTAAAACGTATCCACTCTTTGAAAAGTTAAATGAGCCCATTGGAAAAGGAATATTTAATGGTGCCAGAGAAGTTCTTGATTGCAGATTGTCCACAGACTGGTAATGAATGTGCACTGTCAGGGCCTAGGGATTTGCAGTATGAATTTCCCAGGGTCTAATCATCTCATAAGGTGGCTGAGTGTGACTCCTTCTCCAGTAATCTACTTAACTCACTAATTTACCCCCCTTTCACACTGCAAAGAGAATGAGTCTCCCAGGTTGTTTGCATGACAAGTAGCTCTGGATTGTGTAAGCCTTTGAAGGGGAAGCGGTGAGTTAATTGTAGCAGCTTGAGCTAATGGTTTCCCATGTTCACTGGCAGGTTAAGTGAGGAAGGGGACTTAAAAGCAACCTTTAGTGTGGGGTACTATCATAGGCCACACCATGTGTTCGGAAAGCTAAACTGTTAAATGTGTGCCTTGCCTAAAGGTGTTTTCCCTGCCAAAATCAGTCTGGGGCAGTGGGTCTCAACTCATGGCCACCTGCGCCCAGTCAGCACACAACTGTGGCCCACGTGACGTCCTCTGGACCATACAGATCAGATATATTGCGCATCTGCAGCCCACATCGAGAGCTGTGTCCGTGGCCCACAATGTCGAAATTTTGAAAACCTCTGATCTGGAGGGCAAAAACAGTCTCCTTTTAGCCATTTGGATTTGCAGGTAGAGTCTGCTGCACGATGGTCAGCTACAGACTTAGACCAAAGGAAGTTACCTGGCTGTGGAGCTTACTGAAAAGCTCTTTAAGGTCCCCCAAGAATGTCAAAAAATGACTGCTGCTCGTGAGCAAATGGATTGCCACTTTGCTTTTTAAAAAATTGACATCCCATCCAAAGTGTTGACTCTTAAACTTTTTTTAGGTTCCCCTTGTGCGAACTTTTTAGGTTCTTTTCATAGTGTCCTGTCTCGAAATGTAGATAGAGCTTCAGTAATCACAGGCAATACAGGGGAACAATAACGGGAACAGTAAATCTGAAGTATCATTTTAAAATGTGTTTTTATATAATCTGAGTACAGGAATTAATTCCCCTCCTCCCCGTATTTTATAGCTGGAGTCGCACCTGGAGAATGCACCAAAAAGAATCTGTTGTTTTCATTTGAAAAGATGTTTAACTTTGGTTTTATATGTGAAACTCCTTCAGACTTGCACCATCTGGCTTGAGTTACTGCCCTGCAGATAGGAGAGTCCTCCTCGAAGTCATGAAAACAACATTGCTTTTTTAAATGGTGGCACTAGTGATCTTTTTGACTATTCTACAAAGCAAAACACCATATTTGTTCAATTACTTGAAACTTTGATATCCACCATATTTTTCCCTGTGGTAGAGCAGGTTCCCGGCTTCCTTGAAGGCCTCATATTGCAGTCAGCATTCTTCTGACCTGAAAAAAAAACACATTTGAAACTGGCAATGCAGTCCATACTGTCATTAGCTTAGCTTGTTTTGTTATTTAGTGTGTGCATAGTCATCTGGTCAAGCAGTGGCATCTTCAGTGATGTGATGCAATTCTTCCAGGCCACTGCTGAAGCTAGTCAGCAGGCATTCATCAACAGTATGCGTCATCATCTGTGTGTGTTGCGCTGCAGCTGCACAAAAGGGCTGTCACGAAGGCCCCAACACGATAGGCTGGCTGCCATGGAGGCCTTGCCTAATCTACAGCCTGTTCAATAGGGACCATTGGTGATGGAATAGGCAGGCAGATTGTGAGGTCAGCAACAAAGGACTGGTATCTGCTTACTCCTGGACATTATTTGCCTGCAATTAACTTGTGGAACTCCTTGCCAGAGGATGTTGTGAAGACCAGGACTTTAACAGGGTTCAAAAAAGAACTAGATAGATTCAGGGATTATAGGTCCATCAATGACTATTAGCCAGGATGGGCAGGAATGGTGTCCCTAGCCTCTGTTTGCCAGAAGCTGGAAATGGGCGACGGGTGGAATAACTCTGGGGCTTCTGGCATTGGCCGTTGTCAGCAGACAGGACACTGGGCTACATGGACCTTTGGTCTGACCCAGTCTGGCCGTTCTTACGCTCTGAACCTTTGCAGGTCAGTCACACACAATGCTAAAGTAGCGAAGAGGGGCTGCTGTCCCCTCTAGCTAAGAGGTGGCATGCCTGCCGCCACCCTGTTATCAGTCTTAAGCCCTTTTCCACGGTTGCAGTGGTATGTCAGGCCCATGTGCCTACAAGCTGCAGTGAAAGGCGGGCAGTGTCCACACTCTCTGCGCTTTGCAGCTGCATGCGACAGCAAAAAGATCTGGTGGGGTGTGGTTGAAGGGAGAGGATGCCACTGGAGCCATTGGCCTCTGCCTTCCCTCTGTCAGAGCCTTTTCCTGCAGCAGAGAGGAACTTGGACAGGGGAGCTGCTGGAGCCTGTCCCTACTGCACTGCTCCGGACCACAGCGTAGACGTGGGAGCTACTGCTGGGTGTGTAGAGAGCCATGGAGGTTACATGCCTGGGGTTCAGGCATGTAGGGCACTCCACTGTCCTCCCCTACGCAGTGCCCCACCATCTACACTGCTATTTATACCCATCCTAGCTCTGTGTGCTGTCCCCCACGGGACATTCTGCTGCGTGAACTGGAGACATGCAGGCTCGACAGAACTACCGTTAAGTAATTAATTAAAAAACACAACGAGTAACCAGTGACGTTGGATTGGAGGGACGTCTCAGGTGGGGTTCCACTTGGTCAACTGTTGATTACCATCTTTCTTAATGACATGAAGGATCAGTGACTTGCAGGATAGACCTAAATTCGGAGGGATCTTGGTTAGTTACAAGAACTGGCTTGTAGACAATAGCATGCAATTCAACAAAGTGTAAGGTGCTACGCCCAAATGTATGAATCCAGAGTGGGAGGTAGCTAGCTTGGCAGCAGCCCAAGGATCTAGGTGTTGCAGTGGATCACAACTTTAGCATATGATGCTGTTGCAAAAAGAGAAATGAATTCCCAGTTGCGTTCCCAGAGGCCCAGCATGCAAATCATGGGAGGCAGTCTTACTGCTCGTCTTGGTGCTGGTCAGGCCTCCGCCGGAGCGGTGTCCAGTTTTGGTTGCTAATGCAGAGGAGATGCTGCCAGAGGTGATGACAGGGATGATGTGCAAACCGCAGGAGAACAGGCTGAATGCGCTGGGCATGGTTAGTTGGGAAAAGAGATTATGGGGGTAGGAAAATCCTCAGATTCTTGAAAAGCTGCCGTGAAAAGGGGAAGAGCTGCTCTTGTGCCACAAAGGGCAGGACAAGAGGCACTTGGGTTCAGGCTACAGCCTGGCCAGTTTTGATTCAATCTCAGACCAAAGTTTCCAACTGTGAGAGCAGCAGGACGGTAGCACGGTGGAAGCGTCTTCACTGGAATCTGTCTTGGGTGGGTTTGACCCAAGGCGGGGACCTTTTTCGGTCAGGTGTGTGACCCACAGAAAAATCAGTCGAGGGCCACATGCAAGTAAAAAGCAAAAAACCAAACCAAACCCCTCCCTCCCCTGCTCCCAGGTGAGAAGAAAAATCCCAAGCAGCTTAACAACCTCAATGTTTTCATCTCTCCTTCTGCCTTGCCAGCCTGGTGAGGGCTCAGCTCATTGAGGTATGACGGTAACGAATGAATAATACATACAACGTTGAGTTTTCCTTTAGTGGGAAATCTTGCTTTACAGAATGTTACTCTGTTTATTAACCAGTTGGTCTCAATGTCCTAAATATAATTAAACAGAAGAGTTCACAAGCTGCAGCCCCATATACTTGGAGCTGCATTGTACATCGTAAAGGCTCTGTCCATCCTCGATCTTGCAAAGCCCATAAGTACATGAACAAGCCTATAAATATCTGTATTTTGCAGGATCCAGCCCATAAAGAATTTCTCGCAAACATCCAGATTCAGATAGTAATGTGAATTTTAATGTCACCTTAAAAGGAAGCATTCCAAGCCACAAATCCTTAAATGTGCAGACATATTTCTAGAGCAAGACAAGGCAGAACCCAGGGATTCTTTCATATTTGGGGAGTGGAGGAAAACTGGGAGAGATTGTCTAAATAAACCTAAGTAATAGGAAAACCCTCCTCTCTCGCCGGTGTCCTGCAGAGGCAGAAGTTCTTTTTGAATGTAGTAGCCTTGGGTGAGCTTTTAATAAATTAAGAGTAAACTGAAACAGATTGAAAAAATCTATAATAAGCAAATGCTCCAGAGAGACTCTTTAGTGGCAAGGTGATTAATAATGGACACTTCTGGTAATACTATAAAAACAGTGGTACTAGAAAAGCATGTGGAATGTCCTAAGTTCAGAGGAAGCGGTAAAATTCAGACAAATGAGCCACAACGATTTATATGCCTCTTTACTATTTTTTTTTTCGTGGCGGGGCAAGGGGAATAAACTATCAAAACATTTCTACAGAACCAGATTCAAGGGGAAATTCAGTGAGCTATGCAATTCAATTTAATCTCAAAATATTTTTCTACTGATCAGTTTTTGTTTTATAATGGGTGCATTTGCTATCCAAGCTTCCTTATTTTACTTATCTATGAACCTATGCACCTATGGCATCATGAGAAGAGTAATACTATAAAGGTGGACATATTTCAGGGCATGAGAACTGATGCAATATATATGAAGACATGGTTTCAAACCTTCTTGCCATATGCTGTTCTCCTTCTGTTTTTACTACTCTGTTAAGTTTCCAGTGGTCAGTGAGCATAGAGGGGTTTCCCTGTATCAATCTGCAACAAATACCACATTCACCACTATGGGTACATCCGTTCAGCCTTGCATTCCTCATGTCACCCAGTCAGCTTTTTTTCCTTGCTCTTTGTTCGTAACTAAATTTTCTTTAAGACATTTATTTACCAGCTGCTGAGGCAGCTTATTGTTGTCATGTGTGATAGTGAAGGCAGAGACCACAGCTAGGAGCCTATAAATGTAGGAAGGTTTAGAAAAGTATCGAGATAAAAAAATTCTCACATAATTTTGTCTTTCTAGTACTTTATTTTTGCAAAATGAGAGCAAACCTCTTGCCCAGTACTTGCATAAATTTTACAGTTTTGGCACCGCTCAAGACAGGGCATTAAAAAAAATTAGCCACCCCAACACGGGAGACAGAGCGGTCTTCCAGAATCAAAACAACTGTGTGTTGTGCACCAGTGTTTAGGAATCAAAGATGCAGATGTGTGTGTGAGCTCTGACACATGCCTTTCCTCTGCCTTTTTTTGGCTGGCGGGGGGGAAGGAACGGAGAAACTTCTCTTAACAGGAAACTTCAAGAGTTCAGGAAGGACTTAATTCCCTGCTTGGTCTAGATGAACAAGGGGTTTTAATTGCTCCTGAGCGGTGGTGTTTTATCATCCTTTTATTCTTCAGACTCAGTTACTCGTGGGACTTTTAAAAATTGATTGTGAAATGTGAATGTAATTGCACATCACAATTCTATGTTAATTGGTTGGAGGCTATTTTTGAATTATCTGGTGTCTCACCCAGTCTCTTTCCATTGGCACTTTTAGAAGGCTTGTTTCTTATTAACAGCTGTAAGTGACATTAATAATAAATATTTAATTCGTGTTTTCCGCAATATTATATGCTTGCCAAAAAAATCACTTTTCTAAAAATATTTTCCTGTTTGAATTAAACCATTTTCTTAACAAAAGTGCTGTGTGTCTGCGCACACAAACAAATGTACAAATAGTAAAGTTTCAGGAAAAGTTAGGGAAATAACTTTTCCTTGTCTAGCCAAATTTTGTATCTAACGTATTTTGAGATTTCTTAGCAGTGGGTAAATTGTATTTAAATTTCTGAGGCACATGACGAAAGCTCTCTTGCAGTTGTTTCTGCCATCATATTTGTGAGATAATAAATCTTTCTCCACTGTAGTGTTAACCTTATCAAAGTCCATCTTGTTTAAATCTTCCTAAAATATTTGAGAGAGCTTCATCCCAGTAGCTCCATGCCTGTGTGAATGTGAGCATGCATTGGAAGGATTATGCAGCTTTCTGTGCTGCTTGATGCTCGTAAAATTTCATATAAAACTACTAAATGCTTAAGGCATGAAACCTAAGAACACCGTACCATTGTCTATAAAAACTGAATGCAGGTGCTGCTTGATTAGACTGTAGTAGATGGTTAGAACAGGTGTTGACTTTTTTAAGCAGTATTAAAAGAAATTCAAACTTTCCACTCAGAACACCTTGTTTCAGGTCTGAAATCAGAATATGAAGTATTGAACAAGTAGACATGTACCTGTGAGGCAATTAAAATAACATTTGCTTGCCTGATACTAGCCTATGAAGGAATTGATCTTGAGGTATAGTTTATAGAAAATGTTTCTTAATAGCACAGCACACCTTCCTTAAGCTTTCAGGCAGCATACATGTCTCTTCATTGTACAGGTTGAACCTCTCTGGTCCGGAGTCCTCAGGACCTAACCGGTTCCAAAGGAGAGAATTTTCTGGACTACAGGAGGTCAATATTGCCTAGCAGCATTACCCACACTGCCACTGCTTGCTGGGCTGTTAGAGGACTTTTTGGGGTAAATTAGAGCTAAATAACAGCACAGAACACTGAGAGCCAGGACGGGTGGCTGTAAACAAGCTTTATGGGACTGCAGGAAACTTGGCCACACCCATGAAACGTGGACATCCGGCTCACTCACATCATGCTCCCCACAGCAAACCAGAGCAAGGCATGGGACAGTGCTAGGCGAGGGAGGCCCTGCCCCTAAGCAGCTACAGGGCTTGCTTCATGTGAAGGGCAGTTTAAAGGGCACAAGTAACCTGGGGGCGGGGTCAAAGGAGTTACAGGCTGCACCAGGGAGTGATGCTGACCCTGGAGCTGTTAGAAGACGGCTCCACTACCCCGTTGGTGGGGCTGCTCCCGAAGTGGTGATCTGAATCGCCCAGCTCACCTCCCTTTTGAGCTGGATGCCCACAAGAGTCCCTCAAGAACAGGTTGTCCCCTTGGCAGACTAAGCTGGTTCTATTAAGAAGGTGCCCACACTGCGAATGGAGGAGCCACAGCCTGGTAGGACATGTCCCAAGGGAGTGTAACTTGAGGTGGGCCACTGCGTGGGCCACTTTCTGAGGTTCTGCATGAGGAGGCAGCAGAGTGAGAGGACCTGCTCCCCTTGGTCCCTTCTGTCATGACAGCACCCAAAGGGAAGAAGGGGGATGTAGGAGGAGCTGAGGCTTGTCGTGTGTGACCTGTCAGGGCCCCCTCCAGCACAAGCAGACTGTGGTGCCATTGCCTAACCACTAGGCAAGCTGGCTGTTGGACTGGCCAACTGGAGATGAAGAAATGCCCCCCATCACTGTGGTATCTGCGTGCCTGTGGTCACGTAACCGACTTGTGAACAAAGGAACTATTATCTCCATTCTACAGAGAGAAAAACTGAGGCACAAAGAGACTGAGTGACTTCCCCTGAATCTGCCCTGGCGTCTGAGACAGAACCAGATATTGAGTGACCAGATATAGTGCCCAGTCCACTGCCTTTACCAGAAAGTGCTTTCTTTCTCTAAGGTCCTAGCTCAGGAAACTTGGACAAATGACCAGGGAGGAGTTTAAAGGTATAACTTGAGAATGCCAGGGGGTTATCAGGAAGGCGAAAGCACAAATGGAATTGCGACTGGCTAAGGATGTGAAGGGTAACAAGAAAGGTTTCTACAGGCATGTTAACAAGAAGAAGGTGATCAGAGAGGGTGTGCGGCCCCTAATGGATGAAGGAGGTAACCTAGTGACAGATGATGTGGGGAAAGCTGAAGTACTCAATGCGTTCTTTGCCTCTGTATTCACAGATAAGGTCGGCTCATGGACTTCTGCGCTAAGTGACACAAGATGGGATGAAGATGGACAGCCCGTGGTGGGTGAAGAACAGATTAGGAACTATTTATAAAAGCTAAACGTACATAAATCCATGGGTCCGGACTTAGTGCATCCGAGGGTACTGAGGGAGTTGGCAAATGTCATTGAAGAGCCTTTGGCTCTTATCTTTGAAAAGTCGTGGAGATCGGGAGAAATCTCGGATGATTGGAAAAAGGCAAATGTAGTGCCCATCTTCAAAAAAGGGAAGAAGGACGATCCAGGGAACTATAGGCCGGTCAGTCTTACCTCGGTTCCTGGAAAAATCATGGAAGGGATCCTTAAGGAATCCATTTTGAGGCACTTAGATGAGAGGAAAGTGATTAGGAATAGTCAGCATGGATTCACAAAGGGCAAGTCGTGCCTGACCAATCTGATTAGCTTCTATGATGAGGTAACTGGCTCGGTGGACATGGGGAAGTCAGTGGATGTTATACCTTGACTTTAGCAAGGCTTTTGATACGGTCTCCCACAATATTCTTGCCAGCAAGTTAAGGGAATGTGGATGGGATAAATGGACGGTAAGATGGATAGAAAGATGGCTAGAAGGCCGGGCCCAGCGGGTAGTGATCAACAGCTCGATGTCAGGATGGTGGACGGTTTCTAGTGGAGTGCCCCAAGGTTCGGTTCTAGGACCGGTTTTGTTCAATATCTTTATGAATGACCTGGATGAGGGGATGGATTGCACCCTCAGCAAGTTTGCAGATGACACTAAGCTGGGGGGAGAGGTAGATATGCTTAAGGGCAGAGATAGGGTCCAGAATGACTTAGACAAATTGGAGGATTGGCCCACAAGAAATCTGATGAGGTTCAACAAGGACAAGTGTAGAGTCCTGCACTTGGGACGGAAGAATCCCAAGCATAGTTACAAGCTGGGGACCAACCAGCTAAGTAGTAGTTCTGCAGAAAGGGACCTGGGGGTTACAGTGGATGAGAAGCTGGATATGAGTCAACAGTGTGCCCTTATAGCTAAGAAGGCTAATGGCATATTAGGTTGCATTAAGAGGAGCACTGCTAGCAGATCCAGAGATGTCATTATTCCCCTTTATTCAGCTTTGGTGAGGCCACATCTGGAGTATTGTGTCCAGTTTTGGGCCCCCCACTACAAAAAGGACGTGGACGCATTGGAGAGGGTCCAGCGGAGGGCAACCACAATGATTAGGGGGCTGGAGCATATGACCTATGAGGAGAGGCTGAGGGACTTGGGTCTGTTTAGTCTGCAGAAGCGAAGAGTGAGGGGGGATTTGATAGCAGCCTTCAACTTCCTGAAGGGAGGTTCCAAAGAGGATGGAGAGAGGCTGTTCTCAGTAGTGACAGATGGTAGAACAAGGAGCAATGGTCTCAAGTTGTGGTGGGAGAAGTCCAGGTTGGATATTAGGAGGGTGGTGAAGCACTGGAATGGGTTACTTAGGGAAGTAGTGGAGTCTCCATCCCTAGAGGTATTTAAGTCTCGGCTTGATAAAGCCCTGGCCGGATTGATTTAGTTTGAATTGGTCCTGCCTAGAGCAGGGGGCTGGACTTGACGACCTTCTGAGGTCTCTTCAGTTCTATGATTCTATACTTACTCATGCATGTGATTGCCTGTGCTGGTGTCGTCTCACTGAAGTCAGTTAACACTTGTGCTGAGCCTGAGCATGACTATCATGACCCAGTCGGGGCTGTCTCTTGCAGTCCCCAGTCCAAGGATGCCCTTCCACCACCAGGCCACAGAGTCCTGCCATTTGTGTATCAGACTCTTCTGGATTGCATGTTTTGTGGATACCTCATTTAATAAATAACAAACTTTGGTAGAACAAGATGTCGGAAAGTAACCATCGGCTCTTCAGGCAAGTTCTCTGCTGCATGAGACATACAACAGAGGGGTAAGAGTTCTAGGGAGTATGTGTGTGCTCTTGACTTCTTCAGGGAGAAGGACATGGGTTGGTGGTAAACCTATCTAGTACCAAGTGGGGATATTAACTAGCGATTAATTTACTAATCGAGTAGTCGATGGAATTTCTGCAGGCAGCCGTGTGGCGTGCAACCAGTGGGGGCTTTTGTGCATTTCTAAGTTGGAACCCTGCGTGGAGCCCAGGGCCAGCAGGAAGTCCTGCTGACTCCGGGCTCCACGCAGGCGCTTCCGCTTTGAAATGCTCAAGAGCTTGGAGTTGGCTCGGACCTCCGTGCAGCGCTGCTGCTTTGAAGTACCTCCCTCCTCCTTTCCCCTGTCTTGCTGCCTCTATCTGATAGAAGCAGCAAGGGGGAGGTGGGGAAGCAACTAATTGACTATCCTGTCGATAAGCATTTGCTTATCGGATAGTTGACTAGTCGACGAATCCTTAACATCCTTAGTAGCAAGTGGGTTGCACACCACACGGCTGCCTGCAGAAATCTTACTGTATGAGACAGCAGTAGGCAGACAACAAGAAGTGTATGTCTAGCTATAACCATGACCAAACTAAGCCCAAGTGCAAGCACAATTTAGTTTACCGTGACTTCTGAAATCCCAGAGGGAGAAAAAATAATTTGTCCCATCTTCACTACATCTTCAAATCAGAAGTGGATGCCAGAACCCATCTCCACTCTACCACCTACTTCTCGACAATAGCCACGTGGCTACTTCTAATGGAAAAGCTCCTTTTCCCAGAGCCGACATAGTAACATGAGTAATGTTTTAGCTGCACTAGTTGCATATTCAGCGCACCAGCAAATGGGTAGTTCTGCTACAAACCCTGGAAAATTGCAAAGGGAAACAACTCAAGGCTGTAACGTTCCAACAGCAATGCAGACCTTGAGTGAACAAAAAATGAAAGCGATCACTATGCAAAAGTGGACGTGGTTAGCTGATTTAGATGCATTGGGTATAATTAATCCTCTTCTGCAGTGTTTGATTAGATATTATGAATGTGTTTCCTTCTCCATGCAGTACACCAAAGAGTGTTTTCCTTTCTGGTAGGTTTTCCTCGTACAGATATTCCGGAGCAGTTTTCTGAACTTGTTCATTTGACATTTTATGGGTCCTGCTAATAGCTCCGTATTTGAGATTGCCAGAGTCGTTCCATTTTTCACTGCATTTTGCACCCATTTCTGTTGTTTTTTTTATAAAGAAAAACCCCACACTCTTTTTGAGCTGGAATTTCCCGTTTAATCTGTGCACAGGTGATTTATGGTGCTATTGGGGCTATAATAGAAATGCACGATATTATGAAGTGAATTGAATAGACCATGCTGAAATGTTTATTGCTGTCTTTGAAATGTAACACATTGGGATGATGGTGCCACTCCAAGAAAGAGTGAGAGTGAAGCATCGTGAGAGCGAAGCAAAGCTCGGCTCTCAGGATAGTTTTCGGATCCTAATAAAAGACCGCGCTTTTAAAGGAAATCACTTATTGCCATCTTGCAATCAAGAATGCACAAGTGTTCCAGGGAGTGTAAGAAATATGCTTCAAGAATGTATGCGCCATAAGGAACTAATCATAAAATATTCTTTCCTTCTTTTCCATTCCCTGTTCTCCTCCGATGGAGACAGTGGAAGTTTCGTTGTCTGTATGTAAATCTCAGATATTATTAATTTAAAAAAAATGAAGTTCCTTAGGAATCTGTGTCCCATTTTCAAACACTCCTATTGTTCGGCAGATGCTTGCTCTTGTAGATTCCAAGTGGGGAGGGGAGGGTGCGTGCTGCATGTGCAGTCATCGAAAGGTTTATCCCCTGGTGGTACCCATCAAGCCAGGTGGAGTCCCCTAGAGTTGCACCTTTATGGCAGTGTATGTGTAGGTACATGCCAGCTTATTTCTTTACCACCATCGACAGTCATTGACAGACCTCTTCTCTTGCTACACCAAGCGTTCCCCAAGTGGTCCCTTTCTACCATGTCTATAAATAGTTGAAAACTTATTATTAGGACATTTCAGTAGTTCTTAGTTACGTTTTAATTGGGGTTCCCCCACCACTTTTCCCTTCCTGGGGACTGGGACATGCCTCTGTCTCAAGCATGCAAGTCACGTGGGTCGTATCTGATGCCTATGCCAAAAGGAGACTCAGACTGCTGTTTCAAGTGTTTGGCGTAGGCTGAGAAGTGCAAAACCTGCAGAGGCTTCTGTCCAAGAACTAAGAAGGAGAGAGACTTTAGTCTGAAACTACTCATGGAATCAGCCTTTCGTCCCCAGCTGGCGTCCAGTCCCAAACCCAGCACTTCAGGGCAGAGTGCACTGGCCTCAGAAGAGAACTTGCAACACGGAGAAAGGACTCGTGTTCCGGGGACCCTCAGCACCATGAAAGCCTTCCGATTGGCCGGAGCTGCACAACAGAAGGAAGACCGCCAGTTGTCACGCTCCCACGAAAGCCGTGGAAGGCAGCGGCACCAGCAGGATGTTCCCGCATTGGGACGTACTTCTCCAGCTCCGACTCAGCCAGCGCCATCAACACCAGCCTCAGCAGGAGGTTTTAGTTGACTCCTCAGGGCGGACATCTGGGAAGGAGGATTTAGGCCTTCCTTCCACGCCGGCCATCTTCGAGACAGCTAGGGCCCTCACAGTAACGACGGCCCAATCCCCTGGGCGAGCATCTGCGTCACAAAGGGAAACTGCCCCCTGCAGAGGCTAGCGAGTGATGGAGCAACACTGCTCACCCTCTCCTCAGCACCACTCCATGGCACCGTAGTTTTCCCCGTCGCTGGAGTCGGGGTCATCCCCAGCATCTCAGGAGGAGTTCTGCGCCTCTAGGAGAAGCTAGGCCTGCTCGTGTCTGCTGCAGACAAGAGGCACGGCAGACGTGGCCTATAATGCCATGGCCCCCACTGTGGCAGACACAGCTCAGTGGTCCTGGGAGAAGGCAGCCAAGGGCGGCAGGGTTTGCGCGTAGGAGCGGCCGAGTGCCCACAAGGGACGTGCTGCAGACAGGGTTGCAACTTCGTAATGTTTAAAAAATGATACTCTAGCTGGAATGCCGGAACCTCCCCTGCCCTGCCTCGTCTCATCCACCGAGGGGCCATCCCCATCCCCATCCACTTCCATCCCTCCCCTCCCCGCCTCCCCCACCATTGCTCAATACTTTCTCCTTCACTCCCCCTTGCCTGGGTCAGGAGGGACTTGCCTGTGGTGCCAGGCCTGGGAGGTGCAGCCGCCCAATGCGGGGAGGAAGCTGACCCAGCTGGGTAGGGGCTGTGTGGGTGATGACTCAGCGTGCGACCCCTCTCTGCCCTCCCCGCAGTAGCCGCACTTGGGGAGTGACCGGACACTGAATGAGGAGCAGTAACGTTCTCATGAGGCAGTGTTGGAAGGAAGCACCTGGAGTCCTGTGTTGTGTTGGGCTTCAGGGTTATTTCTGCTTTTTCCCCCTTTCTCTTTCCCTCTTAAGAAAATGGTCTAAACTCACAAGACAGTCCACACGGCCCTTCAGCACTGGGAGCCTCTTGGCCCCCACAGCCCAGCCTCCTAAGCCAGTTGTCCTGACAAGTGTTTCCTGTGTTTGCAACTGTGGAGAAGTCCCAGGGAAGGTGACATGTATCAGAGGGGGAGCCGTGTTAGTCTGAGGGGTCCTGTGGCACCTTCTAGACTAACAGATGTGTTGGAGCATGAGCTTTCGTGGGCAAAGACCCACTTTGTCAGGTGCATGCCAGGGATGGTGGCTCCCGGGGCGCATGACGGGGTGAGTTACACTACAGCTTGCTCGTTCTCGCCACCCTGGCTAGGACTTTTCCCTGACTCACCCCTGTCTTCTGGCACCTTGCGAGGGGCAAGCCTGGGAGGAGCCGGGATGAAAGCGCAAACCAGTTCAGACTCCCGTAGACCTGCCTCTTTGTGGCGCAAAGTGTAGGTGTCCCTAGAGAATCTCTGTGAGCTCTGTAATCAGCTTTTGTTTTCAGGTGGGGTAAATTCCCAAGGCAGAGAGAGGCCCGTGTACTGTTTAGGCCCTGTTTTGAGGGATGTAAGCGGTGTCCAGGCTCTGTGCAGGGGGAATTTCACCTTCGCTGTGGCCGGTCCAGAAGAAACTTCCTTCCCTCGGTATCCAGCAAGGCTGCTTTAGTTTTGGTTGGGTCTTTAACTTCTGGAAAACTTAGCTAGACTGTGAGTTTCTTAAACACGAACGCATCCTGTTCCAAAGAATAACACACTTATTCAGAAATGCAGCCTGTCACTTGACCCATCTTAGATCCAGGTCCCACTCACGTAAGGGAAAGGCAGCTGAGAGGGGAAAAATTGGACAATGTGTGTGATTTTAAGAGTGAAAAAAATAAGCTGCAGTCGAAAATCCAGTAACTGTGTCCGTTGATGACTGTTGGGGTTGGAAATAGTTTGATAATAGCAGTGTGAGGCTGGAGATGGAAAGCCTATGAAGTCAGTCAGTCTACTGAGAACAAAAAGAAAAAGCATTCAAATGTTTCCAGCTTCTCGCTTGATGAAACCTATATAGGTGACCTTATATACAACATCTGCTGTGATGCTTCCTGTAGCGCAGACATCTGTAAAAAGCATCAGACAGAGGGGTTGCCATCTCCAACTAGACAACAAGTAACGTGAAAAACACCGACTGACTCCTCAAGGAAGCATGTGTTTTTACATTGCTAGTTGTTTTCTGTACTGTGCTACTGCCTTGGCGTTCCAGTTACAGACCTGGGCCACACTGTGATTATACTGCAGAGCCCGCAGCATGGGACGACAACCGGCCTCCTGGGAGCAGGGCTGGCAGCCGGAGCCAGTGCATGCTGGGAGCCAGCTTACTAGCGCACCAGCTCCCTGCAGGGGCCAGAGATCGGCGTGTAACTGTTAAATGGTTGCACTCTTACATCCCTAATTTTTTAATGGCTAGAAAAAGCTTATATCATCTCTACTGGGAATTCTACACCCAGTATGTCATTGGGGGTGAATTGTCTAAAAATGTTTCAAGTTGAATTTGTTATGGGTTCCTATGGAGGTTGGTACCAGGTAGCTAATTAGAACATAAGAACGGCCGTACTGGGTCAGACCAAAGGTCCATCTAGCCCAGTAGCCTGTCTGCCGACAGTGGCCAGCAATATTAGTTGTTTTAATGTGCTTCATAGTAGGTGATTGTCTATAAAGTCACCTATAGCTCATCAAGCGAGAAGCTGGAAACATTCAAATACTTTTTCCTTATGTTCTCAGTAAAGTGACTTCATAAGCTTTCCATGTCCAGTAACAATCGTTTGAAAAATGTAAGTGGAAATGCTTCTCCTATGATTGTACTATGAACTAATTTGTATTGTTTATAAAAAGTGGATAATAGTTCAGGCTAACCAGATCTGGCTCCATGTTGCCTGTCCAGCAGACTTGCCGGGAAGTCAGGATTAATAGATTTTATTCCCAGTATTGTCCCTGTCTACCTCTGTGTTTCTTAGGCAAATCACTTACGACAACGGGAGCACATGCAAGCTCTCCAGAACGGAGGTGCACCCTCCTGCTTCAATGTACCTTCCATTCATTTTTGAATACCAACCTTTAATGTAACTGGCTGCTGACATTGTGTCTACAGCTAAGACCTAGAAGTACAGTAATTAGTCAGATCCATGTTTACATTGTGCTTTAAAGCAGTAGACGTCCATCATTCCTTGCCACCATACAAATGTGCACCTCACAAATCCCTCTGGTTTATCTTTTCAATGGATGAAAGAGGAGTTTGCAGTCTCTGAAGAGAGTAGCTTCTGGTGCTTAGTGCTATAACTATGCTCAGTGAAGTCATAGAATCCTAGAACACTAGAACTGGAAGGGTCATCGAGTCCAGTCTCCTACCCTCATGGCAAGACCCAGTGCTGTCTAGTAATCCTCTATCACAGTTAATTTGTAGATGGACATTAAAAAATCAGTTTTTCCCAAAAGAACTTGGAAAGTCTTTGAAATTCCACTTGGAAATAGCTAATTGCACCCTCTGGCATGGATTTGTTTTAAAAAAAGTAGCAACAGATTTTAAAAAGAGCTCCAGAAATCAATTGCGATAGAACAATGCGAGATTTGGGGGAACACGTATCTCATTTCCTTTCATTCCTTTGGGGTATGCTTTTGGCTTGGGACCATAAACTCTCAGATCTTGGAGACACACTATTTTTAACTCCCTGCACACTTCTTCTGTGGCATACATAAATTCCCATCTCATTCTTTCTTTTGCTTTTGATTCATCCTCCCTTTATTTCCTTTGCCAGCTGTCATCACTTGGTAGTAAATTACTAGCATATATTCAGGCTCTGATGGCATTAATGGAATTATAAGACTTTACTGTGACCAAGTACCCACTGTGGTACTACAGCTGACTTCCTGTGCTGCGTGGCAAGAAGAAGAGCAGAGGCACTATTTAGTCATATATTTAACAAGATCGATCGAGGTTTTGTTACAAATAACCAGAAAACTTCACACGTTTGCACTCGGATCATTAAAGGTTTTGAAAAGTCTCTTAATATGGAACTTTATGTGTAACTCCAAATTTGATGGCTTCTAATATTTTCATATTGCATAGAGTAACCTAGCTTTTGCTTTCCTCCAAGTACAAATGTTTTCAGAGAGCTCAGCTTCTTTCAGACATATTCCTTTTTCTTTAGACCCAGTGAAACATATGGCTTTCTGAGCCTTTATTAGCTGTTCCCAAAGCCTGTGCTTGATTTGTTGGAGGATTGCCAATGATTGTGGTGTCAGAGTTGAGAAGTACAATTGTAACATTAAATTTCTCCAGTCATACCCGTTAAAAGAAGGTCAAAAGCAATAAAGTGTCTAGCTTTCTTTGGGTGGGGGTGGGGGGCGTAGGATAATGTGAAACTGCCGCCCTTTGCACAGACACATCACACGGGGAAAAAAAGTTTGGCTGTCACAAAATTAATAAAGAGCAGGCCTCTGGAGGATGTGTTTCAAATGATGCAGGTGTAGCAATCAGGGAGTGTATTTACATACAAGCCAGCTTAATAGTGTGGGATTTGTACTAAAGTGGTTCTTAATGCAATACAAATTGAATACCCTGTCTCATGTTAAAACAGAAAAATGTTAGATGGAAAGGTTTTATGGCTTTTGGGGGAGGGGGCATGAGGTTGTGATTTTTTTTTTAAGGGAATGTGAAGGAAAGATGGATTTGTTACGTTGTTTGCCATATAAAACCAGTGACTTTGGTGTATAAATTGAATTCATACTCTTCCAATTTGATTCTCTGATGTCTTGAAGATTAAGGGTTTTAACAGATTTTTTTGGTCATGTATCTGGCAACACTGACTTAAAATAAACTTAATTAAAAAGCAGCTAAGGGATTTTTCTTTATAGTTGGGCATTAAAAAAGTCCACAAAGAAGGCAGCGGTGACACTCCAGTTTTTCCTTGAAACTTCACCTCCTTACTGCTTTCCCCTGTCTAAAGCAAATGCTGTGTTTTTAGTTAGCGCTCCAGGCCATTTGTCCCAATGTTGAGGGCTAATACGTAAACTCTGAGTACACCGTTCTGTAGGGATAAAACTTTCTTGGTCTGGCAAAGAGAAGCAGCTTTTTCCCCTGGGCTCCTTAAAGTCAGACTGTGACATTTTTATTATTTTTACTTGGTTCGTAATGACACAGAAAAGGCCCCATCTACTGTTCTAGCACCTTTGATGTCACGGAGAAGAAGAATATACCAAAACCAGCAGCAAAGCCTCAGGAAACCTCCAGCAGAGCTTCATTCCCAAGGGGCAGCGTGCTCCCCACTGAACCTCCTCCCCATAAATGATCCACAGGGCCTTGCAGGAATTCCCCGAGGGTCAGCAGACCTGGGCTACTTTGAGTCAAGGGCATAAGGTAGTTCCAGAGCGCTCTCTCCTAGAGAATGTTCTCTTGTATAGAGAGGACTCCACTTTGAGCACCCTCATTGTCACAACTGTGGCACCTGCAGAGTCGACTCTTGCGTAGGCAGCCCCTAAACCATCTAGGGATTTTTAGGTTGAACTAAGCACCCGAAACTCTGTCCCGAAAACCAAGCGGAAGCTGGCACATACCACCCCACCCCCATTTTCATGTGTTCTCTCTCTACAAAAAACAAAACAAAACCCCAACCCCACACAGCTTACCAAATGGAGAGTGCCATTTGGCATCAAGTTCCATCTCCAGATGGCAGTAAGGTCTAGCCCCTTTAGAGTGCATCACACCACTTCAAGTGACAAGGTTTGGACAGCTGTAAACCAGTGCAGTTAGCAT
Organism: Pelodiscus sinensis; assembly: GCF_052426305.1. Lineage (NCBI taxonomy): Eukaryota > Metazoa > Chordata > Testudines > Trionychidae > Pelodiscus > Pelodiscus sinensis. Next base: position 28,206,247 of record NC_143071.1, read on the forward strand.
TGTTGTCACACTCCCATCTCTGTGTCTTTTTTTCCCTCTGTGTCTGTCTTTTCCTCTTCAGCATCTGAGGAAGGGAGTTGTAGCTCACGGAAGCGTAGGCTCTAATACCCTAATTCATTTGTAAGTCTTTAAAGTGCCGCTTGATTCTTTAGTCTGTTTCAGCAAAATAACAAGAGGGCTGCCTCTCAGAGCGTGATCCTCCTCCGTGTACTCTTTCACGCCGCCTTGTTCCCCGGGCCTGGGAGCCTTGTGGTGCTCTTACCAGTGCAGTGGCTCAGCTGGCAACACCTCATCCTCTCTTGGGCAGCGAGTCCAGGTCTCTATGTGCTGCACACGCTGAGGGGGTGAGGTGGAGAGGTAGAGATGTGCGTCATCTCTGCAGTGTCAACACCATAGCCCCAGTTCCCTCATTAGCTCTCCCAATACTCCCAGGGGGGTGTTCAGCAAGCATGGGGGCAGATTGGAACTATACACTGAAAACGGGAGAGCGCAGTCTGGGCAGGAGGCCAGACGTCCAGTGTAGCTCTGGGACCTCTAAGACAGCCAAGAGCAGAGCAAGTTGAGAGCAACCCATTACCGACTCCTAACGTCAAGACACTCAAACTGATCCGGGAAAAAGTGGCTCAGGGCACTGGTTGGCTATGCAACAGCATTCCCACTGGATCACTTGTTTGTATCTGCAGCAGCTTGGTCATGTGGCCTATCCCATAAGGTAGCCGTGTGCAATGAACTGGGAGTCTTGCAGTTCTCAATGCCAATGTTTACACCCAGCTAGCAGTAGGCAGAAGCGGATTAATGGGCAGGTTGTGAGGATGCTTCCAAAATCAGGGTCCCAGAGATGCCCCCCTTCTGGATCTAGACTCTAGCAGCAGAGTGAGCTGTAGGGCTTGCACGCAGGGTGAACTGGAAAAGCTTTTCAACGACAAGTCAAGAAAAGAAGCTAATTACTTGTTACTTGCAAATGATACACTGATGAGAACTAACCTTAACTTCATGTTATGTTTTCCACTCTCTATCCAGCATAGACTCTGGTTGAAACTTTTGCATGTAGCTAGTAATGCTATATGTCCCCTTTTAGAACCTTATTACCGTATGCCCTAATTGATACCATATTAAATGTAAGTCGTCAGCGTACAGCAGGTATGGAGTGACTTTTAATGGTAAATCAATAGTTTGATAGAAGCAGACCAGAACATTTTTGACACTTATTCAAGAGGGAGTTGTCAAAACAAGACATATTTATGACAGAGTTCCTGAATGCCTTTTCAAATGCTCTTGAATTGCTGCCAGACTCTACATACACTCCGCTTCCCAGGAGCTATATTCAGCACCGAGTGGATATTTCACAGTAAATATTGGCATGTCAGAAAACGGGCATGAAATGTTGACTTGACAAGCAGCCATTGGGTGGTTTTTATATGGCTGATGTGAAAAGTCGTCTCTTCCTCCTCAGGTGGAGCAGAAACTTCTCTGAGTTTAAACCACCATTACTGTTGAGAATTCGCATACTCTAAAGAAATGGTGGCACTTCGGGCCCAGCTGCTCGCGTGATTTCCATTCCAAGAGCCAGCAGGAGTAACAAGATTCTTGACATGTGACGGCAAATGCAGAGTCTGGCTCTGACCAGCAATCAGCATTATCAGATGAAACCAGTGTGGTTCGTGATAGTTTTTAAGGCAGATTGTCTTACTCCGTAAAAGACATTGTAAACTGCTCTGTGAGGTGAAGGTGGCCTATCTAATTCGGTTATAAATGGGGAAAGAATTGCACAGACTCGTTCTGCGCTTAGCAGGTAGTTCTCTACCCATCTGTCCAGCATACCTGAAACTCTTACGTGGCTGGTGGAAGGTTACATGCACAAACAGAACTTGCAGCTCAGGCCACTTTTCAGCAGAGGACGTCGGTGTGTCCTGGTGTGGGCAACACTTGAGAAGAATTGTTGAGGTTTCTCTCACCCTTTGGCATCGGTACTGGGTCAGAAGAGGGCTCTGTATTGCTAGGGGTTTGCTCCTGTGAAAAAGGATAGCCCTGACAGCTGCTTGTTACTCTCTGATTGTAGTCTTCCGCAGGGGAGAGCTGGTCCAAAAAACCCAACCAAACCTATTTTCACAAAACATTTTGAAGTTGTTTTCATAATCAAGTGTTCAAAAAGGACCCCCCTGGACATAGCCTTTTCCAGCTTTTCAAAATATTCTCAAATTTGTCCCAGTTGAATTCCCAACTCATGCCGCCTTGAAATTCCTCCTGCAATTGGAGAGAGAACAAATATCGGCCTCCTTGCAGTTCCTTTTTATGATGCTTCTAATGTGCTGTTAAACAGCTGATGTTCATTTCAGTGGTGGATGAAGTGATTTGTATGTACTGGTTGTGTATCCCTCTGAAGGTGCTACACTGTCTTTCACCTAACAATGCAAAGTTATCCTAATTGCAGATCATACCAGAATGAATGTCAGTTCTTCAAATGTCTGTGTCCATTCCAATGAGAGAGAGAGAGCGTGCGTGCGCCACAGTAGCAGGAAATTTGTTTTTCCCCATAGCAGCATCTGTCAGGTCCACTTGGACACCCCCTGAAGTCACGCCTTCATGGCGCTCAGTACTGAGCTCTGCCAGCCCTTCAGTTCCATCAGTGATGGCAACTGAAACTTCTCGCTCTTGCTCTGACCATCACCATTAGCAGCCTCCGGCTGTCCTGGGGGCATAGTCATTGGTGGTTATTGGTCGTTCGTATTAGTTTTGAAGTTTATGTACTGTTCTTACACCCCGCCTGCCTCCCCAGCACTGTGGCATGCCTTGGTCCCTGGGGTTCAAAGCTTGAGAAGACGGTGGCAAACTTGTGCCTAAAAGTGACCCGCACACTACATGTCTGAAGTGCCTAGGGGGGAGGGTCACCAAAAGGACAAGTGTCACATCTGCAGCAGCTTTGACTATGGGCACCTAAGGATCATGAGCAAAGGCTTTGGATCCTGCTCATGGAGGCAGCTCTGCACCCTCAAGCTGACCCGGGACTGATGGAGCCAGCTTAGAACACTTCCTTCTCTGGGTGGAGCAAGCCGAGGCTGACGGCACATGACCTGGCACCCAGGAGGGAGTCCAAGGACTCTGCATCAACATGGCACAGGACCTAAGTCTGGCAGGTGCCGATGGTCATCGCCAGTGCCCCAGGAGAGAGGAAACTCTCCCACACCCCAGTCTAAGGAAGCAGCGCCGGCCCGCCTATCCCATCTTGGGCCTAGTGGCTCCAGGGGCTCATCGATTCCTGCCCCCCCACCCATTACAATCCCTGGAGCAGGATGTTCATCTTTCCTTCACTCTGAAGACTTGAGGCAGCGCAGGACTTGATCCGCATGACGGCACCACCTTCTGCAAGGAGGGAAGAAGTGTTGTAGCGACCAGCATCCCCATTCCCTCTCGGGACGAGCCGGCTCTGATGTCGTGCTGTTCTCCTTCTCTCCCTGGAACTGGCCATGCATCCTCAGAGTCTCATCACCAAGGACTGTTCCTCTGTGGTCTCCTCTTCGGAGATCTCAGAGTCTGATGCAGATTCCTATGACGCAGAGAGGTTGAATAGCAGGTTGCTATCACTGCCAACCTCACTCAGGGCAGTGGCCTCCACCGTGGAACCCGATCCAGTGGCCTTTTGGGCGTATCACTGAGCTCCCTGGTCTGTGCCGGCTGTATCTGTGCCGGCCCGATCTCGAATGACACCGGTGCTTCCACTACCCACCTCAGCCTTGGCACCACCCATCCGGACTCTGGCTTCCATCACTGCCCCAGCGACTCTTCCTGGATCTTCACGGGCAAGATCCTGTTCCTCTCCGACATCCAAACCTTGAATCGCTGCACCTTGCGGCATGGACGCTCCATGACTGAACCCGATGGAGCTTTCCTGCTCAGACCAGGCTAGACAAGTTCTCTTGGGTAGCAGGAAGCTCGCTACAAGAGCCACCTTCCTCCCCAAGTGGAAGAGATTTTCAGTCTGGTCGACACAGCATAACTTGTCCCCACCACCAGCCCTTCCCGTGGCGGGGAGCAGCGACTCCGCTCTCTGGATGTCTATAGGACATTGGCCTTTTATGGCAAAACCATTCAGGAAACGGATCCAGTTATTGCCCCGCTACAGGCTGGGGGGGGCTAAGCAGCAGTTCAGCAGAAAAAGGCCTGAGTATTTCAGTGGATGAGAAGCTGGAGAGGAGTCCACAGGGCGCCCTTGTTGCCAAGCAGGCTAATGGCATCTTGGGCTGCATTAGGAGGAGCATTGCCAGCAGATCTAGGGAAGTGATTACTCCCTTTATTCAGCCCTGGGGAGGACACATCTGGAGGGCTCTCCTAGCAGCCAGGAGGCTGTTGTGAGGATTCCTTGCTGCCCTCACCTGGAGGCTGGGAACAGAGAGGTTGCTGAGTGAATTGTATGGGGGAAGTGGGTGTGTGTCCCAGCGGCCAAGGGGAGAAGGATCTAGTGATTCAGGCACTAGTGAAGGAAGGACCGACAGACGGGGGTTTTGGGTAGCTGAGCCTGGCACACGAGCAGGGTTTGTTCACTGCCCACAGGTTATGTTCTGTTAGGATCTGTGAGCCCACTAGCTCTCTCAGTACGTAGCACACGTGTTCTTCAGTTCACCCTTGCTGCCCTGGTCCGTCCAGCACATGTGCCATCCTGAATATTACTCAAGCTCCTCTTGGTGGCGAGTCAGAAGCTTAGTCTTGTAGCAGAGCATGTCCCCTGTTGAGAGAGCGCGTTCAGGGTCCCCTGCGTCACCAGGACTGGCCAATCTTCAGCAGCATCTGTATCCCAAAAGGGGTGGGCTGAGGGGCTACGAAAGAGCCAGCCGGTCTCCAGAGGTTCACGTTGGCTGATTTGTTCCATTGATTCTGTGCAGATGGCAGCTTCCATGTCTCCTCTTTGAAAGCTTGTCAAAGGAAGGTCTGATTCCCCATTTCCCAGACTGTCCCCACGTGCCTCTGCTGGTTCTTCCATTCTCCGTCTGTCCTGCTTACCTCATCGCTTGCTCCTTGTGAGCGTTCTTGGAGCTGTTCCTTAGTGATGGGGTGTTTACACTGCACAGTACTGAAGCAGGAAAAGCCCAACCGGCATTGAATCTGGGGTGTGTTAGTACCGTCAACAAGCATTATTTATGGAAGCCTGTCGCATTTTGCAATTTCATGGACACAAAGCAGCTTAATAAATCCATATCCTTATAATCCCCTCCTCCAGATCTGCTTAAAAATCTTCGTTGGTGATGCACATTGTGTGTGGTCATTTACTGTTGTGTGTTCTCAATGCAGCACCTGATTTTATTTATGCCAGTTTCCTTCAAAAAGCAAAACATTGTTGTTTTTTCCCACCATGCTGCGCTGCTGCTGTCGTATTATACTTTTGTTTTGAATCTTCGTTCTCCTATTGCATAGCAGCAAAATTTGTTTTAACTCTCTACTTTCCTGTAATTCTGTTGGTGAACAGCTCCTCTTGGGCGTTGTCACAGAACAGCTAGGCCTGGCTGGTATCATTACTAATTCACACTTGGAGAGTATTTTGCAAGAATCAATCTGTTGCCTTCTAATGGCTAAAATCTCTGCATTCAGTTGCATCAAAACTGTACTGAGGATTTTCACCCTCTAAAACGTTTTCCTACAGCGCAAAAACATATCAGCCAGCCGAAGCATGTCACTATAATCACATGCCTTATTTTGTCTCAATTTCCTCAGCATCAGTCACTCCTAAGCATGCCAGCAGAGAGAAACCCAACATTTAAAAATTGAAACTGAGTTCTAACATGGCTAAAAATCATATTCTAAATCTAATCGGAGGCCTCTGAAAGTTAATGAACAAAGTACATGGCTCTAAAGGAATTTGTTTGGTTACATGCACCGTTCTTTCTCCTTTTGAGAGGGGAAAAACACACCCATGTCTCTACCAATCCGTGCTTGTGTTTAGCATCCCTCAGTGGGATAGCTGCAGTATGTGTGTGTGTTAGGGTGCTTAGAATGAGTGCCGGCAGGGCAGGTAGGGTACTGTGTGCTAGGGCATGCTAGAGTATACAGCCCTCTAGCTGTGGACTAATGCACAGTGTAGACAAGTCCTCAGTGCCTCTCCTGAATCGCAAATAACCAACCCCCCTCGATCTCTCTTCCTCCTTGGGGAGCAGGTTCCTGGATGATGGGCCAGAGCCTCACCTGGTGCGAGTTGGCAAGGGACTTACCTTGAGGAGTGTGAGCTGGGAATCAGCCTGTGTTGCTGCAGGGGAAGGGGTTGTCTGGGAGACGTTCCTGAGGGAAAGGGGGCTGGACAGATGCCTTGGGTGTTTATTTCTGTTGTTTACAGTGAGGCCGAGCTGCTCTCTTCCCCCTCCAGGGATGAATTCCATAGTGTAAGTCCAGTTCTGTCTGTCTGCACTTGCGAGTCTGGTTGTGAACAGTCTCAGGCTGTGTCCAGACTCAGGGGTTTTTTCGGGAAAAGTAGCCTTTTTCCGAAAAAACTTCCCCTGCGTCCAGACTCAAGCCGCGTTCTTTCGAAATTAAATCGAAAGAATGCGGCTTTTCTTTCGATGGCGGTAAACCTCATTTCACGAGGAAGAACGCCTTCTTTCGAAAGTTCCTCTTTCGAAAGAAGGCGTTCTTCAATGTAAATAGGGCTTCTTCAAGCCGCTTTTTCGAAAGTTCAACGTGCAGTCTAGACGCTCTCTTTCGAAAGAGGCTTGCAGTCTAGACATAGCCTCAGTGAGGCCCTGCTGTCATGGGGGATGGTGGCTCTGGAGGGAGAGATGCTCTTAGCTACTCAGGGCTAACTCTGCGGGGGGGCTTTGAATATCACTAAGTTCTCTGTTAAGTGGGCAGCTGGCGTATGGGGCAGAGAAGTAGGGTGATGTCAGCGACCACCTCGGTAGCCATATTGATAACCTGGAGTGTTTTGTACCAGCTGTTCCTTGTTTCAGAGCATTTGGCTCCAATACTTGACGTGTGTCGTAATAATTGGGGCCCCACCAAATTCATGCCCCGTTTTGGTCAATTTCATGATCATAGGGTTTAAAAAATGGTAAATTTGAAGCTTTCCAATATTTAAATGTGAAACGTCATGGTGTTGTGATTGTAGGAGCGACTGGGGGGGATTGCTAGGTTATTTTGTAGGGGGGCTGCAGTACTGCTGCCCTTCCCTTTGCACAGCTGCTGGTAGCAGCAGCGCCTTCCGAGCTGGGCAGCAGGAGGGCAGTGGCTGCTGGCCAGGAGTCCACCTCTGAAGGCAGAACTACCTCCAGCAGCTGCGCAGAAGGAAGGACGGCCGGGTGTGGTGTTGCTACCCTGACGTCTGCGCTGCTGCCTGCAAAGCTGGGCTGTTAGTCATCAGCTGCCACTCTCTGGCCATCCAGCTCCGAAAGCAGCAGTGCAGAAGTAAGGGCGACTTGGGTATGGATTGTCACCCTTCTGCGCTGCTGCTGCTAGGCTGCTGCCTTCAGAGCTGCCGCCCGGCCATTACAGCCTCTGCTCTCCAGTTGCCCAGCGCTGAAGGCAGCAATGCGGAACTAAGGGTGGCAAAGCTGTGACCCTACTGAAACAACCTTGTGACCCCTCCCCCCCGCCCCAGCCACTCTCTTTTGGGTCAGGATCTCCAATCTGAGAGAGACTGGCCTCCCCTGTGAAATCTCACGAAAGGCCAAGAGGACCCCAGCTGTCATGGTCCGCAATGCATGGCCATGAATTTGGGATGGCCCTGGTGGCAAGCGAGGCTGTGCCGTCCTGGCTCGTTGGAGTTTCCCGTTGCATTCAGAGAGCCCTGAGGCTGTGGATCCATTTACAGTCTGAAAGCAGATGCTCTTGGTCATGGGGAGTGTTGCAGAGGGAATGGTGGGGGCGGAGCATTGGCCCTACTGGGCCTCCGGAGATGGAGAAACCCTGTGGGATTGGCCTGAGGGAGCTGACGCACCTGTGCAGGTCCCGGCTGCCTGTCTCCGGTCTCGCCGGCAGCCACTCGAGGAAGGCTGAGGACTTGGCGCTCCGTGCTGCATGTGACCAGTGGGGCTGCTTGTTCTTATCGCAAGGTGGTTGGGGAGAGGTGGGGAAAGGTGAGTGAGTTTTCTGAAACAATTCAAGGTGAGCAGGAGCAGAGGCCATGTACAAACAGTTGGGCAGGGTTCTCGACAAGATGGTGAGAAGGCGCCTGAGCTCCAGCACAGACAAGCAGCAGGAGTTGATGTTTTCAGAGGCACTTGAGTTCCCCCCTGAACATCACTGGGGGTTTGGCGCCTTATGCCCCTAGGCTGCTTGGCAGTGCTCACGACAGCTTTCCGTGCGGCACCCACAGCTCTTGAAAGAGGCTGTTAGCTGAAGTTTACGATTATTCCAGGACTTTCCTAATTAGAATAAGAGCCGATGGCCAAGAACAACTGTTAGGCCAAATGAGGGATATAAAATCCTATTTAATCAGTTAACCGGTGAGATGTTATGTTGAGCTGGTTAACCACTTAACCAGGGTGAGAGGTAGGCTGGCTGGGCTGGAGCGGCCCTTGTCGTGGCGCGATGGCTGCCATGGCCTGGCTGGCCACTGGTGATGCTTACGGGATAACCAGTGGCCTGGCCGGGTGAAGCATCCTGTCCATGGCATGATGGGCGGCTCTGGCTGAGCCAGGCCACCAGTTGACTGGTAACCATCACCATAACCTGACTGGTGGGAATCTTAACCATTCCCATCTCTAGGCCAAATACGTTTGACTCTCTGCAGCAGTTGACTTGCGTTATCATTGGTAATGTTTGGCTAATAATGGCTTCTAAGATGTGTTAACTTAAACAAACCGTAGCTTCGTTAGTTACTGCCAAAGCCACGTCTAGTGCCATGTGGTATTGACGGGGCAGGACGGTACTAGCTCTAAATTCAGATAAAAAATAAAATTGGTGGCAACCTCATTTCATTGGAAAAAAACATGGCACACTGGCATAGACACAGTTTTCTGCACAGAAAACATGACACTATTTATGAAGAGCCATGTCTAATATCCTTTTCCAGTTCGGAAAAAGGAGTTTATTTTAATACATCCTTTTTAATTGCTATGAGCTGGACTTGTAAATATTGTAAGTGGTTGAGTAATAGTCATCTGTTAGCAGACCAAACGAAAGGGACATTTTTTCCACTCTTTGAGCCCTAATATGGTTCACCCGGCTCTGAAGGGGATACTTTAGAGCGGATGTTTTTAAAAAAATCTGGTTAATAACTCAAAGATGGTTAATGTGAGGGGAAGCTGGTGTGCGGGGCTCTGTTGAGTGAAATGCCTGGGACCTTGTGCAGCGATCCAAGAAGGTTTGCCAGGGGACTTGTCATGGTTTAGGAAGGAGATGGGTTTGTTATCAAAATGTCTAATGAGCCTCTCCCTGAGCACGCTGTGAAATCAGCAGAATCAGCGTCATCTAGCAAAGTTATCACAAAACACGGGCTGGGAAACCCACTTTTATCTCGAATTTTCTGTCCGTGTGTATGGGGATTATGGAAGAGCTTTGTGAGGCTTAGAACATTCGACTGTCACTTCCATGGAGCAGCTTTTCCTTTTCCTTTTCCTTTTAATTTGCGAGTAGTTCTGTGTCTCCTCCTGGCCAGAGTCCGTTTCGTACCTGAACTAGTGAATTGTCATAAAATGTTGTAATCCTGCATGAGTCGGTAATGCAGAGCATATCACACAAACCAGGTTTGCTATACAATTTGGCAGAGAGCGAGAGAACAAACTAATTTATGATTCCATGGATTCTACTCCACTTCACAAATCCAGCATGTTTTTAAGTAACTTAATGGGACTGATTGGGGTGTGTCGAGAGAATCTTGTGTTAAGTCTCATTCTGGCAGGAGCTGAAATTTTCTGGTGACTTTTTTAGTCATTCACCTGTAGAAGAGTTGAATTATCTTTGAAGAGACAGAACCAGAGATCACAAATGTACAATATCAGTGCTGATAGCTTTAAACAAATCATGCTTTTATAAATGATCTTTGCTGTTAGATTTCTATGCATGTGTTAACATGTAAGGATCTGGTTTTAGTTAGAACTGAAAACTTCTCGGTAGCCACGTTTCTAACCTACTGCTTTGTTCGAGGTGATGTAAGGGGATTGAAAAAGACAGTTTCTTTTTAAAAATAAATAAATCCTCCAGGGTAACATGAAGACGGTAACTTAATTTTGCTTTGTCTGTTTCAGGAATGTTGGTGGTGATTGTGTTGCTGCTGATTGCAATAGCTGTGGTTGCCGTCTGGCCAACACACTAACCACACGCGGGGACCACAGAGATGCCACCGAGCAGCAGCAAAGCTGGACAGTGTCATGGGATGCGAACAACCGTATTGCATACACATTTGGTGTCTTAGCTTCATCCTAATACCGAGTTTGTGTCCAATGATCAAGGCTCTCTGTGCTCCGTGCACAGCCAGAGGGCTAGGGCTACCTAAGCGCATTTGAACTTGAAAAGGACTCTCTTCCTCCTTTGCTTTTGTACTCCAGAGGGACACAACTGCAGTAGCTGGATCTTTTAAGAGATTTACTCTTCAGTGCAACTGACTCTAAGCCCCTTTTGTGGAGAGATCTGTAGCTCTCAGAATTTAACATACTGTATACTGCTCCTACGTGGTTAGTGTGATGTATATAGGGAGTTCCCTCTCGCTCTCTCACTAAATGCTGATCTTCGGTACCACGGTTTTGCATCTTATACAGAAGTGGGTGTTACAAAGAACTGATTTATGCCAAGTTTCAATGGAGCTGGAGGGTCGGAGAGCAGGAACAGCTCGAAGGAAAAGCTTGGTGATGAGGGTAGATGGAATATAAGAACTCAGATGTACCTTGCAAGCAGTATGAGGCAATCTTTGGCTGTCATGAGAGAATTACTGTGTTGATCTGCACAGAGAGAAATGCAAACAGCAGAGAGTCCTTCCAATGTTTAACACAAGCGGGTGCAGAGCATTGGAAAGCACTGCATGACGTGTGCTGGTAAGGAGGGAAGTGGCTTTCTGCTAACTGCACTCGGGACACGTTTTCCCTCAACTAACTGTGAAAGACCCAAGATGGTGAACAGACTAGTTTTCAGATCAGAGTTCTGCACAGCTTTCTTTGATGGCTTTTCATAACTGTTAAAAGTGCAAAGGAAATATTGCAAGTATTTAAAAAATTAATTAAATACTTTTTTCATGTTCATTTCTGTCCCAAAAACTCATTCCTTTATGTGCCAACTTAATTGTCAGAACTGAAAGAGCAATAATAATACTGAATAAAAGCCGATCCATTGATATTCCGCTTTTTACTGTCATGTTTTTTATTGTTTCCAGTAATGTCTTAATAGTTTAATGGTTTTCCATTTGTTTCCTAGAAAGTTTGATTTTGAGGAGAGAAACTGATTCCTTGGACTTCCAGTTGAATTTGAAATAACTTCTGTGCTTTTTAAATGTTTTTTTCTAGCTCCACGCTCATGCTTCTTATTCTTTGAAAATGGGATCTGTGCAATCATAGATCCAAACTTTATTCTGGGCACTAACAAGTAACATCCAACCTCCCTCAAACCAGTGCTGCAGGCACTGGGGTGGGATTCAAGAAACCTGGGTCCTAGACCTAGCTCTGCCACTGGGCTGCTGGGTGACCTTGCATGAGTCATTGCTCTGTGCCTCAGTTTCTCCATCTGTAAAAAGGGGATAATGACGCTGACTTCTTCCACAGAGTGCTTTGAGATGTAAGGACACAAATCACTCTGGAAGAATTAGATATTATTGGTAAGCTTCTCCCACAGCGTCTTCTGCCATTGGGCCTCAACTCAGCCCTAAACGTTCAAGCTCGATGAGCCTGTCACACCAGGAGTATATATTGACACTGTGGTGGTGTGTTTTGTGGGGCACAGGAATTCTGGAAGCTGGCTGACTCCAGAAGCCTTACGTCACAAAGACAGTTCTTTCCAAAATATACGGTTTTATCTAAAATAGAAAAGAGAGGTCAAAATCCAAGCAAGTTTTGATTGATCTGAAATGAAAAATCTCAATTTTTTCCCATGGGACAGAAAATCTGTTTTCCAGCCAGCTCTCCATAGCCTGAGCTGTTGCTCTCTTGCTGATGTTTCAGTGTAGGGGTAACCAAAGTGGGGAGTGCAGATGATATGGGAGGCAAGTACACTGGAACAGTCCAGGTGAACAACCCATTAAGTAACCTGGTGACCACCAAGTGATGTGAGATGAGCAGCCGTGTATTAGAGGGGGAAAATACCTTGTGTTCTGTGCAGTAAAAAGCAAGAACTCCATGTACCTACATTGCCGGGAGCTGCTGCTCTTAAAAGATCCGAAGAGTCAATTAATTCAAAATGATTTTTATGCCTGTTTGCTTCTTTGTCACTTGGAAAGAAGCTTCCTATTCAAACAGCTGGAGAAGAAGGTGGCAGCCCTTAGCCAGTGCATGTTTTGCAGGAATGTCTCAATGACCTTATGGCTTGACTTCTTTCCAGGACAAATGGAGCTTTTAAACCCAGCCACTCCGGCTGAAAACAAGCAATTGTGGTTCTCGATGTATTTCAAATCTCCTGCGTGCGAGCGATTTCTGTGTTACGGAACATGAAGACCCTGACTTTTAATTAATACTGCTGTTTATGGAGGGGAATTAAGGTTTTATTTGAATTCCCTGGATACGCTGGGCAGAATAAATTATGCGGCTGTTCTATGCACCAGTCTAGGTCTGTTGTGTAGGAGCTTTTGAAAAGGTATTTTCTGATTTGTTGTGTTTCGGGGCAGGGGGAGGATTCTGAGCCATGAGAAGAGGAGAACTACTGCATCTTTATAGCTGAAGTATTTGACAGAGCCTTCGATTTGCCCTTTAACGTTCAGCAGAGCCTGTGGGTGAGGAATGCTGTTAAAAAAGAGGAGTGGCTTTGGCAGGGCGTTGCTGTTGTGCATGGAACCCTTTTCTGGTTTACTGCTCTTTGGAAGGGCAGGCTTAAAGCAAGCAGCAGACTGGTTTCATTATTGTCCACAAGCGAGTGGAACGGCCGCGTGTGAAGTGTGACCAGGCTGCAGTTCAGCCCGTGTTCGGTCGAGTCTATTTAACAAATGTTATGAGCTGGTTGCTCGGGCAGCTGGGCATGTGATACGCATTCAAACCAAGCAGCGCCGTTCCATTGCCCAGCGTGGACGCCCTCGCCCTTTGTACGGACGGAGCCATGCCAGCCCCATCGTCCCCAGCAAAGAGCCATACAGTAGACTCCTGCTTAGCCAGAGACTGTGCGCGCGCAGCTGGGACCCCTCTGTCTCCAATGTCCCGGGAATGCGGGAGGGGCAGGGGGGAACGAGCCGAAGGAGCTTAGCTTAGTGGTGCAGAGGCAGAGAGGGCACCTGTGGCAAAGCCAGGACCCAAGCTCTAGCTAGGCCCTTGCGGGGAAGGTCCAAGGGAAGCCAGTGCAGTTCAACATGCTTATGAATGTAGCTTTAAATTCGCTCCACCTAGAGATAAGGGGCAGCTTTTCACTTGCAGGGGCAGGTAAACCATTGCACCACTTGCCTGCCACGGCGGCGGGTTCTCCAGCGTCCATCGAGGTTGAGCAGCTTTCTGAGCCGTGGTCTGGCTCGCCTGGCGGTGGCGGGCTTGGAGGAGAGCTGACGAGGTGGTGATTTTAGGCCAGTTCGCGGGAGGAAGCGGCTGAGCGTAAGAGAGCCCACCCTGGCAGGAATTAGTGCAGCGTGCAGCCCTGCCCAAGCCCGACCCAGCCTAAAAGGGAAATGAATCCCTGGGCTCCCGTAGCTGGCAAATGTCATGTCCTGGTGGACTGAGTCAGCTGCACTGGCACGTACCCTGGCAAATGAAGTGCCCATCGCTAGGGCTTTCCCTTGGTTGGCAGAGGTCAGGGCAGGGCTTCGCCCTTCCTTCTGGGCCACCCTGAAACGTGAGGAGCCAAAGGCCTCGTGTTCTCTCGCTGTGGCCAAGCCCTGATTGTTTTACCTGGAAGGGGTGAAAATGCTCCACACACCTAAACGCCTCTTCCTGGGAGGCAGCAGGGGAAGGCCGGGTGTGGTCTGAGGCCTGGGTTTCTGGTTGGAAGCTCCTTCCAAGAAAAGATTCCCAGTCAGAAAAGTCTGTTAGACAAAGCCGGCATTGGACTGTGCCTGGCCCAGGTGAGAGCACCTCCTGTTGGGGGGAGAGAGACAGACGCTCACCCCCTCTCCCGGGCTTTCGAGCTGCACACAGCTCTTCCTCAGCATGGCTCAAAAGCTGCTCTCCCTCCACCGGAATAAACAATATTCCCTCACTGAGACCAGGAGTCTGGCTGCTTCCTGGGCAGGTCAGGATGGGGAGAGAGGGGCCTGCAGGAGAGGAGGAACACAGACAGGGGGACCTAAGCATGCTAAGGTGAGTGCCCATCCTGCTGATGCAGCTTCCAGCCAGTGCGTCCTTCCAGCTGCTGCTGATTAACCCAGCCAAGTGGATCGGTTTGGTTTCCCTTCCCTGTTAGACTCACGGGTGCAGCTCTTGAGAGCGGAGTACGAGCTTCAGGCGGCTCTCGCTGCTGACACGGGGATTTCTGCTACCTGGCGCTAGCTTTGGGCGTGGGCGGATGTGGCATTCCGCACACCTGTGCAGCCATTGGAGGGCGCACCGGTGGTGTTGTGTGAGAATCATTTTGCTAAAGGAGTCCCTCTCCTGGCTCCTGGGTGTGCTGGTGCCACACAACTTTTTTGGGGGGGGAGCTTTTCTGATTCGTCCATCTGCCACTCCCGTACCAGTGGAGATGGGGGAGCACGATCCGTGAGCGTGGACCCCGGAATTGCTCTCGCAGGGTCCAGTTACAAAGCAAAGTTGCTCCTCTTCTGCCTGCGCCCGATCCCGTTAGGCCGTTAGGTCCTATTCAAAGTGCCTTCCTCGCCGTCTGTCTGTACAGCAGCTGCTGCTCCAAGAAGAGTAATTTCAATAGGCACTGAATTCGCGTCTTAGAGCCAGTCGCCAGCCAGAGTGGCCCCAGAGCCTTGCAGGCGCGTCTTTGGGAGGGACTGCTTTGTACTGGGCTCTGAGGAGACGTGAGATGACCCAGCGCACCAGGGAAAGGCTCCGTGCTGAGAGCGGGGGCGAAAGGCCTTGGCAGGCGCTAAGGCACTCACACCCACCCTTCCGCTGGGAATAAGCCCATTCCCCCCCACCTCACAGCCGCCCCCGTTTCGCCTTCGCGGGCCATTCGCTGAGAGCTGGGGAAGCCTGTTGAATCTATTTTCCCTTTTTTTTTTTTTTTTTTTTTTAAGCTTCATGCAAGAGTGCGGAAGGGCGGTGACGGCATGTTTGACCCCTCTGCCTCGGCTACAAAGATCTGAGATCACCGACCTCTAAAGTTTTGGAACTAATAAATTATCGGAGACGTGAGTCGCTCAGCGTGACCTCTCTGCAGGTCACAGGATCTTTGCCTGCGTTATTCCCTCTCACACCATTTGGCATCCGGGAAGTCCCTCTCCCCCCTCCCCCCGCAATACCATCCTCCGCACTGTTTAACTAGTTGTGCAGGGTTTTCATTCTTGCTGTGGAAGGCTGGGGCTGGCGGGGACACCAGCCAGGCTCTTGAGCATGCGCTGTGAGGAACAGCTGACATCTCAAGAGCTTTGCAACTGATCGAGCAACACAAGTCGCTCTTGAACCAAGCCTGGGCTGCTGCGTTCCTGGGGGGTGTTTTCCTTGGCTGCTGTTACACCTTTTGCTTAGGCTGCCTTTCTCCATGTCTTCTGATAAGTTCTCCTTGAACCTTGCCAGCATGTTCCCAGCTCCTTAGCACCCTGACCCGAGGTGCTGGGAGGCCAGCGAGCTGCTGGAAAGCAGGAGGTGCCTCTTGGGAATTGTCCCGAGGAGGGGAGAGAAGAGGGGAGTGAATCATTCATGGTAGGGTCGGCCCTGGCTGCGGGTCTGGCCTTTCTTTGGTTTGCTCCTAAGGAGTCCGAGCACTGCCCTGCCGTGAGAACGGATTTCTCTGGTCATAGACCTGGACACGGTGGGGAATGCCTGGGGCGTAATGGAGCCATGCAGGGTGGCTCAGGGCTGCTAATGGGACCCAGGAGCCTAAGTCGCCCGCTGAAACCCATCCGATCCCATGGGTCAGTCTCATCCCATGGGATACCCAGAGGCCTCCGGCGGCTGCGTTGGGTGGGCAGTGGGTTCCCTCTGAGCATCACGGAAGCCATCGTCTCTGGCAAGAAGTCAAACCGCCCCGGGCGCTCTCAAGCAGAGACTGTGGAACGGAGCTCAGCAGCGTCAGGGCTGGGAGGCAGCTGTGCTGCTTCCATGTTTGGATCAGGGCCCCCTCCAGAGCTAGAAACCTGGCAACTGTCACCAGCCCAGAATTCCCAAATGTGTTTTTGCTGATGGCCAGCGACAGGGACAGGAGCCAGGCGGCTCTTTCAGCCTCCCTCAGCGCCCAGCCCGAGTCTGGATTGCCTGGTACGCTAGGGGATGCCCGAAGGCAGGGCCTGAGCCACCAGGCTGATTCCAGCTCTACTAAGAGCAGCTGGGCCCAGCACCTTCAGAATCAGGCCTGTATCCCACAGAGCGAGAGCCCCTTTAATCTCAACGAAACTCAAGAGACCGGCCTTCCACAAGTACCGTTTACAAGAGTTTATTCAACTGGATTCTGACTTTAGTTCTACCAAGTGGGTGATGAACAGTTACAAGCTCCTGGTTCAGTTACAGCCAACTAACAAAACAAAAAAAGACAACTTGGGGGGAAAATAAGAAAATCCACAACCTTTTCATGTCATTAAATATATTCATATATAATAACCATAATATATTAGTATGCATTGTAAAGAAACATTGCCCAAAACAGTACGTCATGGTCATAACTAAACAACATTTACAATTCAAGATATTAACAGAGAGAATCAAAACAACAGCACAACACACAGGTTTTTCTGCCAGGTCTGTGTAGACGGAGAAGGCGGGTGGCCGTGTGCGGGAAGGGGGGGGGGGCACAGAATGAAGCAAACGAGAAGGAAACGATTCTTGTTTAATGCGGCTGTGACGGGAGGATTGTTTTGGCGTTTCAGCTGCTCTCCGGAATCGCTTGGTCGGCGCCGCAGCCCTGTCGTCCTGCCACAGATTCCACCGTGGGCTAGCCTGGTTTATTTTGGTGGGACTCCAGGCGCCTTAACGTTCCCCCGTTGTGTGACCCTCAATGGCAGCGGCCTATGTAGAACCCTCCCCACCTGCGCTTCGCCCACTCCCTACGCCCCCAGGGAGCCGCTTTTCTCTGGCTGCCCAGGATGGTTATTTTGGGTCTTTCACCTGTAAGGCCCAGATGAGGGGTTTTTATTTCAGTGGAACATTCTGACAGGGGCTCAGTTTCCAGGGGGAGCAGCACAGCGTGAAACGCAATTCGCCTCCGCCAGTGGACTGGCAGGGTTGAGCGCATCAGACGCAGATCGGCTTGGCCGAGGTGGGGGCATCAGTTCCTTGCTGGCTGTGGCATGGGCTTGCCTGCTTGGCTATCTCCAAATGACGGGGTTAGGTTTCTCCTGAGGAGCAACAGCCCTAGAGATGGTGTTACCCAAGGGGCGAAGTCCTGGCCGCCTGAAGTCCAGGGGGGCAGCAGCCCATAGAGATTGTATGTGAGGCTTCTGGACGAGCGGGCTTGCTGGGTGCAAGAGAGGGGTCGTTTACAAAAATCTCTAGTAGTACAGTGCTGGTTAATAAAACGTCTGCGCTCCAGTTAGTTTTACGTCTCCTACTAACCATCCAAACAAGCTTCTTGGGGGCAGGGGAGGTTGGTTTGTTTTGATTCAACTGTCTGGAGTGCCCAGGCCTTTTGCAGCTCTTCGGCGGATCAGTATCCTGGTGGAGGCAGGAACGTTTTCTGCCTGTGGGCTTCTTCCAAAGCCGGGAAAGGCAGTAGAAAGCAGGGTGGGAGGTTTCTTTTTCAAGTTTAGTTTTTTGTTGTGAATACGCTCCTGGGCTCTGGGCCAGTAACGCCAGCTCCACGGACACAACCGTGGGGGTGCCTGCCGTTCTACAGCCAGCCATTGCAGTGCGGCCAAGTCAGCGTGGCCTCGGGGGGCATTGGGGAAACGCACGGAGGGGGGACGTGGTACCCAACTCCGAGCCTGGGGCAGTGGGAACTAGAGCCTGATTTTGCTGCACAGTCGCTGCTGGGGCAAGTTCTGCGGGTTCTTTCTCCTACCAACTAAACTTTCAACTTCCCGGGCCCGCGCTGAGCAGAGCTGGGCACCTCTCCACTCGACACATATTTACTTGCTTGCTTCAGGGTGGTTTGTCATTATATAAATATTGTCAATTGCTATAAAACAAGGGAAATGGCTGGAAAATGTACTAAGTGGATGTTTCCAAGTTTCCTACCAGGAAAAGGCTCAGGGAGGTTTTGGTTTGGTGTTTTTTGTATTATGGGCATCCCCGCGTTTTGAGTCTGAATTGTGCATCCAAGCCCCTCACCTCCCTGCTGTCGCAGTTGTTTGTACAAGCCGTGAATGCAAAGTGCCCTCCCCCTTTAGTTCCTACAAAAAACCCGCCCAAGCAGAGCGCCCACAGGCTCGGCGGAGGAGTGCCGCCCTCAAACAGAGCCTGCTCCTCCGCCCAAGCGCTCCCCAGCTGCTGAATGGCAGCAATGCATCTGGAAGCCACGTGTGAGTCGAGCGCAGCCCCTCCTGACGGCGGGCTCCAGAGCTGCTCTGATCTGCACTGGCGGATGCTTCTCCTGCTTTGGGGAAGGATTGGTTCTCCAGGGGCGAAGCGGCTGAGTCGCGGCAGAGGGCTGAGCCCAGAGGCTGGAAGCAAAGCCATATTTGCTGCTGTAGCACAAAGCCCCACACAAAAGTCTCCATTCCCGGTGTGAGAAATGCAAAGCTGGGGGGGTCAGCCGGCTCAGGGCACAGGACGACTCTCAGGGCAGGAAGGCTCATGGCCGTGTGGGCATCCCAGCCGCTTGCCTGGCCGGGCCTTCAGCTTCTGAGTAATGTGGAAAGGCCAGTGGGGGCCTGGGTGTGGGGAGGGGCAATGGATCGAGAGGGGCCAGTTGGGTACAGAGGGAAGCGTCTGCCAAGAAGGCTTTGGAAAGAAGCCCCCAGGGTGGCTGTGTCGCAGCGTAAGCCATTGGCACGTCGTTCTGGACGGGAGGGGAGGGTCTTCTCCAACGCACCTAGGGGAGCCTAATTGCCTGCTCCAAGCCAAGCCGGGCACCCACCTCCCTCAGGTGCGACTGCAAATCTTAACTCTCCTGCCTCGACCGCTCTCTGGATTGACCCGGTGGCGCTTGGCTGTTGGCAGAGGGGCCCCGGGTTTGGAAACGCTGAGGACTGTCAGCTGGGAGGTGGCGCCGTGCGCCAGGGCAGCCAGCGCACTAACCAGCTGGCATCTCGAGGCTCTCCGTTGCAAACCTGGGTTTGAATCCAGCAGGAATGCATGGGCCGGGCTTGCAGTGTGGGGGGCGAGTGTGAAACGCTGACGAGCGGGTGCATCACGTGCCGCGGGCGTGCAGGCAGAACAAGCACCGTCCCCCGGGCCTGACTGTGAAAATCTAGCCCTGTCTGAGACAGCACAGCAGGCAATCGATTATTAGAACGACATTTTACTGAAGACCATTCAAGTAACCAGTGTTAATTGATCCTCAAATACGTCCTCAGTGATCAGTTTCTAATGAGTTCCCCTACGATCACTGTCTTGTTCAATCTAAGCAGGGCAAACGTGGCCCCGGGGGAGGGGAGTTAATTTCCAGCACTGCGGTGGGTTAGTTTCGCGCAGGGTCGAGTGTTCCTGTCTCTAGGCTTTGGAACTAGCAGGCGTTAGCAGTTTTAAGGCAGTTTGGCATCTGCGATCTCTTCGAGGCAAAGGGGGGGGGCGCGAAATAAGCGAGGGGAACTGGTAACTGAACGAGCGAGCACGGTCCTGCGGCGATCGAGGCAGCGCGGCCTCCGTTCAGCCTCGTGGCGCAATGGTTTCTCTTGCGTGTCTGTGATTTTGTTCTGTATGGTGAGGTGCAGACTGGGCAGCCCCGCAGACGTGATTCCCCTACATCCCAACCCCCCCGCCCCGACACACAAACTGCAAAGTGAGCTCCGTCCCAACCCCCTAACCCTCCCTATCTGCTCCAGTCCTACACAAAGCAGCATGCACAGTCTCTTGCCCTCGCGCTCTGCTGCCCTCGTCCCTTAGGCTTTCTTACACTTCCCCTTCTTCTCCCGCTGCTGGAACTTCCGGAGCCGCCGAGCCCACGTGTCCCTCCACTGTATCACCAGGCTGCTCTTGTCCGCGACGATGCCGTTCTGGTCCGGCGAGGCAGCGTCGTTGCCCAGCAGCAGGTACTTCTTCATGGGCTTGATTTTCGGGCACTTGCACGCTATGTCCTTTGAGCGGATCCACAGGGTCTGGTCTCCGCGCCGGATCCGGTTGCTCCCTTGCTTATACACGGAGATGACATTGACGGTGAACTTCCACCAGTCGCCGGCCTTGTCCGCCTTCAGGATGTGGGTTTGCACAGCTGGAAAAAGAGAAGAGAAGGAAAAAGTTGAGGCTTGTTTTTAACTTGTGGGCCCTTGTAGCCAACAGGGCTAATGGCATATTAGGGGCATTAGGAGGAGCATGGCCAGCAGATCCAGAGAAGTGATTATTCCCCTTTATTCGGCTCTGAGGCCACATCTGGAGTGTTGTCTAGTTCTGGGCCCCCCACTATAGAAAGGACGTGGATGCAGGGGTGGCAGAACGAGGAGCAATGGGCTAAAGTTACAGTGCGGGAGGTCTAGTTGGACATTAGGAAAAACTCTTTCCCTAGGAGGGTGAGAAGCGCTGGGCTGGGTTCCCAAGGGAGGGGTGGAATCTCCATCCCTAGAGGTTTTCAAGTCTCGGCTTGACAAGGTTCTGCCTGGGGCAGGGGCCTGGACTTGATGCCTCCTGAGGTCTCTGCCAGCCCTGGGATTCTACGAACTCCAGCTAATAAAGCAGCTGAGAGCAGGCCCCTCCCCCTCTGGTGACCAGCCTCCAGGGGGCGTGGCCAGTGGCTCTGCGGGGGCCACGCGTGGAATGAGCTTTGTCTGAAGCCAGATCCCCAGAACCAGGGTCCGTGGTGCAAACGCCACCACTTCAGTCGCTGTTTGGGATCTGCTGTGCGGCCAGGGAGCCAGCCACGCCCCAGCACAGCCCCCGGGCGAGGCCCCTGCAAGTCGGGGTGAGGCATGTCGGAGGCTTCGCCCCGCTTCTCGTGAGGCCCCTGCTCTGGGGGTAGATTCAGGACGAGAGAGAAGCTAGATAATTTCATGGAGGTTAGGTCCATAAAAGGCTATTAGCCAGGGGATAAAATGGTGTCCTTGGCCTCTGTTTGTCAGAGGCTGGAGAGAGATGGCAGGAGAAAAATCGCTTGATCACTGTCTTCGGTCCACCCCCTCTGGGGCACCTGGTGCTGGCCACTGTCGGCAGACAGGCTACTGGGCTAGATGGACCTTTGGTCTGACCCAGTACGGCCGTTCTTATGTTCTTATGACACGAGTCTCCAGGCAGGGCCATTTCTGAGCACACATCTGATGCCGAACCACAAAAGCCAGGAACCGAAAGTACATCCCCCTCTTCTCTGCCAGGCACCCACCCGCCCGTCAGCACGGCTCCGGTGCACCACCCAGCATGCGCTGGTGCCTAACGCCACCCTGAGCCCTTCTGCGCAAGACTGCCCCCCCCACTACAAGTAGCGCTCAGCATCTGGGGCAGGAGCAGGTGCAGAGGGGGCAGGAGCTGGCAGAAGGCTCCAAGTGTGCGGGGGACCATGGAGGTTCCAGCCGAGTGGGGCAGGCTCACTACTAGCGGCGAGGCTATTAAGGGCCCTTGGTCAAGGTGGTCATTTGGCTCATGGCAGAGAGGGGCCACAGGCAGACCCCCACCAGCAGGTCCTTAATACCTCTCAGCCTCTCCCGACCCCCAGCCTGCTCCCAGGCTGGCCTCTGCTTTGCTGCGTCTTCGCTGTTGAGGTGCCTGGGCCAGGGTGGCCCCTGGAGATGAACAAAGGGGCCAAGCAGCACGCTCTGTGCCTGCCGGCTCAGCGACCATGGGGGCATCCTGTCCGGTGGGGCCGGTCCCTCAGCGAGCCGTGGCCTTGTTTGCCAAGGGGAGCACACCGAGGGGCAGGTGTCGCAGGTTGGCCCAGGGCCTGGCAGCTCCTTAGTGGCTGTAACTGCACCGTGCAAACGGCTTCAGGGGCGCGATGCTTCATTTACCCCTCAGCGCCTGGCCAATGGCATTTCTGGTAGGACTGGGCGGGCCTGGGGTGTGCTCTCTTCTGGACCCGCCGGCCTCCAGTAGCTCCGTCGGGCATTCTGAGTCGCGACTCTCCCCTCACCTGCTCTTCTCCAATGCTCACGCCCAGCTGGTGGGGCAGGGACGAGGGCCGGGGCTGCCGGGTGAACCCAGACTAAACGGCTACCGAGTCCTGGTTCTGGCAGCAAGAGGCCCGTCCGCCATATCTCAGATGTTCCTGGGCATCCTGACCTCGGCGCTCCGTGTTCCACACGCAGCTCTGATGGCAACCGTTGCCGTGTTTGCCTCGCTCAGGGATTTGACCCTCGTTAGGAACGTTAAAACAATAAATAGAAATCGGGCTCGTGTTTGACTGAAGTCATGAAGGTCGCCATGGTGACCAAATGCACCCCTTGCACTTAAGAGAGGACGGGGGGAAATAAACCACCTGGAACCCTTATTTTCTTTGGACAGAGCAGGCCAGGACCGTGCAATGAATTTCATTGCAAGAGATTTTCAACGTTTACTCAGCAGCACTGCCACGTGTTAACCGGCCCCGACACCCCACGGCCTTCTCCCCGGTGCTGGAGGGCTGAGGGGGTAACGCAGCTATGAGCTGTGGAGACCAGACACGATTCTCATGCACCCCTCCAGCACAGCTGGGCTCGGCTCTCCTAGGTTTCCTGAGAGCTGTTTTGCCTTTGCCTTGCAGATGAGAGAGAAGAGCTCGGGCGACCCAGAGGAAAGCTGTGCCCCCTGCCCTGGGAGTAGCAGCCAGGAGTTCCACGAATCTGGACAAGCAGCTCTGTGTCCAGAGACGTCGGCTCCTTTCCAGGCCTCACCCTGAGCCTGGCCCCTCCACGTGTGCCCATCTGGCCACGCTGCCCCCCAAGAGGCGAACAGCCCCCAGGGATGGTCTGTGGTTAGCAGCAGCTTGGCACTAGAATAGCAAAGGCTGCAGCTGGCCAGGGGTGTGAAGGCGCTGGAGGCGGCCTGGCCAAGGTGTGATGGAGGGCGATACCACTCGGCACAGAGCAGGGGGTGCGAGGACGGGATGTGGCCGTACCTTTGGGGGGATGGAGAGGGTGGAGGGCGATACCACTCGGCACAGAGCAGGGGGTGCGAGGACGGGATGTGGCCGTACCTTTGGGGGGATGGAGAGGGTGGAGGGCGATACCACTCGGCTCAGAGCAGGGGGTGCGAGGACGGGATGTGGCCGTTCCTGGAGCTGGCCCAGCCCAAGGAAAGCAGACTGTGCCAGCAAAGAGCAGCCTGGGTAACAGCTGGGATGCAGGAGAAGGCAGCTGTACACGAGGCCCGTTTTCCGGGGCAGAGTCACGGCCCAGCCTGTGGCAGGTTCTGGGTCGCAGCGCTTGCAGGCAGCCCTTTCTTCCCCAGGCTTGATTGTCCCCCGGGGGCATCTGCTCACCTCCCTTTGCAGAGCCCACGCTATGGCAGTTCTCTTCCAAACAGCTGGGACCAAGTGGCCGGAGGGAGGGGTGTGGGGATGTCGGACTTCTGGCTGACGTCCGGGGGGACGCGGTCTGACAGGATGCCGCTAGCAGCTGAGTTAACCGTCCAGCATCTCTTGGGAACTCAGCCCGTCCCTTCCTGAGGAAGCAGGGTTGTGGCAAGCGAGCTGCCCCCAGGTGCACACCTGGCTTCCATGGAGCCACTGCGAGGGGCCCAGGTGGCCGGACCGTCTAGACGAGGCCAGCCCTCCGTGAGCAACGCCGGACGTCAGCCAGAAGTGCAACATCCCCGCGCCCCTCCCTCCGGCTGCCTGGTCCCAGCTGTTTGGAAGAGAACTGCCCCAGCGCGGGCTCTGCAAAGGGAGGTGAGCAGCAGCCCTCGTGCCGCCCCGCCCCGCCACGCTCGCTCACGGGCTTGTTGAGAAGGCGGATCCTGTGCCAGAGCAGCGTAAACCAGCACGGCCTGAACGCCGGGTCAGGTGCAGTGTCTGCCCCTCGCCCAGGCAGCCTGGATTCCCAAGGGCGTCCCCGCGAGCCTGGGATTGCTGCCTCCTTAGCGCTCTGCTGCCCAGGCTCTGTTTGGCTGCTGATTGGCTGAGGGTGCCCACGCCGCCAGCCAGCTGGGAATGCTGAAAGTGGAAGGAAAATCAGCTAGGAATCGGCTCTGGGAAATGGCTGGGAGCTGGAGCCCAAAGTCCCTGGCTCTCTCCTGCCGAGGGCAGGCACCACCAGTTCAATTGATGCTTAGCCCGGATCAGCTGAGGCAGGGGGAGCCCCGTTCATGGGGCCATGCTTGTACCTGGAGCTCAACCTTCCCACAGGGCTGGTTCCGGGAGGGCAGGGACTGGACTCGTGGTCTCGTGAGGTCCCTTCCAGCTCCAGGGTTCTGTGAAAGTTGCGGGAAGGTTCTGGCTTGGTCCACTGAAAAGAGACTGGACTGAGCCAATGTTTGACCCCAGTTTTGAATCTCCACAAAGTCCAAAGGGGCTTGGTGCAGGTGGGCGGCTGGCAGTGCACCCAGCGATGGCTGCATTGCTAATTCCATCCCGTTGCTAGTGGTCTGCTAAGAGCACGCGGCTGAGATCGAGCATGCGAGGAACGAGGCAGCACGAGCTGTGGGCAGGGCTGGTGAAACGCCGACGCCCTGAAGTCCAGGTGTTCATAAGCCAGAAGACACATGTTGGATGCTTGTGTTCCTTTGGGAAGGTGGGGGCGGGGCGGGGACACGGAGGTTAGCTGAGCCAGTTCCCCAATCTCTGGCAGGGCTGTGCAGAGGCAGGAAGGTAGAGTGGGCCAAACCAAATCCCCGGCCGTGAACCCCAAAGCTGGGAGCTGGCAGCTGATGGGTGGTTTGTCTCTTGGCATCAAGGCTGAGCGGAGGCTTCTGGGCAATTCTCTGGGTGGCCAAAGGGGCTTTTCCCCTCGCCTGGAGACGCCGGTGCAGCGCTGTGCCAGGGCACGCGGGGTCAAGAGGAGACGGTTCTACGTGGCCTTGGTTCTGGGCAGGGTCTGTACTTCCGAGGTTCAGACACAGTCTGAGCATTGAGTGCAGAACCAGTGCTCTCCTTTCAGCCCCACAACTGCCAGAGCGCAGATCCCTCGTGGGGCCATCCGGGCACCATGTCAGCCAGCTGTTCCTGGGAAATCCTTCCCTCATTTTGGACACTGTTGTTTATGGGACCCTGAGAGGGGGAAGTGGAATGACGGTGATCCTTGAGAACAACTGGCAAGCCATCCAGCAAGGGGCCTCCCCTCCCTAGGCTGCCCCACAAGCCAGAACAAACTCCTGCTCGTACATTGCAGTGTCCTTTCATCCGCATGCAGCCACCTCTGGGGTGCAGCGCCGAGGCTGCTTAGCAGCACCCAGCAGCACTACTCCGCCATTACACCGGGGGATGTTGCATCAGAAGGGAGTGGGAACAGGCCGCTTCCTGGTCACCTTTGGGAAGAGGATCTGGAAATGAGGCCCTGGGGTTGGCAAGGGCTTCCTCCCAGCTCCCTTGAATTTACACCGCTGTGCTGATCCTGGCGGGTGCCGGACTGGCTGTCCGGGGCAGTGTTCAGAAGGCCCAGGAGCGATCATGGTTCTGCCAGGGGAAGGGTCCAGCTCAGGGATGCAGGGTGAGTTCAGCGACACCCGGCTGTTGCGTTATGCACGAGCTGCAGCCCCTGTGTGAGACAGTGTCTAGATGGAGCTAGCAGGGGGCCGGATCCTGGTGTTGGTTCTGCCCCACCCTCCCGTGGTGCTGAGCTGGGCTGGAACCTCCTGATGGAAGCGGCAGGCTGCTCGCCGGAACTTGAGCCCCTGGGCTGCATGTTACTGGTCACTCACCAGCCCCTTCTATTGTCTGGCTGCGGCCTCTGAGCCAGCCCATGCCTGCCCCTTTCTGCCCTGTGGCCCAGGCAGAGGAGAGCCCTGCCATCGCCCATTGCCCCAGGGCTGCCTCTTAACCCAGATACTTCGCTGGCCGCTTGGCGCCACCCAGGCAATGAGTGAAAGCATCTCCCACTGGGTCCCCGCAGAGACGCTCAGGAGCCCAGCCCCCGGCGCAAAGCAAGGCCAGTCCCAACTCAACCATCCCAGCCAGGGCTTGGTCAAACCGGGACGTCGATCTCTCGGAGCGCTTCTGAAACGCCTGGGTCGCTGCCCCGGCCCAGCGCTCAGCCCGAGCAACGGAGCCAGAGGCCCCTTGCAAAGCCCTAGCCACCGCCTCTGCTACCCGTTGCAGGTAACACGCATTCACCCGACCCGTTTGCTGCACGTGCCACTTGCTTTGCTACACGTATTTAGTGCATCTGTTCACGATGCCAATGCAAGGACGTTTCTGGGTGGAGACGCCCATCCGGCTGCCCAGCCCGTCCGGTGCCATTCGCTGGGGTGAACAGCAGCTCGGCCCAGATGTCTGCACAGAAAGCTAGTCTCCACGGCGGCCGTGAGCTAGTAAGGTTGCCCGAATGGGAATGCGGGGGCAGGCGGGATTTCCATTCCTAAAAAAGGCCGGTGCTGTGGTGTCGGCTTCAAACCACCGGGGAGGGAAGAGAACCGGCTTCTGTTACTCAAGTCATGGAGCATCCCCAGTGGTTGCAGGCTGATGAAACAGGCCAAATCTGGAGCCCCTTCCTTTGGCTAGTGGGCACGCTTGTTTCTTTTGAGGTGGCGTCAGTCCAGTGAAGCTCACAGCAGCGGTAAGCAGAAAGTGGGAGAGGATCGCGTGACTGCTGAGTGTTACAACACGGCTCCTCTTGTTGTCTTTCCTCCAATGAGGGAACTTCTTACTAAGTTGGCTTCCAGGAAAGTGCCTCGTGGAGAAACAACTCTCCAGAGTTCATGTATTTATTGGCTGGGGGTGACCCCAACCGAACCTGGGGGTCGGGGACCCCCCGTCAGTGACCCTGCGGTAGAGCAGAATGGGAGGTAAAGAAATGGGTCCCTCATCTCCAAAGGGATGGAAGTAACTCGCAGACCTGCTGGAGAAGTAAGGCCTTCCCCACCACCAGCTGCCCTGCGTTTAAGGGCTCTTGAGTAGAATCAGAGTAAGAAATATTGCAGCGAGCGCTCATCTAACAGAGAGCTGTGATTCCTGGCCTCAAAAGGAGGAGCCATGTGCAGGCAGACTGGGGGTGTCTTAAAGTAGGACAGCTGCTCCTTGGGGGGGGGTGCGTGTGTGAAGAGGGCAGTGTATTATACAGGGAGGGTATGTCTAGACTGCATCCCTCTGTTGGCAGAGGGATGCAGATTAGGCAGGTGGACATTGCAAATGAAGCAGGGATTTAAATATCCCGCACCTAATTTGCAATGTCGACCTGCCTAATCTGCATCCCTCTGCCGACAAAGGGATGCAGTCTAGACATACCCGGAGAGCTGATGTATGGGGTCTATGGGTAAAGGTATAGCTGGGTAAGAGGGTCCTTGACATCTCTAAATGGGGAGAACATAGGTAGCAAGTTTAAAACAAACCAAAACGATGTTTTTTTTTTTTCCCACGCAGCCCACAGTCAACCTGTGGAACTCCTTGCAAGAGGATGTTGTGAAGACCAGCACTTTATCCAGGTTCAAAAAACAGCTAGATGAATTCATGGAGGGACCAGTCCATCAATACTTATTAGCCAGGTTGGGTAGGAATGGTGTCTGTAACCTCTGTTTGTCAGAGGCAGGAAATAGGTGCTAGAGAGAGATGACTTGATGATTATCTGTTCTGTTCATTCCCTCTGGGGCACCGGGTATTGGCTACGGTGAGCAGACAGGACACTGGGGCAGATGGATCTTTGGTCTGACCCAGACTGGCCATTCCTGTGTTCTTATTTGCTAATTGTGAACTGAGAGGAATCACTAACACCAGAGAGAGGGAAAAAATATCCATTGGAAGTTAGAGCACTGGCCAGGAGACAAAATAAAGAGAAATCGCTTTCTGGGAGATCCAAGCTGGCTTGGCCCAGAGGACGTAGTCAGACCACTTGTTCCGTTTTCCAACCTGCCTTTGTAGTTGAACGACCGAACACTTTTGATTGCATCTTTCATTTTTTTCCATCCAGCCGCTTGATTTCCAGTGCAGCCCCTCCGTCCATCTGTCAGCTTTGCCATGAGCCAACTCAATGCTGGAGGGATGCAACCTTCCTTATGTAGGCTGAAAAAAGCCCCAGTCAACCATCGAAGCAGAAATCTTGAACCTGTTTGGATGATGAATGAATTTTCAACCTATTGAATTAACACTTGTAGGAGCAACCCCTCCGCATAGAAGGCTAAAACGTGGTAGGGGAACTGGCAAGTCCACAACTACCTTTGGAAATTGTAAACGAGAGAGTTTTAACGTGCCAGGAGCTTTGATGGAACCCGAGTTCTGACCACAAATTTCCCAGACTAGCATGAAGGTAAGAAAATGTGAAGATGAGCCAGGTTTTTATTTTTTTGGAAACAAGTCTTTCCAAAAACCCATAACCCTTTGACCGGCCCTGCTCTGCACTGACAGAATGGAGAAAATTAATGTGAAGGATTTGAACAGAGGTGCTTACAGGAAACACGGTTTGTCTAAAAATACAGTCTGTGTGTTTTGACGTTCAAGTCCTCTCTTTCGCTCTCTTGAATTGATGAAGTGGAAGGACTGAAGGCTTAGGCGAGCGCTTGGCTGCCACAGCCTTTGCTATTTTCATTGACAGAAAGTTTTATGCTCCAACCTTGCATCTAGAACACGTGGCTTCCCTGGAGCGGAAGGAAAGGAAGAAGTCTTTCAAATACTGTTTCATTGAACTGCTGGGTGATTGCAGCCCAAACGTGTCACCCCCAGCTGCGGTACCTAAGGGAAGCTCCCGCAGTCAGAAGGGGAGTGAAAACACAACCATTTGCCTTTGGTTTTCTGCTGGTACAGCAGGACTATCCCCCAATGGCACGCATAGATGGCTGTCTATGCTAGGGCGTGAGGAAAGGCTTTCACTGTTTGCCTTGAGAGCTTCCAGCTTGGTAGCTGGGTGAGCAGCTTAGCTGGGACCCAGCCACAAAGGCCAGGGGGTCCATTTTCAAAAGCACCTCCATGACTTAGGAGCATACGACTGAGTTTCAAAAGTGACTTAGGAGCCCACTGATTTTTGGTGAACCTTGGATTTCTAACCATGCTGATAAGCATCTACTGGGATTTTCAAACACCTCAGCAGAGTGAGGTGCCCACAGATCCCTTTAGGAAATCTGGTCTTAACCTGCTTTTGGAGCCTAAGTCACTTGGGGGCTTTTGGAAACGTCACCCCGGGCCACCAATGCACATGGCGAGGATAAATGAGCTGCACCGGCGCAAATTACTCTTGATACAGTTCTGGAGTAAGTCATGTGGGGGTGTAAGCCGCCTTGCACATCCAGGCCGCACATCTGCATTGGGGGTTGCACCGAGAAAATGATGTTGCTTTCGTCGGTCCGGTGCATTCAAAACAGGGTCTGAGACTCAGGGACCCATTCCCTGTTGCCCCACAACTTGTGGTCAGTGTTCCCTGTAAGCTGAGGGGTCATGCAGGAAGGATTCAGGGGCCGCCAAGCTGATTAGCAGAGCGCCAGCAGCCTGTGGATCTTTTGGTGGTGCACATCTGCACATGCCTTGGTGCACAGAACAAAATTTGTTCTGCACATGGATGGAAAAAATTAGAGGCAACACTGGCTGTGGCCTCATTTACACTCATGCAAAGTGGAGGTCAGTGTTGAATGTCATGTGAGGGACTGGGCCGGGGACAGGGTGTGTGTGGGGGTGGGGTGTGACTGCACTGGGGGAATGGAGCTGTGTGTGTGTGTGTGTGTGTGTGTGTGTGTGTGTGTGTGTGTGTACATGCATGTGAGTGAGTGTGCCAAAGGCAGGTGTGTGCGTGAGAGACTACTCTGCAGATAGGCAGCAGTGTGTGTGTGACTGCGCTGGGGGCAGGGAGGTGTGTGTGTGTGTGTGTGTACATGCACATGAGTGTGTATGCCAAGGGCAGGGAGGAGTGTGTCTGTGTGTGTGACTGCACTGGGGATAGGCAGCAGTGTGTGTGTGACTGCGCTGGGGGCAGGGAGCTGTGTGTGTGTGTGTGTGTACATGCACATGCACATGAGTGTGTATGCCTAGGGCAGGGAGGAGTGTGTCTGTGTGTGTGACTGCACTGGGGATAGGCAGCAGTGTGTGTGTGACTGCGCTGGGGGCAGGGAGCTGTGTGTGTGTGTGTGTGTACATGCACATGAGTGTGTATGCCAAGGGCAGGGAGGAGTGTGTCTGTGTGTGACTGCACTGGGGATAGGCAGCAGTGTGTGTGTGACTGCGCTGGGGGCAGGGAGCTTTGTGTGTGTGTACATGCACGGGTGCGTATACCAAGGGCAGGTGTGTGTGTTTGTGACAGAGACTGACCGTGCGGGAGGGCAGCTCAGTGCATGTCACCTCCGGGGACCCTGTTTTCCAGTTACATGGAGCCCCGCAGAGGAGCCGGTGACAAATGTTGGCTTAAGAATGGCACGGCCAGGCGCTGGGGCCTCTGTGCAACCCGGCGCCTGCTGCGGTCCCCCTCAGGCCTGACGCCGGTGCCCAGGCCTCACACTCCCCTTCCACAGGGCGCGCAGGGGTGGCAGGGAGGGTGGTTACTCCACAGCCCCGACACAGATGGATAAAGGCCGAGGGCACATCCCTCGCTGCTTCCAATCAGTGCAGCCCGCTGCTGGGCACCGTGTGGGGTCTAAGTGCCTCAGAGCCCGCGGGGGCTGAGCCACAACTTGCCTGACTCCCTCTTTCCCCGGCCGTGCCCGCTGGCAGAGCACACACCGGCTGCGAGCAATGCCTCGGGGAGAGCCGTGCTCTCGCTCGCAGCCCCTGGCTCCTCCCAGCCTCGCTCCGCCGCCCAGCCAGCAGCAGGGAGCTCCAATCCGCCCAGCCAAAGGCGGCTTTGACAAGCCGGCCGGCTAACAGGGCTGGTAACCTCTCCCAGCAGGGAAGGGCGGCACTTCCCTCGCCCCTGTTACATTCACGGTGGGGCTCACAGGGCCGGCCACAAAGCCCACCCGATGATCAGAGGCAAAGTGGATTAGTCTGAGCCCTGGCACTAGGAAGTACGCCATGGGCAAAGCGGCTGCCGTTCGCAACTGTTGAAGCAGCCAGCGGGTGCCCCGTCAGCAGCCGTGTGACGCTGCTAAGCTCCGGCAATGTACCCCCTGAGGGGAGAGCAGAATCGAATGAGTCAGTGTCCCCCGCACTCCGGCTGCAGCCTGGGCTGCTGACACCAGTTTTCAGCGTGGGATGGCGTCTGTCCAGCTCCCGAATAGAATACCTGGGGAGCGCCCAGCTCCGGCGGCATCCTTCCTGCTGCCTTCCTGCTGCCTTGCTCTGGGCTTTGAACCGAACCGAGCAACCGTAGTCCTCCCCTCCCCTCCCCTGCCTTGGCAAAGCTGGCAGGCCCACGGCTCGTTCAAGCCAGTGTCCTGAGCAAGACACGAGGAGTCATTCTTCCGCTCGAGACTGCACTGAGCAGGCCTCAGTTGGAGTCTTGTGTCCGGTCCTGGGCACCGCATTCCAAGAAAGTTGTGGAGAGATGGGAGAGGGTCCAGAGAAAAGCAACAAAAGTGATGGAAAGTCGAGAGAACATGAGCTGTGAGGCAAGACTGAAGGAATTGGGCTTGTTTAGTTTGGAAAGGAGAAGACTGAGAGGGGACAGGAGAGCGGTTTTCAAGTACCTAAAAGAGTGTTACAAGGAAGAGGGGGAGAACTTGTTCTCCTTGGCCTCTGAGGACAGGACAAGAAGCAATGGGCTTAAATTGCCGCAAGGGCGGTTTAGGTTGGACATTAGCAAAAACTTTGCGTCAGGGAGGTGAAACACTGGAATAACTTGCCCAGGGAGGTTGTGGCGTCTCCATCCCTGGAGATATTTAAGAGCAGGTTGGACAGACACCTGTCAGGGATGGGCAGATGGTGCTTGGTGCTGCTGTGAGGGCAGGGACAGCGCTTGACCTCACGCGGTCCCCTCCAGTGCTACAGATCTATAACTGTCCTGGTCGGGTAGCTCACGGAGAATTCCACAGCGCTGTGCTCATTCAGCTCGGCAGTTGGGGATTCTGTCCTTGGACCATTTTGCTCGGCTCATGCTCAGTTGACAGGCTGCTTCCTCGGCCACAGGCACCTTGACTTCCATGAGATGTCTGGCTAATTGAGGAAGGTGTCAACCCTGACTAAGGACTTTGTCCCCAAGGCCTGGTCTACCCCCCCAAGTGCCTGGGTTTAAAGGGAGGGGGTGTGAAAGTCAATGAAATGGGTGCGCGGACGGTCTGAAATCTGGGGTGACCGGGGTTGGCGCTGATACACCTGTGTCCACACACTGGTTTGCACTGGCTTCGCTTAGATTGCTTTAAATACGGATTTAGGTGAAACCAGGGCAACTGCTGCCTGTTGCTAGGCCGGCTGTAGTGCTGAGATACAGCCCCGCGGAATGAAATACTCTGCTCTAGCCCCAAGGCTGGTCCAGCACAAGCAGCGGCAGAGCCACCCCCAGCCCTGCGCTACCGCACTGACAGGGAGGGGCAGTTGTTCAGTCCTAGGTCCCTCTGAAGTTGTCACGGCCCCTGGGAGCTGCCTAGAAACCCACCCACCACCACTACTTGGGAATTGCCCCGAACGTTGCGATGGTCTTTAAACAAGGGAAGGACCAGCAGCCCATCCTGCCGTAGCATGGAGTAAGCCATGTGGGCCAGAGCCACAGAGCTGTCAGAGGCCGGGCTGCAGGTGTTGCACAAGGCGGAGGATGTGAGGACGGGCTGGGTCAATTAAAGAGAACAGATTTTTAAAAAGGTGGGTGGCTGGCATCGCAAAGGACCCACTGGAAGCCGCAGGGGCAGCCCCCCAGCTCAAAAAGCTCGAGTCAGGTGCCGGGGGACGTGAGCGGACTTAAAAACATCAGGACATTTTAACGTACCAATGTGGGTTCTTGTTGTTTGCCTCCCGGTACCCAAGTCTTTAGGGGCCCTGTTTTGAAGCCTTTCTCCTTAGCCACGAGGCTCAGAAATTTACTTTTTAAAACACAAAAACAACTCCCCTTCCCCCATGGAGCGTCTCCTAGAGTCACAGGACTCCAGGAGCTAGGGCTTTAGGAAAGCCATCAGCTAGCGGGCAGAGCTGGCAGTACGGGAACAGGGTAACAGTTCCTTAAATGCGCTAGCTTCATTTCAGACAGTGGGGGTAGTCTGGGGGGGTGTGCGTGTGTCTATCTACCGTAGAGAAGGGTTTGGTATCTTTTGGCATGTACTCATTAGAAACTGGGGTGTCTAGCAGCTCGTTCTGGTCTGGGGGATAACACATTAAGGACTGTGCAGGCCGACTGCGCTGCTTAATCAGCCAACCTCAATGAAGTGCTCTGGGCGCCTCAGAGGGAAGGTGCTGGCGAAGGCTAAAACGTGGCCGGGTGGCGTCCTGGAGGCACGCGGCTGGGGCTTGCTTTTGCAACCCCTTCCCAAAAAGCAGGAGTGGCTCCGGGCCAGTTCTACATCACACACGCACCCTAAGGCCAGGTCTGGCCTAATTTCATACGTGACACAGATCCCGGTTTATTTGTGACCACGCCCGTCTCTGGGCTCCCCGCGGCACTAAGGCCCTGCAGCCTGGGCCGTCACATCATCCCTGTTTTATAGCTCAGCAGCTGCGCCATGGAGAGGTCGTGTGACTTGCCCAAGGTCACACAGGAAGCCAGTAACGGAGCCAGGGTTTGGCCTTAAATCTTCCCCAATCTTAGGTACGTCCGTTCAGTTTTCACTCTGCAAAGCTAGGTTTGGGGAGTGGCGTTTTGGCGGCCATTGAAGTCAGCGGTGGCTCTGTAGCATCAGAAACAAGCCCTGACAGCGGCTCTGATCCTGTTCCAAGCTCATCTAAACTCTCCGCGTGGGGGCTGTCCGGCAGGGCAGGGCTGGTTCCATCCGGCAGCCTTCATACAGCGCTGGGACAAGGGCGGTGCTCATGCCACGGCATTGTTTTCTCGGCGAGGTTCACCTGCGTCCTACCCATGTAATGGCCGAGATTTATGAGGTTTGTGTGTGAAGGGTGCGACCATTCCAGGCCTTTTCCTTTCGCACGGTCTAATTCATTCTGCTGCCAGTTCTAGGACAGCCTGGGCAGAGCGAGTTACCTCAGCGTTCCGCTCCCCCCGAATTTTCCTTTGCCACGCCGCTTTCCAGAGCATATGGATGCAGTTATGCCGGGGATTTCTCAGCAATTCCCTCCCGCTCCCTGGGCCGTCCCCCGCCTTCAGAAGTACGGCTTGTCCGCACTGCGACCGCGCGGAGGGCTCTCTCCCGCAGAGCGGCGTTTACACGCAGAGGTACGGGCTAGCCCCACCTCACGCGCCCTCGCGCTCCCCGGGGGCCTCCTCAGCGCTGCGCGGCTTAGGTTTCTATGTGGAGTACGCTAGAAAAGTCGCCTTTTCAAAACATATTTTGATTTTTCCATGAGCCGCTGCCAAGACGCCTTTCAACAAAGGGGTGACTAACCGGAGTCTCAGCAAAGGAAGGGTTTTTCCAAGAAAACGCAGAGCAAGGAGATGATCTCACCGCCCGCCCCCCAAAATACCCATTGGGAAGGGACTGGGGAGGCGAGGGAGCGGGGTGGCACTCAAGCCATTGGCTGCCCCTCCCCCACTAACTCTCCTCACACCCCAGCTTTGCTAAATCGATGGGGGGGGGAGTCGCTTCCTGCTACCCCCAGGAATGGCTCAGCCCTCCTGCGGAGAGGAAGCCAACGTGCTCAAGGCAGCAGGGGACTCGCATGGAAGCCTGGTCTGCGGCAGGTGTGGAGCAGCCCCCAAGGGCCCAGGGGGAGGGGCAGGATCGGGTCCCACTGGAGAGGCAGGCTGTGGTGACGCTGTTCGCGCCGGCTCTCCCTGAAGAGGCTACAAACCCGCCCCCTTTGGCTTCCATTGTGCAGGATCGGGCCCGTGCTAGGCAGAGGCAAAAACCTACAAGAATTAAGAGATTAACGGCTCTGGAAATTGAAACCTTCTGTTGAGTGGCAGCCCAGGTGTGGTGCGGCCGCCGGGCAGCTCATCTTCCCTCCCCTGGCCGCCGAGTGACCTCAGTTTTGCCTTGGAGGTGCTACCTGCTCTCCAGGTCAACACCCGTTCACCCTCTGCGCCGCCCCAGGCCTGTCCTCGGCCCCTCCAGGGCCACCACCCGGCCCCAGCCCTGCTGGGCGAGGGACTCCTCCCTCCGACTGCAGCCTGCGGATTTGCTTTCTCCAGGCTCGCTGGGCCCAGGGCCGGAGCCTCCAGGTGAGGCCAGCACGGCAGGGCCTGCCAAGGAGATTGTAATGGAGATTCCACGGCTGAGCTGGAAATGACAGAATCCTTCCCTCCCCGGCGAGGGGGACAGCCAGAGACTCAGGGCTGGTTAATCCAGGCTCTGCCTGCCAGCGCCAGCCTAGTCTGGCTGGCTCTGTGCTCACTGGGCCAAGCAAGAGGGGATCCCTTAGGAAACTTATTCCACAGGAAATTTATATTCAGCCTGGACTCGCCGCTCTGCACTCAACCCTTCTGCCGCCTCCTTGGCCTTCGTCCTCGGATACCTGCAGATCGTTACTGAGCCAGGCCAGGCTGGCCTGACTCCTTCTGCTTGGCCCGTGAGCCTCAGTGGGTTTCTCTTCTCCGACCTCCCTCCGACCGGCCTGCATCCTCTGGGAACAGCTGCCCAGAAATGAGCCCAACAGGCCCGGTTCTCGTCTCCCTCAGGGCGGTGGGAAAGCGGAGTGACTCCGGGATGGCCCGTGGGAAGAAGAGAATCAGGGGCGTGTTCCAGAGCTGCTGGGACAGGCCTGGGGTTGCCCAGCTTTGTGCCTCTGCAGCTCCAAAGCTGAACGAGCCGCATCACAGCCGGGTCCAGCCTCTCGACCGTGTTCCCCTCTGGGCTGCTCCTGCTCACGGAATACGACATCGTTTCTCCCTGCCAGCATTAGTAGCATGGTGGAGATCTGAGCACGAACGGCCTAGACCCAGATCCTCAAGGATGCCAGGCACCCAATTCCCATTTTCACGAGTTCTCAGGCACCTGAATGCCTTTGAGGATCCGGCTCGTTTTCTGTTGCCCACCGCTGTTAGTAAAGAGACTCTCCCTGACTTTGATTGGTCCGAACCCCCCCCCCCCCCCGCAAGATTCCACTTCCCCAATTGCTCCTTCACACGTTCACAGACCCCCAAGGCCGGACGGGACCACGGGACACCCCTGGACAGAACCTGCCAAGACCTGCCCCAAAGCAATACCCAGAGTGGAGCGTTGCTAGATTTGAAACTTGTCAGTGATGGAGAATCCACCACAGCCCTTGGTACATTATTCAATGGTATCCTGATACAAACGTGCCCCTTATGTCCAGCCTGAATTTGTCTAGCTCCAGCTTCCAGCCACTAGCCCCTGTTAGACCTTTCACTGCCCACTGGGGGATTGAAGAGCCCAATGTAAAATAGCTGTTCCCAGGTGTCTTCGGGCCACCTCCTTTCCTTTTTGTTACACTAAATCCATGAGCTCTTTGTGCCTACTACTCTGCACAGCCAGCCGCTCCATCCCGTCTACACTGCAGGCTTCTTGTGCAAGAACTGTTTTGTGCCAGAGTTCAGTGTTGCACAAGCAACACTGCCACGTGCTTTTGCGCAAGAGCACCCATGGCAGTGTGGACGCTCTCTCGCGCAAGAACGCTCCGATGGCCATTTTAGCCAGAGGGGTTTCTTGTGCAAGAAACCTCTGTTGCCCATCCATGCTGCCTTCTTGCACAAGAGCTCCTGCGCAAGAGGGCTTATTCCTCGTGGAGTGAGGAATAACACTTGTGCAAGAAGTCCTCTGTTCCCACGCTTTACTGTAAATTTACTTGCACAAGAACCCACGTGCAGTGTAGATGCTCCGCAAGCTTTTGTGCATGAACGGCCATTCTTGTGCAAGAAGCCTGCAGTGTAGACGTAGCCTAAGGCAGGTTTCTGACCCTTTAATCAGCTGTTCTTGTGGCTCTTCTCTGAGCCCTCTGCACTTTATCAATGCCTCTCTTCAGCTGTGGACACTGGAATAGGACCTAATCGTCCAGCCACAGTCACACAGGGATAAAAAATAATCTCTGGCATCCTGCTCCAAGTTTCCTCCTTTTTGCCTTCCAGGATGACATGCGGAGAGCCCTGCAGACCCACAAGAATCCGCTTTCTAGTTGTGGGGATCTGGGGCTCATTGCTGCAGATACGGATGTGGATGCAGATACACCATTTTGTATCCACACAGGGCTGTAGACATTAGCTCTTTTGGCGGCAGCATGACACTAGGAGCTCACGGGTAGCTGCTTATCCACCGCAACCCCCGAATCATAGAGTCAGAGGTACTAGAACTGGCAGGGACTTCGAGAAGCCATCGAGTCCTTTCCCCTGCCCTCATGGCAGGACCCAGCACCATCTAGACCATCCCTGACAGGTGTCTGTCCAACCTGCTCGTAAAGATCTCCAGCAATGGAGATTCCACAGCCCCCCAGGCAATGTATTCCAGTGTTTAACCACCCTGACAGGCAGGAAGTTTTTCTTAATGTCCAGCCTAACTCTTTGTCAAGTCCAAGTCTTCCAAGGCCAATTCTTTGTCCGAGTCCCTGCTTCCCACCTCGGAGCCTAGCCTCCAGTCTTTGTGAGCGTTTCCATTCGCAGCAGTGAAATGCACATTGTTCTTTTGTATCCCAATTACTCTGTGTCCCTGATGTGTCCTCTTCATTACTGATCCCGCTCCCCATTTGTGTCCTCTACAGCCGCTGGGCAGCGATGATTTTGTTTTCTTTCACGTCATTGATAAAAATGTGAAATGACACAAGGCCAAGAACCGGTTCCCGAGGACCCCCTCCCCCATTTCCAATGCCATTAGTCGTGAGCTGGCTTCCAATGCACGTCATATTCATTTCACATCCTCCTGGTTTTTGAAGCAGAGTATCACGTGCTGCCAAGTCACCCGCCTTACAGGAGCCTATGTGTACAGATGGGACCTTCCTGCACCCGCCCCCTGAACCACAGAGTTTGCCAGAGTAGGGGAGGTCAAGGCTCCCCACCTGGCTGTAGGCTCTGCCCCCAGCCCCTCTGCCTCTAGCCCCGAATTGTGCCAGCTCCTGTTGGGGCTTCACTCCCCCCCACCCCATACTGCGCCAGCCTCAATTGGGGCCAGCACCCCAGCTTCCAGCTTCTATCCCCACTGCACCAACCCATCCCGGGGCTGTGCTCCTGACTGCTGGCCCCACTGCCTCCAGTCTGCTGCTGAGCCAGCTGGGCTCTCTGGTCCAGCAATACGAGATCACGGATGTTGCCAGACCAGAGAGTCTCAGAGGTGTGACCTGGGTTACATCAGCGTGGTCACTGTTAGCTGGTCAGCTCCTCAGAAATAGGCAGCCCAGGGACAGGAGCTATTTTCTCTGACCCCCCTGGCTTGGCAGGCGCTGATGGCCTCCTTTAATGCTCTGCAGAGGCCCCTGACTCCCGGGTTAGGGTTAGGCTTGGCGCTGTCCACGAATGCGTCGACACAGCCAGCAGCTCTCGCTGCCTGGGCTCAGTGCCCGAGCGCTGCTCCACCAACGTTCCCGCCCAGCGCTGTGAAGGCTGCGCAGGAAAAGGCACAGATGGGCCGGGCGTGGGCCGTGGGGCGTGGGATGGAGCGGCTGGCGCTGCAGAGGGGCTGAGCACCCACCGCGCTCTCACGTCAGACATGGAACATGGGGCTTGACCCATTTGTGCTGGCAGAAGAGCAGCTTTTCGAGTGATGCTGAGGCAGCCAGCACCGCCCCGGGCAAGTGTTACCCCAAATTCTTCACCTGTGGCCACCGAACTGCAGCCTGGGAGCGCCACCCGCTTAGAGTCAGGCCCCCGTGCTCACCTGGTGTCACGGGCAGACGCCGCCCTGGGCCAAACTCTGGTCACTTCTGGCTGCTTGGAGTGGGCCCTTTAAAGACAGCTTAACTGCTCAGTGTAGGACTCTGGCATAGGGGCCCCCTCCCAGGTGCAAAGCTAGCACTGCAGCTCCAGCACCACCCCCGCCATCCAGACCCCCTGTGAGCGCTGCCCTGGGCTTGGGCCCCTGAGACCACACGCCCTGGAGTAAAGTAGAGCAGCCCCCAGGCTGATCTAATCTGCCGCAGCCTGGCGGTCGGACAGCTCCAAAGGGGGTAGGCTGGAAGGGTGGTTCAGCCCTTGAATCGGCCGGGGGAGGGCATCCCATTCTAGCCATCGATGGAGGGGGAGAGAATCGGCAATATTCCTGATCTGGCCAAAGCGCTAGTGTAGATGCAAATCTACCAGCCTGACAGGGCTTTTGCGGCACGAGCGTATGCTGCCGGGGGCCCTGGGAGCAGCAGCATTCCCAGCAAAAGACCCACTTTGCCCATCACACGCACACCTGCTCTAGGAGCATTTCCTGGTGTTAGCTCTAGAGGTGGAATGAAACCGGCAAAGCTCTGCTCGTGCAGACCCGACCTAGGCCGCGAGGAATAAACAGGAGACAAATGGAGCGGCCAAGTACGTTTGGCTGGAGAGGCTGGGCTGCAGCGAAGGCTGCATCGCGGGTGGATCGGAAAGCAGGGTCTGACTTTCCTTTGCGTGCCACATTGCATGTCGTTCAGCCTGTGGAACGCAGGAGTAAAACGCGGCCCCATCTGAACACACTGCTCACGCACCCCACTGAGCGAGGGTCCCACCCCCTTTGCACAGCTGTGACTGACCACACACGGTGCAATGCAGCTGAGCAGTAACCTCAGCCATCCCCTTGGCCAGGAACTTGGGGGTTCTCCACGCCAACTTCACTCCCAAACCTAGGTCCCTGGCAAAGCCAAGACTTCCCAGAGACCTGGGCTCCGAAAGTTTAACAGACTCCCAGGCTGTCAGCTTGGCCTGGCTTTTCTGTGTAAAGCAAAGTCGTTAATTCCACCCAGGAGCAAAATAAAAAGAATTGTGTGTTACCCCAAGTTTCATTGAGGCTTAAATTGCAGTTGCATCCCTCTGGCATTGCGCAGCTCAAAATATTTGTACAGAATTTGCTTTCGGGAACCGGCCAATTTTTTTTAAGCCCAAATAGATAAAAATAAATAAATAAAGAGATCCCCTTTGAGTCACTGAATTAAAAAGGAAGATAAAAAGCCCCATTGAGCAGAGCTATCCAGATGATAGCTCCCTGCTTTAGCTCACAGGAAAAGTAACCATGTTCAACCTAATTAGGGCCTTTGAGGACATTCGGCGCTGCTATCGTTCGGTAAAGTTGAGGCAAACTGCTTCCTAATTGGCTTCCCGCTGGGGTGTCAGTCAGAAAGTCTTTATTATCACTCCGGGCGCCTTTTCAGCCCTTTATTCCCTCCTGGAATGTTTCGGAAGCTGGACTGCCCTCACCTAATGCATGCTCCCAAGGCCCCACCAAGCCGCCGGCGTCAGTGCCCACTAGCCTCTGTGGCCGGGACTGTGCGCCCCACCCTTTGCTCCCTGCTGCCTGCCCAAGGAGCACCCACTTCTGATGCCCTGGGATGCTCCTTCTTCTGACTTGATGCCATTTGGGGCGTTCAGTCAGACACCGCTGCTTGACAAAGTCCAGTCCCCAATGTCTTCACCCCTGCTAAGGCAGGCTACTGACGGTAGGGCCCTTTGGGCATAGCAGACTGGTCTGCACTGCACTACGGGCATGATCGGGGGGGTTGCCTGAGCGCCTCTTTCAGCATCCTCCTCAGTAAGTGGTGAGGCTACTCTCCACCTCCCGCAGGGTCTCAGCCCCGTGCAGGATCGGAACCTGGGCCCCAACACAAACGTCCTTGGGATGGAACAAAACATCACAACCTCCATCGCGCCCTCTCTCCTCCTGTGCATCCCGCAAGGATGCTCACTGCCAGGAGAGGTTTTAGTGCCTGTCTGTGTAGGGGTTTTATACTGTCTTCACCACCACAGTACTCAATAGGCACCGCCCCCTTAAAGCAATAGTATCAGATTGTGGAAATCCAAAACTTTAGCTCAAAACTGTTAATCAGCGGAGGAAGTGGGTTGTGCCCACGAAAGCTCACGATACGATTTATATAAGGTGCTGCAGGACCACTGCTGGTTTTTCAGGTTTTCGCCCCCAGGACTTTAATAGTTCTTTTAAAAAATGTTTCACAAAACCTGAGATAAAAACATGAATTTTGGGTTGGGGGCCAGGTACTTGCTCTTGGAACAACCCCAGCCTTTGCGTTGCTGTGAAATTCCTACCCTGCAAGACTCTTCCGGCGCATGAGAATCAGGCACCAGACCCGACTGAAATGATGCTGACACGAACTTGTGAAATGCAAAAAGCCGGCACACGGCTTCCAAGATGAAAAGCGTGTGTGATTCTGAAAATGATTTCCCTCTAATCAGGGAGGACGTTAGTTGTAAGTAACACCAAGGAAAGCCATTTGAGTTGCCTGCTCAGTGGTGCAGAACGGGGATGGTCTCGCATTTAAACTTCCCAACACATTTGCTGGCTGGTATAAAGCAAGAATAAACAGGCAGCTTTTTGCATTCAAACCCTTCACTGTGGGGCTGGATGGGAAAGTCCTGATTGCTGCTGTTTCAGAGTTTGACCCTCCTCCCCTATGTTAGAAAACAAAGATGATAAATTATTCAGGGCTTAATGCTGTAACTGCATGGTGGGAGGGGGCAGGGAGGTGGGTGTATGTACCAAAACCGGGTCCCCTTCTTGCTGCCTCTCTGGGCGTGCGGGAGCACATGAATTCACCCGAAGCTGTCCGAATACAAAGCCAAAGCAGAGCCTCGCAACACAGCAATTTCTGCCCGGGCCAGGCATTCCCGGCTATGAAAAAGCTGTTGTGAAGGCGGGTGACATGGAAATTAGCTCTGCGTTTGCAAACACGGCCAGGGTGTGCTGTGCAGCGGGTGTGACTCCACGTTCGGAACGAGGAGGAGGAGGGGCAGTGACCATGGCTGCTGGAAACTGTGATACAGCGAGGGTGCCTTTTTAGGGGTTTTTTTTCCAGAGGCCTGCAGCATTCAGCTGAGCTCATCTGGGCTTGCGTCAGGCATCCCAGTGAAAACTGGCCCGGGAGTGACACAGCAGCACTTTGCAATCCACAGACAGGTACACTGCTTGGTCCCAAACACGACACTGGTACAGGGTAGCGGCCTGGGCCGAGAATGTCGGCACCCCAGCGGGATGGGGGGATAATGTGCCACGTGTGGGGAATGGGTGGGGTGGGGATGGAGCAGCAATAAAACCCAGCCAAAGAATCGCTGATAATGACTTCATTCGTCTAAAGAACTGATTTTCAAATAGGACCAATACATCTCTAGGAGCATATGCAATGGGGAACCTGGCAGGCAGCAGCACTGTGGGATGAAGTGTGAGGGGGGTGTCAGGGCAGGAGGCCGGGATGTGGATGCTTAGTGCAGGTGGAGGGGTATGTTTGAGGGGGTGCAGGAGTCAGGGCTGGGGTTGTAAAGACGGCGCTCAGGACAGAGGTTGGCGGTCCATCAGCGGGGAGGGGCGGAGGATTGGCGGTCCGTCGGGGGGAGGGGCGGAGGGTTGGCGGTCCGTCGGGGGGGGGGAGGGGCGGAGGGTTGGCGGTCCGTCGGGGGGGGCGGGGCGGAGGATTGGCGGTCCGTCGGGGGGCGGGGCAGAGGGTTGGCGGTCCGTCAGCGGGGAGGGGCGGAGGGTTGGCGGTCCGTCGGGGGGCGGGGCGGAGGGTTGGCGGTCCGTCGGGGGGCGGGGCGGAGGGTTGGCGGTCCGTCGGGGGGCGGGGCGGAGGGTTGGCGGTCCGTCGGGGGGCGGGGCGGAGGGTTGGCGGTCTGTCAACGGGAAGGGGCGGAGGGTTGGCGGTCTGTCGGGGGGCGGGGCGGAGGGTTGGCGGTCCGTCGGGGGGCGGGGCGGAGGGTTGGCGGTCTGTCGGGGGGCGGGGCGGAGGGTTGGCGGTCTGTCGGGGGGCGGGGCGGAGGGTTGACGGTCCATCAGCGTGGCGGGGCGGAGGGTTGGCGGTCCGTCAGCGGGGCGGGGCGGAGGGTTGGCGGTCCGTCGGGGGGCGGGGCGGAGGGTTGACGGTCCATCAGCGGGGCGGGGCGGAGGGTTGGCGGTCTGTCAGGGTGGGGAGGGGCGGGGGCTGGGCGGAGGGTTGGCGGTCCGTCAGCGGGGCGGGGCGGAGGGTTGGCGGTCCGTCAGCGGGGCGGGGCGGAGGGTTGGGGGTCCGTCAGCGGGGCGGGGCGGAGGGTTGGCGGTCCGTCGGGGGGCGGGGCGGAGGGTTGGCGGTCCGTCAGCGGGGCGGGGCGGAGGGTTGGTGGTCCGTCGGGGGGCGGGGTGGAGGGTTGGCGGTCCGTCGGGGGGGCAGGGCGGCGGGTTGGCGCCCTGAGTGCGATGGGAAGGGACCAACAGCAAGCAGGGTCCTGTGTGAATTTCGGTGGGCTGCAGCCCCCCCATCCCTACATGGTGTAATGGGGGGGGGGTTGAGACGGCCCTGGCCTGGTGTGGGGGGCCCCGCCAGCCCCTCTGTACACACTCCGGTGACGAAGCAGCCGTGGCGACTAGTTTTCCGATTTATGTAACAATTTGAAACAGTCGCTACCAAAGCGGAGCATACAGCACTTGGGCAGTCCTGGCGACTGTTCATTGCCCGCTCTTTGAAAGCATCACCGCGTGTTTTAGGCGTGTCCTGGCACATACGTGCATCACTGCGCTTTAGAGCCCGGCTCGGGGACTCTGATTTCATCTCGAAAATATGGGGAAATAACACCAAGAGCTCGGGTTATGGGCCTGAGCGGAGCTTGCAGAGAGGAGGCTGCTGGGAACCCGGATCCCTCTGCTCCTTCTGCACCAGTCCTATAGGGTGCACCTGGCAGTACCCGTGGCCGGCCCAAGCCATGAGACTCTGCCGGGCAGAACGTGTCCAGGTTCACCCCTGTCTAGGGTTTAACCTCAGAACGCGGCCAGCGACATTTCAGGAGCGAGATCCCCTCCTCTTCCAAACGCCGCGAAGGCCAAGAACGCACAACTCACCATAGTCTTTCTTGCAGTACTTCTTCATGTTAATCTTCAGCTTCCCCTTGGACGC
The DNA here is from genome assembly GCF_052426305.1 of Pelodiscus sinensis. Lineage (NCBI taxonomy): Eukaryota > Metazoa > Chordata > Testudines > Trionychidae > Pelodiscus > Pelodiscus sinensis. Next base: position 28,250,410 of record NC_143071.1, read on the forward strand.
CTTGCAGTATGAGTCACAATCTGCAGGGGGGAGAGCAAGCGGGAGGGCAAGAGAAGATTAACAAAACAAATTAGCCTTAAAAATGCATAAAAGGCTGGGGGAGGGGGAAGCGAGAAAAGCTGCAGGCTGCCCTGAATAAGCAGCGTGCCTGTGATATCCATCTGCCAGGACCCGATTGGGTCGTCTATCGGGGCATTCAGCAAAACCTTCCTTTCTAAAGAAAGCCTTTGACAAAGGGAGCCCTCCGCCCCCCTCCCCGCCTGACGAATCCCTTTACTGGCTGCGCCGGGCCGCCTCTGCCTTCACGGGAGAGCCCAGGGCCTCCCTTATTGTGCCACCCAGCTCTTTTGAGAGCCACACAAATTCCCCCTGTTCTGAAGCTGCAAACGGGAGCCTGATTAAAGCCACAGAGGCCTCATTGTCACCCCTAACCCAGGCCTGCGGCGGGCTTTGGCATTCATTGCCGAGAGATTCGGGCTGGGGTCACGCGCCAACAAAGGAGGTCAGAGAGGAAATTAGCAGCCCATGAAGCATTAGCAAAGCCTTTTGGTGTCCACTCTACTGGAGTGTGCAAATCGAATGCCCCAGTAGGAACATTTCAGTTCTAATGGGCCCTACTGCTGTGACATGATGGTTTTACTCCGCCGAACATCAGCCTGCCTCCCAGTGCCACTAATGGGACGGCTGCTTTGGCAGGGCCGGCGACATAGGCCCTGGTTGCTGTGCTGGAGCAACGCCATCCCTAGCAGCCCACTGCATGCAGAGCTGCTCCTCCGCCAGCCGCGGCTCCTCCCGGCTCGGCTTTTGGTGAGCTTTGGCAGGGCGGTTCTACGTCTGGCCGGGGGGCCGGAGCAGCCGACACAGCAGGACGCGGCGGTGCGGCAGCGGGATAATGTCACAGCGTTACGCTGCCGTGCCAGAAGGCCAGCCATCCCGGGACAGACCAAAGGGCCGTCTAGCCTAGGATCCTGTCTGCTGACAGTGGCCAGTGTCGGGTGCCCCGGAGGGAGTGAACAGAGCCGGGACCCATCCAGTGGCCCCTCCCCTGGCGCCATGTCATGGCCACACCGCACTGTGGCACTGTGACAGTTTTCAATGATTTGGCTGTTGGCGCGACCACCATTGGCCTTCGAGGTTACCATGCAAACGGCTGCTGAGCTGCCAATGGGCCTGGGGAGGGGGCGTGTAAAGGGAGTGAGAGTTTGACTCACGCAGGGCAGATATCAGCACCCAAATACCCTCGCTGCAACGGCCTTCCCCTCCTCCTCCCATTTCAAGCACAGTTTGGTGATCCCAGGAACACGCAAATGCCACTGACATGCCACTGAGAGGCACCAGAGCTCTGTGCCTGTGCGGGCCAGGGAGAGCAGAGCAGGAAAGGGAAGCCCTGCCTGCCAAAGGCCAGGATGCTGGGGCATGAGCAGATGAGCCCTGGCGCGGTCCCAGCAGGGGTTGCCCAGGTCCAGCCGAGGGGAAGTTGCAGGTGACTCTGACACAGCATCTCGAGCGTATTGCGCTGAGCTGATGCACTTTGCTGCTGGAGAGGATCCTTCAGCTGGAATGTTCCAACCAGACCTGTGCAGTGTCCGCCCGCATCTCCTCCAGCATGGGACCCGATCTCCTTGGAGCACCACTTCCTGCCTTGTGGCTTTTCCAGCTCCATGGCCTCTTCGTGCAGGCCCCTTGGAGAACTCTGGCAGGCTCCAGTGACCCCTCATTCATTCTGCACTGGCACCCCTCCGGCTGGCCACGGACTTTGTCAAAAGCAAAATTCAACGTCCAAAAGAAACATGCAGCTTCACAGCTCCCCTTCTCTCCTGGAGCGGCAGCCTTGTCCGACTCTGCAGGAACCTAATTCTCCCCAGCTCTTGTGTCCCCAGCATCCCCTCTGCTGCCTCTGGCAAGGTCAGCTACTTTCCCAACCATGCCCCTTCCTGCTGGCTCTTGTATTGGCATTGCTTGCTTCCTCGCCGGTGGAGCTCATCCTGCAACCAGGGATGCCTGGTCCAGCCTGCACACAAGCTACCCTGTTGCACTGCCCTTACCATGGTGTCTGGAGACATCAGCTGAGATCAGGGCCCCATTGTGGTGGGACATGTCCAACCCCCTAAGGGAAAATCTAAGAGACCTTTCAAAGGACCCCGGGCAGAGAGGACACAGGCATAGCAGGGGGAAGTGACTGGGAACTCGGAACACCTTACCCACCCCGCTCTTTTCGGAGCACTGCAGAAAGGACGAGAGGTTTTTACGCCCACCAAGGCTGCTCCAGTTACAACAGCTATTGGGCGCTCCAGAACTGCTGGGGAAGTTTATTCCATGAGACCTGAAGTCAGCACTCCAGTCTGGAAAACACAGACCTCAGCCGTCGCCCCGACTTCTGCTGGGACGCAGCAGGCTTGCCGAAGTGGAAAGCATCAGTGCGTGGGGCTAGATCTTGCCAGCCTTCCTCAGCAGTGTACCCATCCTACTCCAGCAGTAGTGCCATAGACTTCAGTGGAGCAAGTAACTATTCGACAAGAGCACGAATATCAGAATCCGGCCCTGGGGTCGGTAGAACCAGTCAGGGTGCCCCTATTGTATTGCTAAATATACATGTTGCAGCCAGGAGAAAAGCAGCTGCCAGGAAGCTGAATACAGCAGGGCTACATCTACACTTGCATGGTTTTCCAGAAATGCTTTTAACGGAAAAGTTTTCCATTAAAAGCATTTGCGGAAAAGAGCATCTAGATTGGCAGGACGCTTTGCACAAAAGCACTTTTTGCAGAAAAGCGTCCGTGGCCAATCTAGATGCGCTTTTGAGCAAAAAAGCCCCGATCGCCATTTTAGCCATCGGGGTTTTTTTTCACAAAACAATACTGTGCTGTCTACACTGGCCCTCTTGCGCAAGAGGGCTTTTTCCCAAACGGGAGCAGCATAGCATTTCCGCAAGAACACTGACCATCTTACATGAGATCATCAGTGTTCTTGCGGAAATTCAAGCGGCCAGTATAGACAGCTGGCAAGTTTTTCCCCAAAAGCCGATGATTTTGCGGAAAAACTTGCCGGTCTAGACACAGCCCAGGTGCCCACCACTTTAATGCTTCATCCCACTCCAAAGGAATCTCAGCGGCAAGGTATCAGTGCAGCACCAGGCCCAGGAGCCAGGTTTTCTCAAGTCTTTAGGCACCTAGCGATGCAGACAGGCTGCTGGGGTTTCAAACTGTTCCGATGCTAACTTCATGCTCCCACGGGCTCCCATGGAGTTCCGTGCCTCGGTGCTTTACAAATCTGGACGAATTCAAAGCCCCTGATTGCAGAGCTGGCCAATGGCTTTCGTTCCAGATCCCATTTAAACCCAGAAGCAGCTTATTTTCTGATTCTGGCTGGGATGTGGCCAGAATCTCGTTAAGAGGCCAAATGATGGAAATTCTGACAGCTCATCTTCCAGACTTCTGCAGTTAGGGCATAAATCCTGCGAGATCTCAAAACTGAGCTCTGATTCCACCTACCTTCAGCCCCCAGGATCATCCTACCCCAGATCCACACCCGGCCTCATCAGCCCAACTCCAGTCACTCCTATTGTTCTTCAGACGCTTTGCTGATGGATGGGAATAAAGCTGATAGCAGTCAGGAGATGATAAATTGCTCGGTGCTCTCTAAATATGATCTAATCAAAGTTGGGGCCAGAAGCAAAATCTATCATTGAAACAACACAGTTTTCCATGCCAGAGGCCCTGCTGAGGTTCCCTACCATGCTCCCGACCTGCCAAGAACCTTTTACAGGAAAAGAATAGCCAACAGATTCTAGAAATCGTTGTGTCTCTTTGTTTTCTTCTAACGTGACCGTGAATGTCAAGCATGACTTGAAGTTGGTCCAATAAAAGATATTACCTCACCCACCTTGTCTCTCTGAGCAAGACTTGAAACACACTGGAACCGAGAGTGGATAGCCCATAAAAGCACTGGCAGAAAAGCTCTAGTTGGAATTATTTATACATCGAGACCTTGTTGCACTAACCCTCCAGGGCTGGCAGTTTGACAAACATTCAACTACCCCGTCCTCGGAGAGTTCCTGTGTAACCCTGTCTGTGAGACATCGCCTCTGGAGGGGCGGGGGTAGACAAGGGTTGCAGCTCCTAGGAGGAGTTTCTTTATGGAGGTTGCAGGATACAGAGGGTACGTCTACACAGCAGCATTATTTCGGAATAACAAAGAGCGCATCTACACAGCAGGCTTCTATTTCGAAGTAATGGTGAACAGGAGGACTTCTTACTCCTCGTGAAATGAGGGTCACAGGAGTCGGCGTAAGGGCAGTCGAAGGAAGAGTGCTCTTCCGTCAGCTTCCTGCTGGGTAGACAGCGCCAAAAGCCGAATTAAGCTCTTTCGACATCAGCTGTGCAATTGAAGTAGCTCAAGTTGCGTAGCTTATTTCGGCATTAGCCCACAGTGTGGACATGCCCAGCCTGAACTTTGCATCCACTGACTACCCTGAATGCCTTTTATCCCAATTCTTCATCATCATCATCATCATCAACAACTACCATGGGCTCACCGCCCGTTGGTGTCCGATGCTTCCCTCACTATTTCCTTCCCTCTTTCCCTGGCCAGTGCGGAGTGGCTTAGTTTCTGTAGACTAGCTCCACACCAATCTACTATATCATCTACCCAGTCTCTGTGGGGTTTGCCTCTCCTATTCGGACCATCCATTATGCCAAATACCAGGGTCTTAACTTTTCACTCATTGCTCATTCTGCAGATATGCCCGAGTAGCTGTAACTTCCATTGTAAAACCTTCTGCAGTAGGTTCTCTTTCAGCTGTATCCTCCTATATAATTCCTCGTTGGTGACCTTCTGCATCCATCCTATTCTCAGGATCTTTCTATAACAACGCCTCTCAAACGCCAATATCCTTCTCTTCGAATTGCAGGACATGAAATGGCAAGCCAATGGGTGCAATGGGCCAGACAACACCAGGCCAGCTGTTGAGGGCACATGTGGCCATGTCCAGACAGGGTTATTTTAATGCCGACAATGCTGAGGACCAGTGAAAGATTCCAGATGATGAACGCTGAAGGGAAACTTTAGGGGAATAGTCTGCAAAGAGAACAAGTCCTAAGGCCCTGACCTAACCAGAACAGACAGAGCTCTGCCCACACATATCTGGCTAAGCAACGTGCAGAGCTGAGAGAAGCAATCGGCTGCATTGAACAGGGGCTTTAGACTTGCAGGACATTTTCTGGATACAAATACACAGCGATGGTGGTGATTATCGACACCTTGCACTCCCACAGTATTTGTCATTCAAAGAGCGTTAGAAATAGTTATTCATTAGGCTTTGTAATATGCATTTCTCAGAAGAGAGATGATCTATCCAAGGCCACAGAGCAAGCTAGTAGCAGACGAGACTAAAACCCAGGAGTTCTGTCAGTCCACTGCACTGCCACATCCTGCTCTTTTTACCAAATGAAGTGACCAAAAGGAGCAGCAGGCAGGTAACAATAGGTGTAAGCTAGAGCAAAAATCCCCCCTTGGGTAAGTGACTAATGATCACTCAGGCCAAGCCACCCTGGATGGCGGAGGCTGCCTCGTGTCCGCTAGCTGGAGGGTGGCCATGACCAATAGACAGAATCCTTGATCTGGTTGCGAGCTCATTTTGGGAGGGCAACAACACCATCCTGGGCCAGAATGGTCCACAAATACCATCTCTTAGCACCAAACAGGAGACACGCCATTGGCCAAGCCAGCGGAAGCCATTCGGAGCATGTTAATACAGGAAGGCTCTCTGTCCATCTCCTATATCTCGCTCTGTTTTAGCATCAGGTCCGAAAGTCTGGCTGCTAGAGAAAGTGGGATTCACTCCAACCAAGAATCGGCCTGGGGTTTGTCTGGAACCACGGTTGGAAATGAGCCCAAATCTCTTCAGGCGCTTTAGAGAAGTTCAGCAATCTTTTCCTGTGGCTTAAACCTCCTGCCCTTCCTGATTACCAGGCTGTTCTCACTGTATGTCCAGTTGGCTGAGGGAACGCCAAGAAACCCAGCCTGGAGGGAACACCAAGAAACACCAAGAAACCCGGCCTGGCGAGGGAACACCAAGAAACGCCAAGAAACCCGGCCTGGCGAGGGCTCCAAATGCAGGAGGCTGGGAGAAGCGAGAAGTCTCTGAACACGACTGACTCTGGCCTGTCGGTAGGCACTTCCTAAATGGATAGCGCCTCGTGTCAGCAATCAGCACGTCCCAACGCCACTGGCCCTGTCCTGTTTTCAGCATGGGGAGGCCAAGTCTTGCCAGGAGAGGAAAGAGTGTAACGGTGCCCAGCAAGGAGTTGCTGGCAGCCGTGGTGTGAAAACACCCTCCCTGCGCCGTCAGCGGTGGGAATGGAGATGCCTCACAGGCCAGGTGGAACAGCTTTGCTCTTAGTTATCTACTTCTAGACTTTGGCCAGGTCCTGATTGGCTCACGCTGCTGTTGATCCACTGCTGTAATTCCACTGCAGGGAGGGAGAGCTGGGTCAGATCTCTTACTTTGCCCTCTCTTGCTTTTGCCTCCGTCCCCGCGGTTTTACTTTCTGGGCCCACGCCTTGGCTGGGCCCACCTGACATCAATGGGCCAGTTCCCCAGCTGGTGTAAAGCAGCCCAGTTCTACAGAAATCAGGAGGGCCGGATCCCAACTCGTCGCTTCAATTAAGGCAACGGGGCCAGCTCCCCAGCTGGTGTAAATTGCGTGCAGCTCCTGTGAAGTCAATCGGCCAGGTCCCGGCAAGAGCGAGTCAGCAGAGCTCTCTTGGAAATGGGTGCGGATTTACACTGGCGGCGGGGCGGGGGGGAGGGTGTCCCCTTGCTCTCCGTCTTTCACCGTCTGAGCTCTCTCTTTTCTCAAGCTGCTAGCAAACCCCCGGGAGACTCTTTCAGGCGAGGAATTAAATCCCTGCAAGAAGCCGCGCTGCGCACAACGTCCTCCTCCAGCCCAACCCAGGCACACCGAGCGCCGTGCACTGTTCCCCTCGCATTGCCTAGCCAGTAAGAACAGACTCCGCTCGAGCCATCAAACATCATTTCAACAGTTCAGACTCCGGTGGAAAGATTTACGGGGCTGTGCTCCCTTGCTGAAAGCCGATCGCCGAGCCAAGCTCCGAGGGTTGCAGGGTGTGGGGGTCGGAAACGGGGAGGAGACGCAATGTGCTGACAACTGGAATACGCTGAGCACTGCTGCAGCAGGCCAGTAAAGGGCTGTAGGGCTCGCCCGGCCTGACTGATTTCTCCCTGGGCTCTTCCTTGCCAGACACCCGTTGCCTCCCAGGCTGAATGGGGCTGTTCTGTGGAGCCACAGCGCCCGCTGGCTTCCGAGAGAGATCTGGACGGGCCTGAATCCGTCTGTCTTGCACATCGCTTGGGCTAATGAGGGCCAGCCCCTCTGGACGAAGGATCCCAGAGCCCTGCGAGAGGGAAAGCAGCCAGCGTGCGGGCTCTGAGCTGGAAGGGCAGTGGGAGAATGAAGTCCCCATTTGTCCAAGTCCTGGCAGTTTTGTCCCCTGCTCAGACTCTCTGGGCGGATGGAATCCATCCTAGCGATTTCTGAACCAAGCCAGCTGGGCAATGTTTTGGTGGCCATAGTGCTAGCGGGGCAGATGACTTCCTGGAGTGGGCGGAGTCTTTCCATCCAAAACAACCCCTTTGTGTTGAACCTTGCTCCTCCAGCAGGAACGCTGGGTTCTCCTGCCCCTCCATGCCTGACAGACGGGACCCGAGCACCCTCTCCTCCTAAACCCGACCTGCTGACGCACAAGGGTAGCCCAGCGCCCGTTTAGCAGGGAAAAACCACAGTGCAACTCAACACTTGTCTAGCAGCGTCTGTCCGAGAGCCTGAACTGCATTACAACCGGACTGGACTCACCGAGCCATGCAAACCCCCTTCACTCCACCATCCCTGCTCCTCACAGGAGAGGAGATCAGGGCACAGAGAGGCCGAAAGGGCCAGTTCTCAAGCGTGGACACCTAGGCCGTGTCCAGACTCAGGGGTTTTTTCGGGAAAAGTAGCCTTTTCCCGAAAAAATTTCCCCTGCGTCCAGACTCAAGCCACGTTCTTTCGAAATTATTTCGAAAGAACGCGGCTTTTCTTTCGATGGTGGTAAACCTCGTTTCACGAGGAAGAACGCCTTCCTTCGAAAGTTCCTCTTTCGAAGGAAGGCGTTCTTCAATGTAAAGAGGCCGTCTTCGAAAGAGAGCATCCAGACTCGCTGGGTGCTCTCTTTCGAAAAAGCGGATTTTTCTTTCGAAAGATCCGCCTGCAGTCTAGACGCGATCTTTCGAAAGAAGCCTGCAGTCTAGACATAGCCCTAAAGTCTTAGTCTTGATCTTAAATACCCATTTTAGGCTCCTAAGCTCTGATTTCAGGGACGAGATCAGCACCAAAGCAGACAGGCACTTTGTAGTTGAGGCAGGAGCAGAACGCAAGATTCCCATCTGCATGGCCTAACCACTAGCCCATGCTTCCCTCTGGGAGGAAGACAGCACTGCCAATCTCAAAGAGAAGAGAAACATCAAGAACCCCCCCCCCTACCAGAGATGATGGGAGCAGCTGGATAGTTTTCTGTGAGAACATGCCAATTAGGAAGGCAGTTGCTAAGTGTTGGTGGTAAACCGAGGAAGGGGAGTTTGCAACGATGCGATTGCTGCTGTTTGTTCTGAGCACGGTCCAAGGCCTTAGAGCAGGTGACAGGCAGCTGTTTTGTGTCCATCTCAGCTTAGTAAAATACGTCAGCAATGCATACCCAGGCTTAACCGCCCGCCTGTCCCCAGACAGAGCTAATGCTCACGCCGCGGGAATGGCTGTCATGGCTAAACACCTTGTTTGTTTTGTTAAAACTTCTTCGCTCCCAAAAAAGTCACTTTAGTGTAAAAACCAACATTTCCTTCCATCCTTTTAGGGGGTATTAAGTGCGGGTAAAAACCAGGCATTGTGCAGCCAGGTGCTAGACAACAGCCAGACCCAGCTTTACCAGCGCACCTCCTTGCTGATCTGGGCTCGCTAGTGTTGGGATGAAAACTGAGAGACCAGCAGCTTTTTTTGGTTAACGACCTAACCTGAAAATAAAAATTCAAATAAATTCAAGCCAGAATTGTTATTTTTTTGGCATTTTTTCGCTAAATCCAAAAAATCTGCAAACGTTTCCTTTAACCTAACCCAAATGCACTAATTTCCTTCCCTCCTCTGTCCTTCCCGGGCAATGTTTCTGCAAATGTAGTGTTTGTTTCCCCTCCTCCCCAATATAGTTGGAACCGTATAAGGCAGGGAATTCCCATCATGCCTAATTGCACCCTGGGTTTAGAAGGCTGACTAGTGTTCCCTCTAATCTTTTCCATCCATGTGCAGAATAATTTTTTTCATGTGCACTGAAGCATGTGTGAATGTGCACCACCACTAGAAAAACAAAACGTAGCTGTGGGCGCTCTGCTAATCTGGCAGCATCTGAATCTCTCCTGAGTGGCTGCACAAGCACACAGCTTACAGGGAACACTGACATTGCTGATGAGTGTTCACAAGGGCAGGCTAAGCTGTAAACAGGAAACTTACTTCACTTGTGAGTTAAAGGAGAGCTTCAAAACTCCACTTAATGCACACTGCAGTATGGGAAACCAAAGGCCCCTCAGATACAAAGTGTTAGAAACATTTAGATCCCCACGTTGAGACTTGGGTGCCTAATCTAATCTAATTTAGTGCCTACATGGAGCTCCAAGTGCCTACATGGAGCTTTAGGTGCGTAACATTGTGCACCCAGCTTTGAGAATCTGGCCTCCGCACATGAGTGACTGAAACTCCCCTCTCCTCCCTTCCGCACGTGGGCAAGGTTCCGCGGCACTGCGGATTGCCATCTTCACCGGACACAGCCCTCAAAAACCTCCCTTGCACGAGAAGCCGGCAGCAGCTCTACTACTAGTGCAGTCTGGGTGTCTGTGCTGGTGTGAGGTGAATCCAGGGTATGAAGTCAGGCTGTCCGAGCGCATAGCAGGGACTGGGTTTCAAACGTGAAGAGCGGGTTGGTCTGAGAAGTTCAGATCCAGACACTCCTAAGGGATGATTGGATCTGGGGTTCCGGCTCCTCTGTTCAAAAGCCAAGGCTGTAGGAAAATACAGCCCCCTCCTGCTCTCCTCAATGTTCCTGGGCTGCTGTATTGCAGATGTGACGGGTGACATGAATGAGAGGAAGGCTGGATCAGGAAACAGCGGACAGAAAATAAAATGTCCTGTTTCAATTCATTATGTATCAGAATGGCTCCTGCCCTCCTTTTTAGGGGGTTTGGAACCACCGTTGGGTTTTTTTTCTCTACTGTGCAGGTTTTAAAGCAGGGTAATGGGGGGTATCAAGTGCTTCGCGAAGGTGCCCAGCTAAGCCTGCAGAGGCAAAAGGCCGGTGTATTTGAATGTTTTTTGGTATGAAATTTGCTGCTGTGCAGGAGGCCCTGGAAGGCCCACGTAAGCCCTGTATGGGGCACTCAAATGGTACCTATGCACCCTTCTGCTAGCCCTCTGCGCAGTGGTGAATTTCACCCTTAAGCCTCGACCTCTCTGCTGAGACTCCCAACAAAGAGACCCTTCTAGTGATGGGGCCATGTGCAGCCCACAGGAACAGGACTCAGACTCACCACCTCCGTTTGCACCGACCACCAGAGAGTCATCGGAGGACAGTGACTTTTAGTCACTAGAAATGTTGATCTTTGAGCCACAGACTTTGGGGTATCCCAGGCGCTGGGCCACTAAGCCTGCCGAAAGCCTTCACTTTGCCACTGCTTTTCAGAGCCCTGCCGTTTTGATTCTCTGGCACATCACCCAGTTCTTGGTTCCATGGAACTGCCTCGCTTTCAGGTTTGGTAACCAACCCAGCATTTGCTGAAAGAGTCCCCCACATTTCACAAGGACTCTTAGGCAAATATGACCAGTGGTTCTCCCTGGTATGTTATTGTAGTGTGTGGAAACAACACAAAATCCAGGTGTAAACCCCACATCTGGAAATGGAAACCATTATTCCTCTGAGCCAAACGGCGCTATTGTGCACAGCGGAGCTGAGGATGCTAAAGCTGGAGATCAGCCTGAATGAAACTTCCACTCTATCCAAAACAAGGGGAAATTGCAGATCTAGATTTGGATCCATACCTTGGCTTTGCAGCCTGCCTCTGCTCCAAACCCTGATCTAAACCCATCTGGAGTCAATCTTGAGGCTTTGAGCCCATCTCCCACAATAACTAAGATGTAGGCTGTCTCCATAGAAGCCACACATGTGACATTCCAATGACCTAGAAACTGATCTGACGCTACGTAGTACCCTACCCGTAAAGCCAGCATGTTCTCTTGTGGATTTGTCCGCAGGCTCAGAAAGAAATGTTGCTCATCACAGTGCAGGCTGTGTGCATCTGAGCATGTGTCATTCCATGAACACATCAGATTCTGCGGATGGATTCCTTGCTAGACAAGCCAGCGCTCACGGGAAAAGCATTGGCCAACACCGCAACGGACCAGAAGAACTTTTCAGCCTTTAACACGTCAATTAACCACAGGACAGAAAGCGAAGACCCTAATCCCTTCCACCCCGGGCAAAATTCATACCTGGCGTCATCTATGGAAATCAAAGGAAGTAGAGCAGGGAGGAATTTGGCTCTGAAATTTTGAACTCTTCTTCAAGATGAGCATCCAAAGCTTTGGTCCTTTGCCCAGCACCGAAGCCACTTGCATGCTAGGGATGTAAAATCCCGTTTAATTGGTTAACTGGTTTGTTAACCAATTCATGGGAGAGCGGGCGCAGGGTGGAAGGGGGCAACTGCAGCCCCATGGGTTGGAGTGGCTCTCCCGCCACAGACGGGCCAGCTGGTTGAAGCAGCCCATCTGCAGTAGGCCCAGTGGCGCTGGAGCAGCCTGCTGCCTGGACCGAGCAGGGAGCTGTTCCAGCCCCTACCAGTTAACTGGAACCGATAAGCCTCACCCGTTGTGCCCTCCAAACTAGCCGCTGCTTTCTGTGCTTTGCTGGCCTGGGTCCCGGGAAGGAGCGAGAGGGCGGGAGGGGATGCTGCAGGAATTGCCGTTCTGTTGCGCGCTCAGCTGCTGGCTGCGGGCGGGGCGTGGTAAAGGACAAAGGGCCGTTTGCTCTGGCACTGCTGAGCATTCAGCCCGGCGGCTGGGTGGGATTATTCGAGGGGGGAGCGACACGCTGATTGCTTTCAGATTGCGCAGTGTGTGAACGGGGGAGGTGGGGCTCAGCCAAACAGGAGGCAGCATCTCTCGGGAGGCAGGCGAGACTGTGGCCACCAGGGAAGGAATATGTGTCATTCCGGTTATTTATTTTGGCCTGGAACGGATCACGTCCATTATATTTCAGAGAGTCCGTCTTTCTGGAACATAAAAGCAGGCTAGTGACTGAGACTCCCTTACTGCAGCCAGGGCCGCCGAAAGGGGAGGGGCAGCTACCCGGGGCCCTGGCGATTCAAAGGGGCCGGGGCTCCTTGGCCCTTTAAATTGTTATTGGAATGCGGTGCCAGGCGCACGCTGTGGCCATGAGGGCCAGGGGAGAGGGGGTCACACTCCAGGAGACACTGAGGGACGGCTTCTCCTGGCCCCACCCATTCTGCCTGAGGCCCCGCCCCTTGCGAAGCCTGGTGTCTTACACACCCAACTTTGCCTGGGGGCCCGCGGTGGCTGTCAGCCCCGCTGACTGCAGTCACTTTAAAAGCCATGGTCTCTGCATTGGGCTTTCTTCTGCATCACCCCCCATACCTTCAGTGCCATTGACAGGGAAGTGCAGCGTGTGACCATGAAATATGGTTATTTACAGAGGGTATGTCACACTGCATTCCTCTTTCGAGAGAGGAATGCAAATGCAGCCGAGTGAAATTGCAAATGAAGCGCGGATTTGAATTTCCTGCACTTCATTTGCATAATGGCGTCCGGACGCTTTTTGAAAATATCCGAAAGAAAAAACGCAGTCTAGATGGGATTATTTCGAAAGAAAGCCCTTCTGTCGAAATAACCCTCAAACCTCATTTTTTAAGGAGTAAGGGTTATTTCGAAAGAAGGGTTTTTTTCGAAATAACCCCGTCTATACTGTGTTTTTTCTTTTGAAATAGGGTATTCCATCGTATGGGCCAGTTACCCCGGTATAAAAGTGCTCAGAGCTGTGTAGCTTATTAAGGGGCAGCGAAGCAAAGTAAGTGACACTGGTATAAAGCGCCTTACGGCCGTAAAACCGCTCCTGCTCTAGGGCTTTCGGTTTTAAAAAGAAAGAGACAGAAAGCTGCAGCCCGCACTGACACAGTGATGCCGGTAAAAGTCCAGCCCAAAGCTAAGGGCTTGTCTATGCAAGAAAAGTATCTCGGTGGCACTAAATCAATTGGCTTTCCTGACCCGAGCTAACCCGATCGGGATGAAATGTAACCCAGTTTAGTTGTGCCTGGGGTGGGGGTTGCACCAGTTTAACGAGGCAGAGTGGTTTTGAAGTAGATCTCGTTAAAGCAATGCGCGTGGCTAGCACAGAGCAGGCTCAGCGGCGCTGGTACTGGCCGGGCTGTTCTGTGGCAGACTGGCTTTGCGCGGGGGAACCTGCAGGAAGATACGGCCCAGAACGACTCTCTTGCAGGGCAGGCAGCGTCGGATGCAAAGCGGGAGCCAGGCCCGCAGGCAGCTCCAGCCAGGATAACTGCCATTAACCTCCCTCTTGGAACAAGAAGGTGCAAATCAGCCCTCAGCAAGGGCCTTTCTTCTGGCTGAACAAGATTGATTGAAAAACAAATTGGCGCAAATAAAGCATGTAATTAGATTAAAGGCTCTTGCCCGGAGCTGCAGGGATGGAAAGGGAAGCCAGGCCTCCTGTAGGAGCCAGGGCCCATTAGTATTCCTGCAGGCCGGGGAGAAGGCCGCGTCCGGAAGAGCCTGCTTGCCCCCGTGTCGCTGTAACTCAGCAAGCAGGGTCCCTTTGGGCCCACGGAGGGGGGGGCTGTCGGAGCCATCGCCGAAGGTCCCTGCCCAGCACCTCTCTGCCTCCCCCTGCCCGGCTCTGTGAGGGGGGGCAACGGTAGCCGGAGCTTCCTCCGGGCACCACCCCGCCGCCTGCAGAGCCAGCGTGTCCATGAAGCACCCCCTGGCTGTCTCCTTCCGCCCGGCCTACCCTCAGCTTGCCAGCGGCTTTCCCTGCGAGCCTTGAGCCACGCTGCAGCCCGGCAGCCTGGCTAGCCCTGGCTAGGCGCTCTGGGAGGCTGCGCAGGGCGGGAAGGGCCGACCTCCATCGCCTGCCCCCCGACTCGCCACAGACAGAGCCGACCTCCCCGCCCGCCACCTCGCCTGCCCCCCGACTCACCACAGACAGAGCCGACCTCCCTGCCCGCCACCTCGCCTGCCCCCCGACTCGCCACAGACAGAGCCGACCTCCCCGCCCGCCACCTCGCCTGCCCCCTAACTCACCATGGCCAGGACCGACCTCCCCGCCCGCCACCTCGCCTGCCCCCCGACTCACCACCACCAGGGCCGACCTCCCCCGCCCGCCACCTCGCCTGCCCCCCGACTCACCACTGCCAGGGCCGACCTCTCCGCCCGCCACCTCGCCTGCCACCCGACTCACCACCACCAGGGCCGACCTCCCCTGCCCGCCACCTAGCCTGCCCCCCAACTTGCCAGAGCCAGGGCCGACCTCCCCCACCCGCCACCTCGCCTGCCCCCCGACTTGCCACGGCCAGGGCTGCCGTGGTGGGGGGTGGCCCAGCCTGGCCTGAACTCAGCCTGGGGCAGCCCAGCCGCAGCTCCGATTCTGCCACAGCCGGGCCTCGTCCTACTTTTCCGGATAGCCCAGCCCTGACTGTCTCCCCCAACCGAGGGACAGCCTGCCTCCTTCCCTGGCCCAGCCCTCTGTCCCAAACCCCGTCCTGCACTCCAACCACCTGCACCGGCTCAGGGCCTGTACCCCCAATTGCTCCTGCACCCAAACTCCTGCACAGAGCCTTAGGCAGGTGTGTGTGTGCGGGGGGAGGGAGGACTTAGACCCATTCTGGCCACCACAAAAAATTATACAACCCTGCCACCCTGGCCAAGGGGTTCTGAGTGTGGGAGGGAGCCTGGAGCAGACAATTGGGGTGCAGGAGGAGGTTCAAGTGCTTCCTGGCCAGAGCCTGCCTCAGGCACCCCACTTTTTCCCATCCTCCAACTCCCTCCCAGACTCTGCACCCCATCCTAAATCATTCCCCAAGCCAGATTCCTCTCCTGAACCCATATCCCCTCCGGGACCCTGCACCCCAATCCCCTGCCCGTGCACTCCCTCCCACACCCAGACCCAAGGCCAGAATCCTCTCTTGCACCCATACCCCCTACCAGACCCTGCACCGCAATCCCCTGGCCCAGGTCCCAACCCTCTCCCTTCACCCAACCTCCCTTCCAGACCCCGCAGCCCTTGGGCAGCAGGTGTAAGAGGCGGGGAAGGCAATTACCTTCCTAAACGCTCAGGCATGGCTCTACCCACATTCCGCCCCCCAGAATGCCCCACACAGCTCCCAGGCTTCCGCCACACTGAGGCTGGGGTAGGGAGCCCTCCCCATGCTCCGGGGCCAGGGAGGGTCCCCTGGGGGGCTGGAGGCTTGTCCCTGTGGAGGAAGGAGTTTGGCTTCTGTGGAGGGTGGGACTTTGGGCAGAAGGGACGGGACTGGGGAGGCTGCCTCCCCCAGCCCTATGTTCATCCCCCGCCCTGCCATGCCCCCTCCACAGAAAAATGCAGCCCTTGACCACTTACGAAAGTGTTGGAGTGGCCCCCCCATCACAAATTATTGCCCACCCCTGCTCTAGCCCTTATGGGGCAAGCCCCCCGCTGACAGCCCACGAGAGCCTGTGCTCCCTTGCTGCCTTTTACGGTTGAAGCTGCCCCAGTCCCTGACTGCCGATCCGATGCTCGCCCCCACGGCAGCCCTGCTTCCCGATATCTCTTTGCCAGTTGCCTGAGCCATGCTGGGCCGCCGTGGACTGGATCGATTACACCCTGTCCAGCCAGCTGCAGCTGCCTTGGCTACTTCTCTTTGCTTTTGCCTTTGTCAAACCGCAAGAGCCCCGCCTCCTGACTCCTCCCAGGAGAAAGGGATCAAATCCCTGTGATCAAAGATTCTTTATGGGCTAAAGTCTAGACAGTGCTTGGTCCTGCCATAAGGGCGGGGGACTGGACTCGATGACTCTCGAGGTCCCTTCCAGTCCTAGTGTTCTATGATTCTATGATAAAGGGGAGTGGGGCAGGATGGAAGAGATCAGCCTGCAGCAAGGGCCTGGAAAACGCCCCATAAACCCGCTGAAAGGTGCGAATGATTGAACGCAAGGCTCTGGGCCGGGTGAGCCGGCAGCGTCTACACTGCAGCTGTAATGTCAGGCCCAGGTGGCCAGATGCACTTGTGCTCTGCTTGGACTAGCAATACTGCCACAGGAGCATTTAGGGATCTGGGGCAAATGTGTAGGGATGGCACTTGGTCCTGCCCTGAGGGTAGG
This sequence comes from Pelodiscus sinensis, assembly GCF_052426305.1. Classification (NCBI taxonomy): domain Eukaryota; kingdom Metazoa; phylum Chordata; order Testudines; family Trionychidae; genus Pelodiscus; species Pelodiscus sinensis. Next base: position 28,266,882 of record NC_143071.1, read on the forward strand.
GGGCTGGACTTGATGATCTTTCGAGGTCCCTTCCACCTATATGTGATAGATAGGCATGTACACACACATTTGTACACCTGCACAAAGAGACACATGCACCCACGTGCTCAGAGACGGGTGCAGATATACAAGTACAGAGCCATGTACCCATACAGTGAGCTGTCAAGCTACAATTTAGTCCTGTGAAACTTACAAAACACTTCACTGCAGCCCAAACCACATTCCGTCCCCAAGGGAACACAGCTGGGAGCTTTTTCCGGACAGCCATCCCAAGCCACAACCCTTCTTCCTAGTCCTGGTTTGAAGAGCAAGAGCCCCAAACTCATGCTCCAACTGCTGACACATTTCAGAATTCCTTACTACAGCTGCCCTCCAGGATATGGATTCATAGAAAGCTCAAGGCTGCATGATTAAATAGGAAACCATCTGTCCTCAGTAGCACTGGCCGCTCTGTAAATTGCCAGCCAGACAGCAGGTCTCTGTCAGAACCGGCCACGCAGGGTACCAGCGCAGTGAGGCATGTACAGACAGAAAAGTTGTAACCAAGAGGCAGAGTCCCTTGCTCACTGGAATACATGGAAAGTTCCTCTTTAGAGGTGAGATGAACATTTCAATCCGTCAATTGCTGTACTTATAACCCAGGATCATTAGCCGCATACACACAGGCCAGAATTAGTTGCGTAGAGAAGACACTGGTGTAAATCCAGAGCCACTCCACTGACATCAACAGAGTGACTCACATTTATAGCGGGGAATCTTAAAGCAGAGTTTAGCCCATAGAGTTCAACATAAACATATTTAAAAATATTTATACTCTTTCTCCTTTCGTTCCCCTAAACCGAGGCCTGGTCTGTGCATAGAAATTGCACTGGTGTATTAGTTTACAAACCAGTTTAACTAACCCTGTTTAGAAAATTCCCGTGTGGGCTGAGTCTAGCTTGGCATGATTTTCCGGAAAAGTTTTCCATTAAAAGCATTTTTGGAACAGAGCGTCTAGTTTGGCACGGACACTTTTCCGCAAAAGCACTTTTTGCGGAAAAGCGTCCGTGCCAATCTAGACGCGCTTTTCCGCAAAAAAGCCTCGATCGCCATTTTCGCCATCGGGGCTTCTTTGCGGAAAACAAATCTGAGCTGTCTACACAAAAGCTTTGCGCAAAAGGGACTTTTGCCTGAACGGGAGCAGAATAGTATTTCTGCAAGAAGCACTGATTTCTTACAGTAGGAAGTCGGTGCTTTTGCGGAAATTCAAGTGGCCAGTGTAGACAGCTGGCAAGTTTTTCCGGAAAAGCGGCTGATTTTCCGGAAAAACTGGCCAGTCTAGACACAGCCATAGGGTGGTTTAAAACTAGCTATTGTGGCATGGTTACAGAATTCCTGGTCCTCCACAATTACCGGGGGGACCGGCATGTCTGTGTTGCAGCAGGGAGCTTTGAAATGTTGGAACTTCCTTGTTTGGGAGCTATCCCGGCGCTGGTTAAAACATGGCTCTTGGTGTCTGGGTCTGTGTGGCATCAGGAGTGAACCCCTCTCTCCAAAGAAGGGGTTGTGGTGCTTGCAGGCCGCGGGCCCCATGTCTCACCTGGACAGACAGGTGCAGCTGCACAGCTGGAATCTGCCTGGCTCACTTGGAGGTGAATATTGATAAACCAGGTATGAGAATGATAAGCAAGAGGGCAATGTCTGGACTGTATCAAATGCTTGTGAGTTGCTGCCTGTATTAATCTTCATCGTAATATCTGTGTTCACATTGTAATATAACGCTTGAGTAGCCACCTTGTGAGCCTAACGAGGTGAGGGATGTTAATTAGTGTGAAGAGCGGCTCTTCGACAGAAATTGTAACGTACCTTTCAAAAGAGGAGACCTATGGATACCAGACAGGCGCTGGACAGACCTTACAAATGCCCCACCTCTGGACTGCGGGATCACCAACAAAAGGACTAACAACTCCTATTGTTCAGTGGCATAGTGCGGGGGGGGGCCCTCTCCACTTCCCCGTCATCCCTCAGCTCGCCTGCTCCTCCTCCACCTGTTGTTGCCGGCTGGAGCCTCCTCCCCACCTCTCGCCCGACCCTCCTCCATCTCCGCCAGTGGGTTAGTGCATAGGGACCCAGAGGGCAGGGGAAGATGCGGTACAGGCTCCCCCTGCCTCTTCCCACAGCTGGGCTCAGCCGTGTCCCAGGTCCAGGACCCTGCCACACGGCGGGGGGTGGGCACAAATTTTGCCTTTTCCCCCCGGTGCATAACACCCTCTCTGCACCTCTGCTATTGGTGTATTGCTCTCCTCTCTGTGGAGATGGGTCATGCATGTGGACCCTTCTCAGAGCACATGGAAGCAGGGGTATGAAATCCCCACACTAAGGATCTTTGTGCTGCTTGGACTTCAGGGGTCAAAATGATTCTAGGCATAAGCAACAGAGCCCCAGGGTATGTCTACACTACCCCGCTAGTTCGAACTAGGAGGGTAATGTATGCATACCGCACTTACTAATGAAGCCCGGGATTTGAATTTCCCGGGCTTCATTTGCATAAGCGGGGAGCCGCCATTTTTAAAACCCCGCTGGTTCGAACCCCGTGCAGCGCGGCTACACGGGGCTGGAACTAGGTAGTTCGGACTAGGGTGCCTATTCCGAACTACCGGTACACCTCGTTTCACGAGGAGTAACAGTAGTTCGGAATAGGAACCTAGTCCGAACTACCTGGTTCGAGCCCCGTGTAGCTGCGCTGCACGGGGTTCGAACCAGCGGGGTTTTAAAAATGGCGGCTCCCCGCTTATGCAAATGAAGCCCGGGAAATTCAAATCCCGGGCTTCATTTGCAAGTGCGGTATGCCTACATTACCCTCCTAGTTCGAACTAGCGGGGTAGTGTAGACATACCCCCAGCTATTTAGCCTGAGTTAGCCCTCAAGAGTCAATAGAAGTTGCTGATGATGGATGTCTATGTTACCTTTTGAACCCTAAGGCAGTAACTCACTTGTGTGACTACATTTCCTTGTTTTAAGCGTGTAAATAATTCTCTAATTTCCTTTTCCTATTTAATACATTTTATATAGCTTTTTATAGGACTGGCTATAAGCCAATATACATTTGGGACTAGCTAAAGCTCTTCAGATAAAGGGTTATCTCTTACACCCACAATTCTTAGTTGGACCCAGATCTAACACTAGCAAAACCAGAATGCAAGAAACTATACAGAACAGCAGTGAGACTTACACGGCAGCAGCACAGCACACAATGCTGATACGGTCAAGAGAAAAGACACGCATGAGAAAGGAGCAGTCAGACCAAATTTACAAGGAAAGCCGAGTGCACATCTACACAGGGGGAGACCAAAGAATCTTATTAGGAGGAAAACTTGGAAAAACTCTAAATGTGGCAAGAAACCAAGCTTCTAGGGGCAAGTTCAAAACCCACAGGACACGTCTGTTGCTGCAGCTGCGTCTGCTGAGCATGACTGAGGCAGGGTCCTCGGAACACAAGGCAAAGAACAGGGCTCTGAGCTTGGGGCTATGAAGCAGACAGCCCCAAGGACCTGCCTCTGTAGTGAGGGAGCTTCAAACCCATCGCATGGGCCTGCTGAGCCAGCTTTTTGGCCTCTGCCTGAGAGAGAGCCCAGGAAGGACCTTAGAGACCTGGGGGCAACCTGGAACTGACAGACCTTCTGCTCCTTACCAGATCCGTCCCTCCACTGGTGTCGGGTCAGAGTTCCTGCAGGCTGCCCTGGGGTGGACGCTGCCCAGGGTAAGAACACCCCACAGGGAAATTCACCAGGCAGCCTGGCCGGGCGCTCTCTGGGCAAATGCAGTGTTGAGGGTTGGAGGCGATTTGACAGCTCTTGGCCCCAAATGGCTGAAATACCATGAGCTGAAGCCAGCAGGTAGCGCCTGTCTAGCCTTGGCTCCGATCGGAAGCTAGAAGCCCAGCGAGCAGCCTGGCTCTGGGAAACCCAATTTTCCCCGAACCAACGTTCAAAGGGCAGCAGGTTCCAGGGGCCAATGCTGAGGAAAGGGCCTTGGTTGTGGTCTGCTCTGAGCCCTGCAGTATTTGCATGCTGCCTTGCTGAGGGTGCTGGAAATCCATGACTGGAAGCACCATCTGTCAGTGAAGGAAACAGCCCCGGGTACTTCAATCCACTTCCAAATACGAAGCAACCCCCCCCCGGTGGACCTCTTTAGTGCACGCCCCAAAGTCCCTTCGCCTGTGCCCCTCCCGAAGGCTCCCGCCACAGAAATGCTCCGTTCCTCCCGGGCCACAGGAAAGCTGGGCCTGGCTGCCGTGCACTCGGAGGGGACTAACACCGAACGCCAGCAGGACTGCTCCCGAGACAAAATAAGGACTTTTGCTTTGCAAAGAGGTGGGGTCGGTGCGGGGAGGGGCAGGGCGGTGCACTTCGGAAGGCCGTCCGCACTCAATCCCCCTGCCCTCTGCCTCCGGGCATGATAGCCCTTTGTTGCAAACTCACAGCCGCCACCTAGAAAACCGAAGCAGAGCCAAAAGAGTAAGAACTGGAGGGGGAGAGGCAGACAGCTTTCCTTTGTGCTTGCTGGGGAGTCCCCCAGACCCCTCCCAGCCTTCTAACCTTTGGCCCAACCTTTGGCTTCCTGCATTGTAACGGGATCCCATTGTGAGGTGGTATTGTTCAGAGGAGTCGGGTGTTAAACATGCATCAGCAAGGGAGCCTGGAGTTAAAAAGGCAGCCACAGGTGGAGCCAATGACAAGGCCAATGGAGCCATGCTGGGGAGGGGTCCCTCGGATGGCTCTGGCTTCTCATAGAACTGAGCCAGGCAGTGTCCCCTCCAAATATTATGACGTGACCTGTGGGAACCTCCAAATCTCTTGAAATTCTGCAGGGGAAGGAGGGAGACCTGTGGCTGCTGGATTGAACCTAGGGGTGGGCGCTAGTTCTAGTCCCACCTCGGACACAGATTTCCTCGCTTGTTTTGGGCAGGTCTCTTCTGCCAACCTTTTAATTCCTGGACGCCTAGAGGAAGGCTCTTAAAGTCTGTAATTAAACAGCTGAGTGCCAAGTGCCTGTAGCTCCCACTAGGTTTCACTGGAGTTCCAGGGGAGACCTCGGACGTGGTTCTCACTTCGTTAGGTGCCTGGCTGTGGACAAAGGTGCGTAAGTTCAGGCATCCAAGTTTGGAAATGTTTCCCTGAGTTTATTAGTTCTAGACCCAGAGGCTACGTCTACTCTGGCAGCTTCTTGCACAAGAACTCTTTTGCCGAAGAGTTCTTGTACAAAAACCCTTTGGGTGCGTCTAGACTGGCAAGCAAAGCTCCAGCTGAGGCAGCTCTGCTAATGAGGGCCCAGCTAGGGGCTATATAAAAAAACTTGCCAGCTGTCTACACTGGCCGCTTGAATTTGCGCAAGAGCACTGACTTGGTAATGTACAAAATCAGTGCTTCTTGCGCAAATACTTTCACGCTCCCACTTGGGAAAAAGCCCTCTTGAGCAAGAATACTTGTGCAAGAGGGCCAGTGTAGACAGGGAAGAACTGTTTTGTGCAAAAAAGCCCCGATGGCTAAAATGGCGATTGGGGCTTTTTAGCGTAAAATCACGTCTAGACTGGCTACAGATGCTTTTGCGCAAAAGCACGTTTTGTGCAAAAGCATCCGTACCAATCTAGACACGCTTTTGCAGAAATACTTTTAACGGAAAAACTTTTCCGTTAAAAGTATTTCCGCAAAATCACGCCAGTCTAGACGCAGCCTTCCAGAAGAGAGCGTCTACACTGGCATGTGCTTTTGCACAAGAGATGTGCTTTTGTGCAAGAGCATCCTTGCCAGTGTAGTTGCTCTCTTGTGCAAGAAAGCTCTGATGGCCATTTTAACCATAGGACTTTCTTGCGCAAGAAATTCATGTTGCCTGTCTCCACTGGCCTCTTGCACATGAACAGTTGTGAAAGAGGGCTTATTCCTGAGCGGGAGCATCAGAATTCTGGTGCAAGAAGCCCTGATTTCATACATTAGAACGTCAGTTTACTTGCGCAAGAACTCGTGGCCAGTGTAGACAGGCAGCAAGTTTTTGCACAAGAGCGGCCGCTTTTGTGCAAGATCGCGCCAATGTAGACACAGCCTAAGGGTACGTCTACACGGCAGCGTCATTTCAGAATAGCTGACATTATTCCGAGATAACAAAGAGCGTGTCTGCACTACTAGCCGTTATTTTGAAATAATGGTGAGCGGGAGGGCTGCTTACGGTGACTTAAGCCACGCAATTGATGTAGCTCAGGTTGTGCAGCATAATTCAACTTTTGCCCTCAGTGTAGACGCGCCCTCAGTCACCTAGAGCGAACAGGGTGGAGTGACACTTACCTAGTGTAATTAATAGAGCAACAAAAATGAACGAAGCAACAAAAAGTCTACGTCTAGACTGGCATGATTTTCCGTTAAAAGCATTTGCGGAAAAGAGCATCTAGATTGGCACGGATGCTTTTCCACAAAAGCACTTTTTGCGGAAAAGCGTCCGTGCCAATCTAGACGCACTTTTCCGCAAAAAAGCCCCGATCGACATTTTCGCGATCGGGGCTTTTTTGCGCAAAACAAATCTGAGCTGTCTACACTGGCCCTCTTGCGCAAAAGGGAGCAGCATAGTATTTCCACAAAAAGCACTGATTTCTTACAGTAGGAAGTCAGTGTTCTTGCGGAAATGCAAGCAGCCAGTGTAGACAGCTGGCAAGTTTTTCTGCAACAGTGTGACGTAGTGGGGGTACCTGGCTGGTTTCTATGCTGCTGGCTCTGGGGTAACCCCCACTGGCTGCCGTGGGTACCACGACCCAGCAAAACAGGATGAGTCACTATGCAAACCAGTATGGCCAGACACCCCCCATGGAGAGGAACAAAGGAAGGTGGAGGCTGCCCTGGCTGGGGGGCAGGGCTGGAAGGGGGTTAGTTTGTGGCTGTCTGGGAGCATGGAGGAGACAGCCTAGGGAAAGGGGCTGGAGTTTAGGGGCCCAGTCTCCCCCATCTCAAGGGGGCCTGAGGCATCCTAGCCCAGCTCTGTGACCAGATTCCATCTGTGCTGTGCTGTATCCTGGAGAGGCAATAAACTTCCTCTATTCCACCGGCTGGTGCAGTCTGTTTGTGCCATTTCGGGGTGCAGGAGACGGGGGACCCCCAATGCGCCGTCACAAACAGCAACTGCTTTTGTGGAAAAACTTGCCAGTCTAGACACAGCCAAAGGGTTAAAGGTCTAGTAAACCTTCATGGGTTGAAAGAACTGGCTTTGTTGAGTTTGGAAGAGAGAAGCCTCGGAGAGGACGTGATAGCAGCTTTCAAGTACCTAAAAGGCTGTGTGACAGGGCATTTGCCCTGTACTGGCCCTTTAAGGCAAAACCCCAGCCCTGAGCAAGGGCCGAGAGCGAAGCCCCAGCTGAGGCAGCTCTGCTAACGAGGGCCCAGCTGGGGGCTATATAAAGAAGGACTCCTAGGGGGAGGAAAAACTGAGGGTTGCTTTGGACAGGATAGTAGGGATCTAACTGCCAGGGGAGCAGAAGGCTTCCTGGAGGTAGGGCAGTGCTGGGGGAGGCAGGCAGATCTGGGGAGGCTCTGGCCAACAAAGCTCCCAGGCTGCAGAGCCTGAAGCTACTGGGGCTGCAAGGGGAGCCATGCTAGGCAGGCGCAGCAGGTTCACACCCCTTGGCCAGTGATGAGTGGCCATTGCAGACAGCAGTTTGCCCCAAGGCAGGGGCTAGATGGAGACTGGCAGTGGGTCAGTGAGGCAAGGTGGGAGAGGGGAACTGGGTGTTCCCTGGGAGGAGAATGAGGTGCCCTGGGGCGGGGAGGACCCTGGAGTGCAAGCAGGATAAACCAACCCCCGGAAGAGGGGCTCAGACACTGGAGTGGGCACTGCCAGAAGGCCATGTCCTGAAGAGGAACAGGGGGAGAGACGGGTTAGAGGGAGGCATCCAGCAAGTTAAACAAGTTACCAGCCATGATGGGGCGATTGCCCCATGACAGAGTGTTACAAGGAAGAGGGAGAAAACTTGTTCTCCTTGACCCCTGAGGATAGGAGAAGAAGCAATGGGCTTAAACTGCAGCAAGGGAGGCTTAGGTTGGACACCAGGAAAAGCTTCCTGCCTGTCAGGGTGGTCAAACACTGGACTAAGTTGCCTAGGAAGGTTGAGGGATCGCCACCGCTGGAGATATTTAAGAGCCGGTTGGATAGACGTCTGTCTGGGTATGTCTAGACGACATGGCTCTGTCGACAGAGACATGTAAACTAGCTTACCCGGCATAGTCAATGAAGCAGGGATTTAAATAGTCCCTGTTTCATTAAAATAAAAATGGCCACTGCCCTGTGCCGACAATCAGCTGATCCGGCCCAGCGCGGGAGTCTAGACGCGGATCAGTCGACAAGGGAAGCCTTTGTCAACTGCTCTTGTAAACCTCATTTCACATTATTTAAATCCCTGCTTCATTGACTATGTCGGGTGAGCTAGTTTTCATGGCTCTGTTGACAGCCATGGAGTCTAGACGTACCCTCAGGGCTGGTCTAGGTCCTTGTTTCTTTAACAGTGTGGGAGAACTCACAGGTGGGCTGCGACCGTTTGAAGGAAAAAACCGGTTGCAAGAGCTGCTGAGACACAGCGGGTGGTGCAAAGAGGCGAGTGCGTGATGACGCAGCTGGAAATGAGGCGGGGCTACCTGCGTTCCTCACGTGCTTCTGAGCCCGGCTTGCAACCACCCGGGGAAGCTCCGTGCCTCGGTTGCGTCCCTTGCCAGAGGGGAGGAGCGTAGCAGGGTTGGCTCTGATTGGCTGTCTCCACTGCTGGTCTGGGGATCCTGCCTATCAGGGGAGAGAACTGCTCTAAAGCTGCCACCCTGACCGGGTCTTTGCACCACTGCCATCAGCCCTCGCTTGTTACCCAGGACAGCTGAGGGAGGCCAGCACCTTCCACCCTCTTACACAGACAAGGTCCTTCCCTTCAATATTCTGTGTAAAAAATAACAGAGCCAGGGGCTAGCACTACTGAAGGACAAAACATTAAGCATTTCCACTCCATGCATCTGACGAAGTGGGTCTTTGCCCATGAAAGCTTATGCTCCAATAAATCTGTTAGTCTATAAGGTGCCACAGGACTCCTTGTCGCTTTTAGAGTAAATTACATTTCCCGGTCAAAAAGGCAGAAGCCTAGAAGGCTTCATAGGGCAGTGAGCGAATATTGTTGTTGAGTGTAAAAGTGTCATCTGATGTTCAAGGGGCAAGTTTTTTTTTTTTTTGCTCTACAAAAAATCCTTGGTGTTTCTCATAAAAAAAAAAAAATTGTTTGGTCTAGATGGTGCTGGGTCCTGCCACGAGGGCAGGGGACTGGACTTGCTGATCTCGCGAGGTCCCTTCCAGTTCTAGGGCTCCGTTGATGGAGCCATGTAGATTTGTTTATTTGGCAAAGGGAAATGAAGCCACAATTTAAATAATCGCGGCTTCATTTAAATTTACATGGCTGCCGCGCTGAGCCGACACACAACTGATCAGCTGTTTGTCGGCTCAGCGCGGCAGCCTTGTAAATTTAAATGAAGCCGCAATTATTTAAATCGCGGCTTCATTTCCCTTTGCCTACAACCTTCATCTACATGGCTCCCTCGATGGAGCCATGTAGTTTAGACACAGCCTAGGAGTCTGATTGGAAGAGAATGACACTGCTGTTCTCTACACTAACACGAAGATAGGCTCCCTGGGGCTGACGGCAATTTCTCTGTGCCTAAGACAACAACCACCATTCTCTTGTGTCACCCCCCCCATATTTGCTCCCTCCCCCTTCCCCCCCCCCCCGGCGGCGTGAGAGCCTCTTGGCATTGGTTCACGGAGATGGAACTGATCTTGTAGGTCAGACATAGTACATCCTTTGGCCAATGCAGGAAAGCTCCCTGCAACATGTTCTCCAGGCTTTTCCTGTCCAGGTTTCCATCACCCTGGCACTTGCATCATCCCATTTCACAACAGCTCTTGCAAATGAAAGGTCACAGTTTTACACAACAGAAGGGATGAGTAAGGTCACTGGAAACGGCCAGGAGCGGTTGCTCCATTCTGCCGAGTCGGCCTGCCCTGCAACAGGGAATTGCTCCGGGGAGGTTTTCCAGTTCCCCGGCAGGGACAGCCTGTGCTGGTCTCTTGCCCAGAGGCTCCCTGTCCAGGGAGGAACTTGGGATGGGACAGACGGGATATGAAGGTGGCTGGCTGGGGACACAGCAGGAAGGCAGAATTGCAACACACCAGTGGGTCCTTTAGGGTGAGAGGCCTGTGAGCCTCCTACATTGTCATGAGAGAGAACCCCAGATGTTCAGTGGTGGACGTGCTGGTGCTTAGCGGACTTTAGCAAAGCCTCTGATACGGTCTCCCACGGATCCTCGCCAGCGAGGTAAAGGAGCGTGGCTTGCATGAGTGGACTAGGATTGGACAGAAAGCGGGCGAGTTTGTTGGGACCAATGGGACATGATCCACAACTCAATGTCTAGTTGGCAGCCGGTAGCAAGTGGAGAGCCCTTCACTGAAGACAAAACTTTGGCCCATCCTCCTTTGAGACTAGCTCAGCTATACAGCCAGACAGGATCATAGCTGACTTGCTGACTCCCTGCCCATCACGGGCCACAGAACCTCTCCCTCCCACTTCTGTCGTAGGCCCATAACCCTGGAGACTCAGGGGGGATAGGATAGAGGTCTATAAAATCATGACTGATATGGAAAGAGTGAATAAGGAAAAGTTATTTATGTATTCCCACAATATAAGAACTAGGGGTCACCAAATGAAACTAATAGGCAGCAGGTTTAATACAAACACACAGCACACAGTCAACCTGTGGAACTCCTTGCCAGAGGGTGTGGTAAAGGCTAGAACTTTAACAGGGTTCAAAAAAGAGCTAGATAGATTAATGGAGGTTAGGTCCATCAATGCCTGTTAGCCTGAATGGGTAGGAATAGTGTCCCTGGCCTCTATTTCTCTGGAGGTGGGTGACGGGAGGGATCACGTGATTACCACCTGTTGTGTTCCCTCCCTCTGGGGCATCTGGTATTGGCCACTGTCAGAAGATGGGATACTGGTCTAGATGGACCTTTGGTCTGACCCAGTCTGGCCGTTCTTATGGGCCCTCTAATCGTGATGTAAAAACTTCAAGGAACATAGAATCCCCCATTTTCTCTAGTTCCAAGCACTCAGGGGCCAGCACCCCATGCTGCAGAGGAAGATGACCACCTCCCCAAGATCTCTGTCACTCTCACCGGGAGGAGGGGACCCTTCCTGACCCCGATATGGTACGTGGGCAAGGAAGACACCTGGGAAAGAATAGACTGGAGTAACTCAAAGCCCAAAGCCCTCCCCACTGTAGGCATCCTCATCCTACCAGCCCCTCCAGACACTTCTCAAACTCCCTCTGGAAGCCAGTCAGGCGTTTGCTCCTACTGCTGCCCTTGGGAGGCTGCTCCAGAACGTCCCTCCTCTGACGGGTAGAAGCCGTGGTCAAGCCCACGCTTGAACAGTTGATGGCCAGTGTAGATCGATTTGTTCTTGTGCCAACACTGGCTGTGAACTGAACTCCTCCCACTCCCTGGTGTTTTTGCTGTAGCCCACTGGGTCTCCTTCCTTGGAGACACTAACCCAGTTGTTGGGGAGGAAACCCCTTTCTGCCGGTCTGAGCTATAAACCGAGTCCCAGGGAGCATCCCTCCAGGCGCTGGTTTCACAAAGCCTCCCGCTCCATTTCTCTCTGGCTCGCGAGCCCCTTGCACCTGTACCACGGGAGCCCTGGAGCCGCAGCCTGCAAAGCCGCTGCCTTCCAGCTTGTCTAGGAAATGCCGCTGTGGGTTTCGCCAGGCTGCTCGGAGGACGTCTGCTGTGGAGGAATCTAAACGGTGCCGAGACCCACAGCAGCCTGACGCTTTGGCCAGACAATGGAACGGGAGGAATCAAATCTGGAAGGTTCAAGCTCCCCAGCTGAAGCGGTGCTTAAAAAGTCCAATAAAAATTGTTATAAACAAGAATTATTATCGGGCCCTCCGGCAGGCCCAGCCAATCAGATTGCTCAATTTGGCTGAACCTTCCTTGGGCTTTTAAAGAGGGGGTGCCTTGTGCTATGATCAGCTCCTGAAAAGATGGATTGTCCCCCTGTAACTGATCCAGGCAGGGGAAGGAGGAAATCCTAGTGTTCAATGAGACAGGAATCCAAGAGACATTGTCGAGTGGTTTTTCATAGTTCCCAGATTGCTGGGATTCTTGGTTTGCTCCCCAGTCTGTTTGTCAAGCTCTTGTTGCAGTCCAAAAATAAGAATTTCCTTTCCTGCTTTCGCCCTCACTCGACAAAGCACTTACGCACATGCTTAGCTTCACGCGCTTCGCCCCAAGATAGATTTTGTTAAACAATGTTTTCATTAAAGTTCAGAATAGTAACAATAAGCCACATCCGAGGAGAGCCCGAACTAAACGGCAGCTAGCTCCATCTCTACGCAAAAGGCACATGGCGAGAGGCCCTGGGTCACGACACTGGACATGAGTGACGCAATGAGTAATAACAAGCACTGCTCAGCTGTATCCCCCAGGGCCTTTCCTTCCAGACACCCTCCACGTGTCCAACACAAGGCTCGCTTCGCTTGCCACTGAAATGCAGGTGAAACGTGGCAGCTCTGTAGGGCTTCATTTGTAATGCCAGAGGGGCAATTGGTTTACTTTCAGATAAGGCAAGGCCAGTGATGCCGGGCTGGGAACTGCCCCTGCAGCTGGCATCTGCGCACACCGCACGACTGGCAGAAGCCAGGCCCTTTCCTCACGCCAAGCCTGCCCTGGTGGGCGAGGCCTGGGACGGTCCCAGGACCCTGCTCCAACCAAATGCCTCCCAGGGTTGATCTGTATCACGCCCGCAGTGTCCTGGCCGAAAGCAGCTCTGGGCCGGAGCTTGGTCTTGTTTACACCAGCGGAAACCCGGAGCTGCTCTGCAGAAGCCAGGATGCTCTCATGCCCAGAGCAGAGCCGAATCAGGCCAACGGGGCTGTGAAGGTGGGTGTCCATGATCTTTGGCCCTCACTGTCCCCAGTAAATCTGGGCAGCTACTGGGACACGTGCAGACTCACTCCCCTCCAGCCCCCGAGCCGGGCCAGGGCTGGCGGTGAAGAGGGGCAGCGGAATATTGGGGTGGGCCCGGCTTCTGGGGAGGGCGTCAGCCTCCAGCATTCTCAGCCCCGCAGAACGTCCTCCTGCCAGCCACGCAGCTGCGGATTCCTCTCGAGCCCCGCGCACTGGTACTGGCCCTGTGGTTTGGGCCTGCAATCGGTACCACTGCCGGTGCTCTCTCCGGAGAGGCAGCTCAGGCCAAACCAGCTTTGGGAGCAGCCACGAGAGTCCACATCAGCTACTCCTCGGCTACAGAGCGTCCATATTTGTCGGCGTGGCCCACGGCCCCCACACCGGTGGTTTGGAATGGAACCGGTCGCACCGCGGTGTATTGGAAGTGATTGGGAGAGGGCCCCAAGGCAAAACACAAATGCAACAGTGTTGCTTGGCCCCGAGAGCAGGCGAGTGCCATCTGCTAGTCTCCCCTCGATAACCAGCCCCTGGGAGCATCGGACTTAATATTCCATCTGCCTCACTCCCACCGCGACTGAGCCTGGCGAAAATGACGCTCGGGGCTCTTTTCCGGAAAAGCGCGTCTACATTGTCCACAGACGCTTTTCTGGAAAAAGGGCTTTTCCGGAAAAGCAGCCTGCCAATGTAGACGCTCCTTTTCCGGAAAAACTGAAAACGGAATAGTATTCCATTTTAAGCAGTTTCGGAAATTCATGCCAGTGTAGACACAGCCCTTGTGTTTCAGCCCTACTTACTTACATACCTACACCCTAATTATCCCTTTTAGCTACTAATCCATTGTATAGCGCTATAACCCTAAAATGCGCCGTCACTCCCCTTGGGCTTCGTGTGTCCTACGCACTCTAAATCTGAAGCAAGTAGCAGAGGAGACTTTTAACATGTTGAGCATGAAACTGTACCCACCGGAGCCGAACCTACAGTGACATAACCTCACATTCCAACAACTGCTTTCGTTAAATAGAAGGCTCTGCATGCATTTCTACAGAGACCAACTGTGTTCCTAGGAAGGAACTGTTCCCCTCTCATGAGGCATTAGTCGGGAAGCACGTTTAGAGGTGGGGAGTTTGCACAAGAACGGGCTGTTTGCAAACTGGCAGAAACTCGTGACGACGGAGCAAAGACAATGAAAAGCTTAGAAAATCAACTCTGCGAGTCTGAGAAGATGCCTGCTCTAAGATGCACCATGAGACCTTATGGTGGAAAGGCAAGTGAAAACAGGCTGGCAGGTTTCGATTAATGGTTGTGAAATGTGGAAAAAAGACCTAAAACCTCCAGCATTTGCAGCTTAGTTGTTCCAGTTCTTCCCAAGTGCTTCTGTTGCTAACCCTTCCTACCACTGCTTTATGGATTGTGGAAACACTCGTCAAGCACCTGTCATCTCACTGTATAAATTTGAAAACTGTAACAAGTCAGCTAACCAGCTGAGCCATTGCCAATGGAAACACTCAACCCAAAACCTAGGGGGAGGGCTAGGAACAGTCTGCAAAAGACCCAGAGGAGAGTTACCACCTCAGACCCTCAGCAATAGATTGCCCCTCTTTAATGTGGGCCACTGGTCAGCCAGACAAGACAAGTTGAAATGCTGCATCACTACTGCTGGGGCTGAGGGCATGTCTACACAGCAGGGCTAAAACTGAAATAAGCTATGCAATGTGAGCTGCGTCAATTGCGTTGCTTAAGTCAAAATAGCTTATTTCGGCTTTTGGCGCTGTCTACACAGCAGGAAGAGTCCCTCCGACGTCCCTTACTCTTTGTACAATGAGAGTTACAGGAGTCAGAGTAAGACGTCCTCCGGCTCGACATTATTTCAACATTATGTCGAAATAACGGCTTGCTGTGTAGATGTGAACTGGGTTATTTCGGAATAACCTTGATGATTCTGAAATCACGCTGCTGTGTAGACACAACCTGAGTGACGCAGGAGGAAGAATTCAAGGACTTTGCGCCTTTCCCTCTCCCTGACACTGCGAACTAAAGCCCTTGCACTTTCACTTTCCAGCTGTCCCTGTCCTGGGAAGGGTTACTAAGCACAGGGCAGTGCGACTGGCCTGAAAGGTCCCTGAGGGAAAAGTCCTGCCTCCGAACACAGGCAGGACTCTGAGGTCGAGGCGAGGTGACATCCATCACTTTCAGTACAAAGTCCCTCATTTCGGAATCCTTTGTCACGACTGGGCCCAATTCAACAACCCCTGCTCCTGGAGCCCCGCACGAAGCTGGGGCTGTTCAAATACTGCAGGGCTCTACAGGCCTTTGGACACCATCAGTCGCCTCTTCCGTTTTTCGGGGGGCCTCTGCTTGCTTTGTAATCGCCCGTTGAGACACGTCAGGCCTCAAGGGAGCCGTACATGAACCTCGGGCACATCGCTTTGTGACACGGGGCAGAGCGGGGGGAGGGGGCTTCCTTCCACAACCGGCGCTGGGGTGGCTCCACTGGAGTCCGTGCAATTGCGCTGGCGTAAAGCTGGTGGGAGCGGGAGGAGAATCTGCTCCGGGATCTTCTGCACCAGCATCTGCCCAGGATAAAGGTGTTTGCTTCTCATGCTAGGAGGGGCCATTAGGGGAAAATGAGAGTCCACGTGCCATGAGGTGCCTGGGATTCCTCAGGACACCTCGGGTCTATCCTAGGGCTGGGATGTTGTTCTGAAGCCCCTCAGCCTGGCCATTATAACAGATCTGCTGCCCCCTAACTACTCCACAGTGATCCCCGGGCCCCTCGGAACTCTGCTGCCACCAGCTGATCCTGCTTTGAAGCGCAGATTCTCCCACAAAAGCTCCCCTGTCCCCCCCCCCCCCGAGTGTAGAGTAGCTGGTGATGGAGGACAGCACATCCCCCCACACCCCGCCCAAGCCAGTATATCGCATTGAATCTCCATCCCCACCCCAGCCCAGCTGCTCTTTAACTCCGGAGGGAAACCCTCCTCCAAGCCCCGGTGTAAGGAGCCGGGGCCCTAAGCTATGGCACAGTGAAGAGGCCCCGTAGCAATCCCCCAAAATGTGCAATGTTCCAACAGAAAGGACAATGAAAACAGAAACGACCACGTTTCATCTTTGAGTCTGTCCGGGTGCATCGGCGAGGATGCAACTAAAAACTCATCATTTGGGGGTTGTTTACAGGCCCCTCATAATCTGAGGCCCTCAGCTGTAGTTTACTGAGCTTGTGCCTAAATCTGGCCGTGGTGAGGAGGGAACGTGCCAGGCCTGCCCGGGAGTTTGGAGCAGGCAAAAGACAGCTCAGCCCTGCTCACCAACAGCAACGGAGCTGGGCATCTGGTGCCGGGAGCCATTTTCAGCCTCCGTGTCGCTAGGCGAGGGAAGGGCTGTAACCGTGCAGGTGAAGCGTAGTGTTCAGTCCTTGTCTCACTCTGGCCGTGGCGTTTCCACTGCAGGGGCCCCTCTGGGCAACTCCAACGGCACGTCCCATACGAAGGCAGGTACATAGACACCCAGGCAACGCAACCACAACGCGCCTCCTCCAAAAGTCTCCCTGCCTTTCTCTCTGGGCAGCCCCAGCTCTCTGGACGTCTGAACAGGCAATAGCACATCCTGGGCTGTCATTGGTATTAGCCGGTGTCGGTCACAGAACCGAGGGGGGTGTCTCTGGAGCAATAACCTCCCACGCCCCTCCCCCCGCCTTCCCCAAATGGCTTTCACTCTTGCTTGTACATCCAGGAAGCCTCCTTCCTCTGCCCACTGTCCATCAGTGCGCCCATCAGTGGGGAGGGTTAAAACAGAAAGGAAAACAGCCTACCTGCTGGTTCTTCCGTGCTGCTGGCCGCAGTGGTGGGTGGAGCAACAGGAATCTCTGTGCAGAAGGAGAGACAGGAAAAGAGAAAGGATAAAACGGGGGGTGGGCATCATTCCAGGCTCCAGGTGAGACAGGGCTATGCACATCCCTCTTGCTACCAACTCCCACTGCTTGGGAGTTGCTTTCACAGTCTCACCTGTGCAGTACTGAGAAAGCGAAGGGCTACACTGGAGAGCCGTGCGCTCCTGCAGGGTACAGAACCTGCCCCAGGGTGACAATTGCTTGTGTTGACACAGGAATTGGGAGTTTGCTTGTTTGTTTTTTAAGATACATGAGAACAAATGGCTTAATTCAGGATTTGGCCTGGGGCTAACGCAGCAAGTTTTAATCATATTCTTGCCTGTTTCAAACAAAGTGAAAGAGAAAATAGGTTTTTTTGTTGGGGGGGGGGCTGTTTTTGGTTGTTTCTTCTGCTTAGTTGTTGTGGGGGTGCCTGCGTGTTCTGTAAAGGGCCAGCAAAATGCCAGCAGCCTGAGCCCCAGAGTCAGTATGAACATGCTCCTCATTGTGTTTACTCTAATCACATGGAAATTTGGTGTCTGTCTTTATGCAGTGCAAGGCAGCCCGGCGAAGATGATGCAAGGAACAACTTGCTCTCTGGTTTACCGTGGCTGCTGGGGACTGAAGTGATAAACCTTTGCCCATACCCACTGCAAAGCATGCTGGGTGTCGAGTTTATTGCATCTTGGGAAACAAGCATCCGCTTTGGGCTCCTCTGCCCCATTGCAACATGGGAAAGAATGAACCTCAAATGACCAAAACCCACCATGGAAGGCATGTTTGATTCAGCACTTCAAGGTGGAGCAGGGAGGTATCTCGAAACAGTCATCATCTTAGGCAGGCCTTGGGAACAGACAATGCTAGCAGACTGTGGTCTCTGCTAAAGACTTGATTCTTTCAACCATCTTCCCTTTTGTTTTCATACCAGGAAGTTAGCACAAGCAAGGAAGGCTGCTTTCTACCACCCCTCCTGCTTTCCGAGGCTACTGGGGTTTCACTGTTGTGAGTTGCTTTTTATGGTTAGAATTTTGTCATTTGATTTCTTTAATGCAAGGAGAGATAAAGGGACAGGACCAACATCGCACCTCACGGACACACAGAGTTATCCAACAACAGCAAAGACAACAGGCAGCACAGCTGCTGGTTCAGTTGAAGAGATTAGGGTTCAGCATTTGACGGAGACACAGAACACACCGTCGCTGGCTGTGCCCATGTGGCTTTCCCATGGGGTGGTTTGTGAAGTGGTACAAAAAGGGGGCTGAGGTTTTTGCAAAGGAAGCGTTGAGACAGGCAAGTCTGGAGATTGCAGCCTGGTGCTTGTTGCTGTTGCTGGTTGTGAAGCAGATTTAAAATTGGAAGTTTAATAAAAGCTTTAAAAGGCAACTAAAAAAGCAAATGTTCCACATTTCTGGCTGGATCATGTGAGCGCACAGTCCTGTTTAACAGTCTGGGTGTGCACGCGTGCAAAACACTTTGCTGCTTCCGAGAGGTTTGTAGGAAGACAGCAGCCGTTCATAATGCAGCCGGGCAATCTGCTGGTTTCAGTTGAAGGGCTTGACAATACATCACAAGGAAAGCAAAACAGCAATTTGCCATAGGAGACAGAATTGTGGTGGCATCTCCTAGGACACAAACATTCAGGGCACTCTGTGCATTGCAGAAGTGTTTGCAAAGCAAAAATCAAGCCCTTTTAAAAGCTACCCAGCTGTCTGATGAAGTGTTTTTTAGACTGCACTCACATGACCGAAGCAGAGTGGCAAATGAGATGCATGTGATCTGCGCATGTGTCTACGGCATAGACGCACACCCGCCATGCAGTCTGTCCCACTAGGATTTCATGAAGCGCTGGTAATTGAGCATATGCAGTCCGGTGTTAGTAACCATTCGACCCGTTTAGGGCTCAGCGGCTGAGCTGCTGTTGTTTTAAAAACAATGTTAATTCCACTATGCTACAGACGTCAAAAAGAGCGGTCCACCTACTTATGCAAGGGGCAATGGGAGATCGGCTTTGCTGGTAGCCTTTGGCACATCGATTGCACGTGATGCCAGTCACGCCATCTTTACAGGGACATTGGCCTGTGGTTTGATTACAGGTTTTGCCAGCTGCACCCACGGGATGGCAATCGCATGCTGTGGGGGGAACACACAACAAGAGGGTCAGAGGTGGGGGGAAATGTACAAGGTCATCTCACAACAATAGCAAAGTGCACCACCTATTGAGAGAAGCGAGGGTTGCACTAGCGCGTCAGGACTGGGGAGAAGTGGGCATGTTTGCAACCAGGCTCCTGCAGATATCCATCCAGTCTAAGGCGACTGCGTTTCCCGTCAACCTGGAACAAAGGGCTCAGTTTACACAGGTGGATTGAAACAGCCACGAGGCACATCGGAACCCGGGACAAGGGGATGAACTAGACCCAATACAATTGCAAAGGACATGACTCGGCCACAACAGGTTTGGAAGACAAAACAGGCCCCTAATGTCAAGCCAAGAAGGCAGTGTGTCGTGGGTGCTTAATCTGCCCCAGATCTGAGCAGCTGAGGTAGCACAGGGTCATTGCTGTGAGGACATCCACCCTGTGATGTTGCAAATGATGAATTCCAGGAATTGTGGGGTTGGTAGTGTGGGCTGGGAGTGAGGAGAGAGGAAGAGGCAGAGAAACATGGTGATTCAAGAATCCACAGCCCCAGCTGTCCCAGCGCTGTGGTTGCTAAATTCACGCTACATGTGCTACTGGCCAGTTCATTTTGAGAGGAGGACAAAGTCCGGGAGGGACTTTGCAAGGGAGTTTAGCTGGAAACCATGTGGTTTAGAGAGGGTCTGAATTTATTCCACCTCGCATGTAAGAACCACCTTAGTCCTTCACCCCTTTCTGGCAGAGCAGCATCCCCTGCAGCCGGTCGTGTGGGCGCAGAAAGGAAACACCCTTGGCTTTGTTTCCCAGCTGGGAGCGCCCGCCTGCGGGTACGTCCCACTGCTCCACTCCGGGCGGATGGAGCTTTGAGTGCAGATGTGAAGGGTGTGAAAGAGGATGCAAAATCGGCACTCGAAGTAACACAGTGTCAATCTCCCACAGTGTCACTTACTGTGCAGCTGTTGGTCAAGAGCATCAGGCATTGTCACCCTCACAGCTTTTCATGCACGCAGGCCCAGGGAGCTTCTTAATGTCCCCGGTTTCCCTGAGCTGCACATTAAGGCCACGTTGTGGCTTGGCCCTGCGGAGACGGGCAGCGATGAGGAAGATGCGAGGAGCCCTCCTTCCTTCCTCTAGCGTTCTCCTGCAGGGTCCAGCCACAGTCCCCCTAAGACGTGCAGCTCCTGCTCCCTTGGAGCATCCCATTGGTGCTAGCTCCTGGAGGGCCTGGGGGAGAGCGGAGCAGTGGCTGGCCCGGCCCCCCATACCCAAAGGCCAGCAGCTCTGATGAGCACGGGGGAGCTCGGGGGAGCAGCATCCCAGCGAAATGCTGCCAGCAGCCAGGGCAGGTAGAAGGCAGTGGCCACAGACTACCCCTTGGCATGGGACCGGCACTGCCCCAGCCTGGCCTGGCACCACTGAGGCAAATCTCCGAACTGCCCCTCTCAGTTTTAGTAACAGGCTGGGGAGCCATTTGGCCCAAATTTGGGAGCTGTGTGGAGGAGGGTCTAAGTGGAGCACAAAGCTGACTCAGACCTTGATTTCTGCTGCCCTCCTGATCTCCCCACAAGACTCCCCCACCCCTCTCCCAGCAAACCCTCCCCCTCAAATTCCCTCTTGCCCCCTCTATCTGGCTCCCTCCTTCCCCCTCAAACTCCTTCCCCCTCATTCCCTTCCGCACCATCATACTCCTCCTCCCCCCCTGCTTTGGCTCCCATATTCTGCCCTGGACCCTCCCTCCTCGTCTCCAGTTTCCTCCTTTCCCTCCCCCACGGCCCTCTCTCCCCTACCCCATTTTCCCCATGTAGCTCTGGAGAGAATTGGCAGCTGCCAGACTGGTCTCTGCTTTCCCCGCCCAGCCATGCAGGGCCAGCAGCCAGCAGTTGCCTCTCAGGTGTCAAGGGGCCGTTCAGCTTGGAGGGGGAGGGCATCAGGATGCACCATTGTCCTCTCCCCCCGTCCCCCGAGCCTTCTCCCCACTTCCGTGGCTCCGTAGCTAAGAGTTGGGGGGACAAGGTGTCCCCCTCTACTTTACATTGGGTTTGGAAGAAAATGCCCCCTCCACCTGCCCTCTGTTCAGCTCCCTGGTCACTGGAAGGCCTTTCGGCAGCGTGAGGCCGAGGAGAAGGTCTCTCAGGGGGCCAGCTCGGCCAATGGCTAATCTGCCTCCCCACCATGAGGCTCTGGTAGAGCCGGGTGCACAAAGGGAGGGGGGAGAGGTTCCTGCAGAAAATGATGAAAAAAATTGAAATTTTAATCCAAAAAGAGAAACCTGCACCGTTTTGTCTGATGCGGGTGGTTTTTCAGTCAGTTTTTGACAGAAAGCAGGCACTTTTTGTAAAACATGTCGCTTAACCAAATCCCAATTTTCGATCAAAAGGCATTTTGGATGGAAAATTTTTGACAGCCCTGACAGAAAATCCAAAGGGCCAGGCTGTCTCACCGGGGGAGGGGTGGCGAGGGAGGGGCAGTGTGAGGAGTGGTATCAGGAGCTAGCTGATCCGAAAGCAGGGAAGGGTGAGCAGCCATCAGATATCGTTTAAAACGGCAAAGGGTTATAAAGGAAAACAATACAAAGAGGAAGTGGGAAAGTGCTGAAAGAAATACAGAGCAAGGAAAAGGCTCAAGATCAAAGACGAGCGGAGAGGACAGAGCTCGGGACAGGGAGTCACTAGGGGAAAATTCAATACAGCAAATCGGGAAAAATGGACGACAAAACACCTTCTCCTCTCCTCTCCCTTGACCCCACGTATTGTTCATATAGGGCAGGAGACTTTAAGCCCTGCCTCCAATGAGTAACCCTTATCTATGTGAATGCCTCTGCTGATTGAGCACGGTGGAACTGCTCCAGCGAATAAGGATTGCTGGTGATGAGTAAGAGTCACAGAACTGGGCCCACGGGATAGGGACTTTCAGGAGAGGGGCCTGTCAGTAAAGCCCCACATGACTTTATGGGCATCCTAGAAATAAACAGCAATGCCGCCTCCCTTTGCCATGATATAGGTCCGTTCACGTGTCCCGTCCAAATCGGCGTTTGCCATTTCCACAGCCACATCACATAACAAACTCATGAGACAGACAAAGTGGGGAAGTAAGTTTGCCTCTCTCACCAACAGAAGATATTTCCTCACTCACCTTGTCTCTCCAATAGCCTGGGTCCAACATGGCTACAATAATACTCAACTCAGGTCTAATTTGCAGCCTGCTCACAGCCCCAGGTCTCCTTCAGCATTAATTATACTCCCCTCTTATAAGCGCCTTACAAGGGAAGGTCACTAGCTTTATCTCATTTTGGACATGAGCACAAGAGCAGAGAAGGGTGGGGATTTGCCCAAGGTCTCCCAGCGAGTCAGTGGCAGAGCGTAGGATGGAGCCCTGGATTCCTAAGGGCCCTATCCTAACTCTTCCACGTACGATCTCAGCCTGTGACCTCCTGAATGGGAAGGCAAATCCTGAACAGATTGCAGAACTCCCCTTCTTGAAATGGATCCCCAAACTTTTCCGTTTTGCAATATGGGCTCATGGGATGGAAAAGGAATGGGGAACATCATTAGGGAAAAATCCTTCCATTTGGTCCTCACTGGTTATGTCTGACTGCCCCTGCAGATTCTGCAGTGACTCCACACACAGAATTGCCATGCACAATCCAGACACCCAAGGAGCACAGAATATCCCACTGAGATCCACAGGACAGAGGGGAGACGAGACTGCTGAGACTGGAATCTGAGACTATGGAGAGCTGTGCAAAGATATTCATAACTAAACACAAAATTAGGTTTCTGGGGGGATATGAATCTTCCACCAAACTTGGGCCAGTTTAAATAGCCTCTGGGACCTGAGTTGCAAGAGGGCCCATGTTGATGCATAGTTTTGGGTAGAAACTATATAAAACTCACACTGGGTCACTTATTCCGGAAAAGCAGCCGCTTTTCTGGAATAACTTGCCAGCTTTCTACACTGGCCGCTTGCTTTTCCGGAAAAGCAAGGACAATCTACTGTAAAATTGTCAGTGTTTTTCCGGAAAAACTATGCTGCTCCCGTTTGGGCAAAAGTCCTTTTCCGGAAAAACTGTTCCGGAAAAGGGCCAGTGTAGAAAGCACAGTAGTCTTTTCCGCAAAAAAGCCCCGATCGCAAAAATGACGATCGGGGCTTTTTTCCGGAAAAGCGCGTCTACACTGGCCACGGACACTTTTCCGGAAAAAGTGCTTTTCCGGAAAAGCATCCTGCCAATGTAGACGCGCTTTTTCTGGAAATACTTATAACGGAAAACTGTTCCGTTTTCAGCATTTCCGGAAAAGGGTGCCAGTGTAGACGTAGCCAGGGGGTTTTATGATGCTGGGCAATCACTGGTTGCCGAATATGATCATCTCCCTTGGAAGTTGTGGACCCTCAGGTGGCTGATAAGGTCCACAAGATCTGTTACCGTGAGGACAGATGTTTCCAGGTACAGCTGGAGGCCAGTCTCCCCTTCCTCCTGCACCTCTTCTCCTCCTCAGCTTGTTGGCGGGCAAATTCAAATTGCAGGGAGCCATTGCACAGGACTTCTCTCCAGTTTGGGCGATCCTGGGTGAGTGTCTCCCATCGTCAATGTTGCACTTCTTGAGCAAGTCCTTGTAACACTTCTGTTGTCCTCCCACATGACGGTGCTCTTCTTTCAGGTGAGAAAACAGGACCTGTTTTGGGAGGTGATGGTTTGGCAGCTGAACAACGTGGCCAGTCCTGCAAAGGTGCTGACAAATGATCATTGTCTCGATACTAATGGTCTTTTCTTCCAGAAAACTGATGTTAGTGCACCTATAGACCCTAGATCAGACACAGCCTGGCCATTCTGTCTTCTCTGCAGAGGAGACAGAGGAAATGCTTATTTCCTGGTCTACTTTTTGAAGACAATGAAAATCAGGGTACTGTCAGAGGCTTTGGTATAAAAAACAAAATGTTGAAACACACAGGTAGTTTAAACAATACAGAGTCACCAGGACCGGATAGTGGCTGTCCGAGAGGGTAGATGGAATTTAAAAATGAAGTGGCTGAGCCCCTACCTAAAAGATGCACTCTCCCTTGAAATCTTCTCTAGTGCAGGGCAGGCGTGTATGTGATGCTATCCTTCTCTTTCAAAACTCAGAGAGGAGACCCTGGAAATCCCAGAGCAGTTGGTCTTACTTCTGTTTTGGTAAACTGGTTAAAGCAATAGTTCCAAGTAGAACTGTGAGACACCAAGGTGAGCATCACAAGGCAGGGATACTTCAAATGGCTCTGAGAAAGGAGAACCATACCGCTCCTTGAATTCCTTGCGGGAGCTGGCACAATAGTGGGGAAAGGAGAATCGGTCAATATAATTTCAATCTTTGACAAAGTCCCTCACGAAAGTCAGCTGTTGCTGCTGCCATTATTAATTACCTGCTAAGGACACTGAAGTGTCATTGAGTGAGAAGTAAGTTCTACGATAGTTCAGAAACTGATTAAGAGACAGAAAACAGAGTAGGAAGCCATGATCCCTTTTCAACATGGAAAGAAATTAACGGTAAAGTGCTTCAGTATAAAAAGTCCCATGGGGCGTGTATGTATTTATTAGTGAGCTGGATGAGAAAGGAGATGGCAAAATTTGCAGATGACCCAGACTTATTTTGGTTAGTCAAGAGTAGAGATGACTGAAGAACCTCCAAGAGGCCTAACCATGATAGGTGGATGGGCAACATAATAGCAATGAAACTGAATGCAAAAGCAAATGCATTATTGGAAAGAACACGGTGAAGGACTCATACATACTGAAGGGTTGTAAATTAAGCATAACCACATAGAAAGAAGATCTAGGAGTCACTGAGGACTGTTCAGTGAAAAACTTCTGGCTAATGTGCAGTAAAGGTCAGAAAAGCAAACAAAATTTTAGGTAGTATTACAAAAGGGACAGTGAATAACAATGAAATACAATGTCATTACTATCAGATAAATCAATAGAATTTCCTACCTGGAATACTATGTTCATCTCAAAAAATAGAAATAGGCCAACCCAATCAATAAAAGGCACAGAAAGGTTTCCACCCAAGGAGTGATTGAAAAGATTAAGCCTGTTTAGTGAGGATGAATAAAACAGGATTGAGGCATGCCAAATAACATACAGAAGATGGAAGATCAGGCAAAATCCAAGAATAAAGGGGGCATTCAATTAAATTAAAAGGCAACATATTTTAAATTATATAACAAAATGTCTTTTTTGCACCACACATAATTAACATGTGAAACTCACTGCTACAAGCCATTAAGGCAAAGGTCCAACAGCAGGATTAGATTAAGAACATCTGCAGTTGCACTGACGAGGATTAAAATATATAGTTAGGATATACAACCCTCCTGTTTCAGGATACAAGCCAACTACTGCCTGCCCAGAGACTGGAATAAATGTCCCCCTAGGCATGGGTTATTGCAAAATTGTTTTTTGTGGGGATCTTCCTCTGATCCAATGCTGGCCTCCACTCTAGACATGCTCTGGATTCACTGGTCTGGCTGAGCAGAGGAATTGTTCTGTTTTTATTCATCAGCTGATATTAGAATGGAGTCGTCAAGTTTTTAAATAAAAAATCTCAGAGCAAAACTCAGGGCTGTGAATGGAAAGTGAGAAAGAAAGAAAAGTTATAGAACTTGTTATGATCTGCCTGGCTTGTGGTAGGTCACCAAGCAACCATTACAAAAATGCAAATATTATTCCATCCCTGAATTTTTGTCGTAGGTATTCTCGGCCTCTAATCTCCACATGCATGTGTGTTGAAAGATACCAGGAGGACAATTTTCTTGGATTATCTCTTGTCAAGTGTGACATTTTTTAGAAGGTCTCCAGTTCACTACAGGGCGGGAGACTGAAAGGACCTTACATTTTTTGAAAATGAGCATCTTCCTGTTGTCCGTGCCAATCTAGATGCGGTTTTGCGCAAGAAAGCCCCAATCGCCATTTTTGCGATCGGGGCTTTTTTGCACAAAATGCCACGTTGTCTACACTGGCCTTCTTGTGCAAAAGCATTTGCACAAGAGGGCTTTTGCCTGAGCATAGCATTTCCACAAGAAGCACTGATTTCAGACAGTAGGAAGTCAGTGTTCTTGCGGAAATTCAAGCGGCCAGTGTAGACAGCTGGCAAGTTTTTCTGCAAAAGCAGCTGCTTTTGCGGAAAAACTTTCCATTATAGACGCAGCCTAGACTGTGTTTGGGTTTCTTTATGTTGCACCATCTCTGCAGTGATAACATCACAGCTTTCAGACCTTCCAGAGATAAAACGTAGGGATTTGAATGACGTGTACTGTGTTCTATGGTGAGCCCTAGTGAGTAAGGCCCCAATGCAAGAAAAGTTCTCCTTGAAACCATTTAAGCACAAGCTTAGCTTTCTTTACGTAAGTGTTAAGTCCCAGTGAAATAATTTTTTCTGGATGTTTGTTTTGTGGGAAATTTTGCCGTTTTGTTCTGATTCCGAATGCAAATGCATTTTAAAATGTTAGACAGTCTCAGAAATTCTGATTTCCCAGTAACTTCAGCTGGAAGGCCAGAAGAATTATTGAGTTATTGGGCCTGATCCATCTGGTATATCCTGTTTGGTGACTCTCATACCAGGAAAGCCTGATTACCAGAGGATGTTGTAAAGACCAAGACTTCCACAGGGTTCACAAAAGAACTAGATAGATTCATGGAGGACAGGTCCATCGATGGCCATTAGCCACGTTGGGCAGGGATGGTGTCCCTAGACTGTTTGTCAGAAGCTGGAAACGGGTGACAGGGGAGGGATCACTTGATGATTCCCTGTTTTGTTCACTCCCTCTGGAGCACCTGGCACTGTCACAGTCGGAAGACAGGACACGGGGCTAGACGGACCTTTGGTCTGACCCAGGCTGGCCGTTCTTATTCTACTAAATTCACCTGGCATAGGACTGAAGGTGCATGCAACCACAAGCTCCATTTTTCATCAGGTAAAATCAAATAGCTCCTTTTTGTTCCAAAGCGCACCTGCCGCTGTGCTGTTCCTCAGTGCCCCAATTTCTTGATCATGGAACCAAATCTTAGGGAAGCATCATTAGTAGCCTTCTACCAAATTATTTTTCACCTCAAAACTCAGTCCTTATACGGGGCACCTGCACCTGACATGCACCAGGCAGGTTCCACAAAGCGCCCATGGAGAAAAAAGTTGGATCAATCCCAAGCAGGCCTCCGAACCAGTGTAATAAATCCAGTCTTCACTCTCTCGCCACGTGGGCTGGCTTTGGAGGTGCAAGCAGTGGAACAGCTATTGAAAGCGAGCCCCATGCCCGCCTGCCTAGCCATGACGACCACCATAGGAAAATCCCCGCACCTAACAACTGGCAGCAATGGTCGCCCGCTTACTGGAATGCTCAGTCATGACATGCTGAACAAAAATCCTTATTTTGTGCAGGTGTCTATGGCCTGGTCCATGCTTAAAAATTAGATCGACCTAACTATGTCAGTCAGGCCTGTGGAAAAGGCCATGCCTGTGCATTGTAGTTGACCACACCCCTGTTGCAGATTAAGAGAATTTTTCGATTATCCCAGCTACCACCTTTCCAAGGGGGTGGGGAGGGGGGTTACCTACACAGATGGAAACTCACCTT
Source organism: Pelodiscus sinensis (assembly GCF_052426305.1). NCBI lineage: Eukaryota > Metazoa > Chordata > Testudines > Trionychidae > Pelodiscus > Pelodiscus sinensis. The sequence continues at coordinate 28,294,494 of NC_143071.1, forward strand.
CCGTCGAGGTAGGAAGTGTCTATCCTATGATGAGACAGCGGCATAGGTGCAGTGATTTACCTGTGCCACTAAGGCATAGACATGGCCTACGTGCTTGCGTTCTGTTACTGCTATTATGCAGCTGTTATGTACACAGCACTTCATTTGCTTTGGCTTACCAGAAGGCAGCAAAAATGATGAGGGATTAAACAGACTTCAACCTTTCAGCTTAGAAAAGAGGAGACCAAGGGGCGATGTGATAAAGGTCTATAAAATCATGACGGGTGTGGAAAAAGTGAAGAAGGAAAAGTTATTGTTCCCACAAAATAAGAACTAGGGGGTCACCCAAAGAAATGAATAGGCAGCAGGTTTAAAACAAACAAAAGGAAGTTTTTCTTCATGCAGCACACAGTCAACCTGTGGAACTCCTTGTCAGAGGATGTGGTGAAGACTAGGACTTTAACTGGGATCAAAAAGAGCTAGATAGATTCATGAAGGCTATGTCCATCAATAGCTATTAGGAATGGTGTCCCTAGCCTCTGTTTCTCTGGAAATGGATGACAGGAGAGGGATCACGTGAGGATTACCTGTTGTGTTTACTCCTCTGGGGCATCTGGCATTGGCCACGGTCAGCAGACAGGACGCTGGACTAGACGGACCTTTGATCTGACCCAGTCTGGCTGTTCTTGTGTTCTTATGTATCAACCATTCTGTTTGCATAGCCCACAAGTGCACCTGCTAATAAGCCCAGAGGGCGAGGGCACTTGGATAATAGCACAGGGCAGACGGTAGACAGCAGGGAGCCTGTGCAGTGCTGCAGAGAAAGAGAAGCAGACTTGCAGAAATGCTCCAGACGGACCCACCACTGAAATCATTTCTAGAGCCTTTAGGGAGTTTTCCATCAAAACATTTTTTTCACTGGGAAATGCCAGTTTGTGGAACCCAAAAGTGTTAATGCACAACGGTTGCTTCTGATGGATTTTTCAGCTCACAAGATGTTGGCAATCAGATTTCAAACTTCTCACCTAAGCTTAAACAAAGACATTAATTATCTTACCCATTACAAAGATAGCTTCCCCAATTATCACCTCTAATATCATTAACTCACAGACATTTACCTTCCCTCCCACCCCTCTCCTGTTCTGAAATTTGATTTGTCCTTTTCATATATGTGTTCATTTTTTTAATTGTATCCTTTGGCATATATGGTTGTGACAATTTTCTTCCACTATTTGATCTGAGGAAGTGGGTCTGGCCCACGAAAGCTCATCACCTCTTAAACCATCTTGTTAGTCTTTAAAGTGCTACATCGTCCTGTCTTTTGTTTCTCACAACAGTTTGTTTCAACACGAGCACAATAAACAATTCTGGCTTCCCCCTTTGAAAGTGAAGCTAATTATAGTAAAAAGATAAACGTTTTTAAAATGGTCAAAAAGAAAAATGATGAATTGTTCCCATGGACCTGATTCATTTTTGTTCGGTTGTTTGCCTTTTTTTTTTTTTGAGGATTTCAACTTTTCATGATAATTCAGAGTGGGGAAATTTGCTGCTATCTCAAAGTTTCATGGGACATGACACAATTCCCCCTCCAGTTCTACTTTTCCCCTTTCCCCCGGACGTGCATAAAGTGTGCGGCTTTCAAAATGACGTGACCTGGGGTGCCTTCAGGGAAAACTGATTTTCAGAGCCATGTGCGGCACACCTTGTGACAAGTTTTCCAGATAGTCCTTGTTCTTTCTGGAGATGCTTCAGGTGCAGGATATTAATTTTATCCAGCCCTGAGATTGTTCAATTCAGTGTTTCTCCATCCTGGCTCTGCATCCCTGGTCCTTCATTCCCAAAAGAAATGCCAGACTTAGCTGCAACGTGAAGGATATTTCTAGTTGCTGGATTTCTTCTGCACCATGGCCGTGCTTGCGTGACTGTTGTTTTGGGTCCTGCTGCTTTTATTTCCTTGAATGAAACAAGCTCATTCCTGAAAGCCAAATGCCGATGCGATGACAGAGAGCGCATCTGTGGAAGAACAGCCGCGCTGCACTCCAGCAGGCGGGACACTCACACACATGTGCCGTGCTGCTCTGCTGAGAGAGGGCCGAGAAGCAGAGCTCTGGGATTACTTCTGATGTAACTGGGCACACTCCGACAGAGGAGATTTCACTAGGGAAATTGACCGGACATGTCCAAGCAACATTCTAGGAACTGCACTCGAGATCAGACACTGTTCCACTGAGATACCGTCTCATTTCGGCCCAGGTGTCTTCCCAGACTTTTTAGAAGGGATGTCAAAGACCCCGTCTTCTTTCTGGTCCTCTCCCTCCCCTAAGCACAGTCTGTTTCAAATTTGACAGGAATTTCTGAATGTCCAGGAGAGGATGTTCCAGAAGCAAGGGAAGCGTTGCTGAAGAACTTTGTGGATATGGCCGGGGGTCTGGAGCAATACCTTGGCTTATATTAATTCACTGCCTTGTATTCCCTCCTCCCAGAAGGAAATAAACCTCAGCGCTCCCAGTGAGCACGGGATGAAATCTGCCAAAGCCAGAGTTCCAGATGAGTTCACCTCATCTGAAGAGTTAAAAGGTTTGAAGGGAAATAAAATCACACCAGGATGAAGGCTGGGTGGGAGCAGTCTGTGAAATCGCGGGTTCCTTGGGGCTGTGAGCCATCTGCAGCTGAAGTGAAGTTCTGGCATTGCCTTGACTTCGCCATGATGTTATCACCCAGCAGTCACGTGCTTTGTTGTGTTTTGTTCTCATGAATTACTCAGCCAAGCGGGGAGGATCTGGCACAGGAGGCTGTGTAGCAGCAGGGAGTCAGCGCAAGAAGCAGATGCCTTCAGGCCGCAGCGAGCGTGACAAAGAGCAGCGTCCCGCTCATGTTCCTTCAAGGGGAGATGGCTCTGCAAAGCCCTCATCTCTGCCATTCGGCTCCCACTGCATGCCTGGCGCTCTCGGGACATTCGGCCTCCAATTCCGCACAGCGGGTAAGTACTTGCTTCACTTTAAGCACGTGCATCAGAGCCACGCACATCACGTATGTGCCTAAGTGTTGTCCCAAGGAGAGATGCTGTCCGGAACGGAGGCCCTAGAGAGGAGGAGGAGCAAGATTCTGTTCTACGTTCAGTGAATTTGCAAAGCAATTGAGAACAAGCTCTGACACAGGGACCCCTCCAAGGGAGAGATGGGAAGGGTTGGAGTGTCCAGTGAGGAAAGAAAGTCCTGAAAACTTTAAATAAATGAGGATCTAACCTATGACACAGTCGCATGTTGTCTGTGGGTCCTAGGAATCCAGGGAGCAGATCTCAAACACGCATTTCAATCCCGCGTACATTTGAGCAGAGATGGTGGGTCACTCACTGTTGGTTGTGGAGAGAAAAAGGCCTTGGGTAGTTTTGTTTCTTGCTAAGATGCAGGTGGATTATATTTCCTCAGGACCACAAAACTGCCCCAACAGGAGAACAAGACAGAGGTTTTCTCATGGGGGCCCATCTGGTTTGAAAGTATTATCAAACACCTAGGTAACCATGCAGAGCAATAGAAATACATCTCTGTAGCTCGGTTCAGCAAATCATCACTATTCAACACAGCACATAAGCAATTGCGTATCTTTAAGCAAGAGCTTAAATCCCACTAAAGTAATTACATTTAAAGTCATGCATATTATGTGCTGTGATGAACAGTATGGGGTTAAGTGTTTTGCTGAACTGGGACCAATATCTTTACATTTCTATTTTCATCTGAGGCTCTCAAAGTGCTTTACAAAAGGGCCATTGAAATGATCATTCCCATTTTACAGATGTGGAAACCAAGGTGAAGTGACTTGCCAGGGCCAAATGGTTAACCAGTGGCACAACCCTCCCAAAAAGGAATGCCACTCTATTTACAGAAATGGTCGCATGTTACAATAGAACCTGCAGCAGTGTTCTGGACAATGACTATAGAAAACATACAGGACTTATATTGTTGTATAAGGCAACGTTCAAAGTGATGGACTGGCATTTCTGTCGTTCAGTAGCTCACAGAATTTGCTTTGCTGATGACAATATTTATAAATAAAACTATGAGCTAGTGCTTTCCGTTTACAACCCTGTCAAAAGCTAACTGAGCTACTTGGTCTCATGGAGCAGGAATACCCAGACACAGACACTACAGAGATAAGTGTGGTATAAACATTTAGCTAGATTAGATACAGTAAATGCAGGCCCTGGCAAATCACCTAGGCTTGGCAGAATTCAATTTTTATTTCTGTAGCATTTCAATGGATAATAGCAATGTTTATTTTGAAACACTTTACTTTTTTAATTTAAGTTTTCATAGTTGTGTGAAATTAGGTGGCAGATAATAACTATACAAGGCTAGTTGATGCTGAGTCGAAAAGTTAAATGTGCCCTTCCTCCTCCACCTGCCGAGGCCAAAGAGTGGCGAACATTTTGACAAACAGGAGCATCAGAACCTCAGCTGGGCAGGAAGACGCCCGCAAGACAGAACGTAGCAATTTCTTCCACCCATCTAAATAGCCTCAGTTCCAGGCTGGAACAGTTTGATGTCAGCGCCTTGCAGTTGTAAAAGACAGATGATCAGTGATGGGCATCTCTTCTCCTGAGATTTCTTGCCCAATTTTGCAGATGCAAAAAAGGCTGCAGGTGATACAGAATTATGGAGCTTAATGAAGAATGGGGACGACTGTGAGCTCCTGTGGGATATAGTTACGTGAGGTGAACAGGGAGCATGCTGTCTGTTGGAATTTGGTGCTGGTCCATGTGATGCTCCTTTGAGCCAATAATCTGAACCATGCCTATAGCGTACAGTACTTAGTTCTAAGTTAATGTAGCAGCCCTGAGAAAAGACCTGGGTATCTCTGAACATCTGCATGGAAATCTCTGCTCAGCGTGAAGCTGCAGTGCAAAAAGCAAAACAAACATTTGGATGAAGAAGGAATTGGATGGAGCATAATCCAGAGCTATTATGATGCCGTTATCGAAACCCTTACCTTGGGCATTCTGCTCTGTTCTGCCTCAGAAAGGAAACAGAAGTGGGGGGAAAGCAGGGAACCAGAATGATGAGACGTTGCTTGCAAAGACTGGGATTGTTCACTTTAAAGAGGAGAGGAGTGAGAAGAGACATAAGTTTGCAAAATACTGAATGGACCCGAGAACTTCCATTCACCATTTCTCATAGTGCAGGAACAAGGGGACATTCAATGAAACTGGAAGGTGGCAAATTAAAAACTAATAAAAGGAAATTCTCCTTTTGCACAGTGAACAACCAGCGGGGGAACTCATCTCTACAACCTATCGCTGAGGCCAATAGCTTCACAGGATTCAAGAATGGATGAGGCATTTATAAGGCTAACAGAAGTATCTAATGTTATAATAATGAGTAGTCCTGTGGCACCTTAGAGACTAGCAAAAATATATAGTGTCATGAGCGTTTGTGGGCAAAACCCACTTCCTCGGATAACTTGGAGTGGAAATAACAGAAACCAAGAAATATACAACAGAAAAAAAAGGTACCTTTCAGCTGGAGGACTGGTGCTAATGAAGCTAATTCAGTGGGCTGTAAGTGTCCCATGCTTAGCTTTTGATGTAAAATTGCAGTTATTAAATACAGGGGAGACTGGCTTTATAATGCAACATCCAGTTAATGTCTTTGTTCAAGCCCAGGTTAACTGTCAAATTTGTAGATGAATACCAGTTCTGCACTCACTCTCTGCAATTGGTTAGTGAAATTCCTTTGTAGAAGAATGGCTGCTTTTAACTCCATGATTGAGTGACCAGGCAGGTTAAAATATTCCCCTGCACGTTTGTATGTTGCCATTTCTAATGTCTGATTTGTGTCCATTTTTATCCTTTCTCGTAGAGACTGTCCAGTTTGGCCAATATCCACGGCAGAGGGGCATTGCTGGCACTTGATGGCCCAGATCACATTAACAGATGTGCAACTGTGTGAGCCCCTGATGTGGTGACTTATGTGGTTAGGTCCTGAGATGGTGTCTGAGTTGGCAAAGGGCCTGGGAGACAGGCCAGTCCTCACCTCCCATCAGCCTCCCAACCTGAAGCATGTCCTTTCTAGCAGCTGCACCGCATACCTCAGAGACTCTCACCCCTGCATTAAACTCAAATCATGAGTAGAGGGGGAAGATTCATTTTCTTAATGAAAACTTTAATCTTGCCTTAGACAATTTAGCCGTGTCTCCTACCTGATCCAAATCTCACCCTTCTGCAGTACGTTTACATTGGCAACCGCAGCACAAGTACATTCATGGTTCACATCACTTGTCATCTTTTCATCAAACACATGTAAATCCTTCCCCCCCAGTGTGCAAAGCTGTTTTATGGCAATGCTGTAAAGCCCGTCAGGGTCTCTGCTTCAGTCTAATGACATTAGAACTGATAGTCTGGCAAATATCAGGATTGAATTTAATCAAAAAGAGCTAATGGAATCTACTCTGCTTATAAGAGCTTATGACGGAATGGGTTTACATAGGCAGGAGAGGTGGAATTTCACTTGCAACATCATTTAGAGGGTGGGGGTGGGGGACGAGAGAGAAGTAAATCAAAATAAGCAGGAAGCTTGATTTTGGAGGAGAGACCAATTTTGATTCCATGGTTTGGGAACCTGGGAGCGGCTGGGATATAAGTGTTTAAAAAGATATTTGTCCAGGCTTTTGCCCACCTTTTTTCACACCCATGTCAGGCCTATTGGCATAACCCAAGTGATCCAGAAAAGACGCCCAGTTCCTAGTTCAGCTGCTGGAATACAGGGGCATTGGATTCATTCAGGGCTGATCAAAACGCACTGGATTCAGACAAAAGACTCTCATTGATTTCAATGGGCTCTGGATCAGCCCCAGGGTCAGGCCAGCCGGTCAAGAGGTACCAGGCTCACACATGTTGTCTGAGCTCTAACCGGAAAGACACCGAGGCCCCTTCCTGACCCACCTGCTTCTCTCATTTTGTCTGACCACCCACCATCCGAAGGAAAATAGGGCTGCTCCTTCCGCGGAGCCTGGCATACTCCCAACACTGCCACTTCCCGCAGGCTGCCGCCTGTTCCCTTGCATGTGCTTGGCAGGCAAATTGCAACGTCTGGCTGAGCAGGCTGCCAGTCTAGTAAAAAAGTTTTCCATGTGCCTTCATGCCATGGGCTGGCTGCTGCATGGCTCTGCGAAGCAGCCTCTGTATCCACGGAAATCTTTCTTTGCAAGAACGTACCAGGAAGGAAACAAACGTTCAGTAAATCCACTCGAACATGAGAGCATCAGTCCTTCACAGGGCACTGTCAGGTTAAAATTCATCTTTGCAATCCCCCAAATCACAGTTCCTTACCTGTGTTTCCAAGACCAGTGCGACTATTCAAACTGAACTATGTTTTAAAAACAAACGCTTTTTCCATTGTGTTCTTTGTTCACTCTCTCACACACACACGCATACACACACACCTGCCCTTGCAAAAGATTCACTGAGTCTGCACAGGGGAAGTATAGGAGTCATTTTTGCTTTCTGATTATAGCTCACTTCATAGTTTGATCCTCAAATACTTGCCCAATTTTGGGAACCAAAACAAAACAAGGACATATTTACAGGGTTGGTTCTTTAAAATGTTTTCATTCCTTTTTTCAACCCCCCGAGCAGACATTTCTCAAAAGCCAGTGGTAACACTCCTTTTGTAAAAATCCATTTTTGGGGACTCAGTTGAGAATATGAAAGTATCCTCGTAAAGAACACAATGTTGCTCAGCTACGATTCTTTCTTATTTTGCCATTAGTTATAAATCGAGAAATGCAATCCTGTTCTAGTATGGAGTGAAAGATGAAAAACACAGATATGAGCAAAAGCAGTTTAGCTAAATGCGTCTGTTAGATTGAATTAATGAAGTTGAATTATTACGTACAAACATCTCCAACAGCTCCTTTATCGAACACTTGTAACAAGTTCACACCAGGCAACATATGCTTGCAAGAATGATTAAGTATGCTGCATGCTTGCTTGTCAGTTTTCTATCGATTTTACTTTCACAAGATGCTGGTATTTTATTAAATGCATTCATTGGAATGTGTTAAATGTAAAACGTGAATGGAATATTGCAATGGTTGAAAGAATCAAGTCTTACAGAGAAACATTATCTGCTCTATGGAATGAAACGTAAGTCATTTGCAAGGTTGATGGCAGATGCGCTAGTGCGGTTAATTTCTTAATTCTAAATGCATTCCGTCCACATGAGATGCTCAGGGAGCCAAGCCCATCGACAGATGGTTTGGTGAGATGAAAAATTAATATTGTTATCAATGGAGAAATGGCTGAAATTGTTAAATGATAGCTCTTTTAACAATTATTTACCTTTTTTTTTTACCATTATTTTTAAATAGTTCCAAAGTTCATAAAGAACAACAGTGGGAAATGAAAAGCCTCTGAATTATAAAGAGCTCAAGAAAGTGCTTTTTCAAAGGCACGCCCCTTTCTGCAGGCAACTTCATTCCATCCACATTTGTACAGGACAATAGATTATTCCAACAATAAACCATTTCAGCTGCTGTGAAATTGTGTTGAATGGCTGGAGAGGCAGGGGCTTCTCCTTTGCTAGCATATTTATTACATACCTTTGAATCTATTCGCTCCAATAGCCAGGGTTTTGTTAGAAAATACGGAGGATGGGGAGAAGTATTTAAATTGGCTGATCTCTAATTTCAAGAACAGGAGCTATTCAAAGAACAGATACATTCATTTCAAAGTGAATTTAGTAGAATTAATTAGGGTTGCAGAGTGTTTCACAAAGGTGAGTAAGCACTATTCCCATGGGGAAACTGAGGCACAGAGGGGTTACGTCACTGTTCAGAAGCTACAACTAGAGCTCCAGTCTCCTTAATCCTGTGGCTTAACCACAAGACCATACTGCCTCCCGCAGGGTGAACTTCATGTTTGTGCTAAGCGCTAGCACCCTGTGTATGTACCACCAGGCTGGTGCTGCCTGGGGCTTGTGCTGTCTCTTTTTACAGGGATGAATTGTACGTTCTGTGCCTGTGGAGGGGAGAATAGGTACAGCCGTGGTGGTGGAAAACTGCTCCTTACATGAATTTGCGAGAGGGCGGTACACCTCCGGGGGATGAAAAGATAAGGCAGCTTTCCTGGCTAGTCTTCTCTATGCCCAACTCCCTTTGGGTTGTGAGAAAGGATAGTCAGCAGTAAAGAAGAACTATTAGAACACTGATAGCTGGGTACCCACGGGAGTCAGCATCAAATTTTTCCTTCCCCGCATCAGGGCTCACACGAGCAACCCATTCCCTGCATAATGGAATCCAATCCTGCTATCACCAAAGTCCATGGCAAAATGTCCATTGACCTCGCTGGAAGCAGCATTGGAGTTAGACCCCTAACATTGTGACAGCTGGATTTGGAGCAGTGCGGACCCTTCCGGAGATTGGAAGGATGCATTCTGCTTCCATCACCAATAGCCAGGACACTTGGGCCCCGTTGGTAAAGCCAATCCAAAACAGTTCCTCTCCACTCACTTTAGCCCTCGTCTGCACTAGGACTTTATTTCAAAATAATCCTCACCAAGGTCACATTTATAAGCAGCGCGTCCACACTACCAAACCTGTTATTTCGAAATAACGGGCCACAGAATTTGAAATCTGTACTCCTGCTCTTCATCAGCAGTAACGCTCATTCCAAAATAGTTATTTCAAAATAGCAGCAGTGGGGATGCTCTGGTGCCGCTATTTCCAAATAATTACTCCCCAGAGTAATTCAAACTAATTATTCCCTAGTGCTTCCTGGGGCTCTAAGTCTGAGGTAGCGCATCCATATTAACAGAGCCTGCCTTGGACTAATTTCAAGGCTTCCCCGTAGTGTGGACACGCTAGTTCAAATTTGTTAAATTGGGAATTAAGTCGAATTTACTAATTTTGAAATAGTTTCCTAGTGTAGCCATGGCCTCAGTGTGTTGGACTGAGCAGTGGGCATAATATCCACCAGGGCAAAATCAGCTAAGGCACTTAGGAACCTTCATTCCTCTGGGATTTAGGTGCTTTGGAAAATTGTATCCAGTTTCTTCCAGAGGCAATAAAAAAAAATTATGTTCCACCTGAAAAAAAAAGAACAAGTTAAAAAGGCCACAATCTCAGCTTCCAGAGACAAACTTGCATATATCTGTGGCCCAGTAACTGTCTGAAAATGACAAGCCTGTGTTGAAAAGGCAAGTCTCTTAGATGTGGACTTGCATCAGCGCTAGCATTAACTCCTACCGATGGAATGGTGCTGCGAGCAAACAGGAACAGAAGCGCCATTGTGACAGAATCAGTAGCATGTGAGCAAATCATGGGCCTGTCAGGAGCAAGGACCAGACAATTGCAGGGAAAACCACAAATGCACAGGACTTATCTGCTGCCTATTGCGGGTATTGAATGACAATCAGGTTTTCCATCATTAGCAAGAGGTGTCACCGCAAACACCAAATCCCATAGCCCGCTCCTCCAGCACACGGGAGTTAAAAAACCTGGCAAATTAGACAGATGGTCAGAGCAGCTGAAGGTGACTAGGCCAGGCTGGTTGGTTAATATCTGAATCTCTTAGAAGCAGGTACTTAGGACGTGAGTTCATGTGAGCCACATAATGAGAAATGGTCCACAAGAAATCCTGCCAAGCAAGAGCAGACAGCTTCCCTTTCACTCTGCTCTCATTATGAAAGATGTGTTCAGAATTTCCTTTCCTTTCTTGCAAGGCAATGCACCATTACTTGGTGTGGGACCCGGTCGTGCAGTTAGAAATGTGACCTGGATTACAAAACATCTCCCCTCCGTGCTTTGGGGCAAAGCAGGAGTGAGTGCCGCATAATGCTTCCCAGTCATGTGAGTTATTCCCCTCTGGACCTGTTAGCAGCTTGACACATTTCTAAGTGCTTCAGGGGGTAGGTGAATTAGTCTGTACGGGATAAACTTAAAAAACAACAAAGCTGGGCCCACGAAAGCTCATGAAACCATCAGCATGTTTTCTTCATCTATAAGGTGCTACCAAAGCATTTCTTGTTTTTTAAGTTTAACATATTCAGGTGTGTGTTTGCAAGTGGGTCTCTCATCCTACCTGGGCCGACTTATCCATTAGGCACAGGAGGCACAGTGCCCAGGGCCACAATACTTTTAGGGGCCCATGAAAATGTTTTAATTTCTTTTAAAATCAGAAGAAAAAAAATGACAAAGAAAATGTTTTAATTTTTTTCTCACATCAGAAAAAAATGAAACTTTTAGGGCCCACAAAAATCTATTAAATTTTGCCTAAAACAGAAAAAAAATAAAATGTTGAAGTATTTAAAGTTATATAAAAAATAATTGTTAATATTTTTTTTTAATGGAGGAAGGGACCCACGAAGGCAAAAGTGCCTAGGTCCCACAAAAGTCATAATGCGGCCCTGCATCCTACACGGACTTTTGTTCTGCTCTCTCTGTCCTGCCTGGTGTCACTGTGTCCCGGGCATGATGTCAGGGTGGGTTTTTTTCAATGTTTGCCCTCATTCAGCTCCGGGGCTCAACTAGTTCCACCCCCGTTCTCCTCCCCCCCCCCCCCCCCAATTAAAAACTAAGCTTGTTAAACAGGTCCTAGCAATTCCAGGGGGTCAGGTTATTTCAACATCTCCCATCAAAATATTTTTTGGGGGAAAATTGAGGTTTTGCTTTAAAGAAGTGTTATATATAAAGGGTTTCTTTTCCATAGAACATTTGGAGTTTGAATTGAAATAATGAAAACCCAAGACTTTTCAGCCTAAAACTTTCCATTTTGGGCCAGAAATGTTCAGTTTCATGTCACGCTTTCTTTTTTAAACATTTTTCCCTCAAAAGATAAAAAATGTCCTGTGAAAAAGAAATCAATTTTCCAACCGGCCATCTTAACTAGCTCTTGTCAGGTGGGTATGTTTGTTTTGTGACCAGGACATCTCAGGCATGAAATTCATCTTCCTCCCACCAGCCTGGCTGAGAGTTGAAACCAGGCCCAATGTCATGCTTTGAGCTTTCCTTACCCTGTATACACACTATTTAGAAAGGGTTGGGGTGCTGGTTGGGGAACCCAACTCAACAATAGTGAGAGTGCTAATGTCGCCACCACCTACGCGAGGCTGGTACAAGGCACACAGCCCAGAAAGTAGACAGCGCTGCTAAGAACCTCACCTGCAGAGTCAGAATCCCATCTAAGCCCATGGATCCTCACACACACCCATTCTCCCTCAGTCCCTGTCCCCTTTCACCATGAACTCTTAAGGGAGTATCTCCCCAAGACTTACTGTTATTCACTGTAAGTCACCCTCACCCATCGCCTCTGCCCACACATACCCAAGGACACAGTTGCCTTCGCATCCTTCAGCAGGGACTGATCTCAATATTTCCAAATGAAAATAGTTCAAAAAAATCAATTCAAGGGCATTTGAGCAGGCCTGGCAGGAATGACACCTTGTCTATGGAATTCCAGAGTACTGGAATTTAGAGGCTAATGCAACAGATTCTCCTACACTCTCAAGGGACCCCCCGGAGTTCTAGCTCGAGTCCCAATCACTAAGGTAGTTCCATTTCCAATGAAAGGGAAAAATACAACATCACATCAAAAAAGCCCAAACAATTATTGCCTGCTTCACTGAGCTGTAATAGAGCCCCTGGCCTCTCTTTTTATTGTTATTTTGTCCAGCGAACAAAGCTGTTTGTACATGGATTAAATATTCTCTTTTCCTTTCTCTCCACAATACTCGCGGCTCTATGTTGTGTGTGCCGCAGATATGCGTATTCGTAAGAGGTATGATGACCTTTGTCCTCCCTGGTGCTAAGCCTGTTGAATGGAACCCACTGTTTGCTGGTATGCACACCTGTGAGAAGGTGTGTGTTTGGGCGGGGGGAAGGGCTGGACCAGAGCTTTGGTTTTTAATGTGAGAGATCCCTTTGCTAATCTGAATAACCATCGCAATCCGTGAACGCCTTTGTCTTTCTTCTCCTTTGGCTGAGTTTTCTTTTCTATTTCATTGTTTGTTTTTGCTTGCCTGGTCACACGTGTTATGAATAGCTGCTCAAACTCACTGAATATCTGAATGTGTGCATGTGTTTCTCTGTTAAGCTATGACAGGTGCAATAAAAGATCTTCCCCCCACCCCCATGAATGAGATTTGAGGTGTCACATTTTTCAGAAACACCCTCTACATCTGCACTACTCAAATGTTTGTTCACGCAGATCAGGTAGTTGTGACTCTGTACCATCTAAATGGCAAGCACAGCTTGGAGTTTGGGTAAGATCTCTTTAAAAATATGGCCCAAAACATCTTGAAACATACACTGCAAAATCTTTCATCCTCCAAAGAGAGATCAAAGATGCCTTCAAATTCTTTGTCTAAATAGGCAGGGCTTGGTAGGTCTGGTGAATATGCCTGGAGAATGAGACGAGGAAGGAGAAAACAAGGGGCTGAAGGAAGAGATATTTTTGTGGTTTGGCCTTTGAGCGGGTGGAGTGGGAACAGGCTAACTACAGAAACAACCATGGAGATAGACAGGAAGGGAAATGGGAGTAGGAGGCAGGAACAGTCTGTTCAGTATCCCAGCCATCACCTTCGGCACCCCTTCACTACATACCTTTGCATGCTTTCCTATGGGTGATCGGCTTGGTCATATCTCGGTAGTAGCCCTCTTTACAGTAGTGGCAGTGGCGTCCTGCTGTGTTGTGCCGGCAGTTTAGGCAGACCCCTCCACTCTTGCGGCCTGAAAGCTTGTAGAGCTCCATGTTAAAGCGACACCTCCGGGCATGAAGGTTACAGTTACAAGCTGGGAGACAGGAAACAAAAAGCAGAAAAGTTGCCACGTGTGGTACACGAGTCTCATGAGCCAGTGCAGAGCTGGGTCCCTCCCGGTCTCTGGATTCCAACTGACAGATTCAACCCCTGATCGTGAGGAACCAGGATCTCAGTGGGCCATGGCCCAAATGTAGGCTGGTGGTGAAAACCAATCAGTTGTGTTGCTCCAGACTTACACCTGGCAATGGTTCAGCTCCTAGACAGCGAACTCCTCGGGGCTTGAGTGACATTAACCATGTGTCTGTACAGCAGCTAGAACAATGGGACCCAGCCTGGTTGGCCCTTTGGTGCAACATGCATGTTCAATTTAAAAAGACAGCTATTTATTATGTTCATTATCTGGTGCCAGAATACCATGGGAAGGGTTGTTTTCTCAGCCTGAAGGGTAGCAAGCCACTGGAGAAACTAGCTCTGGCTAGTATATACTCCTGCTTCTGTAACTTCCATTCCAATACATCTGATGAAGTGGGTTTTTCCCATGAAAGCATCTGCCCTACTAAATCTGTAAAGTGCAACAGGACTCCTCATTGTTTTAGTGCCTGAGGGTGTGTGTAGCCCGCAATTAAAATCTCACGGCTGGTTTTGCCAGATGACTCAGGCAAGAGGGACAGTTTAATTACAAACTGAGACTCTCTCACCTTGCAGGGTCCTAGATCCCGTGCTCCAGCTCAAGCCTGAGCATCTCTGCCACAATTAAACATCCTCTTAGCACAAGCCCAGTGCGTCTGAGTCAGCTGGCATGGGCTTGCTACAGGGTATTAACTGCAATGTCAACACACCCAGAAAGATTTGAAGCTGAGTATTGGAGACTCCTGAGGAAAGTGTGGGGAAGCACGTCAGGAGGAGCTATCCCGACCTCAAAGGTTAGACCTGTGACAACACACCTCCATATTTTTATGGAAATATATTTATGAATATGCATAACTTGGATATGCTTTATGTAAAAGAAGGCCAATAACCTATCACTCAAGAGCCTGTGATCCCTTAAATGTGTATATTCTGTGTGTGTGCATGTGTCATTCTTGTATGTGAAGTTAGAAATATGAAGTGTAAACCTGCTTATTAATCTAGAATTTCTAATGAAACCAATTAGTGGTACTTAAAGGGCTTAATGGCCCGGTGCTCAAGGTAACGATCTGTGAATGGGTTTTCCTTCCTGTAAATCCAAGCTGAGGTTGGTCCTGCAAAGACATTTGACCATGCCAACGGGTGCTGGAATCCACCTTGAATTTGGTATTTTTCCATTGGGATGGGGACAGTTAAACAAAGGGTTCTTGCCCTGGGGAAATTCTATTTAAGGAATGAGAAGCAATCAACAGTTCTCTTTAGCTGGCTTTTGAAACTGCCTGACCCATCCTAAGATGATACACAGAAGAAACTAGAAAACAAAGAACTCTAAGGACACGAGAATCAGTTAGACCCAGGCCAGAGAAAAGATTGGCTCTGTTTGAAGGATTTTATCTGGAATAAGGACTAGGGTAAGAAATATGTTTATAACTATCGCCCTTAGTGTATTAGAATTTTGTTTATTTTAGATTAATAACATGCTTTTAATCTGGCGCGTTTTGTTTATTTTAGATTAATAACTTGCTTTGATCTGTCTGTTTTCACTTGCCATCATATGCTTTTTATACTTAATTAAAAACACTTTTGTTTATTATCAAACACAGTTTAAATAATTGTTGCCTGAAGGGCAGGGGGAGGGGCGGGGATGGAAGCCTTGGCTGTGTATCTCTCTCTTTCACTGATAAAGAGAGCAAACCGAGCAAACCCTACGAGTAGAATCCGGTTCACCAGTACGTAAATATTCAGCTCATTTCGAAGACCCGCCTCCTCTTTCCCAATACTATTAAAGTGTCAGAACCAAATTTACCTTCCCCCCCACTCCCCTCCCCCCATAGTTAGGTGGGGCTCAGTTTGCGTGCACTCTAAGTAAGGGTTTGAAGTAGTTCCTTCAAAGCTCCCCCCTTTCTGCCATCTCTGGAGAGGTTTGGGTTCCACAGCCTCACAATTTACTGTGTCTATAGATCCTCGTTAGGATGCAAGCTCCCCCTCTTTCACGCCAGCCCTTCTCAGCCTGTGGAAGGGATTAGCCCAGCCTTACAGTCTTCACTAAATACCAAGCAATCCTCTCTGCTGACAGTTATGCCATGATTGAATCTGCCAGGAGATGCTAGATCTCTCTGCCATATGCAACCTAATGTCAACCGGGTGGCTGTTTTTAACAAGGGCCAGTACAAAAGAAAACTAAGAAGAGAACTTCAAAAGCTCAGCCCCTCCCCAGAGCTGTCAAGAGGCAGTTTCAAGAACCGTGGGCTTTGCGGAGCATTTTACAACTTGTTTTCTTTTCCCTTTGCTTTTATTTGCCTTATGCCATTGAACAATGTAGCAACGCAAGGCAAACCCACATCTGGGCCTCTCTCTTCTGCAGAGTGAAGGTGTCAGAGCTCTCCGCTCGTCACCTTCCTTTAGACCAGAGACGTCTTAATCCCTCATTCCTTCCTGTTTACCTCATGCTGCTTGCCCAAGACAAAGCCTTGTGGTATTCGTTTAATTATCAAATTTCAGCCTAAAAATTAGTGTGGCTTTTTTTGGGGGGGAGTGGGGGCAGTCACTGCTCTACTCCTGACTTGCAGCCTATCCCTACCGGGGAGCAAACTCCCGTATCTGCCTAGCACAACAGGACAGAAGAAGTTTCCTCTGTTCTTCTTGGGTCCTTTGTTTCCTTCTCCTGGGTGCCGTGAGGCCTGCTGGGACTTCAGCTAGCCCCCTCCACTCCCAACACTGCAACTCTGCCTTGGGAATTAAAGATCTTTCTTCACAGCAGAAACCACACTGAGATTGTCTTTCAGGATATGCCCAGCCAGGGCAATCAGTGAACACCAGCCAGCTGTGAAACATCACCCCAAACCATCTCCTTAACTGTGCCCGCCGTTCTGCTGAGCCCGCCTGCTGGAAGGGGAGCTGTAGCCACCCTGCTAGGAACATGGTAACCTCTGGGGGAAGGGGATGTCTGTGTAGGGCTCTGCCTGCATGACAGACGCAGTGACAAACAGGGCAAGGGCAGCTAAAGAGGCTCTTGACAAAAATAGCACCCATGCATCCGGCGCTGTCTGGGATCTTTTCCTGCAACTTTTTTCTTTCTTCTGCAGGAACAACAGCAAGAGGACCCGGGGGGAAGAGGGAGGGGGTTGCACTGTTTGTGAGGGGAGAGCATTGAAGTGTTCCGTTTTCAATAAAGCCCCAGGATTACCGCCCCCCACCCCCCGTGCTCTGCCAGAGCCAGCCTGTGGACCCTGCATATCCCCCTCTCCTAAGGCAGGGGCAAACCCCGGTTACACCTCATCTCCCTCCCCTGCAGCCAGCCTGCCCTTCCCTGGAGTCCCCTTCCCCCACCCCCACACACACTGCTCAGACTCCTGTTAGCTTCAGCAACAGACCAAATGGGTCCCTCCCTCCACTCACACGCCAGCAGCAACTTCCACAAGCTTTGTTTCTCCTTCTCATGCCCTCTGCCTCCTTTATCTGCTCCTCATCCTCCCGTGCGTCTGTCCTCTGTGCCGCAGCTGTCCAAGGGTCGTCGTTCCCCGCAGCTAGTGTCTGGTGCGCAAGGCACCCTGCCTTGTGAGCAAACCTCAGCATTGCTGGGGGGAAGGATGGCACCAGAGTGCACGTCTCCAACTGTGTCCCACTCAGATATAAAACATGGGCACAAAGAAACTTCTTCTAAAAGGGCGTCACAAGAGGGAGGGAGAAAAATTGTTCTTCCTGGCCTCTGAGGGCAGGACAAGCAGCAATGGGCTTAAACTGCAGCAAGGGAGGTTGAGGTTGGACATTAGGAAACATTTCCTGCCTGTCAGGGTGGTGAAACCCTGGAGTAAATTGCCTGGGGAGGTTGTGGAATCTCCATCTCTGGAGAGATTTAAGAGCAGGTCGGACAGACGCCTGTCAGGGATGATATAGACAGTGCTTGGTCCTGCCATGAGGGCAGGCGACTGGAGTCGATACCTCTTGAGGTCCCTTCCAGTTCTAGTGTCCTAGGATTCGAGGATTCTATGATTCCCTCTCCCTTCCTTTCTGATCCTGGAGAAGAGCGGGAACCATGAACCGTAACATTTAATTTCCCTGCCTCCTTATCCTTGCTGTGGAATGAATGCCAGGGAGCATTGGGCAGTGCCAGCTCGGGGGGGCTTTTTCTTGGACCCCCACTGCCATAATCATTACCCGATTGCACTCTGCAGCGCACACACACACACACACACACATGCTTGCGCCCATTTATTTCTCCCCCTTCTGTTGCAGAAAGCACGGCAGAAAGAAAGGGCAGCCATTGCAAGAGCAGCTCGGACGGGCTCTGATTTCATGAGAAGACGGGATTGATTAGAAACGATTGTCTTCCATCCTGTTCCTGAATGCCCGGTGGCTGACTGCTCTGGAGCTGTGCTCAGCTGGCCTCTGGCCAGGACTAACTGGCAATTACAGTACTAGCCTGCTGTGCTTTATGTTGCCCGTTGGGAGAGGTTTGATCTGACCGAAAAATAGCCGTGCCATTTCTCTCTTACAATCGCATGCAGAGAGGGTGGAATAATGGTGGCAGGTTGAATAAGGCCGAATGCTAAGGAGCATCTAGGCCTAGTAAGAGACATATTGGGGACAGGTCTGTCCCACAGGGCTATCCCAGAGCATCCTTAAAAGCATGGTTCGTCCTGACACACAGCTGGGACTGGATCCGGGCTTCAGGCTTCAGCAGAGCAGGGCTGGAGAAATTTGAAGATGGTTGGCTGCCATCAGCACCTTGGCCATGTGCTAGTTGCCGGAGCCGATCATTTTGGAGCTGTGTCTCCCAACGCTGTGGTTTGTACATCAGATATTTTCAAAAATTTACAGCCAAAAGGGACCATTAGATCACCTACTGTGACTTCCTGTGTCCAAGCCTGGCTGGAGAATTTCACCTTTTCCCTTGTGTTTAGCCCAGGAACTTGAGTATAACTGAAGCATAGTTTCCAGAAAGGCCTCCAGTGCAGACATGAGGTGAGAATCCACCACCTTCCTTAGGAGTTTGTTCCAGTGGTTAATCATCCATTTGTACCTTATGTGGCACTTGGTTTTGCCTATCTGTAACCACCAGCCACTGGTCCTTGTTGTACCTTTCTGGGCTAGATTAAAGAGCTCTTTGTTACTTGGCATTTTCTCTCCGGGATGGTACTTGTACCAGGCGATCACATCACCTCTCAGGTTCTCTTTTCCTGAGCTGTGCCCTCAGGCTATCCAGTCCTTGGTATGCTATCTGCCAGCCTAGAGAATCCCTTCCTTTGTCAATAGGAATAACACTTGCTAATCTGATCAGCAAATGCATAGCAGATGCCCAAGCCTACAGGTTAAGTACCAAGCAGACCTGAGTCCAGGGCCATCCTGACCCGTACGCAAAACACGCAGCTGCATAGGGCACCATGAAATTTGGGGCACTAAATTGCTGCGTGCTGCCTATGGGCTCTAGCAGTCGCCAGCCCCATCTCTCACGCCCCCCTCGCAGGGTCAGTGCCAGGAGTCTGGTGGCTCCCAACCCCATCTCCTGGCCACCCCTTCAGGGCTCAGTGCCCAGCCCCCGTTCACCAAGCAGTGTTCGCGGGGCCAGAGGATTCACGGAGCAGGGAGCAGCTGGAGAGAAGTTGAAGCAAAATGCAGGACAATGTAGCACTTTAAAGACTAACAAGATGGTTTATTAGATGATGAGCTTTCGTGGGCCAGACCCACTTCCTCAGATCAAAGTGGGTCTGGCCCACGAAAGCTCATCATCTAATAAACCATCTTGTTAGTCTTTAAAGTGCTACATTGTCCTGCATTTTGCTTCAACTACCCCAGACTAACACGGCTACATTTCTATCACTGGAGAGAAGTGGCACTGTCCCCTTCAAAGTGCTACTTTTCTCTGGTTGGCTGTGCAACCGCATGCTGCTCCCCCAGCCTGCACCTGCCTTCCCGTCTGGAGCCCACCAATGTGAACTCTCCAACTTCCGAGTGGTGGGAATCTGGCTTCCAGCTTCAGCGCTGGGGTGGGAGATAGCTGTCTCCAGCTGTGTGGTGGCTTCAGGCTCTAGGCTTTGTTTGTGCCACAGCAGGCTCCATCCGTCTGCTGGCCTCAGTGCTTTGGGCTCCACCACCAGTCCTGGGCACATTCCCCCACTCCTTGGCCCTGGCCACGGCTGCCTCTCTGTCTACCTCCATCCCAGGCTTAATGTGTGCTCCCTCAGTTTGCCAGGTCTGAGTGCATCAGCTGTGAAAAGTGGCACTGGCATGCTTGTTAATATCACTTTTCACAGCCTCCCAGCTAGCTAACAAGTCTCTGCTATGACACGTGATATTAACAAATGACCAATATCACTTGTCAGACTTACTAGCTAGCAAGACTAAAAGAAACTGCACTCAAAAAAGCAAAAGAAACAAAACCAGCAGAAGATAAGAACATGAAAAGCACCTTTCTCGTGTTTCTTGACTGCTTGGATCCAGTTAAGGATAGAGACAACTTACTGCACATTAGTATTATTGAGTGTAAAAAACATCCCCTACATAAATTAATTACAATGATTTGAATGTGTATAGCTGCATACTTATTTACTTTTCCTAACATTAATCAAGCGTTTTAGGAAAAATTGCCAGAGTGGCAATGTTGTGGCGAGAACCCCTGTTTTAGAATGCCAGTAGGTGTTTCATTGTGCGCTGTTGCTTACAGCAAGGCTGTGTCTACACTGGCGCAATCTCGTGCAAAAGTGGCCGCTCTTGCGCAAAAACTTGCTGCCTGTCTACACTGGCCACATGTTCTTGTGCAAGTAAACTGACGTTCTAATGTATAAAATCAGGGCTTCTTGCACCAGAACTCTGATGCTCCCATTCAGGAATAAGCCCTCTTGCACAAGAGCTCTTCCTGAAGAGGCCAGTGTAGACAGGCAACATGAATTTCTTGCGCAAGGAAGCCCTATGGTTAAAATGGCCATCAGAGATTTCTTGTGCAAGAGAGCATCTACACTGGCATGGATGCTCTTGCGCAAAAGCACATATCTTGTGCAAAAGCACATACCAGTGTAGATGCTCTCTTCTGGAAGAGTTTTTGTGTGAGAACACGCCAGTGTAGATGTATCCCTACTGTTTTCTCCAACATCCCCCGGGGTCTGACTCGCCCTACGTTGACTAATTTGATTCAGCAAACATGCAAATATTTCCATCATCTTCTGCTAGAAAAGGACTTTGGACAACCAGACCAAAGTGGAAACTGGCTAGTAGCAGCTAAATGCAGATAGTACAAAATAGAGAAAACCAAACCTTGGAAGAGCCCGAGGTTTAGTTTAGGGCTGGTTGAAAAATTTCAAATGAAACCTATTCCTGCTAAAAAATGACATGTTGTCAATAGTTTCCACAGCACAAGATTTGTTTTGGTGGAATTTTCCATCAGGAAAACCCAAACATTTCACTTTGGGTCAGGTTTATATTCATCTCTGAATTTGCATGAGCTGCCGCAGTGCCCCATGGGAGTTGTTGTTCCAGCCCTTCACGCTCCTATTAGCTCCAAAGGGCCCTGCTTCCCGGGAGAACGGTATCCTTCCTGGGGCACCACAGTTTCAATCAGCACTACTTTAGTGATGCATCCCAAAGTCTGGTTGCTCATCAAAGCCAGCTGGGCTTGCACAATTCGGCTGGAAATCTCCAGTTCAGCCCGGAACACTGATCAGCCTATGACCAAAGGGAAGAAAAACTCTTGTAAAAGCTTTTTTGAACCTTGCCTAAGGTTCAGATTGTGTTGTAGGTGGAGAGTCAGGCTGGGGTTTCAGCTGCAAGTTTGGGTCGGATTTTATTTGATCTAAGTAAGTTCTATCATCCCTTGGGAGAACCTGCAGAAAGAGGCAGTGCATTGGCTAGTGTCTGCTGGCCAGGGCCCAGAGGGAAGGGGGGGGGGGAGTCTGGGAGAGTGTCTTGGGTTCCCACAAACCAGCTAGTCCCATGAAGAATGGGTGGTTTCATTTGGCATAGTAGTTTGAGATTTTAAGTGTGGGAAAACATGAAACCAGAAGCTGAAATCAATGGTCCCTCTAATTGTTTCCATATGTGTGCAGAATAAAATTTCTGTGCACAAAGGCATGTGCAGATGTGCACCACTAATAGACGCATTCTGCAATGTTCCCTCTTATCTTTTCCATCTTTTTTCCATCCATGCATGGAATAAATTGCATTTGCACGCACCAAGGCATTGGCAAATGTGCACCACCCATGGAACACAAATCTAGCAGTGAGAACTCTGCTAATCAGTTGGGCGGCCTTTGAAGCTCTCCTGAGTGGCCGGCCAAGCACACAGCTTACAGGGAACACTAGCAGAAATGCAGAGGTCCTGAAACTCCACAGCACTTTCCCTGCCCAGAATGGCAGGGGCTGGGTGTTATCACTTGACACTGACACCCCTTCTCTGGCTCTGTAGAGTAAGGCCTGAGAATAATGGAGCAGCCTGCTCACTACCTTCATCGGGGCAAGCTCACTGTGTCCTGGCATTTCCCTTTCCCCCTGTGATGCAGACCACAGGGTCCCCGCCTGTCTCTGGTGCTGCCAGAGACCCCGCCTGGAAGGAATCGAGGGGTTTCCTCAAAGCACAGAAGGATCCAGCAATGATTTCTTCAGCTGCCATCCCCGGAGGAGACACCAGCCTCATCCCATGTAAAGTTCCCGGCTACGTCTACACTACGAGTTTTCTCGGCAAAAAATATGCTAACGAGGGAGTCGTTTGCACGAGTCATGATCTCATTTGCATATTTTCTGCCGATCTGTTTTTGCGCAAACCCAAGCAGTGTAGATGTTTTCTTTTTGCTTTGTCTGCAAGACCGGTACACCTCCTTTTTGGGGCATAAGGATCTTGTGGAAAACGGGGTTTGTGCACAAAAAGAAAATGTCCACACTGCTTGGTTTTGCGCAAAAACGGATGGGCAGAAAATATGCAAATGAGATTGTGACTCATGCAAATGACTCCCTCGTTAGCATATATTTTGCCGAGAAAACTCGTAATGTAGACGTAGCCCAGCGGTTCCCAACCTTTTCCACATGGGGACCCATTTTGACAATGCAGGAAGACTTTCTGGCCCAAGGCAATTCAAAAATGGGGGGAGGAGGGAGGGCAGATCCACCTGGGGAGACACTTGGGGTGTGTCTAGACGACATGTCTCTGTCGGCAGAGGCAAGTAAAACAGGCTACCCGACATAGTCAATGAAGCAGGGATTTAAATATCCCCGGCTTCACTAAAATAAAAATGGCCGCCGCGCTGTGCCGGCTCAGCTGATCGTCGGCACAGAGCGCGAGTCAAGACGCAGATCGGTCAACAAGGGAAGCCTTTGTCAACTGCTCCTGTAAACCTCGTTTCACGCAGCGGCCATTTTTATTTTAACGAAGCCGGGGATATTTAAATCCCCGCTTCATTGACTATGTCGGGTAGCCTATTTTACATGCCTCTGCCGACAGAGGCATGTTATCTAGACACACCGTTGGTGACCCTTTTGAAATGTAATGGCGACCCGTATTTGGGTCCTGACCCATCGGTTGGGAAACCCTGATGTAGCCCCTGTGACCCAGTGCTTTGGGGGTGGGGCTGGGACATGGGGCAGCACGGGGCCGACATTTCAGGGGAGCTCAGCAAGTCATCTCTAGGGAAATCCCTCAGTGTGTCCCACTGAAATCCACAAGCGTAGTCAGCAAGCCTGGGGAACAGGCTTTGGCCTGGGGTTCCCGTGTTTCCTGTCGGGATGACATTTGGGGGTGAAAAGGCCCAGGGAATGACCCACACGCAGCCTGGCAATGGCTAGATGAGCTAGACAGCAACATGAGTTCTCGCTGCCCTGGGATCTGCCTGGCCTCTGAGCTACGCAGGGCCCGCAGTGGTGATCTGGCCTGTCTGTTCCTATTCGCTGTGCTGGCTGAGGTGCCCCTGCCTGGCACAGTGGTTCCACCCAGGAATAAAGCAGTGTGATCCCACCGCTGGCTGTTCCTCGTCCCCCGAGACGCTTGCAGCCCAAAGCGAATGCAAAGGCTTGCCCGGGGCGCTGTGCTGCATGTGCTGTGCAGATGAGCAAGGCTTGGGGGGTGGTGACAGAGATGCTAGGCTGCCTGAGCGAACCCACGCCGGGAAAACAACACATCAGAGCCGCATGGCTGCGGGCAGCGTGGGCTCCAGCTTTCCCCGACAGTCCGACTGCCAGAGTGCAGAATGGAGCCTCTGCCTAACAAACAGCTCTGCCTTGGCCGAGCCCACGCCACCATCGCTTTGAACATGGGCCGCAGCCCTCACAAAGAACGGGCGCTGACTGAGGACGCGTCGTGACTCATTAATGTCAAACAGAGGAATGTCCTGGCAGTGCCTTTGTCCTAGGCGGCGCCAGAGCCATCTGGTGTGATACCACCTCGCCCGCCTGCACCGCACGGGGCATCGGGAGGTGCGATTGCCGTCGGGCAGACACACCAGAGCTAGCTTAGATGCTTCGTGACCACCTGGAAGGCATTGGGATACTGATGAGCACAGCAGGAGAACTTGCAGGGAAGGGAATGAATGAGTGCAGAGTGTTTGGATTAGCAGCTAACGAGCTGTGCTCATGGAGGTCTGATCCGTCAATGGCTACAAGCCAGACTGGGAAGGGCTTGAGTCCCTGGCCTCTGTTTGTCAGGGGCTGGGAATGGGCAACAGGGAGGGATCACGTGATGATTCCCTGTTGTAGTCCCTCCCTCTGGGGAACCTGGCATTGGCCACTGTGGGCAGACAGGACACTGGGGCAGGCGTCTTTCCAGAGAAGCTTTTCCGGAAGAGATCTTCTGAAAAAACGTCTTCCGAAAGAGAGCGTCCACACAGCCAAAGTGCATCGAAAAAGCCATCTGCTTTTTCGAAAGATCGCGCCCACATGGAATGGGCGCTCTCTCTCATGTCAGCTGTGATTACTATGGGCGGCCACCAGGGCACCTGTGCTTTTTCCTCTTTCCTCTTCTTGCGAAAGAACTCCCTCTTCCCCGTCCACACACGCCTTTTTCCAAAAGAACTCTTTCCGAAAAAGGCTTCTTCCTCGTAGAAAGAGGTTTACCAATGTTGGAAAAACTCCTCTGTTCTTTTGATTTTTTTCCCGAAAGAACACGATTGCAGTGTGGACCTAAGTGAAGGTTTTTTGGAGAAACGGCCCTTTTTAAAAAAAAAAAAAAACTCTGTAGTGTACATAGCCTGGGCTAGATGGACCTTCTGTCTGACCCCGTCTGTCTGCTCTTACGTTCTGACTCAAGCAGCGGCCTGCACTCCCTGAAGAGCCAGCCAAAGCACCCCACGCATGAGTTGTGTGGGGACGGGACTCAAGTGAGGTGAGGGGCAACACTCGCATTGCACTTTGAGTTCACTGCTGTGAAGCCAAGCCCACCGGTCGTAATCAGAGTAACGAACAGGCGCCTCTCTGGGGGTCAGGGCTGCCCTGTCTTGAAGCCACAGCCACTGCTACAAGCTGGAGCTGGGTGACTAGCTCAAAGCTGTCAGCCGTGAAAAGTGGAATGTGCTTCCTCTCTGCGTGCAGCCCTTAGAGCCTCTTTCCCAAACAGCTTCACTTACTGGCAGGAAGTTCAGAGAAACAGAGGGGCTGGTCTCCACGGGAAAGTCACACCAGCATAGTTACTTTGGCCCGGGGTGTGAAAAGACACACCACTGACTGACGTAGCTATGGCAACAAGACCCCCAGTGTAGACACACCAATGTCAGTGGAAAAAGGCTTCTGTTGACATAACTGTCACGTGGAAAGGTGGTGTTCCCACCCTAACAGAACAACCCCTTTGATAGGTGTAGGCTGCATCAATACTCTGGACTTAATGCCAGTGTAGCTCACAGGTCAGGCCTCTATAATGCAGACATATGGCGTTGTTATTCACTCTCCCAAATCAGACTGATTTCCCTGCCGCCAGTCAGAGGACAGGAGAAACTCAAGGACAGTTGGTTCCCAGTCCCCACCGAGGAACACAGTTCAATGTTTGGATAACAAAAATTCCGCTTGTCAGAAATCTACACACCAAGGTCAATTCTCTGAAAGTACCTGGCAGATCATTTGAACAAATAGGTTTGAGAAAAGCCTACGCTGCTTGTGAGCGATTTGCAAAGAACCAAAAGAATGAAGCTCAGCCAATGAGTTACTCTGAGGCTTGTTTTCTCAGCTCTAATAATGACCCATCTTTGTACACGTGCTACAAGAGCAAGGTTTTTTTGATACCTCAGATGTCTTTGGAAGCTGACGAGCAGTCACCACAAACAGAAAAACCATTCCCTTTCGACCGTTCCAGCGCCCCGAGGGGCATGCAAAAAAGGTTGCATAATAAAAGTGCAGACTCAAACCACGGCCAGTAATGGAAACCTGTTTTTACTGGGATTTTAAAAATGTAGGTTAACTTTACAAGAATACATTGTTTTCGTAGCTGCCTCTTCTCTTCTTGGGCCGAGACAGGACTGGAGTGCTAAAATATCAGGAGGTATTCTCAGTCTATCCACGTGGTATTTCTGGCCTGGCAGGAAGCACCGAGAATGGCATGAGAGAGACTGTTCCTGTGAAACTTACAGTCTGATTCTGCAGACCCAAAATGTTCAGATAAAAATCCAAACTCAGAACGTTTCAGGTCTGCCCAGATGACAGCTGGCAAGCAGGTCTTTCAAGCCAATAAGATTCTATAGCGTCATATGCTCCTAACTTGTATTCTGTGAGGCACTTCCAATCACATAGGCTGGCTTCTTTAGGACTGTAAGTGGTTTATTAAATGAAATATCAAATAACAGTGATAATATCTATTTCCAGTTACAGTTTTCTATCAACTTACATTACATTAAGAGAGATTAAGAAGACTGGAACTTTTCATCTTAGGAAAGAGGAGACTAAGGGGGGATAGGATAGAGGTCTATGCAATCATGAGTGGTGTGGAGAAAGTGAATAAGGAAAAGTTGTTTACTTGTTCCCATAACATAAGAACTAGGGGCCACCAAATGAAATTAATTGGTAGCAGGTTTAAAACAAACAAAAAGAAGTTTTTCTTCACACAGCACACACAGTCAACCTGTGGAACTCCTTGCCAGAGGATGTTGTGAAGACTAGGACTTTAAGAGGATTCAAAAGGGATCTAGATAGATTCATGGAGGTTAGGTCCACCAATGGCTATTAGCCAGGATAGGTGGGAATGGTGTCCCTAGCCTCTGTTTCTCTGAAAATGGATGACGGGAGAGGGATCACGAGAGGATGACCTGTTGTGTTCCCTCCCTCGGGGCATCTGGCATTGGCCACTGTCAGCAGACAGGACACTGGGCTAGATGGACCTTTGAGCTCACTCAGTCTGACTGTTCTTATGTTCTAAGCTGAGTACAATTTTGCAAATCTGTGCCTGCCCAAGAGGAACGAGCAGAACATAGTGCATAAGTCTGTGCAGGTTCAAGACACTTGTGCACCTCATTACTGGACCACCTATGCGTGATGAGAAGTGAGTTCCGTCATGGAGCTCAGTGCTCGTATTAACAGCGTGTTAACGGCAGAGAGGGAAGCTAATGGCGATGGTGTGATGATGTGGACACTGGTTCACAAAGAACAGGACTGCAAGCCCCAAATGGTGACCAGACTTGGCCAGTTTTCCATTCACCCGGCCGGGCTTGAACTGAACTGGCAGGCTGGAGGGAATTCTGTTTCCTGTGATGATTCCCCCTTTTGCCTTCACTGTATACTTTGCCTCCCCAGTGCCTTGTCTGTGAGGTTTGCAGAGCAGCACAGTCAAAGAAGAACCAATGGCTGCACAATGGATTTCAGCCCGAGTGAGGATGCTAACGTGGCACTGGATTTTTTTAGCACCCTGCACAAATCAAGAGACTTAATGCTTGCAGTGAGTTGCAAAGCGCTGTGTATATCCAGCAGTTCATACTCCAGCCTAAGGCAAGAGCTAATGCAAGGGTTATCAGAGAAAGTACACAGCAGCTGGCCCCTGAACTTCCGGCTCAAGCTAAACTCTTCAGTGTTTGTTAAGTGTTTATTTAGACTCCAATTGGAATCCACTTGGGAGCAATTTGTCCACTTAAAAACTGCTTGCCCCTGTCCTTACACTCTTATCTGGTGCGGATCTGAGCCGCAGTGTCCAACAGCCCCAGGGAGAGAAACAGAGCTTTGGGGTGGAATACGCTTCCTCCAAGCACGACTTGTTATTGCCACCAGACACCTCTGGAGCATTGCAAATATACAGGATGGTTGACAGAAAACAGAGGAAGCCAAGTTCCCAGCCCCAAAGACTTTGCAATCGCTCAGCTATTCAACCTCTAACATCTAGTGTCCTCGAGCTGCTCCAGCAAGATGTTAAGGAATGAGCCCAAGGCACCCGATGCAGACCTGGCTTTGAAAACCCCACGGCTGAGACGTGTTCTGAGCCGGACTCTGGTTCAGACCCACCTCTAAGACGGAAAGGCCAAGCCCTGAAACTGGAGGTAGGCGATCAGTCCAGCTGTGGGCACAGGGCTGTTACAAATGTCATTTTTAGGCACTTTGCCAATCACAGTAGGAGCATTTTGCCCGACCAAAGCCATCGTGGGGCTGGAGTCTCAGGTGAAAGTGCAGATCAGTAAGCCGAGTGTTAGATGCACTGGGAGAACGAATGCCGGGCTGTCGAACACGACAAAACGAGTTCATTCAGAGGCAAGGTTCTAAGAGACTTGAAAGCACTTGATAGTTTTCATTAAATCACCCAAGATAATAAAGTAGCAAAAAGACAGAAAATTATACATTGAAGTGAGCCAGATGGGCCCTTCGGGTGGGTACGCAATGGTGGGGGTGGTAAGCCCCAGCACCCTGGCCCCACTCCCCATACAGAGCGCCAGGCACAGTGGGGTCACCCCCTGTGCCTGGCCTACGAGATTGCCTGGATGAAAAGTGGATGGGCCACGGCCCACTCGGGCCCACCTGTGGCTACGCCACTGAATCAAGCATCCCAGAGAACCAAGGGCAGAGTTTCCCGGGCAAGGAACACAACAACAACCTTAACACTGCTCCTAGAGTGGCCACTGCTCCTGTAGTTTGTCACTGAGGAAGCTCAAGTAACATAAGAGGCGGTAAAACAGCTTGGCACCAGGTTACAGCATCCGACCGCATAGCAAGGAATCAGATTTCAGACTGTGCTGCCCAGATCTGGCATTCTGCTACTTTCATTCAGAAGCACGAATAAAAAATGGCATGCCAGTAAGCCCAGGAATAAACACAGATCTCCTTGTCATTACCTTGGGGAAGTGTGTCAGACTGGTGGGGAATGATACCTCATTCAATCAACTAGACAGTGCCTAGATAGCATTTATCCAAGTGCAAGAAGATGGACATCAAAGGACTGAAAGTGAACAAACCATTAAGATCAACACACTGTACTGACTACAGTGAAAGACTCTGCCTCACACTATCCAAGAAATTAAGGAATCACCTGATAAGTATTTTATACAAGAAACAGAAAAAGATCAAGAATGACATTTCTAACTTAGAGCGTCTCATCTCAAGACAAACATCCACACCGACTGACACCTTGCAAGACTTTTGTTCCACCGGACAAGAGATCTATTATACACACTTCTATTCCCTACAACAAAGAAAAGACTTAGCCATTTGGAATAGATAGCATGGTGATTGGCACTTTATAAACACCTCACACAGACAGACACATCTGAGGTAGTTGTAATAACAATAGCAAGCCAAACACTGAGATATATAGGTACACATAAAACAATAGGGCCTAAATTAACTGTTACCACTCAAGAAAGAGAACTCCATCCTGGAGAGTTCTCTGGAAATATTCGAACTAGGGCGGTAATGTAGGCAACCGGAGTTGCAAATGAAGCCCGGGATTTGAATTGCCCGGGCTTCATTTGCATAAAGCCGGGCGCCGCCATTTTTAAATGTCTGCTAGTGCGGACTCTGTGCCGCGCGGCTACACGCAGCACGGAGTAGGTAGTTCGGACTAGGCTTCCGAGGAGGTGAAATGAGGAGTAACGGTAGTTCGGACTAGGAAGCCCGGGCTTAATTTGCAACTCCGGTTGCCTACATTACCAGCCTAGTTCGAACTAGGGTGGTAGTGTAGACATACCCCTTGTGCTCTGGAAGTCAAAAAAGCTAACCGTGTTGGGAATCATTAGGAAAGGGATTAGCGACCAAGACAGAACATACCATATTGCCTCTTAAATCCATGGAATTCCCACATCTTAAATAGTGCTTGTAGATCTGGTTACCCCTCTTAAAAAAGGTATATTGGAATTGGAAAAAGTACAGAAAAGGGCAAAAAAATAATTAGAGGTATAAAACGGCTTCCATATGAAGATTGACTAATAGGATTGGAACTTTTCATCTTGGGAAAGAGATGCCCAGAGGGGAATATGATAGAGTTCTACAAAATCATGACTGGCGTGGAGAAGGTAAATAAGGAAGTGTTATTTGCTCTTCAGAACTCAAGAAGTGGAGGTCACCAAATGAAATTAATAGGCAGCAGGTTTAAAACAAACAAAAGGAAGCTTTTCTTCACACAATGCACAGTCAACCTGTGGAACTCCTTGCCAGAGGATGTTGGGAAGGCCAAGACTATAACAGGGTTAAAAAAAAAGAAGTAGCTAAATTCATGGAGGATGGGCAGGGATGCAAAAGCATGCATTGGAGTGTTCCTTGCCTCTGTTTGCCAGAAGCTGGGAATGGGCAATGTGGAGGATGGATCACTCAATGATTACCTGCTCTGTTCGTTACCTATGAAGCTTCTGGCACTGGATACTGAGTCTGGCCCAGTATGGCCATATTATGATTTTCCCATTTTACAGAGACTCTGAGATTAAATAACTAACTCAAAGCAAAGCCAGCCACTAAGAAGGCAAGAAACAGAGTTCAAGTCTCCTCACTCCCAGGTATGTACCTAACCACTAGACCACACTGCATCTCTTGACGTGCAAGCTTTGAGTGCTGATTACAGCCAATCATCCAAAGCAAAGCAATGCCCCATTGACGGTGCAGGCTGAATAACAACATTCTCACTGGCAGCTCCTTTGTCACAAAGCTAACCTTCCACTGTCTGTGCCCAGGGAAAATGGGGGTTGTGCAGTAGCCAGAAGTGATGCCCCTGGTTATGATCACAAGACAGAAGATGAGATGGGTGTAGCTCATGGTGAAATCCATGTATTTGTTAGTCTCTTAGGACATGTCTACAAGTCAGTGTTATTTTGAAATCACTCACATTCTTTCGAAATAGCAAGGTGAGCACTCACATAGCAAGCCTGTTACTTTGAAATAACAGGCTTCTCATTCCGGTATAATAAACCCTCATTCCACGAGGAATAACACCTATTCTGAAATGGCTATTTCAGAATAGCGGTCATGTGGATGCTCCACTGCTGCTATTTTGAAATAGCTCCTCCCCAGGGCCATTCAAAGGAATTCCTCCCCAGTGCCTCCAGGGGCTCTAAATCAAGATAGCATGTCCGCATTAGGGAAGCCGTCCTTAGACTCATTTCCAGGCTTCCCTGTAGTGTGGACATGCTATTTTGAAATAGTTATTTTGGGAGGTATTATTCTGAAATAGCTTGTTCCGAAATAAGCGTGCAGTGTACACAGACCCTAAGGTGCCACGGGACTACTCGTTGCTTTTTTAAAAATTGTTTTTAAAGTTACAGACTAACACAGCCACCCCTCTAGACACAAGGTGGAAGAGTTACATACATATAGGCTACGTCTAGACTGGCATGATTTTCTGCAAATGCTATTAACGGAAAAGTTTTCCGTTAAAAGCATTTGCAGAAAAGAGCATCTAGATTGGCACGGATGCTTTTCCGCAAAAGCACTTTTTGCGGAAAAGCGTCCGTGCCACTCCAGACGTGCTTATGGGCAAAAAAGCCCCGATTGCCATTTTAGCCATTGGGGCTTTTTTGTGCAAAACAGTACTGTGCTGTCTACACTGGCCCTCTTGCGCAAATCATTTGTGCAAGAGAGCTTTTGCCCGAACGGGAGCAGCATACTATTTCCGCAAGAAGCACTGATTTCTTACAGTAGGAAGTCAGCGTTCTTGCGGAAATTCAAGCGGCCAGTGTAGACAGCTGGCAAGTTTTTCCGCAAAAGCAGCTGATTTTGCAGAAAAACCTGCCAGTCTAGACACGGGTACCGTGGGACCGACTTTATTGCAGCTCAAGGCTGGCCAGAGAGCGTTAGACCCTGCTGCTCAGTTTGGAATAGTGGGAGTGCCGAGCCAACGGCCTGTGATCTACTCTTCTTGTCCCCTCTTTCCTCTTCCCCTTTGTTTGCTCTGGTCACAAAACCATTAACCCCGGACCACTCATGGCAGACCTGGGCTGTGCTCTCCAAACATTGAACAGGTGTGAAGAGCTTGCTCTGGTTGTTTTTGTTCAGCTCTATTCCTGCCCCTTCAGGGCTGTTGTTGACATAGTGCTCCTTTGTGAACAGCGGCTAGCTTAAACCCACAATCAACACAGCCAAGATATGGCCAGGGCTTTTATCAGTAGGATCTAAGAAAGGAGGAAAAGCTGTGGCCTTCTGTGACTGACACCTCCCCCTGTTATCACTGACTTGGACATGAAAGTGTTTGAAGGTGTCAGGACAAGCCATTTTCCCTCCCTACTCCCCACAACGGGTTTGATGTTTCGTGTCTGTTCAGTACGCCCCTAACAGAGGTGCAATCAAGCAGGCAGTACACAAAATAGAAGAGAGATTGTAGCTGTGAGCCCCCTGCGTTATGCTGAAGATTGGGTTTATCAAGAGCAAACGAGCTTAACCAGGGTAATCAGGAGAGCAAAGCTACTATGGTCTGCAACAGATGCTGCCTCCTAGCAGAATCTTGGACCACGGTCTCAGCTGGATCAGGTGGAGATGGAGACAGGACCTCACGAGGTCATCAAGTCCAGCCTCCCTGCATTCACTGCAAGACCAAGCACCATCTAGAGTAGACCATCCCTGACAGGTGTCTGTCTAACCTGCTCTTAAATATCCCCAGTGATGGAGATTCCACAACCTTCTAATTTATTCCAGTGTTTGACCACCCTGACAGTGAGAGAGTTTTTCCTAATGTCCAACCTAAACCTCCCGTGCAGCAGTTTAAGCCCATTGCTTCTTGTCCTATCCTCAGAGGCCAAGGAGAACAATTTCCCCCCTCCTCCTTTTAACACCCTTTTAGATACTTGAAAACTGTTCTCCTGTCCCCTCTCAGTCTTCTCCTTTCCCAACTAAACAAGCCCAATTCCTTCAGCCTCCCCTCATAGCTCATGTCATGCTTTAACTTACAAGGTCGAGGAGCCAATGGATACTCCCCAACCTACTGGGGATCTTTGCAGAAGGAAGATCTGTCATCTCTGGTGTTTATGGGATGCAGAAAACCAAGGGCCTGGCCGCTTGTGAACATTAAAGATCTTCCACAGAAGCACGGTTAACCCAGCTGTCCTGCATAAAGCCCACCGGGCCATTGTATTTTGCTTCCCAAAATTCCTCTGCAATTGTTATTGAATGTTATTTTTCACTTCCTGGCCCAAACCGTGGCGCTCTTATGCTTCACCCCAGAGGTGGCTGCATTCCAGTGACGGCTGAAGTACTATTATGCATAGTGGTGGTGCCTATGTATCTTGGGTGCTGCTGTGTCCCCCGTTACCATGGTATCTGGGCACCCCATAATGAACTTGTCCTCACTGCTCTGAGCAAGGGCAGTGTCAGGATCTTCATTTTGGCTCCATTGCTGAAGTGGCCTGTGTTGGCTGTCCAGCCGCTCCTGGGCTGGGTGGGGCTTGGGTGGGTTGGGTTCTAGTCCCGCCCATCCAGAGGGAGGCAGGATCGCCAACACACAGTGTGCCCCAGTGGAAGGCGGGATGAAGGGCGCCCTGAAAGTGAGGTGGTGGGCAGGTTCCAGGATGGCCTAGGGGGCAGGGTGGCAGGCTGTAGTCCCGCACTCCCCAGGCGAATGCCCCATCCCCCTTGCCACTCCAGAACCCACCCCACCTCCCTAACCTTCAGCGTGTCCCTTATCCGGAATTCCTAATGCGAGAGCCAGCGCCATCCCTGGGGTAGCTGGTGTTGGCTGTCCAGCTGCTGCCGGAGTGGGCGGAGGGAGTGGGTTGGAGCCCTCCACCTCCAAGCTCAGAGACTTGCCGAGGTCACGCAGGCAGTCTGGGACAGGACAGGGAACAGGGCATGGGTCTCTCAGGGTCCCAGCTAGCACTGGAACCACCGACGTGCCCTTTCGCTGAGAAGCCCTAGTCATGGGATCCCCCCCCCCCCCCCCGTGCTAGGGGCTGGCTGGCTGTCTGTCCCCACTGCTGTCTAAGGACTCAGCCCTGGGAGGGGCGGGACACTGACGCTGTGCTCAGCTCTTCAGAGCATAGGGCTCTAAACCCCAGGGAAACCGTCTTGCACATCAGGCCCGGGGGCAAAGACGGCTCGTGGCCAGTCACCCCGTTCAGCAATGGGCCATTGCTCCAGTGCAGCCCCAACCACACCAGGACACCAAAGACGCTTCAGCCCCAGCACCTCACGAAAGGCCCTCCAGAAAGACAGCCCCCAATAAGGGCCACTTGCTCCGTCCCCTGGAGAGTAGCTCCCGCTCAGATGCAAGCTTGCGCAGCCACGCACAAAAAATTCTTCCCCGCCCACCTCCACTGGGGAGCCACCCGGCAGGCGCCTGCTGCAGCAGGCAGGGCCAGTGGAGACGGCATGGCAAGGGATCCATTGGGACCTGTTGCAGCCATGTGGCCGGTGGGAGGCCTGCTCCAGTGGCCGGGGCTGCCACGTGGCAGCAGAGGCCGGGGCCTGTTTTGGAGGCTGGGGCCAGGAACGGGACTTGCCGCATGGCGGGGGGCTCAGGGTCTGCTTTGGAGGCGTGGGGAGGTCGGGGTCTGCTCCAGCATCTGAGAACAGGACATACTGCATGGCGGGGGGGGGGGGGGGGGGGGGGTTCTGCTTCAGCAGCCGGGAACGCATGTTAATAAATTGGGTGCCACGGGGCACACGTCCAAACCAGCGCCCATGGCCTCAATATTGATGCACAAGCCAAAACTCGCTCTGCTCATGGTTGGAAAATCTTAGCCCAGGGGTGCCCAAACTTTTTTCAAAGAGGGCCAGATTTGATGAAGTGAACATGCGTGAGGGCCGACCATCTTGCCTGACATTCTTTGAACCATTAAAATTAAATGCAAATTAACTATTTTATGCAAAGTTTATTGCAAACGGCATACTTTTCATTTCGTCACATGGATGACAAATCTACACAGGTGTTAAATCACTCTGCCTTTCATATCTGAAGGCCAGATGAAAAAAAAAATCCAGGAAGCTGAAATATATGTCAGGAACATTGTAAAGTACATTACATATTATTGGTAATAAAGGGTGTCTGTCAACTTTTAAGTTCAAAAAATATGAACAGGAACATAACACCAAGTATACATGTTGTGTCCAAATATATTTATAACTGATTTAGACCAACTGACATTAACTGAGATTTTACAATGTATTCCTCTCAATACATATGGATTCGTTGGGGGCCATAAAAGATAGATATTGCCAAATTACCTGTGGGGCCGTATTAAACCAGAACACGGGCCGCAATTGGCCCGCGGGCCGGACTTTGGACATGCCTGTCTTAGTGGGAACCCTGCCCTGGAGTGTCTGGTATTCTTATCAGCCTCTTGTAACTATTTAGTCTTTAAGGTGCTACTAGACTATTTGTTGTTTACGTTTTTCCTGTTACAGACTCACTCGGAAGCTTACCGACTCACTGTCTCTCTTTTTTCTTCCTCCCCTCTTTTTTCCCCCACCTTTTCTTTCTCTTTTTTTCCTTCTCCCCTCCCCCGACTTATTTATTCTTAGATCTGGACTTCTAACACTCCTGTCATCTGTAGAAGTGGGCTGTGCCATCTACGGCTATGTCTAAACGGTTTTTTTTGGCAGAAGATATGCAAATCGTGCTCTCATTTACATATCTTCTGCCGAACCTTTTTATGGAAGAGATTTTGCTGCTGGAAAATACAGCCTCATGTAGACGGGGCCATTTGTAGGAAAAAGAAACCCTTTTTTGCAAGATCCCTTATTCCTCAAAAAATGAGGTTTACAGGATCTTGCGCTCGCAAAAGGGTTTTTTCCAACAAACAGCCCTGTCTACACGGGGCTTTTTAGCAGCAAAACCTCTTCCGCAAGAAGGATTGGCAGAAGATATGCAAATGAGAGCACAATTTGCATATCTTCTGCTGCAAAACCCCCAGCAGTGTAGACATAGCCTATGTGTTTTGCTAGACTTTAAGGTGCTACTAGAGGAGACTATTTGTTGTTGTTGAAGTTTTTCCTGTTACAGACTCACTTGGCTCCCCCTCTGAAGCTTTTGTATTAAACAGCACAGCTCTCCCACTGAGCCACATCAAGCTCTCTCCTCTCGGGATCCTTAGGGAGGACAGGAATGAGGGAGGCAGGCCCAGCAGCAGCCAAGCCCTGGAGCTAGAACTAGCCCAGGACGGTCACTGAACTGGCTGAAGGAGATACAGCCGTAGGGTAAGAATGTTATTTGCACTGCAAATACCAATACAGCACAAAAGCTTTTCAGAGATTCTCTGGGGAAAAGCCAAACACAAGAATTCAACGTTCACGTGTGGTTTTTTAAATTTTCTTCTGCTTTTTTTCCCTAAATTTTGGCAAAGGATGATCAAGGATGGGAATTTCCCCACTTAGAGAAAACCTGCTCATCCTACCGCACCCACCACCTCCCTCAGTCTCTCCTCCCCTCCCATCCACTTTGCCTCTCTCCTCCCCACAGACACAGGATTAATGTGGGCCATGTGTCCTTCTGTCCCTCGTTTTTACAGTCATCCTGTGGAGAGCTCTGACTACATGTCCTTAGTCCCAGTTGTGCACACTCTGTCACCTCCCAGCTGTTATACTGCTGATCTGCAGCTAGATAGAAGCAAATTTGTGTCCGAAGAGAAGGGTGATTGTAATGCCCTAGGCCAGTGATGGGCAACCTACGGCCTGAGGGCCACAGGCAGCCCATCTGGGGTCTATGTGTGGCCCACAAGACATTTTGTTCACCGTTGCCCACGCGCATGGTTGCCAGATTGTGCTGGTTTCCGTCTGCGTTATTTTTTCTACCAGTGTTACTAAAGCGACACGCATGTACGGCAAGGGCCAATGGCATCCAATCACAATGCTGCTACGGCTCAGCCAGACCCATGCCCCCAGTTCTAGGGACACATGCGCAAGGAGCAAAACCACCATAGTCTGGGAGACCATCCTGGTTGCAACACCCTTGCGGCCCAGGGAGATGAAGGAGGGGATGCATGCGGCCCAAGGAGATGAAGGAGGGGATGCGTGCGGCTCAGGGAGATGAAGGAGGGGATGCGTGCGGCCCAGGGAGATGAAGGAGGGGACGCATGCGGCCCAGGGAGATGAAGGAGGGGATGCATGAGGCCCAGGGAGATGAAGGAGGGGATGCGTGCGGCCCAGGGAGATGAAGGAGGGGATGCATGAGGCCCAGGGAGATGAAGGAGGGGATGCATGAGGCCCAGGGAGATGAAGGAGATGCGTGTGGACCAGGGAGAGGAAGGGGTCCATGCGTGCGGCCCAGGGAGATGAAGGAGGGGATGCATGCGGCCCAGGGAGATGAAGGAGGAGACGCGTGTGGACCAGGGAGAGGAAGGAGGGGATGCATGCGGCCCAAGGAGATGAAGGGGGACACATGAAGCCCAGGGAGATGGGCCTAGCCGACCTCTCACGATGGCACCTCCTCCTGTCTCCTGTCAGCCTCACTGCACTGTTCCCCTCTACTCCAACCCCTCATGGGCAGTAGGTCAGTGGGGAGCCTCGATAGCTGCTCTGCATGCCTGGTGGGGGGAGGAGGCTGAAAGAGAGGGGACACTCCCAACAGCCCACCTGAAAGGGCTCTCACTGCCCCCAAACTGTTCCCCAAGCTCCCCCTGTCTGCCCTCAGCAACCCAAGGCATCCACCGGCTCCAGGCCTCCAGCCTCCGAGTGCCCCACAGCAACTCCCAGTACCCACTGTCCACCAGCCTCCCCTAACATCTCTCCAGGCCTCAGTGCCCTCAGGAGCCTCCAAGGTCTTATCGTCCCCCTCAAACACTCCCCAGCCTACCAGGCTCCTGCTGCTCCCAACAGGCCCCCTGGGCCCCATTGTCATCGCCCACCAACAAATCTCTAGGCCCCAACTCCCACAGCAGCCCCCGAGGTGCCTTCCCTCCACTGACACGGCCCAGGAGGGAGATTTGGTCTGTCTGCCTCTTACGCAGGGGCAGCCTGGTAGGGCCGGCTGAGCCGTGACAGGTATTTCTGGGTCACCGCCCCCCGGCCAACACACGTCCTGTTTTGTCAAAACGCCCGCTCCTGGAGTCATGGGACCACACGAGACTCTGAGCTTTCCAAGAAGCACGTTTCTTATCCCCGTGGCTGCAGAGAGAAGCTTCACCAGGCCACCCCCGTGGAACCAAAGGACTCTGAAACTGAGTGGCGTGAATAACTGATGTTTCCATTTGAGGCTGAACTGAAAAACGTGTGAAAAAAATAGAGGCTGTTTTGAACGAAAACAAAACATTGGAAAAAAAATCGGTGTGGTTCCAGTGAAATGAGCAATTGAAACGGCTCCGTTTTGGAAATGGTGTCATGAACCGTTTTCAAAACAATGTTCCTAATTTTGTATTTGGTGGAAATGTTTTGCTGAATTTGACCAAAATGTGTGAATAGTTTTGGCTGCCCCTGCATTTTTTCAGAGAATTTACCATTTGCTGAAAAAATGTTCCCCCCAGATCTCCTGAGAAGAGAGAACACAAACAGAAACACCTGGAAGGGTTGGGTTGTTCCTCCCCCCAGCTAATGTTTTAAGCCAGTCTCATGATTTTTGACTGCTCCTGCCCTCTACGTGTTTTAGGAATAGGAGGGGCAGACAGTAGAGAAAAGTCCCATTTGTACTTTAAGTTCTTCAGCTTCTACTAGTGGAGATTCTCCCTGTGAGACCAGAAAACAAGCCAAATCTTAGGCCATGACTTAGATCTGGGAAGATCCCCTGTTGTAGCTTTGAAGCTTCAGACCTAGAGGTAGCACTCATCTGCGGAGGGGAAAGTAGCTGTTACAAGCTCTGTTCTAAACTAAGAAGATTTTCTGCTGGCACAGCTGCCATTAGGTGCTGGCTTGGAGTTTCTGGGGAGCTCGTGTTTCGGAGCTGAGGAGATGACGTTGCTGAGAGCAGAAGCCTGGATTACTTACTGCTGTTTGGGGGGATGGTTTCGGAGAGGCCTGTCTGTGGTTTGGAGGGATGGGGCACAATTTTAAACAAGTCTGTTAATTCCTAAAGTACCAATTTCCAGGCAGATTGCGCAGGCAGAATTTGCAGTAAGACGCTAACCACAACACAGCCACTCCAAGGGCAGCGCGCCACCGCCTCCTGGCTTTTCTTTTAGAAAAGAATTATGATTTGCACATGGCTGTGGCATTTCGGAGGAGCTGTTCTCAAGCCTTGTGGCATTAACTGGGCAGAGGTTGGTGCACATGGGAGCCCTTACATGCTGAACACAGGGGTGGGGACACTGTTTTCTGTCACAGGCCATTGACCCACTGGAATAAAACCCATCGACAGGGTGCGGAGGCCATGGCACTGGAACAGTGTTTATGGCGGGGGTGGGGGCGGAACTGATCGCCAATGGTCCCAAACTTTTTACCTGGCACCTTCTCTTTACCCCTGTCCATGCTCTCTCTCTGCAGAGCTGGGGCCCAGACTGGCTGTGGGGTGAGGGAGAATGAAGACAGGGGTAAGGGGCCTGAGGCTGGGACCACAGCTGGAGGCAGGAGCAGAGATGCAGGTGTGGAGCCAGCAGCCAGTACCTTGCATGCAGGGCTGGGGGTAGACAGAGCCATGGATGGGGGTCCCGGGGCACTCACAGCTCCAGCCCCTCAAGGATGCCAAGGCCAGTTGGAATTAAGGAAGGGGCCGGATCCGGCCTGTGGACCATAGCTTCCCACCCCGGCCTAAAGAATCCATCAGAGTCCAGCCGAGCTGGTTTTTCTGCTAGGTCCCGTGGGCCTGCCTGGCACCCCTTGGGCCATGCTTCTAACCCAGCCTCGCTGTCCAAACCCAGTGCCGGGAGCGGAGCTGAAGCATGGCAAAGGCGGGCCAGGAACAGAGCCTGGCTAGGGCCCAGCAGAGGTGCTGACAAGCTGGGAGAGAGGGGCAGGCGGGAGGGAAAGAAGGAAGCGATTTGTGCAGCTCAGCCAGCCTCTCTCTCATTCCCCACTAGGGAGGGCTCAGCCCCTGGATTCCCAAGGGTCTACAAGGCAGATTCTTATCAGCCCCATTTAATTAGCTTATCACAGACAATTAGCTTCCTCCCTTAGACTCCCCCAGAGCAGCCCTGGGATCTGGAATGTGTCAAAGCCGCTAGAGGCTTGTCAGTCCCAAGCCAAGGAACAAGGCATCCTGGAAGCAGAAACCGGCTCAGCCGCCAGGCACCGAGGGAGAGGTAGACACGAGAGCTTTGACCAAGCAGCTGAGGATGCAAGGCAGGGCACGGTGGGGCTTCTCCCTGGGGCTGGCACAAGGACGCAAGGGCTCCTTCCAGAGCTGATCAGTTTCTACCAAAGATTGGCAGGTGAATGGGCACTTTGCAGGCCCCAGATGCTTATTTCACGTCTCTGTCTGAGCTGGTAAGTGCTATGGGGACACGACACCCTGCAAATCCTCCAGCCATTCACATTCCTACATAAGCCACAAGCACCTTTCGGGCCAGAGCTATCGGTGGGTGCCAAGAGAGCGGGACGCTCCATTCCCTTTTCTTTCTGTCCTCATTTAAACATGTACCGAGTGGTGTGAAACGCTCTCCCTGGTATACAGGAGCGGAACTCCACCGTTCTGCTCTCCACCCCCACGCCCGGGGCGCACGGCCTCGGAACCCAGCAAACAACCGTTTCCAACTTATTGTTTCCTATTTTTAAAAACCACGCCACTCCTGTGCAGTTCAATCCCCGGTGCTGCCCACAGCTCATCGGGAGACCTGCTCCATGCTTCGGCGTTGCTCATGACTGCAGCCTCGTGCCGGGCTGTGCCCAGGTTCCGCAGCGAGGAGTTTGCATTGCCACGCGTTACCCAAACGTCCTGGGGGGGGAACGCCCATGCTGTGGCCTTGGCCCTGATGCTGACTCGTGGATGCTCCTCTGAGCCAGCCCTTGGATCTTTTCACGGTTCATTTTCCGGTGCATCTGCCTTGCAAACGGTTTCAATTAATGTTTCATGCAGAATTCCTCCGTGTTTGATGGATGCAGTGGGAAAATCTTTCCCAAACAGGAGAGAGGATTTTTCCCCCCTTGTGGATGTTTTTAATAACGTCAGTCATCTGCATGAGGCTTATTCCTTTCTGACCTCACGACAACTCCTGGTTAGCGCATTCCACCCCGGCCACAAAACCAGTTTGAATTACTTCACGTGGGCAGCCCGGACGTTTGCCGTAACAACGCACAATTTACAAAGCCCTCGGAGGTGCCGAAGTTCCTCTTACGCTCAGTGACTCTGATGGGAAAGGCAGATGCTCAGCGCTGCTCAGGATAACACCCTCGGAGCCTGGTGCCGGCTTTGTTTTCATCAGCCTCTCAGTCA
Organism: Pelodiscus sinensis; assembly: GCF_052426305.1. Lineage (NCBI taxonomy): Eukaryota > Metazoa > Chordata > Testudines > Trionychidae > Pelodiscus > Pelodiscus sinensis. The sequence goes on from NC_143071.1 coordinate 28,335,933, forward strand.
TGGCTGAGCTGCTCTGGACCGTGCGTGGCCTCTCTAATTCTCAGGCATTTCCTTCCATCCTCCAGGTGTGAAGAAGCCTGTAGCCTGAAGGAACCTTGATTGTCCGGGGCCGCTTTGCACTGAATCATTTAAAGATGTGGTGTCAACCCGCGGTTCCAAGGCGTGGGCCTGTTTGGAGGTGGATGTCTTAAGCAGAGAAAACCTGCCTTCTGACCAATCCCCCGCACTCGGCCTTCCCAGCGGGCAGGCGGGGCAGTGAAGTGCTAGGCTGGGCCTCTGTTTCAGGGCTTGGACCCTTTTTTCTTGGCTGCCAGTGCTCATTTCCTTCCCTGCTGAAGGGCTGTCAGCACTGCACCAGAAGGATCCCTGAGACATGCTCAGAAAACCAGCGGAGACACATTAGGGCAGCCTTGGAAACACATTTTCCGCAATCTGGCTGTTTCCAGTGTGGCTAGGCACTAGTAACTACCGTTACCCGTGGCAAGCAACGCTTCCCGTGCCCTGTACTGCCCAGGCACAGACTGCTGCAAACTAAGACCCATTCAGTCCGGACTGCGAGGTCCCAATTACACACGCAAACCAACGGTTCCTGTGCACAACAGCCCATTGTGCACCTGACGTGTAGTCCTGCGGCACCTTAGAGACCAACCTACCTGTACAGTCTCATGGACTTCTGTGGGCAAAACCCACTTCATCATCTGAGGAAGTGGGCTGTGCCCACAAAAGCTCACGAGACCATTTATATAGTGTTGTGGGTCTTCCAGTTGCCACAGGACTGCTCATTGTTTTTGAAGTTACTGACTCCCACAGCAACTCCTCTGAGACTTTTTATGCATCTTACGTGTTCTTTGTGTGCCAATGCCTGGCTTGGGGGACGGGCACCCCGAGGAGCAGTGCACGCAAACTAGCCTATTCAATGCACGGCTGACTTCCTGATCAATCAGACCCTGGGTGATTGGGTTCGTGATCACAGAAGGATGTAACAGTGTCAGGAATGGAACCCCTTGACTCCCTTGCTCCAGGGCTGTCCTTAGGATTTATGGGGCTCTACACAACCCCCTCATGTACTCGCCATGCTCTCCCCGTGGCGTGTTACCTGGCGCCAGAGCAGCACGGCAGCCGCTGTCAGAGAGGAAGGGCCCGGCTGCTGTGGAGGTTGCCTCTCGCTCCTGGAGTCCCAGTGATGCCCCAGAGTTTCAGGTGCCCTACTCAGCTGCATGTGCTGTGTATGCATTGAGATGCCCTGCCTTGCTCTAACCACTAGACCACCCTTTCTTTCATACATGACAGCTGAAAAAGTAAAGGGATTGTCTGAACTGGAAGATTGTACTATGATGGGCTTGTCTTCACTGCAGAGTTCACTTAAGTTATAAGACATGTGTTGCCCCTACCTTGAGTCCAGGCCACACACAAAAACCCTTCCCTCCAGTGTTGTGTTTTTACTCAAGTTCCTGACAGAGCACCCGCTAAAACTCAAGTGATCACAACTCATCGGCTGCTAGCATGACCACCCGATAGCCTGCCCACAGGATAGTGCCGCTCGAATGTTGACAGTCCTCCAGTGCCTTCCCACCGTTCCCCAACAGGAGTCCAGAAACGACATACGTTCTCCCACAATTCACGGGGAAAGATCCCATAATACCACCCTAGAGCCAAGGGACATGCCCCTAAAAGTTCTAGCCACACACGAGTGAATGCAGCACCAGCTGAACACAGCAATGGACGTTACTGGCCGTGGCCTCTCTCCCGTGCGCTGGAGTAACTCGAGTGTGGATAACTCGGGTTAACCCTGCAGTGAAGGCAGATCCCTGGTTACCACGACTATTTGACACGTCTTGAGCAGTGATGCCCCTACAGTGCAGCCGGTGGAGCCGCTCTGTGCTGACAGGAGAGAGCTCTGTTGTGGGCTCCCTGAGTGGAAGGAGACATGTTGGCAGGACAAGGTCTCTCACAGCACAGCACAGCCCATGCTAGCACCCCTGCAGGTATAAAGCACGTCATGCGGGGGGTGGCTCCCTCCCTCCCCTGAGTGACGTCAATTCTGCCGCTATAGCCTGTCATGGGGACGCAGCTTAATACTAAGGCCAGGTGTACACTAGATGGCTTTTGGTACGCAGAATACATAGCTGGAGTCGGTTTGCTTTAAGCTGAGCTTGGCGGCATCCCCACAGCGGGATGCCAATAGGAGCAAACGTTCCGTTCGGCTTCCCTTACTTCTTGCGAGAGCAGGACACCAGTGGGGGCTGCCCTCTGAGTTCAATTTAGCGAGTCTTAACTAGACTTACTAAATCAAACTCCGGAAGATCCATCCCAGCAGCATCAATCTTCCACAGAGTAAAGAGGTGCCCTAAGTGAAATGTGAAGTAGCATTCAGTGTGGACTAGGGTAGAGGCTTTGCTGATCTCAGGTACCTCCACTGTGAAAAGCACCAGCATTCCATTTATGCTCCTCTTATTCTCGCCTCTTTAGGGTGAGGTGTTCGCATGGGGACACATTTCCCAGAGAGATTCCTGGTGCTTTGTGGTATTGCCTGGTTCCAAACCATTACAAGAAACCTAGCAGCAGGGAGTGTGCATTTGAGCGTCTAGCCCCATGAGGGCATGCAGTGATGTAGGATTTTGAATTTTAAGCCAACTAGATTTTTCTGAACCTCAACCCAACTCCAGATTCAGTCTTAGCTCTGAGCAACGGCATGGATAGGGTCTTGCTGTATGCACAATTGTTCCAGATTCTCTGCTCCTTCCTCTGGTCCAGGCAACACCTTTGTACAGCACGGCAACTGGATGACATGAGTTAGTGTGTTGGGATTGTACCATTTTTGAGTAACTCTGGGTATGTCTACACTACCCTCCTAGTTCGAACTAGGAGGGTAATGTATGCATACCGCACTTGCTAATGAAGCCCGGGATTTGAATTTCCCGGGCTTCATTAGCATAAGCGGGGAGCTGCCATTTTTAAATCCCCGCTGCTTCGAACCCCGTGTAGCGCGGCTACACGGGGCTCGAACTAGGTAGTTCGGACTAGGGTGCCTATTCCGAACTACCGGTACACCTCGTTTCACGAGGAGTAACGGTAGTTCGGAATAGGACCCTAGTCCGAACTACCTAGTTCGAGCCCCGTGTAGCCGCGCTACACGGGGTTCGAAGCAGCGGGGATTTAAAAATGGCGGCTCCCCGCTTATGCTAATGAAGCCCGGGAAATTCAAATCCCGGGCTTCATTAGCAAGTGCGGTATGCATACATTACCCCGCTAGTTCGAACTAGCGGGGTAGTGTAGACATACCCTCTGTCTCATCCCAGCCCATTCGAACCCTTTATGGCATAAATCAAACAATATTGAAATGTCCCTGGTTGTGAGCACGTCACCATTGCCCTCTGCTTGATGGAATCACAATTACTTAATTGTGAAATCCTGTATATTCCAGATCTCATAGGCACATTCTCCTTAAAATCAAGGGGTCGGGGGCTAAGGCTTTCGGAACAGGAGTCTTTGGGTTTTGAGGGTCACCATAAAGTTATTTATGGCCACGGGGTGCAATGTACTGATACTGGCAAAGTCCTGGTTAGCTGAGGATTTGTTACACCAGTGTCAAGCCTTAGACTGGTGTGAATCCTTAATGCTGGATGTCAAGCTTTGTTTCACTTGCAGCCTATGTAATGATCTGCCCGGTGTGTATGTGTAACCAGTACTTTCTACGACCAAGTGGTGTCATGACCTCTCAGCTGTGTGTCATGTCCTCTGTACCGCTAGCAGCCAAAAGGAGAAGTGCTGACAATCTCATGAAATAGCAGAATCCCATGACATTTCCAGAGCGAATTTGTTCTGACAAGTTCAGCTGATCAGACCTTTGGCGGTCACTAGCCGTCAGGGTGCAGAGGGTGTGTTAGCAAAGCTTGTTTTCCAGTGTATAGCACGGCTATCATCCTCAGCCCCACAAAATGGGTCCATTAAAGGCAGCATCAAGCAGGATGGACGTGCAGGAGGAAATGTGAATGGGAGAGCAGCCACTGGGGTTGATTAAAGGCGCTGCAGTCAGAACGCTGTGTGTTTCTATGGCGCTTTCCCTCTCCCGATGTCAAAGCACGTGACACACTCATGCATTGGCCTCACAAGTCCCCTCTGACCAGATGTTACAATCTCTAGTTTCTGAGGGAGAAGCTAAGGCACAGAGAGTGTCAGTGATGCTCAGAAATTCCCACAACTCAGTGAGGGGTATGTCTACACTACCCCGCTAGTTCGAACTAGGGTGGTAATGTAGGCATACCGCACTTGCAAATGAAGCCCGGAATTTGAATTTCCCGGGCTTCATTTGCATAAGCCGGCCGGCCCCATTTTTAAATGCCGGCTTGTTCGAACCCCGTGCTGCGCGGCTACACGCGGCACGGGCTAGATAGTTCGAACTAGCAAGCCATTCCGAACTATCTAGCCCGTGACGCATGTAGCCGCGCAGCACGGGGTTCGAACAAGCCGGCATTTAAAAACGGCGCCGGCCGGCTTATGCAAATGAAGCCCGGGAATTTCAAATCCCGGGCTTCATTTGCAAGTGCGGTATGCCTACATTACCACCCTAGTTCGAACTAGCGGGGTAGTGTAGACATACCCTGACAGAGCTAGAAAAAGAGCTCAGCTCTCCAGAGTCCCTGGGTGTGACCCCATGTTTCAAATACAGACTCGGTGGGGGCAAGAAACAGGTTTTTGTTTGGGTTTACACAGCGCTTAGCACACTGAGGCACTAGTCCCTCAAAAGTGTGGCTCATGAAGCCGCTCCTGTGCCCCGCCAAATGGCCCCTGCTCCCCTATCCCCAGCTCCCCTCCGGACCCCGGCTCTCCTGTGCTCACTGGGGCGGCGATTCAAAATGGCACCCAAGATGGCGCCCATCAACGGGCACCTGATACGGCCAAAAAGCCTAAGCTTGTTTCTTAAAAGGACAGCCTTCTTTTTTTTTTTCCTTGACAATTCTGGTGCAGCTCTGCATTTTTTCCAACGCTGTTTTAGCTTCCTTTGTTAAATGGGTTGCACCCCTGCAGTAGTCCGTGACAGGGTTTTTCAAGTGCTAAGACAGTAGCAATAGTAAAATGCTTAGAAGTCATTGGGAAATTGACTGGAAGGGTGCACAGTCAAGACTCTGTCCTGAGTCTTAACAACAAGAAATAATTTGCAAAGATCATAGCCTCTTAGGGCAGCGACTTGTCTTTTGTTCCATTTGTACAGCACCTGGCACAAAGGGGCCCTCGGCTCGGATGGAATCTCGGTGCCCTCCCACCACGACCTCTCTTCTCACGGGGAGCCCCGTTTTCAGGCTAACCCTTCCAAGAAGCAGGAAAGCAGTCATTCTGTTTGCAGTGGCAGCTGAGACAGGCTCTAAGGGAAATAGTATTTAAGGAACAAGAAAAAAGATTGTCGATAGAGCTGCGCTAGGGTTTCTTCTGGGGAAGGTCTGTGGCCTGTGTAAGAGGGGAAACGAGATCCCTTCTGGCCTAGACCAATATAAAATGAGCACTGGGCTGCTACTGTGATCTGAGGGGGCTGCGCTGTCTCGCGTGGAATGGACCAGACAGTGATAACCTTACTGAAGGCGGGTTTGGAGCCACCCTTGGAATTTATTAGAAAATTCTACCCCTGCTCTGGGGGAAAGTGCCTGGAAAGGAGTTTATTCTCTATTAAAGTCTATAAGATTTTAGAATATTTCCAACAGAACTTTCATCTCTTGCCTGTGACGGCCCAGATCCTCAAGGTATTGATGTGAATGGGAGTTAGGTGCGTGAGTACCTTTGAGGATCTGGGACTCAGCTCAGGGCCTACTACTACAAACGCCTCTGTCTCAGACTCGACTTCCACCCTGCCTTTGCTCCCAAGCCCCGCCCCTGAGTAACGGGAGCCAGGAGATTACACGTGTTTGCCTCTGCAGATTGCAGAGTGCCTGTAATCCTTCTGAGTCAACAACGCTGCACGCACATGTGAACACTGCTGCACTGCACTCAGCTTCTGCTAGTTGTTGGGGCTCAGCCATCCAGGGTACTGGACACACAGCTTGCTCGCCGACTGTCAGAAGAGAAACGCCTGACAGACTTGTCCTGTCCACCTCCAGGCTCAGTGTAGGACTGCGCCAGTGTCTGCAGCACGTTCTGGAGTGCTCTGCCTGAGCCACGGCGACATGCCCTGAGCAGCTCCAGCAGCTCGCAGAGCTCGCTCCCAGGGAACCCTTCCCAATGCCCCGTCTAGCTGGTGCCGTTCCCGTTTCATTCCTCACCATTCCTCGTGAAGCCCCTTGCACTCTTGTGATACCTCCCGCCCCTGGATAGCCAGGCCCCTGTTCTGCCTCTCGATTTACCACCAGCTTCCTGCCGGTGCCTTGGGCCCAGCTCCACAACGGGCCTGGGACATCATAGTTCTTAGGTGCCTAGCAACATGACCAGAGCTGTGCCGCGAACCAGACAGGCCGAGTCAGACACGTAGGCCATGGGGAGAGACCGGGAGCCCCAGAAGACAGCGTGCTAGGCAGCAGGCTGCCCGCGAACACGTGGGGGCACAGGGAGCAGTTGCCCCAGGGCCTGGTGATTCAAAAGGGTCCAGGGCTCCCAGCTGCCGCGGCTGCTGCTGTGGCAGTGGTGCTGCCTGGAACCCTGGGCCCTTTAAATCTCTGCCGGAGCGCCGCACGGTCGTCCGGCTGGTGCTGAGGGCTGACTGCCCCGCCCCTTCTTCCCTAGGCCCCACCCCTTCCAGGGTGCGGAACCGGGCCCTCCCCCACACCTCGCCCAGGGTCGGCTCCCCTGCGAGGTGCAGAATCACCCGCCAACAAGAGATGCCAATGGCAACCCTGCCCCCTCCCAGAGATAAGTGCCTGAGGCTTTGTCAACACTGGCAATTGAGCAACAAAGCTGTTGTCATTCACAGGTGCTTAATCCCCCCCCCCCCCCCCCCCCCCCCCCAGGATAACAGCTTTCCCATGGCAAGTACTGGGCTAAACTGTGCTTTGTAAGCAGGAGCCCAGGGTGGCCCAGGGACCGGGACCGGCCCATACTTCTCAGCCCTAGTGGGCGCTGTGAGAAGCAGAGCGACCCCGCCTGTTCTGCTCCACCATCTCCCAGCCGGGTTGCTCTGGTTCCCCATGGTGGTGGGAAGTGGAGGACTCCAGTTCCAGAACGCTCTGCTCCCGATAGGCCAGAGACAGGCAGCCAGACAACAGCATGCCTGCCCAGCGCCAGGAACACGGGTGCTGAGGGAACTTGTACCCTGAAAACTTTGGTACCAAGCGGGTGTAGGCACCTGCAGGGTTTGATGTGAATTTTGGGGGTAGCCGCGAAGCTTAAAATGCGGCTCAGGCCCCCAAACGCAAGACTTCAGAGCCAACATCTGGGGTTTAGGAGCCTAAGGCCCTTTGTGCGTTGGAGCCTTAGTCCAGCGCTGACTTAAGCAGCGAGACATCACGTGTCTGCTTTTTAAAACAAACTGTGTCTGCAGGAAGAGTCCAAAGAGGACACAGGAAGGGTGAGGTAGTGCTCCTGAGTTAGCTTTGCCAGGGTGTTACCTGTGTGTCTTCTTAGGCTGTTCTGTTCTGGGCGCATTCTTCCACAGAGACTCATCCTGGCCCCTAGCCCCACAGCCTCTCACCTCTCCCAGGGGGTAGGGACTTTCAGGGATGTTTAGACACATAAAGCTGCAGATAGGTGCCTTGTGGGATTTGCAAAAGCCCCAAAGCAGTTCAGTGTCCTAATCTGATTGAAACCAATGGGAATTGGGTGCTTAACGGGTTTCAGCATTTGTGATAATCCTGCCAGTCACCTATCTGCAGCATAGGCCCCAACATGCATAGGAAGCACTGGATGTAAGTGACTTTCCCAAGGTCAGACAGGAGGTCTGTGGCAGAGCAGGGAACTGAAGCAAGAGCTCCCCCTCTGGCCAGACAGATCCTTGCACCAGAATTCACATAGTCTGGGCCAGTCAGTCAGCTCCTGCCTGTATCCTGCCGCGGCATGTCTTATCTCCTTACTCCTGGCAGGGCCAGCAGGTCCTGGTACCCAAAGGGTCTGGAAACCCTCGTGTCCATTAAGTTTCTGGCAACCTCCTCGCTCAGGGCCCTGAGGCCAGCCAGGCAGAATCAGGACTCAGTGACTGTGCTCATGCCCCAAGCTCCCTGCTGCCTTCAGGTTTCATTTGTAACAAAAGCGGTGCCTGAGCTCAGACCCACCAGGCCCAGCGGTGCCGCGCTCTGACCCGCCAGGCCCAGCGGTGCTGGGGCTCTGATCCGCCAGGCCCAGCGGTGCCGGGGCTCTGACCTGCCAGGCCCAGCGGTGCCGGGGCTCTGATCCGCCAGGCCCAGCGGTGCTGGGGCTCAGACCCGCCAGGCCCAGCGGTGCCCTGATGGGGGCAGGCAGAGCCGAGAGATTTAAAGGTGCAGTGACTTTTTTTGTGTGTGTGCGGTTTTTTTGCTCAACAAGTTTGTGAAAGTATCTGGTAACCCTAGTGACACCATCCCCTTGAGGCCCACAGTGCCTGACAAAGGAACGGTTCACTGGGGGTATCTGGGACTTTAGCGAACTTCCCGCTTGCCGTCGGAGTAACAGGGCCAGTCTAGCTCCAGACGGAATGAGCTCCACATCTTTGGATCCAGAGGAGGGGCGGGGGGCGGGATTTGAAATCCTGCTCACAAGCCAAGTTTTCCCAAGCGCTGGGGCTTGTGAACGCTGGGTGAAGACTTAGTCTGATTCCAGACAAGTCTCTGAGCTGCCAAGTTGGATCTGGGGGGTTGGGTCAGGCCCATCATTGACTTCGGTTTGAGCCACCCCAGTCCCAGCCAAAACACCAAGAGAGGCCTCGTGTCAGCCGATTCAGAGCAAGACTCATGAGGCCAGCGGCTTGGAGCTGCCCTCGTGGGCACCAGCTGGCTCTAGGAGTGGCATGTAAACTGCACTGCTCTAGCTTTTCCTTCTCCCTCGCCTTCCACTGCCTCCTCCAAACCCGACCGTCCGCGTCACCCTTCTCACCAGGGCTGAGTCAGCCAAAAGGAACAAGACCTCACAGTGGAAGCAGTTATGAGCTATGTCTGCGCATAGTTCTGCTTAAGTGAAAACAACGATGCGGTGCCAGTTTAAATACAATTCCCCTTTTCTTATGTCTAGGACGTGGTAACCTTCTGTCAGCAAATTCACCCAATTCCCTGCCCAGCATAATTCTGCCAAGCCCTGATCCATGGGGTGGCAATGTCAGGGACTAGAGTACCGCTAGTTTGGAGGCTCCGCGTGTGACATTGTGGGTGTTTGCTAAGTGCCCGGGCTCAGCGCTAAGTGCCCAGGGCCTGTGCCGTTGCTCACTCTCTGGTTCAAATCACTGCACAATTCCTCTTACTTAGGACCCACCCAAGGGGCAGGTTTCATGGCAGTCTGCCAGGTGGTTGGACTGCCAGGTGGTTGGACTGCACTGCCTTCATGCCAGCTCACCAGGACACCTGACATCACCTCTGGCCACGCTCCTGAATCACCTTGGAACGCTCCCTGGTTTTGTTTTCTCCTGTAGGCTGGGCACGTGGTTCTGCACGAGGTGGGGAAGAAAAAGGGCTTGCTCATGCTTGAAATGCTACATTGCTGTGGCACGCCAGTGCAGATGCTAAGGTATTCCCCTGTGGGAACAAATGCTAAGGTACTCCCCTGTGGGAGCAGGTCATCCACCATCCTGGAGGCGGAAGCTAGGTCCACAGACAAATTCTTCCTCCGACCTCATGCTGTGCACCCTGGGGGCTAAGTCGGCTTCCCTCTGTACCTCAGGAGTGTGGATGTTTTACACCCCGAGCTATGCAGCTGGGCGGACCTAACTTTTGAGGGTAGACCCTGCCTAAGATTTCAGCCATGGCCTCTGTGATAGGGTGCACATTGGGGAGGAAGGGGTTAAGGAGCTGCTCTGAGCCAGGGGGGTGCAGAGCAGCTCAGCGGCAGGCAGACAATAGAGATGTGCCGATTTGTGCTCCTGGTTACAGAGGCCTGACTGAGCCTGCAGAGCAGGGATCCCTGGCTCACTGGGCGTAGTGACTGTATCTTTAGCGTAACCTGGGAAAGGGGAGGGGATGGGCAGGAAGCAATGCAGGGAGGCAGCAGAGCACCCCAAGGTGCAGGACTTAGCTGCGGTTAGCGGGCCGTGGATCGGCGCTCAGCGGAGAGGTGGGCTTGGCACTGGTACACCTCCAAAGAACAGCGACAGAAGGGAACGTAGCAAGGCCCCGACCTCCCCTTCAGGGAAAGCCCTGAATCCAGGGCCAAATCCTGAAAACGTCTCCATTCTCGGAACTTTTCTATACACCCCAAAAGGAAGGGGCTTTAAAGTGCGACCTGGCTTCGGGCCGGACCTCCCTGGGGCAGAGTTGTGGGGGAAAAGGAGGATGCCTAGGACGGGGAGAACCTGCCGTGCCCCTGCCTGACCATTCAATGGCCGTGACAGGGGGGCCCCTCACAACAACAGACACAGTCGATGGGGGTGGGGGGAAGGGGAGGTTGCATGAGGTCCAGCGCCAGTGGTTCTCACTCTCCCTTGGAGGACAGGTAGGAGCTGCCCCGCCGGTTCGTAAGCGCATTGTTTTGGGAAGGTGTCGTTCGCTGGTTGTTTTCCAAGCACCTCAGGACCCTGGCAAGAGCCAAGCCGCAGCCGAGGAGGTTAACACAACACGCTTGTGGCACGGAGGCGCTCTCTGACTCCTCAGAGGAACCTTCTGGGGCCGCACCTGCCCCTCCCGAGGGGACTTGTCCCGGCTCCTTCCCTCTCCTCCCCCAGCCCTGATGGAGCACCACCGTCTCGCCATGGAAACGCGTCTGCTATCCCCACAGAGGTGCCCTCCTCAGCCGCGGGCGGGACAGCGAGTTGCCTCCGCTCCTGCAGGCACCGATCCACTAAAAACGCAGGCCGCAGCCAAGAGCAACCTTGAAAACGCCCAGCGAGGTGCTCAGCCTGCAGCCCCAGCCGGAGTCTCCAGGGACAGGCCCGGCTGGAAATGTCATTAGCATGTGTCACCTCCCCCTGCCTGGAAGGATGAATCAGTGCGGGAAGCTGAGTTTTAACAAGCCCTGCATGGGGTGTAATTGGGGGTACGGTTTTTTAAAAAAAGCTCGGCCAAACCAGATTTTCTAATACAATTTATAGAGCATGAAAATGGCTTCAAGCTGCTGCCGTTGGCATTCGAGTTCAGAGGTTAGTGGCCTCTCACATGTCAGGGCAGGGCCGGCCCCTCCGAGGACAGGGAAACAAGCAAACAGGGAGCCTCGCGGCCCCTCTGCGCCCGGGAACGAACGAATCACTTTGTGGATGACAAAGGGTGCGAACGTGTCCGCTGCAGAAACCTCGGCGTAGTCTCTTACTGTGCAACCGGACGCCGGGGGGACGATCTGCACGGGGGGGTGCGGAGAGCCAGGGACCCGACCTGTGAGCCCAGGATGCAATGGGAAGCACGCCGAGTCGGGGTGCTGCAGCCCTCGTCGCAGCACCTGTGCCTGGAGACCTCGGCCCGGGCCCATTGTGCCAGGGGCTGCACAGACAGCGCAGGAGAAGATCCCTGGCCTTTATATACTAGACAGACGGAGCAGGCTGGGAGATGGAGTGAAACCCATCCATCGTCAGCCAGCTTTTGGGCACCATTTCAGTGACCTCCCCACTTGGGTGTAGCATCGGAGATTTTCCGGGAGCATCATTTTTTACAGCAAACGTCAGGTGTGTTTTCCTCCTGCACGGGGCCAGCGATGGACACCAGGCTGGTTCTCTGCCCTGTCGCACCCTCCCTGCCAGAGACCAGAGCCGGCCTGCGGGTGAGAGCTCCGTGTGCGGGAGACTCGCAGGAGGGGGACCAGCGTGTGCACTGGCCTGCCTGCTGTAGGAGTACAGGTTCCCCTGTGCAGCCAGGGGAGAGAACAGACGAGATCCTTCCCCCAGGGCCCAAGCTCCGGTTGTCAGCCCTCCCTGCAGCAGCCACAATTCCTGTGGGGCAGGCGCCTTTCCTCCCTTCCAAAGAACATACGAACATAAGAGCAGCCAGACTGGGGCAGACCAAAGGTCCATCCAGCCCAGTATCCTGTCTGCCGACAGTGGCCAGTGCCAGGTGCCCCAGAAGAAGGGAATCAAACAGGTAATGATCAAGCCATCTCCCTCCTGCCATCCATCTCCACCCTCTGTCAAACAGAGGCTGGGGACACCATTCCTCACCCATCCTGGCTAATTGCCATTTATGGACTTAACCTCCATGAATGTATCTAGTTCTCTTTTAAACCCTGTTATAGTGCTAGCCTTCACATCCTCCTCAGGCAAGGAGTTCCACAGGTTGACTATGCGCTGTGTGAAAAAGAAGTTCCTTTTATTTGTTTAAACCTGCTGCCCATTAGTTTCATTTGGTGGCCCTTAGGTCTTATATTATGGGAACAAGTCAACAACTTTTCTTTATTCACTTTCTCCACACCACTCATGATTTTATAGACCTCTATCCTATCCCCCCCTTAGTCTCCTCTTTTCCAAGATGAAAAGTCCCAGTCTCTTTAATCTCTCCTCATATGGGACCCGTTCCAAATCCCTCCTCATTTTAGTTGACCTTCTCTGAACCTTGAGAAGGTCATCTTTTTTGAGATGAGGAGACCACATCTGTACCCAGTATTCAAGATGCAGGCGTACCATGGATTTCTATAAGGGCAACCAGATATTCTCCTCCTTATTCTCTATCCCTTTACACATATTAATCGTAAGTCTAGCAGCCCTTGTCGGCCTTCGCCGAGGGCAGGCCCATACTCCGAGTCTCAGAGATCTCCACAGTTCTGTAGGTATCTGCAGCCCTCAGAGATTCAAACTTTGACTTCCACAGCTCCTTTCTTGGGGGAGGGGGGCCCAGGGGAGCAGACCCCGCTTATTTCAACCACAGAAAACGGGGTGCTGGCATGGGCCCCCAGTGGCCAACTGCCTATCCCTTAAGTACACCTGCTCCATCCCTGATTGGTGTTTGTCCACTGCCAGTGATTCTACCACCTCCCCAGGTAACCCATTCCAGTGCCTAGCCCCACTTCTGGTTAGACGTTTTAACTACCCTGGATCTTCCTTGCCACAGCCTAAGTCAGTTGCTTTTCACCCTGCCCAGCTGGACACAGAGAACTCCTGTAATTCACACCTGTGCCTCTTTGCCTCTTATTCATGGAACCACTTCTTGTTTCTATTTTATTGTGAATGGTTTGGACAACAGGAATTCCAGAGAATACCAGCTCCTTTGGCATTATCGCTGGACAACTTAAACATCATGGCTACGTCTAGACTGGCATGATTTTCCGCAAATGCTTTTAACGGAAAAGTTTTTCCGTTAAAAGCATTTGCGGAAAAGAGTGTCTAGATTGGCGTGGATGCTTTTCCGCAAAAGCACTTTTTGCAGAGAAGTGTCCGGGCCAATCTAGACGCGGTTTTGCGCAAGAAAGCCCCGATCACCATTTTCGCCATCGGGGCTTTTTTGTGCAAAACAGTTTTTAGCTGTCTACACTGGCCCTCTTGCACAAAAACATTTCCGGAAAAGGGCTTTTGCCCGAATGGGAACATCAAAGCATTTGCGCAAGAAGCACTGATTTCAGACAGTAGAATGTCAGTGCTTTTGCGCAAAATCAAGCAGCCAGTGTAGACAGCTGGCAAGTTTTTGCACAAAAGCAGTTGCTTTTGCGGAAAAACTTGCCAGTCTAGATGCAGCCAATGTGAGGCAAACCCAGCACACCAATTCCAGTTATTAATGTCCCCAGGGCACATGCCATGTTCCAATGAGCTACATTCAAACCTTAACACAAACCATTCAAATTCTCTTCTTTATAAGACCACATGCACACCCCACCCTACTGCCCCAAATCAGCCAAACAGTGCTTTGAATGTCAACAGGTAAAAGTTAAAAATTAAGGTTTGTTTTTTTTCCACTGGTAGGCCAGCATGCACAATTTGGGACTCATGTTTGCCTTGCTAGTGTCCTTCGGGGTAGCCCGATGGAGACACCAAATAGAGACAAGACACTAACTCCAGTCATGTGAAAACGTGGGCTATGCCCATGAAAGCTCACAGCACTATCTTCATGTTTGGTTAGTCTCTAAGGCTATGTCTAGACTGCAAGCCTCTTTCGAAAGAGAGCGTCTAGACTGCATGTTGAACTTTCGAAAAAGCGGCTTGCTTTTTCGAAAGAAAGCATCCAGTGAGTCTGGATGCTCTCTTTTGAAGAAGCCCTATTTACATTGAAGAACGCCTTCTTTCGATAGAGGAACTTTCGAAAGAAGGCGTTCTTCCTCGTGAAATGAGGTTTACCGCCATCAAAAGAAAAGCCGCGTTCTTTCGATTTAATTTCGAAAGAACGCGGCTTGAGTCTGGACGCAGGGGAAGTTTTTTCGGAAAAAGGCTACTTTTCCTGAAAAAACCCCTGAGTCTGGACACAGCCTGAGGTGCTGCAGGATATTTGTTGTTTTTTAAGTTTTTCCAGTTATAGACTAACTCAGCTCCCCTTCTGAAGACTGTTAGGGGCAGCCACTGAACTGGAATGCCTGGATGAGAACTGACTTCTGCAATGCTCTGAATAAATGCTGCTTTGTTGTAGCACTTCTAAGCTGTCCTGGCCATGCACAGAGCTGCTTTTCTGCTCTCGTTTACATTGGTGTAAATCTGGATTAGAACTGGTCCGATAAGCCGTTGAGAATGATACTCACCCTGGGTGAATTGCTCTTTTAGTGAATTGCTTGTGAACAGTTGCGCCTATCCAGTGTTCATAATTCTACCCTCAGCAGTGAATGCAGCCAAATCTGTCTCTGTGTCCTCCTTAATCTGCTTGGTTCAAGGATTCGCTTTTGGGGGCGTAGGCTCATCAGCATCATCTCCCTTCCTGGCTGGATGTCTGAGTGGGAGAGATTTGGGTTCAAACTCCCCCTGAGATCTGCTGCAGTCCTTCCAGTTGCGGGAGCAGGTCCGTTCAGTGGAGGATGTTGGGAAGGGCAGGGGAGCGGCCAATCTCTGTTGCCAGATCCTTTAGGAAGCCCTTAAGGATCACAAACCAGTGGGCGCAGTTTAGAACAGCCCCCAGAGTACCCTAAACAAACTGCTCTGCAGCCAGAGCAGGTTCTCGGGCAGCCTCCCACTCGGCTGCGCCCAGCGTGAAATAGACACAACCGGGAATCTCACTCTGAAACTGTTGAAAAGGGGGAACTGACGTATGAAGAATAATAAATAATGACTAGGGCTCGGGTTCATTCGAAATGCCTTTGCTGCATTGCACATGAATACGGCTATTCCTACCGAGAAGAGAGCCACTCCCGAAACACTGTGCCAAGAAAACCCAGGGCCCCAACGCTTTTCAAACAGAAAGCAACAAGGTGCCCTGTAAATGTAACCATTGGGCTGTGTCTACACTGGGCCACTTATTCCGGAAAATCAGCCGCTTTTCCGGAATAAGCTGCGAGCTGTCTACACTGGCCCTTGAATTTCCGGAAAAGCAACAATGCTCTACTGAACAAAATCAGCCGCTATTCCGGAAAAACTATTCTGCTCCTGCTCGGGCATAAGTCCTTATTCTGGAACACTGTTCCGGAAAAGGGCCAGTGTAGACAGCCCAGTAGTCTTTTCTGGAAAAAAGCCCCGATTGCGAAAATGGCAATCCAGTGGCAAGCCAATGTAGATGCTCCTTTTCTGGAAAAACTGAAAACGGAATAGTATTCCGTTTTAAGCATTTCCGGAAATTCATGCCAGTGTAGACACAGCCTTGGAGTAAGTCTAGTGAGAGCACCTGGTCAGATGAGTCTGGGACCGTTAAATTAAGCTGCGTACCTGAGCACCATTAAGAAGCGTACCTAGATGAGAGAAAAATCCAAATTTATTTCCACAACAAAATTTTCAAAAGAAACAAATTTGATTTTTGTGTGTGCAAAAGTTTTGAATTTTCAGGAGAAAATGTCTGAATAAAACAGTTACAAAAAAAAGTCTTTCGTTTCAAATGGAAATGGTTCGTTTCGGCTTTCGAAAACCAAACCAAACTTTGAATGAAAAGCAAACCGAAAAGATTTCTGCTTTGGGTTGAATTTTTTTCTGTCAAAAAATTGCAAGTTTCATCAGAATCAAGGTGTTTGCATGGAACGTTGGGATGAACGTGATGTTTTTAATGAATAAAAACAGTTGGAATTGCTGAACAGCCTTCTCCTTCCAGGCAGGGTCCAGGTGGACTGCCGGAGAACACACTGCAGTACTCCAGCAGCTCTGGCAGGGGACTCTAGTAACACACCCCTTGAGCCAGGTGTTTGAGATACATCAGCCGCTTTTCCGGAATAACTTGCCAGCTGTCCACACTGGCCCCTTGAATTTCCGGAAAAACACTGACGATCTACAGTAAAATCATCAGTGCTTTTCCGGAAAAACTATGCTGCTCCCATTCAGGCAAAAGTCCTTTTCCAGAAAACTGTTCCGGAAAAGGGCCAGTGTAGACAGCACCGATTTCTTTTCCGCAAAAAAGCCCCGATCGCGAAAATGACAATCGGGGCTTTTTTGCGGAAAAGCACGTCTAGACTGGCACGGACGCTTTTCCGGAAAAAGTGCTTTTCCAGAAAAGCATCCTGCCAATGTAGACACGCTTTTTCCAGAAATACTTATAACGGAAAACTGTTCCGTTTTAAGCATTTCCGGAAAATCATACCCGTGTAGACGTAGCCCTAAGGTTTGACTTTCAATGCTCCCAACCCCACTTGGTATCAGTCAGAGCTGTGGCTGCCAGGGTATCGCCATGGGATACCAGTCACTGAAGTTCCCCCAGCTGGTAGCTTCTGAGGAACATTTTGGCCTCAATCTTGGGGTTGGTTATTATTATTTGCATGGCCTGGTCCTAGAGCAGGGCCCCATTTTACCAGGTGCTGTACAAATACAGAAAAAAAATGGCAAATTACAATGACATGACAGTTTCAGGCTGTAAAATGGGACTAATTGCGTTAACTCGTCTTTGCAATCCATGGCGGAAAGTGATTCAAAAGTGCTGAGTGTTATTAGTATTTTATCATTTCTGGTTTCTACTATTTCCTTCTTCCCTCCTCCCGAGTCTCCTCCCAATATTCATTAAAGAGTTCGAACGGGGAAAGGATGTGGCCGGTGGAGAGAAAGGGCAGGAATGAAAAGGTCCCAGATCTCCAGTGGGACAGGGAAGCATCGGAGGGGAGGCACACGCAGCTACACATTGTCTCTCGATTCAAACGTGGGACGGCGCACAAAAGGGAGGGAATAATATCAATCTCCCAGGCCTTGCTGGTGATAATAATACATAAAAAAGATGCCAGCAAGAAAAATGATTTGGGATTAGCAGCTCCCATGTCCCGCCTGCTGGCTCGGGGCATTCTTCTCTATAACAGGCCTCCACCTTCCTGCGGCCCCACGCACCCCAGGAGAGGGCCTGTCCCCTTCCGGGCCGCCATTCACATGCTCGGGGATCAAAATGCCTTCAGAAAACTTCCCGGGGAGCCGCCCATGTGAACGAGCGGGCAATCTGTCAGCCCGCTGCGTGAGCCCAAAGGCTTGGGAAATGGAGCTGGGGGGAGCTCGGATTTCCTGCGAGGGGGGCACTGGGGGGAGGGACCCGCACAATAAGTTCCAGTTAATGCCTCAACTGACCAGCGTGTGCTGGGCCCAGGAAGCGCAGGCAGCTCAATGACTTCCCATGGGCTCCTCCTAATCTGCCATTATGTCGCCTCTTTAAGATGGCTTTCCTCTGAGCGTGGGCTCCCTCTTGGCCGCTTTGCTCAGCGGAGTCAGGCGGGGGGGCATTGCTGGCCCCTTCCCCAACACCGAGAGGTGCTGACAATGGTCAATTTTCTACTGACTTGTCAATTACACTGACAATATCCTGAGCACAAAGGGAGGCAGCTGACTGATTGGCCCTGCTGCTGCTGCCGTGAATAGGCGAACCTCAGGGAGCTGGAGGTCCTGAGAGGGCCTGAGCGAGTGGGGGAGATTTTTCAGTCCCTCTGACTCTCAGCTTCTCTCTGCAGGGTGAATCAGTAAAAAAAGAGAGAGAGATTTTCTCGCCGGTGGGCAGCCTGTGCCCGCTGGGCGAGATGGGGCCGGAGGAACTGGCAGAACATGAACAGCCCCAGGAGCGGTACAAGTCCATCCTGGGCTCGTTGCAGCAAATCACTGCAGTCCTGAAAAGGCGCAACTGGCGTCTCCCCCTTTCTGCCCCTCTCACCTGCACCCTGGAAGGCAGCAGGCAGGGCACTGGATTGGGAGACCAGATCCTGGCAGCCCTAAGGGGATCCTATGAAAGAAGGGAGGGGAGGAATCTTTGCTACTCCGCTCCCTGGTCGTGTGTGTGGGGGGGGGGGCAAATCTACCCTTATTGGAGTGAGAAGAATTCCCCCAAGACAGGCTGGTCAGAGTGGGGTCCTGATTCCCATAGACACACAGGGGACACTAAAGTCGCTTTACACTACGCCGGCAGGGCAAAGGGGACTCAGAGCAGGTATGAATTACAGAGGAACTTAGACTCAGGCCTCGTTGTTTCCCCCTGGAAAGGTCTCCTCCTCCTCCCCCTCTTCACATTGTCCCTCCGCTCACACACTCTCTGGCTTTTGTTCCGCCCCCACTCTCTGGTCCAGTTTCCCTCCAGGGGTTGAAACCTGTTCCCCTCTGCTCCTTTCCCCCCAGACTGCCCCAGTCCCAACACAGACCCCCTGAGCCTCCGAATCCCACCATGGATCAGTGGGCCAGAAAAGAACCGCCCCGCCAGCATCAGACAGCAGGTATGCCCGGTACACTGCGACGTGGGGCCTGTCTTTGAATGCAAAGGGGGCAGGACTCGCAAAGCCAGTCCCACATCCGCCAAAGCACTGCAGGGAAATGGGTCTCGTTTAATCCAGCCAGAGTCCCTCACCCTCGCCAGTGGGCTCTTCCATTAGAAACACGGTGGGAAATGAAGGGCCCAGGGTTCCATACCCCCTGGAGAAAAAGCTCCATCTGGTTCTCCAGTTTAACTACCACTCTGAGCAGCAGTAGGCTACTAAGAGGTAATTTTCCCCTTTAATTCAAATAAATCTGCACCCCGCTTATACCAAATGACAGCCGTGACTCTCCGGTGGTTTCCGTGGTTCTTTTGTGTTCTATCACCTATAGTTATTGCAGATTTTGGACTGAGCTTTCCAATGGTAGCATTCACGCAGGGCAAAGATAGCTCCAGCTCTGCTCTTAGACTTCTCACTGTCTAGACACGTAGTATGGATTGAGCTTAGTACTTCTGGGTTTCTGTTGTGCAATGTTACGACACAGTACCCTGTGCACAGAATCCATCCTGTGTAGCAATTTGAACTCAGTTGTCCCCCAAAAGAGTTTATGTTTGGGAATGTCTGGGATTTTCCTGTTCTCCATCCAGCGTTATTTCTTCAGTGCCTGTCCGGTCTGTGTGGTGTTGTGGTTTCTCGTTTTAATTCTTCATATTTGTTTAAAAAATGGCAATTTTTGAGTCATAGCGGGTTCCGTCTCCTGGGCTTTGCTCCATGGCTTTTGTAATGTGACTTCTATAAACACAGGGTTACAAAACTCCCAGTGACTTCAACAAGGCAGGTTTTCACCCTTAGTTTCTGCCACAACTGATTTCTGCCCATACACATGCATAAAACAGTTCACTGAAATAATGGCCTGTATTTCTTCTTCCATCTGCAGAGTTGCAGCATGTTTCAGTCAGTGGTTTGGAAATACATGACTGTACGCCATCAGGTTCTAGAAGGTTGTTAAGCTCTTTGTTAGCCTCAAAATATCCCAGGATGGCTGCATCTAGACTGGCAAGTTTTTCTGCAAAAGCAGCCGCTTTTGCGGAAAAACTTGCCAGTTGTCTACACTGGCCGCTTGAATTTGTGCAAGAACACTGACGATCTCATGTAAGATGGTCAGTGCTTCTTGCACAAATACCATGCTGCTCCCGTTCGGGAAAAAGCCCTCTTGCGCAAATGTATTTGCACAAGAGGGCCAGTGTAGACAGTTAAAAACTGTTTTGTGCAAAAAAGCCCCGATGGCGAAAATGGCGATTGGGGCTTTCTTGCGCAAAACCACGTCTAGATTGGCACGGACGCTTTTCCGCAAAAAGTGCTTTTTCCGTGCCAATCTAGACGCTCTTTTCCACAAATGCTTTTAACGGAAAAACTTTTCCGTTAAAAGCATTTGATGAAAATCATGCCAGTCTAGACGCAGCCGACCAGTTTTGTGACATTTTGTGACAACATTTCACTTTCCAAGATCTTATTTCTTGCAAATTATCCCCAAACCATACTTAGGGCCCTACCAAACTCACAGCCAAGCAAAATGTGTCACAGATTGTGAAATGTGGTGTCCTTCTGTGAAATCTGGCCTTGTACTACATAGATCTCACAGGGCAGATCAGTGTTTCTCAAACTGGAGGTCCTGACCCAAAAGGGAGTCGCATGCGGGGGGAAGGGTATCACAAGGTTGTTTTAGTAGGGTCATGGTATTGCCACCTTTATTTCTGCACTGCTCTCAGAGCTGGGTGACTGGCAAGCGGTGGTCGTAATGTTGGCTGGGTGCCCAGCTCTGAAGGCAACCCCCTAACAGCTGAAGTAGGAGTAGCAGTACCACGACCCCCGACAATAATCTAGCAACAACAACCCTCTCCTTTTTTAGAATTAATTATTTGAAATCACGACATTTACCATTTTTAAAAATGGACCAAAATGGACCATGAATTTGGTAGTGCCCTAACCACTGGTACGGCCCTCAGGCAGGGCTCTGGGTGTCGCTTAAAAACAAACGAAAGGTGAATTTGCTTAAATACGGTAACGTGTCCAAGAAATCCTCCAGCCTCCTTGTTTCCGGGGTCTTACCATTTGTACAACTCTCCCCACATTTATTTTATCGAGACAAACTCTTTGCGTCACAAAGTCTGTCTTCTACGTAACTAATTTATTTTAGTCCCATTGGGTATTTATTCTCATTTGATTTAAGTTTCTTTGCTTTGGCATGCTGCTGGACGCGGCAGCTTATCACACTGTTAAATATTTGCACCCAGCAGAGAATTACCAATTCTCTCCAGCCAGAGTTAAAGGGTCAGAGTTTGGCTTGTTCTGTTTCCAGTTAGACTCACTAAAACTTTTGGCTTCCGCCCAAAACTTCATTTGAATGTTAAACTGGAAATGGAACTCAACTGTGCAAAGCTAACGCAGACCTGAGCTTCGTACAGAGAGGGGGGACAGCCATGCTGCTAAACATCCCGGACGGTTGGGAGCGTTTCGGTTTCGAGGTCCTTCCTAGGCTCCATCTCTAACCTCCAACTGTGTCCACGTACCTGTGCCCTTGGCAGGAAAGATCTAAGCCAGGTGGCTCCCCTGGCAGGATATTCCCTCATTCCAGCTCTCTTAGCTTCTCTGTTCTGATAGGAACCTGTTTTCATGGTTCTGGGTTTCATCTCATTCATTCAACGAATGGGAGGCAGAATACTTGGCTCAGCCTGAGACGGACTCGGAGCTATAAATCAGCACAATTCCCCCTGGTTATGCCCCTGCTGAGCTGCTGTCACTTTGACATTTGAAGCTGGAAACCAACCCTGACACATCCCAGGTGCAGATGGGCTGGTCTCTTTGGTCTGCTCCTTTCCAGAGTCCTTCGTCCTCTCGCTCTCCCTTTCACAAAGAGATTCTGCAGGCCCATCTTCTGCGTGGCAGTGGAGCCTTGAGCGGAGAAGCGGCCCTGACGCAGGGAAGGAAATCACAGCTGGCAGCACTGCAGCCGCCCTGCAAAACTGATCTGCCGAGCAGACGGCCTAGAAGTCGCATCCCACATCCGGAGAAGGGGACACGTTTCATTGTCCCCCTGCAGAGAGAGGCAGATGGTTCGGAGGGCAGCTGGGGGCTTGCAAGCTAGTAGCTCTTTCAGAAGCAGGGCAGGCTGGCTAGCACTGCCGGGAACATGCCCTTGAGCAGCGGTTCCCAACCTTTTCCAGATGGGGACCCACTTTGACAATTCAGGAGGACTTGGTGCCCCAAGGCAATACAAAAACGGGAGGAGTTGGGGGGCGCATCTGGGGAGACACTTGATGACCCTTTTGAAATGTAATGGTATTTGGGTTCCGACCCATAGGCTGGGAAACCCTGCCCTAGAGCGAGTGGGGAGTGCTCGGGCAGTTCTGGAGAAAGCTGAGCTGGCTGGGGTTTTCTGCCAGTGACGGGTGAGGGACAAGGTGGAAGGAAGGCTCGTCTGTGGTTAAAAGGCTGGGCTAACAGTGCCACTGCTGCTTGTGCTACAGACTCCCTGCGAGCCAGGTCAGAGACTCACAGACAGTGGGGGCCAAGCATGTGGTCCCTTTTTGAGGGGTGCCAGGGTGGAACAGAAGTGGGGTTGCTTGCAGAGGAGATCACAGGTGTCCTGCGGAGCTGTGTGTCCTATCACAAGCACAAATTCTGCCTCTCTAACCTGCCCAATGGTTTGGAAACAGCTAGCAAACAAGTGGCTGGACATGAGCCATGGATATAAATAACCCAGACTTTGCAAAGACTTTGATAAAAGTCCTGCGCACAAATCTACCAAGGAAACTTGGTGGCCACAGGATAAGAGGCAAAGTCCCGTTGTGGATGGACGAGACGCAGAGGGCAGGAACAAAGAACAGGACTGAAAGAATGGTGCTTGGCATGCAGCAAGGATAATAGCAGCCTGTCCAGGCTTCGGTAATAACTAATAATAATCTGTAGCACTGTTCTTGATTTTCAAAGCCCTATGCAAACATGAATTAGCTAATTAGCCAGCAATTTACTCCATAGCCAGCCCCGGGACCAGCAGCGCTCAGTATGATTAATGATCTGGAGAGGGGCGAGATTGCTTGAGGCAATATTTGGAGCTGAAACAATAACATTTAGTGCAAGGGAGAGCAGGGAGGATAAAGAGGAGCTCAAGGATCAACAGAGAGAGCATGAGCAGAGAGACGTTCTGATGTAGACAAGTTTAGGAGATTATTGAATAACCTCCCAGTCGCAGCAAATACAAGAGGAACAGATCCTGGACACCTGGGCTACGTCTAGATTGCATCCCTTTTTCGTAAAAGGGATGCAAATTAGACATATCGCAATTGCTAATGAAGCAGGGATTTAAATCTCCCCCGCTTCATTAGCATAAAAATGGCTGCCGCTTTTTTTCTGCACGGAGCTTTGCCGGGAAAAAGCACCAGTCTAGACGCGGATCTTTCGGAAAATAAAGCCTTTTCCAAAAGATCCCTTATCCCTTATTTTAAGAGGGATAAGGGATCTTTCGGAAAAGGCTTCATTTTCCGAAAGATCCGCGTCTAGACTGGCGCTTTTTTCCGGCAAAGCTCCATGCCGAAAAAAAGCGGCAGCCATTTTTATGCTAATGAAGCAGGGGAGATTTAAATCCCCGCTTCATTTGCAATTGCGATACGTCTAATTTACATCCCTTTTACGAAAAAGGGATGCAGTCTAGACGTAGCCCTGCTTTTTCAGAGTTGCTGTTCCAGTCCCACCTTGCTAACAACGGGTCGAGGTTTCAGAAGTATTTTGATCACTTGGGCTGGATTTTCAAAGGTCAGTAAGAGCCTCCTACCATGCTTCTGAAAATACCATTAAGGACCTTCTGCATCTTTCAGTGCTTAAAGACCTTTTAAAATCTGGCCCTTCTGAAACCAGGGCTCTGTGATGTGGGTGTGTAGCATCAGCTGGACTCAGTGATAAACTGTGGACCTTTCTCTGCCTCTTAGGTTATTCACTCCCTCTAGCTGGGCAGGAATCCCCCAGGAATCCCCTGCACTGGAACGTTAGTTTTAATACCGTATGATATAGAACTCGGGAGCCCGGTTCTCATCTCGCATCCACTGGCACAAATCCAAAGTCAGAATTACGCCATCGCACAACCCGTGTTATGAGAGGAGAATCAGGCCCAAGGTTTCCTGTGGTTATCACAATGGGGTGGGTGTCACTGATCTTTGAAGTCCCAGCCCCTACTCCATGCCTCAGTATCTCCATCTCTAAAATGGGAATGTTACATCTGAGATGGGCAGTAAGAGTTTGTGCTTTTATAACCTTCACACCCACTGCCCCATGTAGGGGCATTTAGACCACTAACAGAGAGGGAGAATGAGTTTCCTCTACAGTCTTAACTGAGAGCCACCTGGCTTTACAGCTCAAGCTGTAGAGGCTCCTGAACTGAGATCCCAGGTTCAGTTCTGCCTGTCGGCATTATGCTTTGATATCTATAAAGCCATGGTGTATTATTAATCATGGACTTGGGTTAAAAAATCACAGGAATCAAAGGCAGGAATGTCCTTTACCTTACATTCACTTGTGAGCCCCCTTTGCCTCTCTGAAAGTACCGAACAACTTCTGTGGAAGATGTTAGTCCTGGGAACATCACCACCGAACTGCAAAGGTGTTTTGTAAAGTCCTAATGATGCCAGGACTTCTGTATTTCCATCAATATAAATTCATGGCTTGGAAAAAACCTGCAGTTCACTTCCTCCTCTAACCCATGACATGGCATTGCTTTGTGTTACTACACAGCTGCCACGTTCCACCCCAGAGGTGCTTGCATTCCAGGGATGAGTTTATATTATTCCTATCTAAAGCATGTATATCAATGTGTTGAGTTTGTAGAGTCCTTTTGAATTCTCTGGATAAAAGCTGCTATATAATTCAAAACTCAACAAACGGGGGGGGGGGGGGGGAGAGGAGGAGGAGGGTGTCACCGAGAAAGCTGCCTCTAAACTACTTTCGCTTTCGAAAGTGCAATCAGACGAAGATATGCAAATTCTCATGGAATTTGTATCTCTTCTTTCGACTGTTCTGCGTAGTCTAGATGAGCCCTAAATATCTAATGTAATATATTACAGATATATTATACTATAAACAAACACAATATACTCCTCTCAATGCAAATGTTATTCAAATGTTTAGCCATATTGAGTCCCTCTCACACGTGCAGGGTGGAGCTAAACATCAAATTAGCAGCTGGAATGAACTTTTCCTGCAAGGGAAATTAACAGGGATTTAGGCGGATTTTCTGTGTCCTCTAGGGTACTGAGCAGAGATCAGCTGTTAGGTCTCTGCAGGCATTCCTTATGGAACAGTCCTATAGAATATAAAACTTTGCATAAATGTTTAAAAACTCCCCTGTCGGATTGACGGAACATGATTCTTATCTTTCTACAGGTGCCCAAAGGAATGACCTCAAGAACACAGGGCATTTCATGAGATGTCACCTGCCAATGGCTCCAGGACAATCTATCCTTGTTGGGAGTGGGACGTGAACTATCATAGAGACATATCGGGCGGAACGTTTTCTTGGCTGTCCGCTGGGTGCTGAGAATTTCAAATCCGGCCTGCCATTGGGCAAGGAGTCCCAGACTGAATTAATCGTTTGCTGGCGGGTAGCGACAGTTTTAAACTGCAAACCCTTGATTCTGGAAAGAAAGAAAGAAAGAAAGAAAGAAAGAAAGAAAGAAAGAAAGAAAGAAAGAAAGAAAGAAAGAAAGAAAGAAAGAAAGAAAGAAAGAAAGAAAGAAAGAAAGAAAGAAAGAAAGAAAGAAAGAGAAAATTCTCCCATGAAGAACACTGTTCCAAGGTCAATAGAGAACAGCCCTGTGGCCTGAATACCCAATCCGGGGAGTTCGGAGGCTGGCAGGAGCCCTTGAGGGGCGGGTGTCTGTGTTGTCACACTTGTAGCCAGGTTACCATGGCTCATCCATCGTGCATCCACACCCCGGGGGTCCGCGTCTCTCCCTCATTCAATGGGGCTCTGCTCTTCCAGCATTGAGGAGGACAGTTGATTTGCAGAAGAAAAGCGAGCCCTTAGTGGCGCTGTCATGTCATCACCCCGGGGTTCACAATGGCTTGTGGGTGCCACGCATAATAGAGCTGGCTGCCTCCGTCCGCGCTGCGCCGGACCATTCTCATGGCTCGCGTTCCCAGCGGCACAAATCCCAGTCTCATGCTCTGCCGATGGATGCGGAGCAGAGACGAGCGCGGAGGGTGTTCTGGGGTGCTGGGCGGGGGAGGGGTGGTCTTCAGGATGGCTTCTCGTTTGCACCTTGTCCTGGGGGGCCACTGAAAACCGTCTGAAGGAGTCGGGGTAAAGTGAACTCTCGGGGCAGGGAGACTCCAAGCGGCTCACACCTGGCTTCCTTCTCGGGATCCAGGCCACGTTCTTTCCGTGTCCTAACACGCGGAGGGCGACATCCTCAGCCGCTGTCAGCCAGCCCTGGCGTCAGTCACGTTACGCTGATTTAAATCCACTAGACGAGCAGGTGGCCCCCTGCAGATGTTAACAACCCGCTGATCTGCCCAACGAAGCATCCAGGGCGGGGGGGGGGGGGGGGAAGCAGGCTGCCCTTCCTGCGTTCAAACGTGGCTAAGGACCGAGACAAGACAGGCCGGGGAATGTTGTAACTCACCGCCACAGTCTGTCTGAGCCGCATGGCTGGGGCATCTTCCTCCCACCCCCACCCTTGCTTGGCCTTTCTGATGGGGAGTTCTCTCGGCCACCTTGTTGGGACTGCATTTGGGATTCTAGGTCTGTTGCCGGGGGGCGGGGGGGGAGGTAGGTGCTTTGGACATTGCTCCCCTTCCCACCTCTCAAGGGAAGAAAACTGAAATAAAAGGCCTGTTTCTTTAGAAAGCAAGACTGTGGTTCCATGAAACTTTCCCATCCTCCCGTCTGCTTTGAGTAATCTCACTTCTGGGCCTGAATTCAGTCAGACATTGTGAGGGATTAGCTGACCTTCCTTTCAGCGCTGGGTAAGCTTGTGATGTTAAAGCGTCCCAAAAATTAAACTCTCAGGAGAATGTTTCAGAGGCTGGAAAGCGGGAAGCTTGTTCATTTTGTCCCAGCTGTTTCCCCATTGTCTGTTTCCGGGGCAGTGGCAGTCAATCATTCACAGAGGATGTATTGTCCATTTCTGCTGGAAACGGAGAGTGCCATCAGCAGTCCTATCCAGCGCTGGACAGTCAGCTCACGGCAGCATTGCTAGCCGGCGGCGGCAGAGCGACTTGGCCTGGCTGGAGGCATTCTCCATGCGCAGGCAGGGCTAAGTCGCGAGCCGAAAGCAGTTTGACTCGGGGCGAAAGGTGAGCGGCTCGCTCGCTCGCAGTGTTTGGAAGAGGCAGAGCATTGCTCCCGCCACGTCGCCCAGATGGACACAAGCGCCCAGCACAAAAGCTCTCAAACTCCCCATCGGCGTTCTAACCCGGACCCAACCTGGCGTTGCCCGCAGGGATCGCCCCATGGAGGCTGGGATCGGGCCAGATCCAGGAACCTCACAATCCCACACCTGGTGTGACGCCACCAACCAGGGCTGGTCAGGCTACGCCAGAGGCCTCGGGGGACTATGCATGGCCTAAGGGAAAGTGTTTTAAAACATAGCACGTTAACCTCCCCCCACACACGCTGACGGTTGGCCTAGGCAGTGTGAGAGCTTTTAAAATCATAGAACATGTGGGTGTGGGGCGTCCGTATTTGCCACCTAGCTCTTGAACATGTTAGGAGTCAAGTTGGCAAGCTTTTCTCCACACCGACGACCAGGCCCGCTGCAGGTGGGGGTGCAAAGAGGGCCATTGCCCCGGGCCCTGGGCCCTTGAAACCGCTTCAGGAGCACCATGCAGTGCATTCTAGGTGGTGCTCTGGGCAGCTCTCAGGGCTGCCTTGGGAGGTGGGGGTGTGGCAGGGGGACAGGGGAGGGCGCGCTGTGGCCCTGGAGGTGCTGAGGGCCAGCTGCCCTGGCCATGCTCCTACATCTGGAGTATTGTGTCCAGTTCTGGACCCCCCACTACAAAACCATGTGAGCGCATTGGAGAGGGTCCAGCGGAGGGCAACCAAAATGATTAGGGGGCTGGAGCATATGACCTATGAGGAGAGACTGAGGGAGTTGGGTCTGTTTAGTCTGCAGAAGCGAAGAGTGAGGGGGGATTTGAGAGCAGCCTTCAACTTCCTGAAGGGAGGTTCCAAGGAGGATGGAGAGAGGCTGTTCTCAGTAGTGACAGATGGCAGAACAAGGAGCAATGGGCTCAAGTTGTGGTGGGAGAGGTCCAGGTTGGATATTAGGAAAAACTGTTTCACTAGGGCTACGTCTAGACTGGCCCCTTCTCCGGAAGAGGCATGCAAAGCAGGCAAGTCAGAATAGGGAAATCTGCGGGGGATTTAAATATCCCCCACGGGATTTAAATAAACATGGCCGCCGCTTTTTCTGGCTTGGGGAAAAGCTGGAAAAGAGTGTCTAGACTGGCGCGATCCTCCAGAATAAAGCCCTTTTCCGGAGGATCTCTTATTCCTACTTGCAAGTAGGAATAAGGGATCTTCCGGAAAAGGGCTTATTTTCCGGAAAATCACGTCTAGACTGGCGCTTTTCTCCGGCATAACCCCGAGCCGGAAAAAAGCGGCAGCCATGTAAATGCAAATGCCATGGGGGATATTTAAATCCCCCGCGGAATTTGCAATTCCGAAGTGTCTCATTAACATCCCTTTTCCAGAAAGGGGTGC
The DNA here is from genome assembly GCF_052426305.1 of Pelodiscus sinensis. Lineage (NCBI taxonomy): Eukaryota > Metazoa > Chordata > Testudines > Trionychidae > Pelodiscus > Pelodiscus sinensis. The sequence continues at coordinate 28,364,401 of NC_143071.1, forward strand.
CAATGTAGACACAGCCCCTCTATTCTACTGGCTGGTGGAGTCTGTCCATGCCATTATGGGGGTGCAGGAGACGGGAAAACCCCAACGCACCGTCACACAGGGCAAACACAAGAGGGCCAAAAAATGACCTGATGTAGCTTCATTGACTTCACTGGACTTTCATCAATGTTGAGTTTCGCCCAGTGAGCCCAGCTGGAGGAATCTGCTTGTGGCCTCCTATCATCTGTCCCAGCAGGCACCTGGCCACGAGGACAGCACCCCTATAGCCCTCTCCTTCCCTGTTTCGCCACAAGCTCACAAGCACTCCTGGAAAAGGCCCCACAATACACTTAGGAGTAACATGACAGAATGCCAAGAAGCTGATTGGCTGATACTTTACGACATCCCGGCTAGAAGTCCCACTTCCAAGGTCATTTCTAGAACTGGCAGAGGTTCCACAGTTTTCTAATGCAGGTGCAATGCAAGCGTGTAGCTTGCCTCTCCGTGGGGCACGAGTCGCCTCGTTCGCAGCCGTGTCACCCCACTACGTTCAGTGCCATTCCTCCTGAGGCAGGGCCCCGGCTGCATTATGTGACTGGCCAAATGGTAAGACAGTTTGCTTCACAATTTCATCTCCAAGTCATATCACAGCTAAAGTCAAGAATCTTTTCTGGAATTGAGGACACTCAGCAGACACTTCTCAGACACTCACCAGACACGCCTCTTCTCAGGAGTAACGGCAGCACGTGGGTGGAGCTATATTTGGATCAACGGTGCATTCCCTGGCAACTCAGATCTGTACCTCCGCATCCCTCCGGATCAGCTCTTGAATACTCCCCACAACAACCCCATGGACCTGTCTGGCTTAGCTGCAGTGGGACACCTGGTACTCATGGGGGAGTTTAACTCACAGCTTTACCACTGGGGCTTCTTGAGATCCCTGTTCTGCCCTTGTGGAGTTCAACAACAAATAGCCGTCTGGTTCCAGATTGCCCTCTTCAGAGTCTTGTTAGTGGCTGGATGTGCTTGGTGTCTCCTCCGATGCTGCCATGACAGGGTGGCTACCTCTCCTCCCCAACGTCTAAGGGTGTGTCTACACTACAGAGTTTTTACAGAAAAACAACCGTTTTTCCAAAAAACGTCAATTACGTCCACACTGCAATGGTGTTTTTTCAAAAGAAAATCGAAAGAGCAGAGGGGTTTTTCCAACATTGGTAATCCTCTTTCTACGAGGAAGAAGCCTTTTTCGGAAAGAGCTCTTTCAGAAAAAGGTGTGTGTGGACAGGGAAGAGGGAGTTCTTTCGGAAGAAGAGGAAAGGGGAAAAGCACAGGTGCCCTGGTGGCCGTCCATAGCAATCACAGCTTACATGAGAGAGAGCGTCCATTCAGTGTGGACGTTAACTTTCAAAAAATCTTCTGAAAGAAGCCTGAGTCTAGACGTAGCCTAAGTCTTTGTTTGTGCTGTCAGCTGGTAAGGCCAGAAGAAGTCTCCCTGGTTTTCACTGGTGTCAGTAAGAGGAGAATCAGGTCCCAAATATACACACAGCAATTAAACACCTGTGCTATCATGTTCTCTTTAGAAGAACCATCTCCTGAGGGTGAGATGTACAGGGGTAGGTGTGTCAGTCCCATCAGACACGCTCTTCCTAAATGCATCCCCCTCGGCCTTTACTGATTCTTAGTGGGACTATTTTTAGGACTTTACAGACTCTCTTAAAGCTAAGTATATTTACTATGTAGGGAAATAGCCAGTTTATCTATGGCTCTGCACAGCGTCTCAGCTCGTGCCTCTAGGGCAGCATTTCCCAAAGTATGGTCTGTGGCCCAGTACTGGTCCTTAGAAAAAAGATTGGGAACCACTGCTCTAGGGAACACAAATAATAAATAATAGCCAAATAATAGGAATAGGGACTTGACCTAGAACCTACGGAAGTCAGTGGAAATCTGCAGCTGGCTACAAGGTAGAAGCCCCTTCAGGCCTCTCTTCCCTCTTGGTTTCTTTGTTCACTGGATCTGGCCCAAAATATGCCCCCGGCCATTTTTTTTAAATCCAAGTTATCTGATGGACACTGGAGCCATACAAAGATCACAAGCCTTTGGGTTTCTTTGGTTTTATTTTATTTATAATTTCCAGGGAATTTATCAGCATTTTACATTTCAAAGTAATACCAGCTGAAAACTGGTGCAAAAACTAATGCCACTGGTGCAAAAACGAATGCCACGCTTTTCTGGGGAAATGTTGGGGTTTATATTGGGGGACAGGAAGCCTGTCGGCACTGCCAAGGTTACCCAACTGCCATCGCTCCTTCTGAAGAGAAGAGCCAGGCCCAGAGCACTTCCAAGGTCAGGTGAAAATTGATACAAACTGAACAATGGCTGGTGTCGAACTCAGGTTATTTTCTGTAAAAATCAATGGCAACGGAAAATGAAGAACCTTCACCAATGATGTTCTCGATAACAGCGGGCACCGTAGAAAAGGCTGCTCCTTGAAACATGACAAATAGAGAGGTGCTGTGAATTGGTGAAGGGGCTCTAGCGTCTAGTTTCACTTGTCCATCGAAATGGATAGAATGGAGAGCCTCTTTTGAAACTGGTTAGTTAGACTGATCTCCTACCCTTGCATGGCTGCTCCTTCTTTAGTGCCTGGGCTCCTCACTCAGCACCTCCAGTATTTGAATGATTTGGGCTTCGATAATACGCGTAGTTGAAGTAGGAGTAAGATGTTAAAATCAGGGTCAAAATGAACACGTCTGTGATTGCATGGAGGGAAAAGTTAATAGTAATTTGAACAACCATATAAGTACAACTCAAGGTAGATTTAAATCAGAGCCGGCCCAAGCTATGGGCTACCGCCCGGGGCTCCCCATTATAGGGGGCACTGCACGAGGCTGCCGGACCGGGCGGGGGCGGGGTCGTGCATGCGCAGCACTCCCGGGGGTGGCGCCACGCTCCTGGAGCCCGGGGCGCACGAATGGCTCGGGCCGGCCCTGATTTAAATACAATAGGTTAGACACAGGGTGCTGGCTTGTCCACTGGCTGCAATCTTGGGCTAGCCTCTGCTAGAAGTTATTTCTCCTTCACAGAATACAAGAGTCAGGGGTCACCCAAGGAAATGACCAGGCAGCCGGTTTAAAAGAAACATAAGGAAGTGCCTCTTCACATAGTGCACAGCCAACCTGTGGAACTCTTGCAGGGAATATTTTGAAAGCCAAAAGTCTAATTAGATTCCAAAGAATTATATGAAATGGCTATTAGCCAAGTTCATCAAAGACACAACCGAGGTTCCCTCTATTTTTTTTTCTATCTGTATGTAGAATAAATGTTGTGATGTGCACCAAGACATGTGTGGATGTGCACCACCAGTGGAAACACATGCTGTCAGCTGTGGATACTCTGCAGATCAGCTGCGGGGTGTTTGAATCTCTCTTGGGTTATGTCTAGACTCCAGGCTTCTTTTGGAAGAAGCTTTTTTTAGAAGCGATCTTCCAAAAGAACTTCCGAAAGAGAGCGTTCACACTGCAAAAGTGCAGCGAAAAAGCAATCTGCTTTTTTGAAAGAGAGCGTCCACATTGAATGGACACTCTCTTGCATGTGAGCTGTGATTGCTATGCACCTGGGCTTTTTCCTCTTTCTTCTTCTTCCGAAAGATCTCCCTCTTCCCCGTCCACACATGCCTTTTTCCGACAGAGCTCTTTCCCAAAAAGGCTTTTTCCTCATAGAATGAGGATTCCCAATGACAGAAAACCCCTCTTCTTTTGATTTTCTTGAGGAAGAGTGCAATTGAGTTATGTCCACACTACAGATTTTGTCGGAAAAATGGCAGTTTTTCCGACAAAACTTTGTAGTATAGACATACCCCTGGATGACCGCTCAAGAGCTCAGCTTACAGGGAACACTGGATACAACCCCATGCTCTGGGTGTCTCTAAAACCTCTGACAACCAGAGGGTGGGACTGGACGACAGGGGAGGAATCAACTGATAACTTCCCTTTTCTATCCATTCCCTCTGAAGCACCTGGCATTGGCCACTATCAGAAGACAGGACCCTGAGCTAGACAGGCCATTGGTCTGACCCGGTAGGGCCCTTCTTATGGTCCTAACTTTGATAAGCATTACTTGTTCCTCTGCTGAGCCTTTCAAAAATAGCCTCTATATTTCTTCACCAGCTGGAACGCCTATGACCACTTGGTGTGTGTGAATGGTGACTGAATGTTTGTACTAAATTGCTAGCTGGTGAGGCCAGAGGTTGATCTGGGCTATACATCCAGACCTGCTACCCTGAAATTAGCTGGAGTGACTCTGGATTGTCACCATTATAAATAGGTTTGCAATCTGGCCCTGGATCTCTTTATATGTTTGTACAGTGCTGAATGTGCTGTTGGCATTAAATCAATAATGTTAATTTGCCCATGAGAAGCCGGATATAATTAGCCTTCAGCGCTAATGAATGAAGGATGAATCTACAGGCCACAGCATTGAAAATGGGACTTGAATTTGCCCTTAGTTATACGTATTCATAAACGAGGCCCCCAAAGCATGTGTCCTGGTTCATGGCTTATCCTGGAAAAGTACAACTTGGAATGAAAATCTTGTTCTAATTAATTCTTACTTTGCTGCAGCAAAAAAATACGCAACCCCAAAAGGAATGTTTGCTGCTCCTTTTGCACCCGTTTGCCGCACGTTCTCTGTCGCTCCGAGCCCAGGGAGATGGCTCTGCTGCATGTGAAGCTGCAAAGGGTTGGGTCTGTGCAAAATCACACAAAGCACACAATCCAAACCCTTCATGTCATCAGAGCAATGGGAGCCTAGGGCCCGGGCAGCCAGCTCCTTTATAGCGTCTCACGTCCTTGCCGGGAGGGGAGCCTCTCTGCTCTTTCCCACACTTTCGCAGGGCACTGCACTCCTGACGGGTGACCCGGCGTCCTTTTAACTAGCAAATATCTATTTCTCAGAGGAGTCGCAGCCTTTCCCCTGTGAGTCGCCACTGTCCAAACACAATGTAACAAACAAGGACTCGTTCCCTAGCAGGGAACGTGCAGTGATTCTGCTTCGCAGATCAAGGCGAGAGGGACGATCTTGGAATACACTAGAAAGCCACTAACTTAAGGAGACGGTTATTCTGCTCCAGCATAACCAGCTGCAGCTCTCTCGGTAACAACCCGTTTCTAGCGGGGCTCTGCATACATTAAGGCCCCACTAGCTGGCAAATTGCTAGAAAGCTGCTGGTCTAAGACAGGCCAAGTTCCATCTCTTACACAGACCAAGGACCTCAGATTTCAGCATGTTTTTCTTCCAACTAACCCTAGCGTGATCAATATGGAGGGCGTGCAGGGCCAGCTGGAGCTCACTTGGCCTGTCCTTCAGAAGCATTTTGGAGACCATGGGCCCCAGCCACTGTACCGCCGACATGCAGAACCAAACCTGGGTCCTCTGGAGCTTAGTGCAGGAGTCTCTACAGCTTGAGTTAAAAGCCAGCTGGCTCGCAGGTAAGACTGTAGAGCTCACTCACGCTTTCTCTCTGTAAATGGTCTCAGTGCCACAGCATGGGACAGCGAACCACAGCCCGTAGGTGTGTGCGTTACACCATCTCCTACTGAAGTCAATGAAAACTGCCACTGATCTCACTGGGAGCAGGATCAAACTTTCTGGGACTGATTTTCATAGATGCTGAGCAAAGTTCCCTCCAGCTTTTTCTTGTGAGGATTTTTTCCCCCACCTATGTGCAGAATAATTTTTATGTGCACTGAGGTATGTCTGAATGTGCACCATCAGTAGAAACAAAAACCTGGCTGTGAGCATTTTGCTATTAGCTGGGCAGCACTGGCTGCACAAGCGCACAGCTTACAGAAAACCCCGGTGTTGGGCACACATAGCCCCAGGCACTACTGCAGCCTCTGATCTTACACTGCTTTGCAATTCACCCCGAGCTGCTGTGCTGTCACATTTTACATTTCCCAGAGTGCCAAGAGCAGGTAGCGAAGTACCCGAAAGCAACAGAATAAAGGCTAGAGTACTGTGATTTGGTCAGCTGCTTAAAACAATGCGGTGTAATCTATGGACATGCCTTTTCAAATGGCGGAGTGCCACGCTAGAAAACGCTGAGACTGTTACTTCGCTGACCCAATGCATGTAAAAGTTGTAGTCAGACAGTTTGCAACAAGCTAAAAGCACGTAAATTTCTCACAATCATTGATTTTAACTCAGAAACATCTGCTAACATCCTTCTCATCATGGAAAGCACGTCTGCCCTGAAGCCCCAGGGGAAAACACTAACTAGCACACATCTAAAATAAATGTTCAGTCCAAGCAAGATCTGAAATTTACCAAATTTGGACTCCCGGGGACCATCTGACACTAAGTATTCACACCAGCTATCCCAGGAAATGTGCCGCCTACATGCAAAGCATTACATGGTCTCTGCAGTTCTTTTCATGGGTACTCAACGGATCCTAAATGACTCTCCAATCAAGGCTCCATTCAAGCGAATCCTGAATTGGAGCCCACATCTCTGTAGTAGACAATCTAATGTAAAACCTGTGCGATGGGAGCTGTCCTGCTGCCTCTAATCAACACAACTTTGTCAACCAGGAGGGCCCCTGATTCCAATGGAGAAGGACGGGCAATCAACCAGTTATCTAAGGTGTTTGTACACGAATGCAAGAAGCCTGGGAAACAAACAGGAAGAATTAGAAGCCCTGGCCCAGTCAAAAAACTATGATTTGACTGGAATAATGGAGACTTGGTGGGATGACTCACATGACTGGAGCACTGTCATGGAAGGGTATGAACTGTTCAGGAAGAACAGACAGGGGAGAAAAGGAGGAGGAGTTGCACTGTATGTGCGAGAGCAGTAGGATTGCTCAGAGCTCCAGTATATAGAGGGAGAGAAGCCTGGGTTAAGTTTAGCGGTGGAAGCCACAGGGGTGATGTTGTGGTTGGTGTCTGCTATAGACCACCGGATCAGGTGGATGAGGTAGATGAGGCTTTCTTCAGACAACTAAGAGAAGTTTCCAGATCACAGGCCCTGGTTCTCATGGGGGACTTTAATCACCCTGACATCTGTTGGGAGACCAATACGGCAGTACACAGGCAATCCAGGAAGTTTTTGGAGAATGCTGGGGCTAACTTCTTGGTACAAGTGCTGAAGGAACCGACCAGGGGCCATCACAGTTTGACCTGCTGCTAACAAACAGGGAGGAACTAGTAGAGGAAATAGAGGTGGGTGACAACCTGGGAAGCAGTGATCATAAGATGGTTGAGTTCAGTATCTTGACCAAAGGAAGAAAGGAGAGTAGCAAAATACACACCTTGGACTGCAGACAAACAGACTTTGAGAGAGAACAGAGAACTGATGGGAGTGACTGTCTGATGGGCAGGATCCCCTGGGATGTAACATGAAGGGGAAAAGAGTCCAGGAGAGCTGCAAGTCTCTTTGGCACTGCCCTAGTGGTCAAAGGGGCCTTAGGAGAAATGAGAATCAGGTCTAGTGCTTACTCCAAATCCAGGACTCAGTCTTTGCTGCAATGCAACTATGGCTACAGGTACACTGTAGCCTTCTTGCGGAAAAGCTTATGCAAATGAAGTGCGGCATGGAATATCGCCATGCTTCATTTGCATAATTAATTAGCAGCCGCTTTTGAGCAAGAGGCTTTTGCGCAAAAAGGAGTGATGTAGACGGCTCCTTTTTGCACAAAAAAACCCTCTTGTGAAAGAGCCGTTCTTCCTCATTTTTTCAGGCAGAACGGCTCTTGCGCAAGAGGGGGGTTTTGCACAAAAGCCTCTTGTGCAAAAGTGGCTGCTAATCAATTATGCAAATGAAGCATGGCGATATTCCATGCCGCACTTCATTTGCATAAGCTTTTCCTCAAGAAGGCTACAGTGTAGCTGTAGCCTATAATGTATTATTTTATACACATTAAACTCGCATATATGGGCAGAACTTCCTGATATCAAATGATGTTCATTGTGTGATTTAGCCCTTTGATCAAATAATTCACAAGCCAGCCCTGATTCTCTTTGAATGGATTCAATAGCTATAAAGATTTACTACATAATTTGGAGGAATCATTTTTGGTCCATGGGCTGTTCACAGTTTATTCACTTTGCTATTTTCCAGCCATTATTGGTGGTCACCCAAGTGGCATGGTATTATGTTTGTTCCTTGACTGGCTGATCAAACTTTTTTAAAGAGGAGACCAGCAAAGCACAAACAATATACTTTTGGGCCCAGACGTCTGGATGAATCATCAGTGATGACCATTTCTGATTTTGTAAACATTTTTGTGACTGTCTGGTGATTGTCCAAGGACTTGTGAAATACAAATAACATGAAGCAAAATTATCATCATATTTATGGGTTTTATATTTTCAACTCTTTGTTTAGCTCTAATTATTTTCAATCTGATTATTAAGCAACCATTTTTTCAGTAACAGCTGCCCATTAGGGAAACATCTTGCTGTGTTGCTAAACTCTTTGAATGGCATATCGATGGGAAGTGAACTCAAAAGTGGCACAAACTCAGCCAACGCCAATTTGTTGTAAAATTCTAAAGAACCGTTGTAAATTATTGAAAGCAAGAATTCCCCATGCTCTGCTCATCACAGCCATTTTCACAGCAGATTAAGGACCTGATCCTACATTACTGAACATATTACAGAGGCAACAGGTGACCACAGCACAGCTCATAGCAGCCTGCCTCTCATGAACACAAGGCCATGTCTAGAGATGAAAGTATCCACTTGGAAAGAACACACCTGAATCATGACCCATGGCTAGTGATGTTTAGTTCCTTGCAGTTACAAAGCACGTCACAAGTATGAGTTGTCCTCCTAGCAGGCCTGTAAAAGTGGGAGGTATTATCCCAGCTTTGCATGGCAGCTGAAGCACAGAGAAGGTCAAAATTTTCACACTTGAGTGTGTGAAGTTTAGCCCCTAAATCCATGCTACGGGAAAGTGGCCAGTTTTTCCGAAGCACTCTACAGTCTATACGCACTATTCCCACTGAAGTCCATAGGAGTTTCAGCACCTCTAAAAAGCAACCTGGAACTGACTTACCCGGAGCAACAAAGTGAATAGATCTGGATGAAAGTGTTTTGGCAAATTTGCCAAAAATAAGTATTTTTTGGGTACCAAAAATGATTGCACATTTAGGTCAAATTGGGCAAGTAGCTTCAGCCTCCTCTCCCCCAAATGGGGAAAATAAAACCCAAATCTTTAAAAATAAAGGTTTGGCATTACATTTTAAACTGACTTATTTTCACACTGATGTTGAAAAGGTTTCATTCAACACAAATGAAATTGTTCTGGTTTCACATTTCAGCCAGCAAAACTGAAAACCTTCAATTTCAGCTTGAATCAAACTTTTTTTTTATCATTATTATTTTTCTCTTTGGTTACCAGTCTGAAAACCTGCTCCCTTCTGAAACAGAGCAAAGCTGGAGCAAAGCTGACACGAGAACCTAGGAAGTCCAGATTCTAGTCCTATGAACACGGCACTGCTGCGCCGTACTGTTCATTCCCACTGGGGCACCCGGCACTGGCCGCTGTCGGCAGACAGGCTACTGGGCTAGACCTTTGGTCTGACCCAGTCTGGCTGTTCTTGTGTTCTGCATCCCAGGATCACACTCCAACAGGCAATTGGCCAGATCCTCAGCTGGCATTGAAGTCGACAGGGTTATGCTGATTTGCCAACCAAAAAGCTGGGCCAATATTTTTAAGGTTTTGTCAGTGTTGGGCTCCGTGTTTTCACCTCCATGTTCTGGAGTGGAAAGCGCTGAAAAAGCCCCAGAACTGGGTGTTCCCCCACCACTGCCCTCCGCCCCCCCAACTCAGTCTACAGGCAGAAGTGCTGGAACTCTAGCAGGAAAGCACAATGCAGACCCGTTTCTCAATCCCAGAACTTCCCAGCAGCCAGATCTGGAGGTGCTCGTCCAACCTGAACTCCAACCCCAATTACAACTCCAGCGCACAAGCCTTTGGGGAGGAGAAACACGGGGTTCTGGAATGCTGGCTGAAGTATTCACTGAGTTAGAAAAACAAACAAACAACGCCCCCCCCCCCCCCCCCAGGCTATTTCAAATTTCTCCTCCTTTGCCCAGCTTTGCTTCAGCATGAAAGTCATTCCTCAAACTTCAGCCGCTGGGTTACAACCGGCTAGGTCCCTGCTCCAAAGCGCCGGGCGGGGAGATTTCCAAGGGAATGTTTGCACAGTTCAATGGATTTCAAATTATTCAGCGGTTTCCCTCCCTCCTGGCCTGGGGTGACTCTGCCCAGGATCGGAGGGTATAAAGCAAAGGGCCTGGGATCCTGGTCCACAGAGCCATTGTGCGCAAACACAAGCTGCTGTTTGTATTTGTCTTCACACTGTCAGAGCTCAGTTGTGCAAAGTGCAACGCCTGCTGCCAGTCTGCCTCCAATATCCGCTCATCTCTCCCTGCCTGCCAGAGCCCCCCCCCTTCCCCCGTCCCTTTTCACTCTGAAGCCAAGTGATTTAATTTCATGAGCCTGGTGGTCGTCATATTACAATCTCCAACATTAACCAGAAACAATTCCGACTGCAGAGGGGGGGAAAGGCAGAATAACCAGCTTGGTTCGGGAGAGCTAGAAACACAAGAGGAAGACAAAAATTACAGCAGCTGCCTGGCTGGTTCTCATGTCAGCCTTTGAGGATGCCAATAAACAACAGGCTCTTGCCAAAGGTTTGGAGGCAAGGAAGCTGTTTTGGCAGGGTCCGGGGAGGATGCTCAACAGGTTAATCAGCTAATTTCACAGCCTGTTTGTTGCACAAGCGTTTTGAAGAGCCACCCTTTCCCCTCCACGGGAATCATTTCTTTGCGTTACTCTGTCCTTGCACCTCTAATTATTGGCTCTCGCATACACAGTACGTCCGATCCGCCCCAGAGATCCGGCTTCTGAAACAAGCTGCCCTGCTCAGGTACCTGCTGACTTTCATGTATTATTTATAGGTCACTGGTCTCTAAGGATCCAACTGGAATCAGGGCTCCGCTGCGCCAGGTGCTGCACAGACACAGTGCGGGAACCAGTCCCTGATCTTACCTGGGAGAAATGGGAGCTCAGACAAAGATAGATTATGGGCATGTCTGCACTGAAAGAAGCCCAACAACCCACAGCGTGTCCCTGAGCCTGGGTCGACTCACTTGGGCTCGCAGGGTTCATGCAGTATAGACATTCCCCCCTGCCAATAAGTCTCAGAGCTGTGTTAGCAGCTATGCTGCTATTTTTAGCCCCCTAACACAAGCCTGAGTCAGCTGACAAGCGTTGCAAGTCAGCGTGAAGGATTTTATGATTTTTTAGCAGTGTAAACGCACCGCACGTGCCTTGCGCCAGGTCACACATAGGGTCTCTGGCCTCACAGGGAGCTGAACCCAAACCTCCTGATTCCCGGTCTATTTTCCCAATCCAAAGGGCGTTCTGCCCATGGCCTCCTGCTTTGAGCTCGGTTCCACTCAGGGCGTTCCCACGTGGAAGTCTTGTCTACACTCACTCAGCATTCGCATGCGGATGGAATCCCAGAGCGGACAAGACCACAGTGGCCCTGGCTGCCACCTGGCAGTGCGCTTTACTAGAAGATTTGGGCGTGGTTCCTCACTGGAAGACTTTGTGGCCACCTCTGTTTGCCTTGAATAAAGCTTGTGACAGGTGGGGAGATGGGTCCGGAAGGGCGGATGGATGGATGGATGGAAGACTGGGTGTGGGGAATGACAGAGGAAGGGTTTGCCGATATTTGTGGAGTGAGTGTGTGGCCCACTCTCCCCAACTCTGGATGTTTGGGGAAAGCCCAGTGAGTTTCATGCTGATCAGCTATTTAAGGGAGACCCTCTCAATGTAAAGTTCCTTTTGTCCAGGGGTTCCTTTTCTTACACCAAAGCAGACCCGACCCGACTCCAAACAGCAGTGTGTCTAGGAGGCAAATATCATACATAGAATCATAAAACCATAGAACTGAATGAGACCTCAGAAGGTCATCAAGTCAAGCCCCATGCTCTAGGCAGGACCAATCCCAACTAGATTCACCTGCAGTTCAGCAGCGTGTTTCTTAGCTGGCTCTTTTTTACATTTGCTATTTTTATACACACTCCGTCTATCGAGACATTAAATGCTGGTGGGCGGGGGGGGGGGGGGGGGGGGGGGGGGAGTGATGCACACTGAGCAAGCACATGAGTGAGCAGCACACATAGGCTATTAGCAAATGCCGAACGGTATGGTGAGGCAGAGCATGGCCATTCCAGGAAATGAGAGCAACTACCAGAAAATAAAAGCTACACTGGTGAACAAAAAGCCACCCAAGGGTAGAACCCTCTTGAAAACAGAGCATCAGGCCAAGATGAGCTCAAGGGCTGGAGTTAGATCCTGACTCTGCCACAGGCTTCCTCTGTGACTTTGGGTAAGTCACTTAATCTAGCCAAGATGCCGGACACCTGTCTACTGCCAGAGAACACCAGCTATAGAGGCTAATCTGCTTTCATGAAGAGCCTGATCGGAGGCCCAACCAGCTGGTCTCTGAAGAGCCGTTTATGCCAGATGCTGCTGGAACCGACTCACCACGGTGCCTTCAGTTACCTTTCCCAGCAAAGAAAGGTGAGAGGCTGGGCGGGAGGTAGTGAGCACATGGGGGAAAGAGACAGTTTCTTGAGCAAGAGCTGGAGATGGTGGCTATTAAAATGCCCCAATGGGCCCAGACAGTCTCCAGATCAGTCAGCGCACCTGGCTCCTCTCATTGGGGTACTGGGGGAAGCTCCACCAGCTTTGATGGTGCTTTTATTTCCTCCTGCTCTGCTTTCATCCATGTCTCTGTTAGTTTAACTGGCGAGACATGTGCAAAGATAGTGTCCAGAGAACAATCAGAAAAGTGCAGTTACCACCACCATTGCAGGGTGTTAGGTTTATTGTCAGAGGGCAGACCTAGTGCAGGTAGGGGGTGCTGCACGTGGGACACACCCCTGGAAGTCTGAAAGAAACTTGTTTCTTAACTTTCCTGTGCACGTCTTCTTCCGAGGTCTCATTCCCAACTCTCACGTCCTGCTACCACCTCCGCATGGGCGCAGTCGGGGGTGACCTTTTCTGGCTATGACACCAATAGAGTCAACTCAACCCCTTCCCTTCTCAGCGCACCAGGGCGCAGAGTCCGATTTCCCGTCCCGGCCTCTCCCTGAAGCAGATGAAAAAGACTCAATTTACCGTTAAAGCCCATTTGCTCAATTGCCGGCCCACGCGCCACTTGGATGACTCAGTCTCCAGCAAACAGCGTGGGGGCTTTGCCAGGTAGCCCTTAAAGGTGAAGCTATCGGCTGGTGAGTCAGTGAGTCAATAGGCGCTAGGCATGCGTGGAGCTCCTGTTCGTCCTGCTGTGCCAGGGGACCGCGACAGCCGTTGCCCTGGGAAAGGGAAAGTGCATCGCTCAAGCTTCCTCCCCAGGGACTTCACATCCAGGGGAATGTGCCAGCTCACCTTCCTGCCCACGCATTGCATCCGCCCGCTGCCCTGCCCCACAGGGGACCGAGGACGAGGCCCAAGACCTTTTCTTACAGCGCGGCGCGTCACCTGTCCCTTAGCTTTGGCAAATGCTCAGCTGTAGATTTCACGCCTAGTGGGTTGGAAGCCGAAGGAGACTCACTCAAAACTTAGACCATCTCCAATAAAATCCATCCCTTGCTCAGCGAGTTCCTCGTCGTGAGGGATATTTATTGGAGTTGGCCTGCAAACTACTCGAGTGTAGCAAAGCCCAGGGGACCTCTCTTTTCTGCTCGTTTTTACCATGGGAGTGGCCAAGAAGGTTAAAATGACCTGGATACAGCCAGCACAATTGGCCCTCCGCTGTAAATCCCCTTCAGGTCAATCGGAGTGGCAGGATTCAAACTAACTTTGGGCCGAGTGTCCATCGGTGCAAGGATTAAGGGCATGTAAGGGCCTGGCACTGGCAAGCCACATCAGAAACACCTTCCCCATGCAGACAGGCTGGCGAGGGCAAGACTGGGCAGTGACTTCCTTCTGCCATCCCAAAGGGCTGGTCAGCGTAGCAGTGCTGAGGCATCACAGAGCATGCAACTCCCCAGAGCCAGGCGCAATTCACTGCCTCCCTGGAGCAGTGGGAACACTGGCAGGGACACTGGGATTCCCTAACCTGCGCCAGGGACAGTTGAGCAACCACTGGCCCTCTCTCAGGGTCCATCCTACGGTCCCGACCTGGCCCTGATGGAGTCTCTTCGGCCCGCGTTATGGAGGAAGCCAGGCCATAGGATCCAACAGATCCCTTCTGGCCTTCAATTCCATGACTACTGATGGCTTTAGTGAGGCCCCTGCTTTAAACGAGAATGAGACGTTCCATCAGCCTTCACCCCCTTGGCAGGCGCAGGTGACTCAGCTTCATTTGGACCATTCCATCCTAAGCAACATCCTTGCAGAACGTTTGAACGTGCAGGTCTCCTCTCCCAATGGTGCCCCTGCCCAGAGTTTGGATCCAGAGTTTTACTTCAGGTCCTTCTTCACCCAGCAGAGAACAAACAAATGCCGCCTTCCCTGGGTCTGCCTTAATGCAACGTCCGTTTGTGAGCTGCTTCTGGGTTACAGTCTCTCTTAGGACTTTCCGTGATTATCAGGTATCCTGCTTTGAAAAAGCGTCTGGAGTTGGGGCTTTCCCTTGACTGATTCCGCACTTACACCAGGGTTGCTAGGGCTGGCACACTGGGTGCCAGCTCTGAGACAGCTCATGGCATTTGTCAGCTCTCAGCCTGGGTCCTTCCTCCCCGCACAGGCTACAGCCCTGGAACAGAGGTAGCCAAGTCTAGTTAGCCCATGAGCTGGGGTTCGCCAGAGCCGTGGCTGGACGCCCAGTGACCGATCATGGCTGGAACAGGGCTGGGACAGCAACTCCCTGAACCACCTTGAGAACATGCTGGCGCATGGCCTGGTGACACGGTACTGGAGTGTGGGGCGGAGAGGCTGGAAAGGGGACGTGTCTGGGGAGCTATTGGATGACCCTTCCCAGGGCGTGCCCACTGGGAAGTAGCCCGGTGCAACGATCTAATCCAGAAGCTGCCCTTAGCCACACCCGCCGACTCTGATCGACATCAATGGGAGCGTGGATGTGCCAGGAGGCAGGTTGACCCTCTGTTTAACAAGCCTGCAGAGCTGCGGTGGAAGAAAGCAGCCAGCCGGCGAGGTGCCAAGCCGCTATACGGTTTCATGCCTCGGGCGAGGGCAGGGTGTGTGCAGGAGCCTGTGCGCTCTCACAGAGCCCTGGTCTGCACTAGGGAGTAATTTCGAAACACCCCCCCTTCTTTCCAAAGAACAAATGGAGCGTCCACACTCCCAAGCCTGCGCTTTCAAAACCTGTGCCCCTGCTTTCCTCAGGGAATAGCGCTGCTTCCGAAGTGGGGCCGCGTCGCACTGCTGCTTTGAAATGGCTACTCCCCGGAGCCATTTGCAGTAATGACTCCCCAGTGCTTCCAGGGGCTCTACGGGTGAGGTAGTGCAGGGCTGGCCTCGGGCTCATTTCGAGCTCCCCTGTAGTGGAGACACGCTATTGAAATTGGTTATTTGGGGAGTTACTCTTTCGAAATAACGTCCTCATGCAGACGTGCCCAGAGAGGCCTAGACAGGAGGCACTGCCTGCCGGGCTAGACGCAGACTCCTGCAGGGCTGGAGTTTTCAGAAGAAAAGCGAATGGCTCTGATGCTGAGGTAACACACTTTCCGGACAGCGGCTGAAGCCGCGGCATTGCTATCCCTTCGCATTTTCCCCTAGATGATACCAAACCTACCAGGAAAGGGAAAGACGTTTAATGAGTTTAATAACGATGCATAAACGTAATCTTCACGTTGATGAATACGCGTGCAATCTCCCAGTCTCTCAGCTCTCCCAGTCCTTTGGCAGTGACCTGACTGTATGTTCCAGAGCCAAGTAAACGTTTGCCGTTATTGCACCGATTATTGGTAACCCCAGCGAATCAGTGGAAGGAGCAGCCGCTAGAGAGGCGGCCGCTTCGGCAGAGCGGGTGTGTTTTGCTGGGGACACTCCCCCGAAGGCAGAAACGAGGCTGCCTCAGCACTGGCTTTCTAGACGACATTCCCGGACGTTGCCGTTTGGAGTGGCCCCATGCCCTACTTGGGGCACGTCCATGTTTATTTCTGCAACGCTCAGCCGGCCACGAGTTTGCCCAGAAAACCTCCCCGACGCTGGAGAACATTTCACACCATTTCACGGGGCCTGATGTAAGGCCTGTGCTTCCCCGCTTCAATACTCCATCGCGAGGTGCGACAACTAGCAAGGAGGGGGCTAGTTCCCAGCCAGGAATTCCTGCTTCCCATGCGTGGCCATAACAAGGAAGGGTTCGTGTACTCTGGGAGAATAAGGCAGGGCTCAACCAGCTTGGGGCCTCGGGAGAATTGGGAAACCAGGCGAGAGATAAGCACCTGGATCACAGAAAATGGCTTTGCTCAGTCCTCTGGCAGGCTGCACTGCCCTTGTAGCCAACAGGACAGAATTAGGACGCTGTGCTTTGGCCCAGAGAGGAGGGCAGAGATTAGCAGGGGCTAGCTAAAGGGAAGGCAAACCTCCAAGCCCGGCTTTGTGTTAGCCTAACTGTGCTGGTTTTGTTTGTGTAAAAACCTTTTGGTTGGAAATCAGTTTAACGTTAAGCTTCCTGCGACTAAAGGGCTGTGAGAAAGCTCTCAATATGCAAGGCCCACTTGCGAGACTGCAATTAGCAACTCCCACAGCGTGTGGCTTCCCATCTGGTCCTTCAGAACAACACTGTCCATGCCTAGTATACCGCTGCTGCCTTGTGCTGTGTACCAGGATGTAGGGCCTGATCCGCAGAGATGTGGCGCACCGGGGAGTCCATTGGAATTGTGGGTGTTCAGGAACACTTGGGATCAAACTCTTCTTCTGCAATTCCTATAGACAGTCCCAGCCAAAGGCTTTGCTTTTACTCCACTTACCCCATACAGCTCATTTGACTGCATCGTTTTTCTCCTGAAAAACACTCGTAGGACACATCTACACTACAGAGAAGATCAACCCTCCGGAGGTTGATCTTCTAGTGTTTGATTTAGCGGGTCTAGAGTTGGCCCCTAAATCAAACTCAAGCACAGCCCCTGCTGGCGTCCGGGACTCCTCCTTCTGCAAGGAGTAAGGGAAGCCGGCAGGAGTGTATGCTCCCATCAGCCTCTCGCAGTGTGGATGGGGATTTAAGGTACGTCGACTCCCGCTACGCAATTAACGTGGCTGGAGTTGCAAATCATAGGTCAGCCTTTTCCTCCAGTGTAGACCAGGCCCTACTGAACAAACAGGCATGGTAACAATATAGAGCACTTTTTCACCAGCCCACCACAGACCGAGTATTGCATTACTCTCGTCCCCTATCGTGCATGGGAAACTGAGGCACGGAAGGGAGGAAGAGGTTGATTCCCAGAGGTGATGAGCACCCACTATGCCTACAGAAGGCAATAAGATCTGTGGGGTTTTCATCACCGCTGAGGATGAGGACCCATGCAACTATCCCTGTCTGTGTTTTATGCCAGTTGTTGATAAACGCTGTCACTTCAGGCACCGCACTGGCAGGATCAGGACATCGGCAGAGATGCTGCTTCAAGGGTCTCTAGTTAGCAGCGTGCACCCGTCTCTGGGAAACCTCCAGCTGCTTCAAAGCTTCCACCTGCCACTAGCCTGACACCCACCGATGAGCCTTGCTCAGGCTGATGGTAGGGAAACGCTGGCGAGAAGAATGCAGGGCTTCGGCTGAGCCTCAGCATTGCTCGTGGGCGGTTCACGGGCTTGCCACATCAGTTATGAATGGGAACACATCTGCAGGTCAGGCCCTGGGCCCTGTCTACACTGGGGAGTTATTTTGAAATAATAAGTGGAGCGTCCACACTGCCAAGCCCGTTATTCCGAAATCGTTATATTGAAATAGTGGCCGTGTGGATGAGCCACTGCTGCTATTTCGAAATAACGACTCCCCGGAGTCATTCAAAGGAATTACCCCACAGCACTTCTTGGGGCTCTAAGTCGAGGTAGCATGTCCACATTAGGGGAGCCAGCCTCGGACTCATTTTGAGGCTTCCTGGTAGTGTGGACACGCTATTTCTAAATCGTTATTTCAGGAGTTATTAAATTGAAATAAGTTATTTTGAAATAATTTCCTAGTGTAGACAGGCCTGGAAGAACGATGATTGTGGCCTGAAGCTTTGAGGGCAGGAAGATTAATGCTGGTTAAAGCAAAGGGTTCCCTGGGGTTTAATAAGCCCCTCCTCCCTGGCCAGGAAATTCCTTGGGGAAAAATACACCAGCCTCAAGTGTCTGTGCAGAATTCCAGCCAGAACCTCTGCCGGTGTCTGTCAATGCAGATCTGTGGAGATCAATGGGGCTAGGCCGAGTGCCAGGAGTTGGGGACCCGTCTCAGAATATTTTGTCTACTCGGTTTGTCCCGGAAGCTTTCCCTGCACAGCTAGCACGGAAATACTAAGGCCCAGCCCCAGTTTGCTGGGGAGGAAGTTGTTCACTGGCAGGATTTTGCTTTTAGAGTTTTACAAGAGCTTATCAGTCACCTTCTCCCGGTGAACCAGGGCTGCAGTTTCCTTTCAGCTGAGGAAAATCGCAGCCAGCGGACAGTTCTCGCACGGGACACAACGCAGGCCGGGAAAGGCGCTGTGGCAAACAAGGCTGTCTCCTGCCTAATGCAACGAAAGACTCAATGTGCATCTCGCGCCAACTCCTGGGCCTGGCTTCACAAGCTGTTTCCTTTTCCACGCAGTGATTGCAGTTGTTATTGTGAACCATCCCCATGGCCAAAATCTGAGAGGCACAGGGCAGCTGCAGGTGCCGCTGACGTCAGGGAGATGTGCAGGTGCTCCCTGCAACTCACGCCCCAGCCTCACAGACCAAGCCAACGGCATGGGAACAAATTTCAGAGGTCATGTTCAAAGGGCTTGCTCAATACAATGCAGCATATATTTATCTAATCGTGTTTCCCATATCCGAGGCAACCGGGAGGTGTTTTATTCATGTGAATGGGAGTTTTTAAAGTGTTTTATGGCAGTTCTTGTCTCTAACACTTAAAAAAAAAAGTTACAGAGTGAACTAGTGGCTTGAATTTACCGATGCTACTAAATCTGTTAACAGTTCGGGCAAGGGTTCCTGGCCTCTTTTTCACGCGTTACCATGGTCTAACAAATATTTGAGCTCAGAAGCCATTTCACCGGTGGATTCTTTCATCAGTCCCTCCCCGCTACAAAGAACCTGGATGCTTTATAAATAACAGTTTGGGCTGGCATGCGTTTGGCTTGGCTTAGCCAGAAGCTGGGAGAAATGGAACTGATCAAACAGTGCAGTTTGCAGGGCGGTTGTAGTTGTGTTGGCCCCAGGATATTAGAGACAGTATCTTTTATGGGATCGACTTCTGTTGATGAAAGAAAGAATCTTTCACGCGACAGAGAGCTATTCTTCAGGGCAGGGCAGGTGATGCCTGAAGAAACAAGGCCGAGAGGGGAGAGCAATGCAGAAATATTACGTAACGAACCGCTAGTCCCTTGGTGTGCCCTCGGCAATAGTAAACAAACCACCGAGTCCCAGCCATGTCACCTGACTCAGTCTAAAATACTGTAAAAACAATCCTATTTGAATTCACCAGGTCATACATCCACTAAACTAAGTCACTGCAGTAATATAGCTCCAAACTGTTCTCAAGTATGTTATTGGCTCACTCCTGTCTCACGTCCCTCCTTTAACCACTGATTCTGTGACGAGATCCACGTGGGTAGATCAGGTCTGGTGGTAGTTCCATTAATGTACGAACATAAGAACAGTCAGACTGGGTCAGACCAAAGGTCCATCCAGCCCAGTGTCCTGTCTGCCCACAGCGGCCAATGCAAGTGCCCAGAGGGAATGAGCAGAACAGGGAATTATCACATAATCCCTCTCTTTTCACCCATTCCTACCTTCTGGCAAACAAAGTCTTGGGAAACCATCCCTGTCCAAGTGGGGAAGAGGGTGTTAGGTGCATGGACCCCACTGCAGAGACAATAAGCTCTTTGGGCCCAGGACCTGTCTTTTTCATGTCCCAGGGGTTCCAGGGTAAGTGGATTTTGTGGGCCCCTTTACGCTCTAAGGTGGGGCCAAAAATGAGGGATCCAGTGTGAGGGACAGGGTTGCCAGTGAGTGGGATAGGGACGGGGGTACAGAATCTGGGTGGGAAGAAGGGTACAGGATCAAGCTGGGAACAGGTGCTAATATACTGGTGGAACAAGTGAAATAAAAAAATAAGAATTAGAAGTGTTTGGAAAAAGTGTTTCCCCCCCTTATGGAATATTTTGACCTTTTACCCAAATCCTGAAAACTGGTATTTTTTTAAGCCAAACACTGCTGAAGATGGAAACACTGAGGCAGAGAACTGAAAAAAATGTTTAGTTTTTGCCCCCCAAAATTTTGGTTTTTGGGTTTTCTGATGAAAAATAGAAAAGTTGCCTGGAAAGCAGAGACTTTCTGTGAAAATGTTCATTTAGCTGAGAACCCAGGTCTCAGGCTAAGGAGAAGAAATGGTCCCGGAGGGAAGTGTCTGGCCAGCCCTTACAGGAATAACAAAATTGGCTGTAGGCTAACTCAGGTTTCAGTACAGACAGCATGGGCAGGAACCTTGCATTGGAACGCAGCTGCTGTGAGGGATGGCACCTTCTCCGCCTACTGAAGAAGGTTTCCCAGTGAAGCAGGAAGTCTCACTCTACAGCTGCTGACTTCACCATTTGTTCCCAGCCTGTGTCAGCCTGAGCCAGGCAGGTAATCGTTCAATGCGTGTTGCAATTCCCATCTTTGCTTTCTGGAGTTTGATGATGAGCCTCTTCCTGCAAGTGGCTGGGAAGCCTTGGAGGGCCAGTAGGCCTGTTACGATTGTTATCATTGATGGGAATTCCAGGCTGTACAGTTGTGGCAGGGCCGTTGTGTTTGGGAGAGGATTTTATTTAGAGCCGATATATTATAACACGCACAGTGCGTAGGGTGCTCTACAAATGGAAGACATCATCTGAGTGTGACTTGCACCCCTTAATCTTTATAAAAATATGCTTATGAACAGGAATGTGACATAACTTGAATATGTTTTATGCACTCTAGTTCACGGAACATAGCATTGAAAAAGCTACAATCTGCCAACTGTGCATATTCCATTTGTGCACATGTATCATTCCTGTATTTGAAGTTAGAAATAGGAAGTATAAACCTGTCACTAATCTAGTCACTAATCTAGATATGCTAAGTGAGGGCCATTAGTACTGCTCAAGGAGATTAATGGCCCTGTTTTCAGGCCAATGATCTGTAAATAGCCCTGTTCTTCCTGTAAGCCTGGAGGATGGTTGGTCCAGCCAAGACCTGTGGCCAGGTCACCTGAATCTGGAACCCATTTTGGATGCTGTACTTTTCCACTGGAAGCGTGAAAAGTTAAATTGAACACAAAGGATTCCTGTTTTGGCAACAGAAATATAAAGGTGGGAAACCAGACATCCCTGGTTTCTGTCTAAGATGTCTGCTGCAAACACCTGGAACGGAACATTAAGAAGGATCGGGCCCAGATAAGGAAGGCTACCCAGTCTGGGAAAAAAGCTGATTAAAAGAACTTGAGGGTGAGATCTTACACGTAAAAAATTTCTAAGAGTATTAAGCTTAACTGGCGTGTTTTGTTTTATTTTGCTTAGTAACTTACTTTGATCTGTCTGCTGTCACTTGTAACCACTTAGATCCTACCTTTTACACTTCATAAAATCACTTTTGTGTATTAATACACCCAGGCTACGTCTACACTGGCCCCTTTTCCGGAAGGGGCATGTAAATTTCACGAGTCGTCGTAGGGAAATCCGCGGGGGATTTAAATATCCCCCGCGGCATTTAAATAAAAATGTCCGCCGCTTTTTTCCGGCTTTTAAAAAAGCCGGAAAAGAGCGTCTAGACTGGCCCCGATCCTCCGGAAAAAGTGCCCTTTTCCGGAGGGTCTTATTCCTACTTGAGTAGGAATAAGAGCCTCCGGAAAAGGGCACTTTTTCCGGAGGATCGGGGCCAGTCTAGACGCTCTTTTCCGGCTTTTTTAAAAGCCGGAAAAAAGCGGCGGACATTTTTATTTAAATGCCGCGGGGGATATTTAAATCCCCCGCGGATTTCCCTACGACGACTCGTGAAATTTACATGCCCCTTCCGGAAAAGGGGCCAGTGTAGACGTAGCCACTGTGTAAATAATTGTTCCCTGGTAGGCACAACAGCTGTCTGTCTCTCTCTTTCTGGGTACGTCTACACTACAGCGCTAGTTCGAACTAACTTAGTTCGAATTAGTTAATTCGAACTAAGCTAGTTCGAACTAACGCATCTAGAACTAAAAACTAGTTCGAACTAGCGTTTTGCTAGTTCGAACTAGTAAGTCCACATTGAGTGGACTCTGGACAGGGCTTAAGGATGGCCGGAAGCAGTGCCGGCAGGGCATAAAAGGAGGACTTAGAGCATGGAGATGCTGTCTCAGGCTAGCCGAGGGCTGCGCTTAAAGGGTCCCGACCCCCACCCCGGACACACAGTTCTAAGGGGTGCCCCGCTTGCAAAGAAGTTCTGGCTTGGAGTGCCCTGAGTGCCCACACTGGGCACATCACACCACTCGGCCATCAGCCCGGCTGCACTTGCCGCAGGCTGCCATCTGGGGAGAGGGAGTAATTGGGGGGCTGCAAGAGAGCTTCCACCCCCAGAAGCCCGCAGAGCCAGCCCAGTCCTCCCCATCGGGGGCTCGTACCCCATTCCTCCCTCACCTCCTTCCACTTACCCTTCCCTAGCCCCCCTTCTTATTGATGTACAAAATAAAGATAACGTTTCTTCCAACATTGACTCTGTCTTTATTGAACAAAACTGGGGGGGACTGGGAAAAGGAGGTGGGAGAGGGGAAGAGAAAGGCTGGGAGAGGGGAGGGCAACTAACATGATCAGGGGTTGGGAACAGGTCCCAGATGAAGAAAGGCTACAGAGACTGGGACTGTTCAGCTTAGAAAAGAGGAGACGGAGAGGGGACAGGATAGAGGTCTCTAAAAGAAGGGGTTGGGTGGAGAGGGTGCATTCAGAAAAGTTCTTCCTGAGTTCCCATAAAGAAGGACTAGAGGACACCAAAGGAAAGGAATGGGTAGCAGGCTTCAAACTAGTAAGAGAAAGTTGTTCTTCTTGACAAAGCAAATAGTTAACCTGTGGAACTCCTTGCTGCAGGAGGCTGTGAAGGCTAGAACTAGAACAGAGTTTAAAGGGAAGTGAGATAAAGTCATGGAGGTTGGGGCCATGGAGTCCTATTAGCCAGAGGGTAGGAGTGGTGTCCCTGCCCAAAGTTTGTGGAAGGCTGGAGAGGGATGGCACGAGACAAATGGCTTGGTCATTGTCTTCGGTCCATCCCCTCCAGGGTCCCTAGGGTTGGCCGCTGTTGGCAGACAGGCTACTGGGCTAGATGGACCTTTGGTCTGACCCAGGACGGCCATTGTAAGCTCAGGGCTCAGGGTCGGGGTCTCAGTGGACCCCCTTGATTTTCATGCACACCTGGTCCTGGGTGGCCAGGCTGGCAGCTCTCCTGCCCTAGACGGCCACTTTCCTGTGCCTAGTGCGGAGATCGTGGACGAGGTCCACGATGTCCGCACTAGCCCAGGAAGGTGCCCGCCTCTTGCGGTCCAGGGCAAACTCCCGGGAGCCGCCAGCCTGGTCCCGGCAAGAGGGGGTGGGCTGGGGGGCATCGGGTGGGTGGCTCTGTGCCGTGCCAGGTGCAGGGTCTGCTAGCTGGGTGCTGGCAGGCTTGCACCTGGCACGGGCACCGTAGCCAGCCCGTGCCCCTTTAAGGGGTCCGGGGCCGGGAGGGGGGCATAGAGTTTCCCTGGTGTTGGCCAGAGTGGCCACCAGGGAAACCTGGGGAGGGCTAGCCTCCCACTAGTTCGAACTAAAGGGCTACACAGCCCTTAGTTCGAACTAGCTAGTTCGAACTAGGCGTTAGTCCTCGTAAAATGAGGTTTACCTAGTTCGAACTAAGCGCTCCGCTAGTTCGATTCAAATTCGAACTAGCGGAGCGCTAGTGTAGCACCTATTAAAGTTAGTTCGAACTAACGTCCGTTAGTTCGAACTAACTTTGTAGTGTAGACATACCCTCATTGATGAAGGGGGCAAACAATTTATGAGCTTGCTCAATATAAAACTTCATGCAGAATAAGATGGATTTACCTCAGGTTCTGGTCCCAATGGGGCTATACACCTAGGTGCTGTGTCCAGTGCCTTTGAACTTCCTAGAGCTGAGCAGCTCTCAGGGTCCGTATTGCTCTGCTGTGGGCTGTGATCCCAACTGGAGGAGACCAGAGACTCTGGCACAGCAGGACAAGGTAGTGGTATACCCCAAAAGATAGGTAGGTGGGCTCAATGGTACTACAGCACATCAAGTGAGAGTCTCAAAGGGATCTGTGTGACCAAACCCATCACCCAAAGTTTGAAATGCTGGTTTGAAGAAGTTTTGCCCTTCCAAAGCACTTGCTTCCTGATATGATTTTGGCATTTATCGGAAAGGATGAACTGGTGTGTAACTCAGAAGTCTCAGGTCTAAAATCTGCTCTATACTCTGTAGCATTTACAGAGTATGGATGTTAAGGACTAGTTGACAGGATGGTCTACTAGTTGTTCTCCCCGCCTTGATGCCTCTATCAGCGAGTGGCATTTCAAAGGGGCAGCGCGCAGAGCCCGGGGTCTCCAGCTGGCCCCGGGCTCTGTGCACGCTAAGCCTGGGATCAGCTGTGCGGCACTGTGCCTTTGAAATGCTGCTGCACCGTGTGGAGCCCGGGGTTCTGGTGGGGAGTCCCCAGCTGCCCCCGGGCTCCATCTGGCACTGCCCTTTAAAATGCCATGGTGGCGTTTCAAAGGGGCAGTGCTGCCCTATCGACTAATTGTATATTTTGCATCAACGTTTCGATTAATTAAATACCCGATACTTAACATCCTTACTGCAGCTAGGTTTGTGCAAGGCAGCTTATTTCGACCTAATTATGGAAATGTCTGCAGTTAAATTTTGCTCTTGCCAGGGTAGCTGTCCCATTGCGCCATCTTAATAACTCCACCTACACCAGTGGTGTAAAGTCAAGGTCAATGCAATAGGTCCACACGGTGTCAGTTTAGACACTGTATTGATGACATCGACTATTCCTGGCTGTCAGGAGCCATTCCACAATGCCCCGCCCTGACGGTGCAACCCGCAGAGGTGCTCCTGTGAGGACGCATGCTGCCGACACAAGGAGCAAAGGGAAGGCATGCACAAACAATGCAACTACTGCAGCAGCCGTCTGCTGATATATCTCAGGTTGACTTACTGGTGTCATGTGGGGATGGCCTAAGAGAAAGTGGTGTGTTCTAAAGAACTCTCCAACAAAATAATTAACCCATTCAACCCGATGCTGAGTCATTTCTGGCATGAACTCCAGATGCTTCCCCAGAAGTGTGCACTCGTTTCCGTTGTCTCTCAAGCTAACAAGGAAAGAAGGTGCGTGTCTTCTTGACCCTGGAGTGGCTGAATGTGCTTGGGCATTTCCAGAAAGCGTTACCAGTCGAAATGGATGGGACCCTCTCGCCCTGACTCATTCCAACAGATCTTACTCAGGTGGCTAATCCCACGGTGGTCAGTGGAAGTACTCTTCCGAGTAAGGACATGGGGGAGCTGGAAGACGGGATGCATTGGAAGTGTTATCTATAGCAGGGAAGCACAGAACTAGGATTCAGGACTGAATTAAAGGCTCTGTGTCATGTTGTCATCTGGAGCAATGTTGTGGTGGCCCTGTCAGTCCCAGGCCACCTTGTTAGAGAAACGAGGTGGGTGAGGTAAAATCTTTTACTGGAGCAGTGTTGTTGGCAAGAGAGACAAGCTTTTGAGCTTACCAAGAGCTCTTTAGCCGGTCTGGGAAACTTCGGGCTTGGGGCACTGTGCTGCTTCAATGTAGACACAACTAACACCAATGGGAGGGATTCTTCCCTCAGCATAGGTAACCCACCTCCCAGAGAGGTAGTAGCTCTTCTGTCAACACAGCAATGGCTACATGCGGGGGGCGGGGCGGGGGGGCGGGGAGGGAGGCGGGGCTAGGCCAATAGAATTATGTTGCTCGAGGGTGTGGATTTTTCACACCCCTGAGTGCTGTCGTTATACCAACATAGGTCTGTAGTATAGACCTCGCCTAGTTTTCCTGTGTAGACCCGGCTTGGGTATAGACAAGCTCTGCTCCTAGGGTCACAGCTGAATACAAGATAGACCAGACTGCTTAGCGTGAGTAGTTATCACACATTGCAAGGCTCCATTCCAGGTGAAGTGGCCCATTCACACCCCTCTGTCCAGTCATAGGGCAGACAGGAAGGGAGCAGGGGAGGGAGGGCTTTGCATATTGCTGTAATAATGTCTAGTTAAGATAATAAACCATCTTGTTAGTCTTTAAAGTGCAACATTGTCCTGCATTTTGCTTCAGCTACCCCAGACTAACACGGCTACATCTCTACCACTAGTCAAGATATTAATTTAAGCTCTTGGGCTCATTTTTGGAAAGTGTTGGGCAGGTTTCCTTTGAGACTGAGGCCACTGGATTTAAAGTTTCTTACAGCTAGCTATAAACTCCTAACAAACTCCCCACTGGCTTCCCCTCACCCACCCCCATTCTCCCTATGACTGGTGGGGGGTTAATGGTTAAGGTTACGATGTTAAGGTGTCATTTTGCCTGGAAATACGTGTTAACTACTTATGCTAAATAATGTGTTCCACCTGGCATTTAGCTGTGACAGAAAACTCCTGTGTAGCTCAAAAGTTTCTCTCTCTCACTAGCGGAGGTTGGTCCAGTAGAATATATTACCTCATCCATCTGTTCTCTCATTTTGAACAAGTCATTTAATCTCCCAGTGCCTAGTTACCCACCTCTAAAATGAAGGCAATAGCACTCAATCAACCCTACGGTGCTATTCTGTCATTCTTTCCTACGGTGTTTCTTGTATCTTTCTCTGAAGCATTTAGCACTGGCCACTCTTGGGGTACATCTACACTACAGAGGACGCTGCCGCTGTTGATCTTCCAGGGTTTGAATTAGCGGTCTAGTGAAGACTGCTAACTCGAGGTGAAAGGGGTGCTCTGGTCCTGCTTTCCCGAGGAGTAAGGGAAGTCAAAGGAAGAGTGTTCTTCCTGCAGTGTAGACCGCACCAAAAGCCGAATTGAGATACTTCGACTTCAGCTACGGAATTAACGTAGCTGAAGTTGCATAGCTGAGCTCAATTTTGTCCTGTAGTGTAGACGTTCCCTCAGAGACAGGACTTTGGACTAGATGGACTAATGCGTTGATACAGCACTGCCTACGTTCCCAACACACACTTGTAAACAGTCTTTGTGAATCTTTGATTAAAGAGCTGTATGCATGGAAAGTGATTAGTTTGGGGGACTTTTTTAAGCTATTTGGGATTCATGTAACTATAATTGAGACCCCTGGAGCAATATAATGGAGTGATTGTATATTGTACAACAGACAGCAACAAATCATCATGATGACAGAGAAGAAAATCAAATCAAGTGGACTTTTTGAAGTGTAAACATATAAGACTATTAAGGATGTGATCTTGAGTTAATCCCAAGATGTAAATTCACTTAATACAAAACATAGCTCATCGTAAGGGGAGAAAAATAAGCCCCAGCTGTGGTGAGAAAGGCTGGCATTCCCCAAGGAGAGATGATTTTCATTGCCTTTCCAGCAGCTACCCTGGGAATACACATTTTTCAAGTGCCTTTTTCTGCCTCTCCTTTTACCTTTGGCTGGGCAAGTTGGGGTGATTGCTTTTAAGAAGAGAAATGCTCGGTGGGAGCAAAGGAAAGAAACCATCTTATGGAAATGGCAGCCCTGGGGTGAGGAAGGCAGTGCAGCCGGATGGAAAGTGGCTCTCTTTAGCTTGTGCCAAAGCTGGCATGTTGATGCCGGAGGATCCTGGTCACCAGGTGTTAATGGGAATCCCAGCAGAGACTCTGCTCCAGATGTTGTAGGCTAACTGAGATAAATGACAGCTCTCTACTGATTACACATTTAAATAGCACGAGCTTCACACTAGGGATCTGGAGATGCTATTTCCCATGGAGACCCACTGGCTAATCACATCACACCTCTTAACTCCTTCATTGCTGCCACTCTTCAATCAACCTGGGTATTTTGATGCTGGTCCTTACTCCTGTTAAACATAAGTTCTTCAGAATTCTGTAGTGTTTGGGGTTTCGCACCGTGAACAGAGCACTAAACCAAGGAAATCTAATCTCATAAGAGGGGGAGCTAGACTCTCTCCCTATAGCCCTCAGATTTTCAAGGCGGAAAGGGACCAGCTGTGATCATTTAGTCTGGCTTCCTATTTATCACAGGCCAGAGGAATCCCCCAAACTGCTTCCTAGGCCAAACTTTTAGAAAATTATCCAACCTTGATTTTAAAATAGCCAGTGAAGGAGACTCCACTACAGCCATTGGTAAATTGTTACAGTTAGCATTCAATATTTACACCTCATGTCCAGCCTGCATTGTCTTTGAGTCACTGGATCACATTAGACCTTTCTCTGCTGGGCTGAAGGATTTGCTCCCTGGATGCGTATGTACAGATTGCATCCGGTCACCTCTTAGCTGTCTCTTGAAGTGACACAGACTAAGTCTATCACTCAAAGGCAGGTTTTCTAACCCTTTAATCATTCCCCGGGCTCTTCTCTGACTCCTCTCCAATTTAGCCACATTTCTTTGAATTGTGGGCACCCAAACTGGACACAGTATTGCAGCCGTGGTCACTCCAGTGCCAAAAATAGCAGTAAAATAACTTCCCTGCTCCCATTTGACAGTCCCGTTTACACATCCCAGGATTGCAGTAGCTTCTTGGGCCACAGTATCACACCAGGAACTCATGTTCAACCATTTATCCTCAATGGCCCCCAACTCTTTTGCAGAGTCCCTGCTTCTGAGGATAGAGTCCCCCGTCCTGTAAGTGCATTCTTTATCCCTAGTGATACACATTTCTATTTTGCCATTCGAAAACGTGTATTGCTGGCTTGTGCTCAGTTTACTAAGCAATCCACATTGCTCTGCACCAGTGACGTGTCCCCGTCACTACCACTCCCACAGTCTGTGCGTCATCCGTGAACTTTATCTGTGAGGACTTGCTCTTTTTTCCAGATCACTGATAAAAATGGGATATTGTGTAAAGCCATGAACCAGCCCCTGTGGGACCTTGCTGGAAATGCACTCGCTCAATGACATTTCCCCATTACAGTTACATTTTGAGACCTATCGCTTAGCCAGTTTTTAATCCACGGAATGTCTGTTGTATCAATTCCATATCATTCAAAGGCTTTAAGGGCATAGAGCCAGATTTGCCAGCATGCTCTGGGCCATGCCATTGGAGAAAACAGCCATCAGCCCCATTCAGCTGGTCAGAGAAGAGGACGTGAGGTGTCATGACGAGGGCACAAAGCCATGAATGAACTTGGGTGAACCTGGGCTCCGCTCCCTTCGTCTACGTCTATCCTCTGGCAATGCCATGGACTTTGCTGGAGCTGCTCTAGATTTACCCGCATGGGAGCTGGATTAGAATTAGGCCCTAAGGGGTGGGTTTTACCATCACCTGTGAAGACTTGGGAGTTAGTGTCCTCAAACAGCAGCAAATAGTTAATGCAAATAAGCCACTTTTTACAGTAGGGTAGAAACTGTAAGCATCAACCCCAGGACTTTGGGTAATGAGCACGCACAGGGTAAAGAGACAAACCTCTCCCTTTGCAATCAGTTCTTTCCTTTGTATTGAATCTTCCTAGAACTCCAGTGACGTAGGACTCTATCCACTTCCACAGTACAAATTAAACCCTAACGTTATTCTGCACAGAAACTGTTCCGATTTACTCCACGGAATTATCTTCAGCAGCAAAGCATTTGAGTCCTGCGGCTGAGAGAACAGCCCAGTGAAGAGCACACTCGCACAGCGCCGCTTGTGTCATTATTCCCCTTGTACCACAGGTACCCGCTACCAACAGGCAAATGAGCTACAGGCACCAAGCAGCTCATTTCACACAGTCGTCTTTTGTGTGAGCTTTGCATTACAGCAGTGTTATGCAAATCCTGGGGTTGGGTTGTGGAATTAGTTTTCATAAACTGTACCCCCGTCTCAGACTGGAGAAAATCTTGGTGCATCTATCTTGCCTGATTTATTTTTAATTATTATTTTCAGTAAAAATATAAAGCTGAAGTGGCACATAGGAAGTTCTAAATTTCATAGGAAGTTTATTATAAGCTCAGTATCTCATTTATAAAAGATAGTTTATTGTCTTTCAGTCTGTGAAAACCAATGGTGCCTACAAATTCGCAGGGATCATCAACAACCCCTTCACAAGACACAACTCATCCGGAATAGAATAACCACTAAAAGAAAGATCAGTACCACCACTGTTTCAGATTACACACATGAGTGTATAAATTATATATTAAATACATACACTGGACTAGATGTTCAGATGATGTAAATCGGCACAGTTCGGTGGACTTTAACCGAACTCTGCTGAATTATCACAGCTGAAGTTCTAATGTCTGGGTAAATGAAAGATTTTCTGTCTTCTGCTGAGTGTCACCAACTCTGAAATAGTATATTCTTCCCTTTCATGCTGTTTTAGATTACTTCTGGAAGAAATTCCAAGTTTCACAAAAGAGAAGAATCTAGCCTCCCTACATCCATCAGTATTTTAATTGTATACACACACACCAGAAACTCCTCCACAATTAAAACTGTGTTGTGATTTCCATTTAAAAAAGAATTAAATTTCTTTCTTTCTTTCTTTCTTTCTTTCTTTCTTTCTTTCTTTCTTTCTTTCTTTCTTTCTTTCTTTCTTTCTTTCTTTCTTTCTTTCTTTCTTTCTTTCTTTCTATTGGTAGCAGAAAGAGAGAGAGAACATGTATATATTGGCAGAATAGAATTCTACTAAAATTCAGACTTGACATGTTCATGGAGCTAAGGGTTAGTAAAGGTTTTGCAAAGCACACATGTCTGCATTTTGTATTAATCTTGAAGTATCTTAGCCATGTTAATTTTCTAAAGGAAGAGGACTTAGTGAGCCAAATAACCCTGTGCATTGCCAGTATTTTTCTTTGTTATTATTCTTGGTGTTCAAGAGGAAGACACAGAAATTAAATACTCTTTAAAGTCACATCTGATTATGATTTAAGCAAAGGAAAAACAAACTGTTCAGAGATGCTGCACATTGTTTTTCTTATCACTGGAGCGGAATATTTTGGATGACAGGGTAAGTGATATATACTTTCTATGTAAATATCTGATTAAATATTCACAAATGATAGAGGCACCCAGGAAAAGTTGCTCTCCAAGGGCTAGTTCTGTTCATGGTAAAGTCAATGGAATCACCATGGTGGAAAGCCAGTGTCAGGAAGATCAGAGACCAGGGTATAATCAATGGCTAGAATTTGCCACATAAATGATAATTGAACATTAAGACTAGGGTACACTCAGCTAGTGTAAATCAGGGGAGCTCCCCTGACTTCAGCAGAGATACTCTTGATTTATACCAGTTGAAGAATCTACTGCAGATACACAAGTGCTAAACACCCTTGATGCTGAAGCATTTTATAAGCGAGTATTGCTATATGTTAGCTAGCGCTGGACTGTGATTCAGATGACAAGTAAAAATGAGTTATAGTTGAGTTTCTGATAGGCAAGTTTTCTGACCATAGCATTACCCAGTGTGTGGCATGACTTCAGAACTCTGGCTAGAAGACCCCAAAGATTAGAATGATAAAGCTAGCCGGGGATATTTCATAGGAAAATGCTGATGCATCCCAAATGAAACTTTTCATGGAAATGTACTATGTTTAACAAGATTTCTCAAGATGGAATATCTGAGGGGGTGAAGGCGGGGAGGAGAGAGAGATCCACCACAGAAGATCCAGGGCCCATGAGCTAGGGCATTAACTTGGGTCTCACATTTTAGATGAGTGTCCAGACCACTGGGCTATTTTGGGGTGGGACTCACTCCCTCACTCATTTTCTCTCTGTTTTTTTGTACAAATATTTTGAAAGGACTACTTTGTGCCCCAGTTCAGAACAGAAACAGATGCAGAAACTGCCCCCACCCCGCCCTGTGGAATAGGGTTGCTGCTGGGGTCAGCTCTAAGATGTATTAATGGGATGGGGTGCATGGGGGCACTACATGACTGGAAAAGAGGGGGTGGCAGAAGATACTGAGAGGGAGAGACAAAAGCAAAAATTCCTGCAGGTCAGAACTTAGGTGAACAGGACAAAGGCAGGGGCGGGGCCCTGGGGACAAGAATGGGAGGAGATGCAGGACAGGAGTAAGGGGCTTTAGCAGAGCTGTGGAGGCCCAGAACTAGGGAGTGCTACAGGAGAGCACTGGCAGAGCTGGAGGCAGGGGAGAGGGCTTTAAGGGGGTGCTAGCAACCAGGAGTTAGGGGCATGCCACGGCTGTGTGGGAGCCCAAGAATGAGCTAGCAGGGTGCACTGCGGGACAGGAGAGACTCTGTGCAAGCCACGGGCTAGGAGAGCGGGGGTCTACCCAGAGGCCTCTTGATCAGCCACCTGCGCTCCCCTTAACACTTGCCAATTTCTCCCTCCCTTGTCTCCCCAAAAGTCCAGACCCCCTTCCCCAGAGCCAGGGGGAGCTGAGACGCACGAGGCTTCCTAATTGCTTCAGGAATTTCTGTGCCTGGTCCGAGAACAGCCAGCCCCGACAGCCGAGACCACAGCATCGGGAGGGAGCTACCATCCACGCCCTACACTGCAGCGCTGCCTGTGAATCCTCCCAGAACCTTTCTCCGACGATAAACTGGAGACTCCGTATTGTTTACAGCCCGGAGGGGCTGGCTTTCTTGCCTCCGCCCGGGTGATATGAATCACCCCCAGCACACGGCTGTTTCTCGTTTCAGCCCTGAGCCTCACTCAATCCCTCAGTCGAGACCCCGGGTGTTACTGGCTGGGGCAGGGCTTCTGCTCGAGACAGAACCGACCCAAACACAGCACCTCACCCCCCCCTCCGCTCTCTCTCCTGTCCGTGGCTCGGCTGAAGGCAGGCCCCGGGGCTGGGACCCATCTTCCGAGGGAGGTGCTGCTAAAACGCGCCATCTCCCGTGCGCTCCCCCGGCGCGCCGTAGCCGAGCGACAAAAGTCACCGGAACCGGCCGGGCTAGGACCGCCGCCCCCACGTCATCGGGATGGCCCGAGGCCGAGGGATTACTGACCCTGAGGCAGGGCTGGAAAGTGACCCCGGCGCGGCCCCTGGGTCAATGTTCCCCGCCAGCCCTCGCCGCCCGCTCCCGCCCCAGGCTCGCCCGCGGCGCAAAGCCTGAGCGCAGAGAAGCGCAGGCGGCCGAGGCTCTCGCTCTGCGCCCCAGCTCCCCGTAGGCACCCGCGAGCCCCGCGACACTGGGAGATTCCCGGGGGCCAAGGCACCGCCCTGCCGCGGCTTTCCCCAGCCGGCTCCGGCCCGGCCACATCCGCCTGCGGCTACCTGGGAACCCGGCTCCGCCTGAGCCATCTAGCCACTCACCCGGCCAGCCGGGCGCGGGCACCAAAGCGCCTCCCTGCCTGTCCGAGCCCCCGGGGGAACGGTCCAGCCGAGCTGGGCAGGGGACCCCCCTGCATTGCCAGGCTCGCCTGCGCTTCTCCTGCTAGACCCCAGGGCTCCCGGCGAGCCTGGCTCTGTCACCCGCCAGCCAGTCTCCCCTGGGCCAGGAGTCCCGAGCTCGCCTGGGTCCCTTTGGCCAGACCCCCCGCCCGCCTCCCCACGCGGCCCCAGCATTGCCGGGCCCCTGAGCCCCGACGGCCCCACGCGCCGCCCCGCGCGCGGACTCACCCACGCACTCGTTGGCCTCGCGGGCCGTGGCGCGCTGCCAGGGCCGGTCGTAGTGGAAGGGCTTGCAGCGGTCGCACTCGGGCCCGGCCGTGTGGTGCTTGCAGTCGCACACCAGGTGGTCGTCGCGGTCGCGGAGGCAGCGGGCCGCGTGCCCGTTGCACTTGCAGCGCCCGCCCACCTGCAGGTCGGAGACCGCGTAGAAGTAGGAGTCGCGGGCCAGCTCCGAGTCGTCCTCGTTCTCGTCGCCGAAGGTGTGGAGGCGGCTGAAGGCCACCTGGATGTCGGTGGCCGTGACCCAGTCCTGCAGCACGGGCGAGTTGTCGAAGTCGTGGGCCGAGGGGCGGCCGTCCAGGGTGCTGAAGGCGATGAGGCCGCCGGCCAGCGGGCGCATGTCGGTGTGCGAGTCGGTGCAGAGCGCCTCCTGCTCGTTCTGCTTGGTGACGGCGGCGCGGCTGGGCTTGGCGAAGACCTTGCGGCACTGGGCCGAGTAGAACTGGAAGGGCACCCAGCTGCGCCCGTAGTCCATGGACTTGTAGATGGCCATGGACTCGGGGCGCGGCGAGCAGAACTGCAGGCTCACGTAGGTCACCTCGAACTTCTTGCCCAGCGAGAGGGTGAGCGTGACGTTGTGCGGGTGCTGCACGAAGGGCTCGGACTGCCAGCACGTCAGGTTGTGCGGGTTGTTGAGGTCGGTGAGGAAGGCGGGCGGGTGCGCCCGGCGCGGGTCCGAGGCGTTGCAGAGATGGCAGCTGCGCACCCGCTCCTCGCCGCGCTCGCTCACCACGCAGTAGCGCGCCGGCGGCCGCCCGCAGGTGCTGGACACCTTCACCTCCTTGCCGAAGGCCGCGTTGACGAAGTCGGGGATGCACCGCCGCGGGTGGCCGTGCTCGTCGTAGCAGGGGTCGGGCTGCGCCGTCTGCACCGCGAACATGCCCAGGCCGTAGCCGCCGCGCGCGCCGCCCGCCAGGCACCACGCGGCCAGCAGCGCGGCCACCGCCCGCCAGCACCTCCCGGGCATCCTGGGCGCGCCTCCTCGCGGGAGCCTGGGCAAACACACAGAGAAGGGGGAGGTGAAGCCGCCGCCGCCACCGAGCCCAAGGAGGCTGCAGCCCGGCCCGCCCGCCCGCCCGCCCGCCGCGTCCCGGAAACGCTGCCCGGCCAGAGGCTCGCGGGGCGCAGGGAGGCAAACGCTCCGGCCGGGGAGAAGCGCGCGGCCGCCGGTCGGCTCCCCCGCGCTAGCCCGGAGCTTGGGGCCCCCCGCAGCCGGGGCCTCGGGGGCCAGGAGGTGGGACGCTACCTGGCTCGCTCTGGTTCCCTCCGGCGGCGCACGAGGAAAGTTTCCGGAGCTCGCGGGGAAGGAGGCGGCGGCGGCCCCAGCTCGGATCCGAGCTCGCCTGGCTCGCGGAGGATGCGAAGCGGCGTGTGGCTCAGAGAGCCCCGAGTCTTCCCATCCTCAGCCCAAACCGCAAACACCCTAGTGGCGGGGCTCGGCCCTCCCCGCGCCTTGCCCCGAGCCTGAGTGACGTGCCCGGCTCCGCCGGGGGCTGAGGTCATCTGCAGGAGTGACACGCCGCTCGCCCAGGGAGCAGCACAACGGCAGCCGCGGGGGGGGGGGGGGGGCAAAGCCACTCGCTCAGCCGGGGGGAGCGGGGCTCGCGGGGGCGGCGGGGGGACGGAGCAGACAGGGAACCCGCCCGAGCGGGCTCCGCAGTGCACAGCGGCTGTTGGAGCGGCGAGCCTCAGGCAAAGGGAGAGAGGAGTCGAGGGGGGAGGGGCTTGGCGTCCCCAGCCCCTGGTCAGGCAGCAGGATCGGGCCCCGCTCTCTCCCTTTGACAGTGGCAAGGACCTTCCTCGTGTGCCCCTTAGGGAAGTGATGGGGGAGGGGAGGGGTCCCTCTCCGTTACTCTATGGGCTTCGCTGGGAGGCGGGGGTGTTACTGGGGGCCCTGAGGGCATCTGGCCCTGAGCCAGGCTTTGCGCGAGGCTCTGGTTGGTATTTTCCCGCCCGCACGGCGCGCAAGGCGCACGGGTTGGAGCCTGCAGCCGCGCACGGGGTGCAAACAGGGTCTGGTCGCAGTTGCAGAAGGCAGAGCAAGTCTGTTCGGGAAGCGCACGGGAAATGAGAAAGCAAGTGCGGGGAGGGGAGCTCGGCGGGAGCAGCCTTGGCGCGCTGTTGCGCCCGCGCAAAGAGGGGTCAGAAAGCTAGCGCGGAATCGGTACCCATGAGCGTCAGCGAACGCAGGATCGGGCCCTTTTCAGTCCCGCTCTCCAGGCCAGGCTCGGGCAGAACGTCGGCTGCTCTGTCCCCCCCTGGGCTTTTTGCCCCAGGCAGGAGCGCAGGATCGGGCCCTTGCCATGCGGCTGTGCTCGCTGCCCAGGCGGACGCCTTCGCCAAGAGCCTAGAGCGGTGCGGGGCCCTTGGACTGGGCGAGCTGGCA
Source organism: Pelodiscus sinensis (assembly GCF_052426305.1). Taxonomy (NCBI): domain Eukaryota; kingdom Metazoa; phylum Chordata; order Testudines; family Trionychidae; genus Pelodiscus; species Pelodiscus sinensis. The sequence goes on from NC_143071.1 coordinate 28,400,709, forward strand.
GGACTTGGTCACTTTCCAGGTGGAGAACAGAGGCAAATCTACTGCCGGGGGCAGCCCGAGCGTTTGGGAGAAACAGGGACCCTAATGTAAGAACCATCCTGAGTAATGGAGCTGGGACTACCGGTGGGCACTAGCAGCCTTCCTGGCTCCCATCTCGGGTCTATTCTCCGGGGAGCACATGTCAGGGTGACATAAAAACACCTGCTAGGAAATTGTACAGTCCAAGCTTTTTAAACTGTGTAGAAGTTCCCAGTACTGGCCAGGACAGGCCCTCTCCACCTCCTCCAGGGATATCCACCCGGGAGCTGCTCTAGGAAACCCTGCAAATCGCTTAATTGCCTCTCACAACCCAAGAGAGCTGCTTCCAGTCCCGCCACACGCACCCACTGCATGTACATTACGTGCGCACACATTGCACACGCACATTGCCCGCGCACACATTGCACACGCACATTGCCCACCCACGCACATTGCCCGCGCACACATTGCACACGCACATTGCCCGCGCACACGTTGCACGCGCACATTGCCCGCCCGCACGTTGCACACGCGGCGCACATACACACACTGCACCTTGGCACCCCGTAACAAGTTCAGAATATTTGGTTCCCTTCCCACGGGCGACGGTCACCTGGCCGAGGTGCCAAGAGCTCACTATCATGACCAGGGCCGGACCAATTATGGGTGCCTCTCCAGACTAGTTCCTCCCCAAAGCCCCTTTTAAGCCAGCTGTGCACGCGCGGACACTGGGCGCTTATTGAATTGGCAGCGCAACGCCTCCCCCTCTATCCCTGCTCCCCAAACTCCGCTGGATTCCAGTGCCCTCTGCGCCGGGTGTGTCTGCGGGTTGCCTCCTCGCTTCTGAGCAGCAGCTCCGAGCGCTACCGCTGCTGCAGTGCAAAGGCCAGGGCTGCCCTCGGGGCTTTCAAACGAACCGCTCCTTTGCATCCCGGCCGGGGGCATCGCCGGAGGGAGGCGGGGGGAGTCCCGTGAGACACCTGGCAACGCAGCTTCTTCTCCGTTCACCCCCATCGCCAAGTCCCCCAGCGGGCCGCGCTCAGCCCTGCCCCAGTGTCTGGAACAAGCGGAGCGTTCCCCAGTCCGTCCCCCCCTCGCAGGGCACAGGCAAGGAACCCCTCAGCCTCCGGTTTGGGATCCTTCTCCCCTGGAGTGCCATCTCAGAGCCCTGGCGGTGCCGAGCCGCGTAATTCACCAGCGATCAGCAAGAACGAAACCATCCCCAAGGTCCCCAGGCCCACGACAGTGTCTCCAGCCCCATTACACCCCGCTGTCTTATGAACACTTTTCCCCGCACTGGGAAGCTGTGTCCCTCTGTCTTTTGAAGGGTGTTTCACTAAGGGTGTGTCTACACTGGAGGGCTTAGCGCCAAATAAGTTGCCTCAATAACCTATCTCATTTCAAAATAGCTTATTTCGGAATTGAGAGTGTCTACACTGCACCGATTTCCAAATAGAGCACTCTTCCCCCCACACACACACTTCCCTTGTTCTTTGTACAATGAGGGTTACAGGAGTCAGAGTAAGAAGTTTGACAGTATTTTGATATTATTTCAAAATAACTGCCTGCTGTGTAGATGGGGACTAAGGCTATGTTTAGACTGCAAAGAAAAGTCAGAAAAAGATAGGCAAATTGTAAATCGCAATTTGCCTATCTTTTCCTGCTTTTCTTTGAAAAGAAATTTTTCCAACATTTGGGTGTCTACATGGCACGAAATTTTGGAAAAAACCGTCTCTTTTGAGCCATCCCTTCTTTCCTCCTTCCTCATACAAGGAGGTTTACAGAGACGGCGGAAGAACCACCCACTTTTCCAAAACTTTGTGCCGAAAAGCGGACACATTCCTTGGAGGTGGCATTGGTTTTCCCATATACTGCTGCTATCCCGGAAAAGTGCTGCCGTCTAGACGTAGCTTTATAAGTTCTTTTGAAATAATGCTGCTGCATAGACTAGCCTAAACATGTGGACTGCGCCCACGAAAGCGCACCACCCTACACAGGACTGCTCCTTGTTGGGAAAGTTACAGACTTGCACGGCCCCTCCCAGACCTTTCAAGAAGGGAGAGAAGAAAGTGTGGACCGGTCATTCAGGGACAGGCCCGGGTCGTGCAATACCTGCTTAACTCTCCGCCTTTGCCCTCCAGCGATCGCTGAAGAGAAGGGGGGGGGGGGTGCAGTGCTCATCTCGCCCCGCTCACGGCGTGGGACCCTGGCGAAGTTACTTTGTCCGGCAGACCTTTCCAATCCCGCGCACCAAACCCCGCTGGGAAAGGCGCGCGTGGCACCCTTAGGCCGTTGCTCTCGTGGGCTGGTTTCCCTCCGCGCTCAGCCCGCCTCGGGGCCGCAATCGGAAGAAAAATGTGCCCCCCCCCCCCGCAGGTTTCTCCGCCATCTACGGGCTCCGGAAAGCCAAGGGGAAGCGCCCCGGTTGGGAACGGCGGGTGGGCCAGCCGGTCCCGCGTGTTCACACGCACTCGTGGCCTGTGACCCCACGGGGCTGCCCCCCACTCTCGGGTTGTTTCCTCTCCCTCGCTGGAACCCCGAGTTGTGGGGAGGCCCGGGCTCCCGGTCGGCCTGCGAGGGCCCTGCCCAGAAGCGCGTGGACAGGGATCCGAGGCGGGAAGGGGGGGTGATTTCGCAGACTCCCTGCGGTACCCGGGTCTCACATTCCCCGCACCGGCAGGCTTGGCGCGGGCCCCTCAACGGAGAGACGCCGCCAGGCCCACGGAGTCTGGCTCGGAGCACCCCAGGAGTCCTGCTGGACAGGCCGGGCGCGGGCGGGGGAGGCTCCGCAGGGGCGGTGCTGAGCGCGCTAGCCGAGTGGGGTTGGGCTGTGCAGCGCCAGGCTCTCGGGCTGGCCCAGCCCCCCCATTCCCAGCCCCAGCGCCGGGCCCGGTTCCCTCTCCCCACCCCCGCCCTGCAGGCCCCCGGATTAAAAGGGCAGTTTCATTTAGCCAACGGAGGTGCCTTTTCCGCACGGGCTCCCTGCGCATTTGTCACTCGGCGCGCCGCGATCTGCCCCTTGTTCCTGCGAGCCGCCGCGGGGACAGGCCCTGCCCGAGGGATGGGGAGCGAGGCGAGCAGCCGCCCCCTCCCCTCCCCTCCCCTCCCCTCCCCTCCCCCGCCCCGCTCCCCCTTTGAATTCCTTTGCCACCGAGCTGAATAAAAGGGGTTGTTGTAAATTGAATTAGGGCCTGATTAATCTGCTCCCGCTCCTGCTCAGCCCAGCGGGGCGGCTTTGGCAGTGCAACCGCCCTCCCTGCAGGGCAGCCGGGCTCCGGCAGCCCCCCTCCGGCCCAGCCCGCTCCCCCTGCTGCTGGACGGATTTGTTAACTCGGCACCGTGAAGCCTCCCCCCGGGCTTTCTTACAGCGCCGTGTCCGCGGGCAGCGCCGGCCGGGGCAGGATTACAGGAGCCGCATTCACCGCCACGTTAACCCCGGCCGCTGACTCGCCCCGGGGAGCGACTGAGATGAACCTGCCCCCCCCGTTCCCCATTGCCGCCCCCACAAGCCAGCGCTCTAGGGACAGGCTCCCTCTCTACGCGGGTTACCGGGGCAGGGCGCTGGGGCCTGGCTGGGGCGCGGGGCTGCGCTTCCCCGGGTCTCTCTCCGCACCCCCCTTGTTAACAGGGAGCGTTTTCCAATGGGCGGGGGGAGGGAGCTGAGCACCACGGAGGGAAGAAGAAGGGGGCACCGAACCGAGCACCCCGAATCTCTCGGGGGTGGAACCTCAGGGACTCTAGCGCGGACTTCTTGTGGGGGGAGAAACCCAGCTAGCGGGGAGCCGCAGCGAAAGTTCCGTATTTAACCCTGGGGAGGTTCCCTCCCCCCAACCATCCGATCCGACGGATTCTGTTCTAGTCCGTGAAACTGGCCCCCGGGCGAGCGGGGGGGGGGGGGGGGGGGAGGGGAATGGGATGGGCGGGGTGGAAACCGCGGGTCGCTCCCTCTGATGTCCTTAGCCTTGTGGAGACACGTTCACCCCCGGCCCATCCCCCTCCCGCTTCCCTTGACCGATTTCCCACGTCGGGCCGGACTCTGGTGTATAGGCAGAAAGCCGGACCCGAAAGCCTCCAGCCGGGCTAAGTGCCGGGAGGAGCGGGGCTGGGGCGCGGGGTACCCCGGGGGCAGGCCGTGCGCCACGAGCGGGGTAGCAGCCAGGCCGAGCAGGCAAGCAGCGGGTCCTCGCTCTGTTCGGGGCGGGAAGCGTTTGCGGAGGGAGGGGGCTGCGAGCAGAGCGCGGAGACACCTCCATAACCCCCACCTTGCCCGGCGCCGGGGCAGCCTGAGCCGAGCTGGCCCGGGTCAGGCCACGTCCGTTTTCCCACGCGTGCCCGGCAACCCCCGTGGAAACGGCGAAGTTTCTCGCCCCTCGCTGGCGGAGGGGTGGCTCCCGCGCCAGCCTTTCCCCGCCATAGCACAAGCCGGGGTGTGCAGCGGGGAGGCCCGGGTACATCTCGGGGTGACGCTGCCTCGCCGGGCTGGCCGCTGGATCGCCGGGGACTCTCGGAGGCGAACGGGGAGCGAGTCCCGGGCTGCGTGCGGGGGCCGCGGGCCTGTGAGTTCGGCGCTCCAGGGGATGGGGCCGCTGCAGGTTAGCAAACGACCGGCTGCATCGGTCCCGCCCCTGCCGGTGTATAGGCAAAAAGTGAAACCGCTCCGTTTTTGTGACGGTCACAGTTTCTGTCAAACAAACATGACATTTGGTATAACTGCTCAGGAATTGCTACCTTTGCTGGCTGGTTGCAAATTCAGAGGGACTGTGTTTTTTGGTAGAAAAATCTCTCAATTTGCTACCTCCTTGCTAACGGACTCAGGGGATGCTGGTGTTTTGCCTTGGGCGGGGGCCTTTTGCTCCTGGTCCATGGGTCACAAATTCAGAGGAACTGTGTTTTTTGGCAGAAAAATCTCTCAATTTGCTACCTCCTGTCTAATGGACTCAGGGGTCACAAATTCAGAGGAACTGTGTTTTTTGGCAGAAAAATCTCTCAATTTGCTACCTCCTGTCTAACGGACTCAGGGGTCACAAATTCAGAGGGACTGTGTTTTTTGGCAGAAAAATCTCTCAATTTGCTACCTCCTGTCTAACGGACTCAGGGGTCACAAATTCAGAGGGACTGTGTTTTTTGGTAGAAAAATCTCTCAATTTGCTACCTCCTGTCTAACGGACTCAGGGGTCACAAATTCAGAGGAACTGTGTTTTTTGGCAGAAAAATCTCACAATTTGCTACCTCCTGTCCAACGGACTCAGGGGTCACAAATTCAGAGGAACTGTGTTTTTGGTAGAAAAATCTCTCAATTTGCTACCTCCTGTCTAACGGACTCAGGGGTCACAAATTCAGAGGAACTGTGTTTTTTGGTAGAAAAATCTCTCAATTTGCTACCTCCTGTCTAACGGACTCAGGGGTCACAAATTCAGAGGGACTGTGTTTTTTGGTAGAAAAATCTCTCAATTTGCTACCTCCTGTCTAACGGACTCAGGGGTCACAAATTCAGAGGAACTGTGTTTTTTGGCAGAAAAATCTCACAATTTGCTACCTCCTGTCTAACGGACTCAGGGGTCACAAATTCAGAGGAACTGTGTTTTTTGGTAGAAAAATCTCACAATTTGCTACCTCCTGTCTAACGGACTCAGGGGTCACAAATTCAGAGGGACTGTGTTTTTTGGTAGAAAAATCTCTCAATTTGCTACCTCCTGTCTAATGGACTCAGGGGTCACAAATTCAGAGGAACTGTGTTTTTTGGCAGAAAAATCTCTCAATTTGCTACCTCCTGTCTAACGGACTCAGGGGTCACAAATTCAGAGGGACTGTGTTTTTTGGTAGAAAAATCTCTCAATTTGCTACCTCCTGTCTAACGGACTCAGGGGTCACAAATTCAGAGGAACTGTGTTTTTTGGCAGAAAAATCTCACAATTTGCTACCTCCTGTCCAACGGACTCAGGGGTCACAAATTCAGAGGAACTGTGTTTTTTGGTAGAAAAATCTCTCAATTTGCTACCTCCTGTCTAACGGACTCAGGGGTCACAAATTCAGAGGGACTGTGTTTTTTGGTAGAAAAATCTCTCAATTTGCTACCTCCTGTCTAACGGACTCAGGGGTCACAAATTCAGAGGAACTGTGTTTTTTGGCAGAAAAATCTCACAATTTGCTACCTCCTGTCTAACGGACTCAGGGGTCACAAATTCAGAGGAACTGTGTTTTTTGGCAGAAAAATCTCACAATTTGCTACCTCCTGTCTAACGGACTCAGGGGTCACAAATTCAGAGGAACTGTGTTTTTTGGCAGAAAAATCTCTCAATTTGCTACCTCCTTGCTAACGGACTCAGGGGATGCTGGTGTTTTGCCTTGGGCGGGGGCCTTTTGCTCCTGGTCCATGGGTCACAAATTCAGAGGAACTGGGGTTTTTGGTCCTCAAAACATTTCCCTCAAAACATTTCCCTGAGAATTGTTCAAAACAGGAAATAGTTAGTGAATTTGAAAATAGGAAAATCAATCCATATAACAGTCAGTTCAATTAGAAAATATGAGATGAATATTGCATACGTATAAGCAAGGTCAAACAATATTAACATGGCCTGATTGTCAAGCCACTGACAATACAGACATACATTAAGTTAAGGACCATGCACAATTCTCCAGAATTGATGTGTGACCAAAAAAGGATGTATCCCATCAATGATGATCTAATGTTTTTTGAGAGTGCTATTACCTAGAACCTTGGTTATAGTCATTGCTTGACAAATAAGAGAAAACATGACTTGACAGACAGAAAAGGGACTGGCCACCACAAGAAAAAAATGTACTTAAAGCTAATAAATTCCGAGTAATAATAAGAACAGTATTTGCAAATACATTAGTAATAAAATATGCTCCCTGTTATCAATGCATGCATTATAATCTTCAACTTTCTGCCCTATTTTTCCATGTCTCCTCCCATTTGCTCCAGAAGCTACCCTATAAAATGCTGCCTCCTAACCCCTAAAACTCATAGTTCATAAAGCAGATGAATGAACAATAAAACAGTTCTGTATGAATATTGGACAAGTAAACGTACCTTCCATAATGATGTGTGTAGTACAGGAAAGTTTTTGCGTGTTGAAAATATATGTGGAACAGATACTGTAGAAAAAGTATTATGGATGTGAATTAAAAGAAATAAGTAGAACACTTGGGGTGTGTCTAGACTACAGGGTTTTGTCAACAAAAGTGGACTTTTGTCAACAAAACTATACCTGCGTCCACACTGCCTTTGAGTTATGTCAACATATGTAAACACCATTCTATGAGGAATAATGTCTTTTATCGACAGAGTTCTGTCGACAGAAGGCATTATTACATCTACACTGTCCTTTGCGTCCACACTGTTATGTCGACAAAGCGTCTTGCTTTGTTGACAGAACTGGATGTAGTCTAGACGCTCTTTGTCGACAGAAGCTTTGTCGACAGTATCTGTCGACAAAAATTCTGTTGACAAAACCCTGTAGTCTAGTCATACCCATACATATGACTATGACTTGATACTCAATACTGCATTTAAAGAATCAGTTAACAAAAATGTTAATTGTCAAAAATAATATATTGTAACTAGATTATAGAGAAAATTGTATATCACTGTAATGGATGTGAGGTTCTGCACAAAATTGGTCCCTGTTACAGATATAGTACTGGGGTGAGCTTAGCAATTCTATCAATTCTACACAGCCATTAATTCGAACTAATTAATTCGAACTAGGCGTTAGTCCTTGTAGAATGAGGTTTATCTAGTTCGAATAAGCGCTCCGCTAGTTCTAATTAAGTTCGACCTAGCGGATCGCGTGTGTAGCGCCTCTCTGAGTTAATTCGAATTAACGTCTCTTAGTTAGGGTACGTCTACACTACAAAGTTATTTCTAAGTCCTTCTTCACACTTAATTTTCCCAGAGAGAAGGTCAGTGTTCTTGTGCAAATACTCAAGGCCGGATAAGAAAAGGGGCAAGATTTTCTGAAAGGGGGGATGATTTGGAGCAAAATATTGCCAATCTAGACACTGCTACATTTTTTTATATTTTTATTAGAACCGTGAAAAGCTCAAAGGAAAATAAAAATGCACTAGAAGGCACACGGTGGGATATCACAGTGTATGAGGAATGCAAGGGAAGTTATTTCTGTTCATCACAAGTCACAGGCCCCATCTCAGGACCTGGCTGTAGTGCGGACATGATGTGGCTCAGACACGTGCTCTGTCACTGGAAAAATCCTCTCATGTTGCAGCTGTACTCTTGACTGGGGGAATCTCAATACACTAGGACTACTGCCCAGTGTCCCCCTGAATGAAACTGGCTCCAGATGGTTCCAGCTCCACCCCATGACTCATCTCCAGTTTCACTGTTCCTTAGAAATGATTCTAATCTGCGTCTAGTTCACATGGATGATTGTCTGGCCACCCTGGCTCTGGTTGTTGCAGCTTTGAATACAGCACAAGTCTGCTCTGTGGCCTGCTTCTGTGACTCTGCTACGAACACTGACATGCTTCCTGTGCTGATTTTGTGGCACCTGTGTCTCTGGCCCTGCTCAGATCCACAGCTCAGCTCTGAGAAATGCTCTATGTAGGGTTCCCAGGTGTACAGTTTTGAACACACAGGCAGTCAGTCCATTATTTTAACTTTCTATTTTCGAAAAAAATTTATAAAGTATTATTGATTCAATAGCACTGTCTTCAGCATGTGATCAGGACGATGGAATGTCCAGTGTGACATAATGGGAAGTGTGCACAGTATTGGTGAAAACATCTGGCAAGACTAGCTCTATGCTAAGCTGGGGCCAAATGTGTCTGAACAAGGGTAATTAAGCACACACAGAGCACAGGAAACTAAGAGCATCCTTGCTCCCTGATTAGCCTGACCACCCTGTTAATGTGGATAGCCTAGACGATTGGACTCTAACCGTTTTTCAAGGGGACTGTCAGTATCAAGGCAATGATTTCAGATTCAACCCTCTACTTTCTGTTGGTGTTGTGAAATAGCCAAGCCAAACACCACAACGGAGTTTTATTAAGGGAAATACAATGGCACTGTGGCAGCAGGCACAGTAACACAGATGGGTCTGGACCCTCGCCTGTTATCAAGGCTTGGTATTGTGGACAGTGGACTGGTGAGGTGGTGGGAAGTGAAGGGGGGATGTGCAGTGGGGGAGATAGATCTATGGGTGTCAGTGCACTGTGAAGCGTGTGGGGTCTGAGGAGCACTGCAGTTGTGCTGGTGGGAATATGGGGGGAACTGAACAGTTAATGAATATGGGCGGGGGATTATGGGAGGGCACAGGGCATAGCGATCTGTGGGAGGGCAATAGGCATAGTAATTTGTGGGGGTCTCTGGGTGCTGTGGCATTGGGTCTAGGGGGTTAGAGGGGTGCTAGGCAGGGTAGCACAGTGCGGCATGGGCCTGCCCACAATAAGAAGAAGCATGATGGCATCAGCTCAGTGCCAGGAGGGCTACTGTATGTCAGTTTGTAAGCAGTGCCCTTGTACGAGGCTGGGTGGAGCAGGGCTGGACCTGCAGTGATATAATAATAAAAATTAGCAGTAGGGGTATATTACCGACCACCTGACCAGGACAGCGATACTGACATTGAAATGCTGAGGGAGATTAGAGAGGCTACCAAAATAAAGAACTCTATAATAATGGGTGATTCTAATTACCCCCATATTGACTGGATACATGTCACCTCAGGAAGAGAAGTGGAGATCAAATTTCTCAATGGCATGAATGACTGCTTCTTGGAGCAGGTGGTGCAGGAACCCACAAGGGGAGAGGCAATTCTCGATTTAGTCCTGCGTGGTGTGCAGGATCAGGTCCAGGATATAACCGTTACAGGACCGCTTGGGAATAGTGACCATAATATAATAACATTCAACATTCCTGTGGTGGGAAGAACACCTCAGCAGTCCAGCACCCTGGCATTTAATTTCAAAAAGGGGAATTATGCAAAAATGAGGAGGTTAGTTAAACAGAAATTAAAAGGCACAGTGACTAGAGCCAAATCCCTGAAAGCTGCATGGAAACTTTTTAAAGACACCATAATAGAGGCTCAACTTAAATGTCTACCCCAAATTAAAAAACATAGTAAGAGACCTAAAAAAGAGTCACCGTGGCTTAACCACCATGTAAAAGAAGCAGTGAGGGACAAAAAGGTATCTTTTAAAAAGTGGCAGTCCAATCCCAGTGAGATAAATAGAAAGGAACAGAAACACTGTCAAATCAAGTGTAAACATGTAATAAGAAAAGCAAAAAAAGATTTTGAGGAACAGCTAGCCAAAAACTCAAAAAGAAATAACAAAATGTTTTTTAAGTACATTAGAAGCAGGAAGCCTGCTAAAAAGCCTGTGGGTCCCCTAGATGATCAAGCTATAAAAGGAGCAATCAAGGATGATAAAGCCATTGCGGAGAAACTAAATGATTTCTTTGCTTCAGTCTTCACGGCTGAGGACATTGGGGAGATTCCTGAATCTGCACCGTCCTTTGTGGGTGATGAATCTAAGGAACTGTCCCGGATTGAAGTGTTATTAGAGGAGGTTTTGGAACAAATAGAAAAACTTAATGTTAACAAATCTCCGGGACCGGATGGCATTCATCCAAGGGTTCTAAAAGAACTTAAATGGGAAATTGCTGAGCTATGATCTGTGGTTTGTAACCTATCCTTTAAATCGGCTTCCGTACCTAATGACTGGAAGGTAGCCAACGTGACACCAATATTTAAAAAGGGCTCTAGAGGCAATCCTGGCAATTACAGACCGGTAAGTCTAACTTCAGTACCAGGCAAACTAGTCGAAACAATAGTAAAGAATAAAATTGTGAAGCATGCAGAAGAACATAATTTGTTGGACAAAAGTCAACATGGTTTCTGTAAAGGGAAATCCTGTCTTACTAATCTATCAGAGTTCTTTGAAGGGGTTAACAAACATGCGGACAAGGGGATCCAGTAGATATAGTATACTTGGATTATAGTATACTTGTGTAAATTACATGGCCATGGGATAAGAGGGAAGGTCCTTTCTTGGATTGAGAACTGGTTAAAAGACAGGAAACAAAGACAGGTAGGAATAAATGGTAAATTTTCAGATTGGAGAGGGGTAACTAATGGTGTATCCCAAGGGTCAGTCCTGGGACCAATCCTTTTCAATTTATTCATAAATGATCTGGAGAAAGGGGTAAGCAGTGAGGTAGTAAAGTTTGCAGATGATACCAAACTGTTCAGGATAGTCAAGTCAGAAGCAGACTGTGAGGGACTCCAAGAAGATCTCACCAAACTGAGTGACTGGGCAACAAAATGGCAAATGAAATTTAATGTGGATAAGTGTAAAGTAATGCACATCGGGAAAAATAACCCCAACTATACGTACAGTATGACGGGGGCTAATTTGGCTACGACAAATCAGGAAAGAGATCTTGGAGTTATCGTGGACAGTTCTATGACAACTTCCACAGATAGTGCAGCGGCAGTCAAAAAGGCAAATAGGCTGCTAGAAATTATTAGGAAAGGGATAGAAAATAAGACCCAGAATATCTTACTGCCCCTGTATAAAACTATGGTACGCCCACATCTTGAATACTGTGTACAGATGTGGTGGTCTCACCTAAAAAAAGATATTTTGGCCTTGGAAAGGGTTCAGAAAAGGGCAACTAAAATGATTAGGGGTTTGGAACGAGTCCCATATGAGGGGAGGCTAAAGAGACTGGGACTTTTCAGTTTAGAAAAAGAGGAGACTGAGGGGGGATATGATAGAGGTCTATAAAATCATGAGTGGTGTGGAGAGGGCCGATAAAGAAAAGTTATTTATTAGTTCCCATAATAGAAGAACTAGAGGACACCAAATGAAATTAATGGGTAGCAGGTTTAAAACTAATAAAAGGAAGTTCTTCTTCACACAGCGTGTTGTCAACCTGTGGAACTCCTTGCCAGAGGAGGCTGTGAAGGCTAGGACTATAATAGAGTTTAAAGAGAAGCTGGATAAATTCATGGAGGTTAGGTCCATAAAAGGCTATTAGCCAGGGGATAAAATGGTGTCCTTGGCCTCTGGTTGTCAGAGGCTGGAGAGGGATGGCAGGAGACAAATCGCTTGATCATTGTCTTCGGTCCACCCTCTCTGGGGCACCTGGTGCTGGCCAGTCGGTAGACAGGATACTGGGCTAGATGGACCTTTGGTCTGACCCAGTACGTCCGTTCTTATGTTCTTATGATATGACACATTGACCCTGGACAGACAGTCGCTATGAGGCAGTGGTCACCAACCAATAGATAGGGATATACTGGTAGATCTTGTATCCTCTGTCAGGTGATCATGACTGGTGTGGGCAAGAGGATATCAAGTGCCAGCACTTAAATGCCCCTCCCCCCACTGCTGTGGATGTCCTGCACTTTGCCTTGCAGCTGATACCACGCCTGGGAGTCTGCTGCTTTGTGTGCACGGCAGGGGAGGAAAAAGAGGGGTGCTGATGTCAGGGTTCAACATATACCATTCTGTATCCTTTCAACACAGGACCAGGGATGGAGTTTTCTTGCTGCTTTAGGTAGTGTTACAGGGCAAGGCCATGGGTGAGCCTGCCTTAGGCACACTCCACCACCATCTAGGAGTCACCAGCAGTGACAAAATGGAGCATACATCACTAACTCCTACCCCTGGCATGAACCCAGTCCTGTATCCAAGCCCTTATCATTGCTCTGAGCACCCATGCATCCAAATACCCTGCCAAAGCCTGCACCTAGAACACCACAGTAAATGCATGCTCCAAGAGCTGATCAGAGCCCTTCTCACACTCCAGATCCCTTAAGCAAAGACCAGAGCATGTGCACCCAACCGTCTGTCCCAGGCTGATGAAAGAGACTGAGGATGGGCAAGAGAGGGAGGATAGAGGGTGCAGGATCTGGGACTTGGAGAAGGGGTAAGAAGGAAGCGGGAAAAGGGTATTTATATATAAGGTACATATTGGATTGCACTTTCAAAATGTTGGAGCCCCCTGCTCTGAGTTCTCTGACCCATGTCCCCATTGACTACGGGAGGAATCACTAAAATTTCACTTGGCCATGTTGGCGAGGAGTCCTGTGGCACCTTATAGACGAACTGAAGATAGTGCCACAGGACTCCTCAACTATTCTTCATATTCAGACTAACACAGCTACCCCTCCGATACTTGCCCATGTTTGGTGATGAGGATCTGGGACGGAGTTTGGGTGCATGAGGGGTGCTTGCTAGGGGGAGTTTGGGGGACAGGTGTGGGATCTGCCATGGGTCAGGGGATTGCAGTACAGGAGAGGGTGTGGATGGGAGGGACTTTATCATATCAGCATAGTACACAAGAGAAAGGAGATGCAGTGACTTCTGATAGAGAAACAAAGAGAAAACTATTAAATACTAAAAAAGTGAGAGGCAGAGTTTGAGACAGGAACTGTATGTAGAATATTTCACACTTGTACACATACAGAGGAACGGTGGTGTCTAAGCATTGACCGTCTAGGAATTGGGAGGCCTGTGCCTTTAAGAACTCAAGCCCAGGAGCCCGCCCCCTGCTCGGGGGCTGACAGGCAGAGTCCAGGGAAAATAAAGAAAAAAAAGACTTTGCCCCTGGAAAACTGATATTTACAAGGACATCAGGTGGCTTGTCCTGCTGGGTGACTGTTCCCACCTCTCCCCCTCCCTAAAAGGGGGTTTTGTTCGTGCACAGGGTCTGGCAGTGTCCCCCAGCCCGGGGTTAACCAAGGCTACCACCCCCACCCCCCCGATTTTTCAAATTTTGCCCCTCTTCTGCAGCTAAAAAAAGAAGATTGATGCCTCCAGCCGGTAAATTTCTGCCCCATGCTCAGAACCAGACACCCCCCCCCCTGCAATTTGCCCCCCTTCATCATTTTAAACACCTCCGAAGAGGAGGAAGCAAATCTGAGGAGGCAGTGAGGGCAGAGAGAGGGCAGCGGCTACAGCGAGGGACACTGAGTTTGCTCAGTTCGGGTGCGCATGCTCAGTGCACCCAAAGTAGCAAATTCTGAGAAGTTAGTGTTTTGCTCGCTACACCGGCCCGCTCCGCTTGGCGAGGCCACTGGCCGCTGTGGGAGCGACAGGCCCGGCTGCAAACGGGGCTGGCCTGGCCGGATTCCGAGCGCGTTTTGCCTTCAAACCCTTCCCCAGCGAATGGCCCCTGCCCCAGCGGCCGCAGAGACTCCCCCGACGGCTGCCCGCGGGCTGCGGCTTTGCGCATCAGGACCTGCGGGGTGTGGCCCCGCTTTAAAACACGTGACCCATCCCGGGGCCCCGATCCGGCAGCTCGCCTGGGACGGCGCGGCCCTTCTCCGGGGTAACAAGAGTAAGCTCAGGCTGGGCGCTGAGCGGGACCCCCGGCTGGGGGGTGGGGGGGGGATGGGAGCAGTGCGGAGGGGCTGCTGCCTGTTAGACCTTTCCTGTTAGCTGGGGGCGCGCGCAGCCCGCGGTGCCCTTCGGATCAGCCGGCCGCGGCTCGGAGCGGGCCCCCACGCGCGGGTCCGGGGCGCCACGCACCTATCCCCACAGAGATGCTGCTAGACAGCTCTGCGGCGGGCGGGGACGGGCAAGGGGCTCCGAAGGAAGATGCCGCTTGTGGGACAGGAGCAGCCCGTCTTCTTTGGAACTCCGTCCCGTGTAAACCCACAGCCCGGCGCTCCAGACTCCGGACAAACACCCGCCACGGGACCCCCGGCTGCCCACGTCTCGCAGCTCCGGGTCAGCAGGAGGGGCCCTCGCTGGACAACGAACGCCCTCGGCCAGAAAACGCTCAGCGAACTTTGCTGCAGTCGCTTCCAGCTCTGCCCTACGCTTCTATCTAAGCTGCTCAGGATCTAACCTACTCCGGATCGGGCTGCCGGATCCCCATCTAGCCTACTCCGGATCACGCTGCCGGATCCGGATCTAGCCTACTCCGGATCGGGCTGCCGGATTCCCATCTAGCCTACTCCGGATCACGCTGCCGGATCCGGATCTAGGCTACTCCGGATCGGGCTGCCGGATCCCCATCTAGCCTACTCCGGATCGGGCTGCCGGATCCGGATCTAGCCTACTCCGGATCGGGCTGCCGGATCCCCATCTAGCCTACTCCGGATCACGCTGCCGGATCCGGATCTAGCCTACTCCGGATCGGGCTGCCGGATCCCCATCTAGCCTACTCCGGATCGGGCTGCCGCTCGTTTTAAAATGGTTTGTTTATGAAGCAGGATCAATGAAAGAAACCACCTGACACGAATGATGAACAGCTCCCCCTTGGCCGCCTGCACCGCGCCGCAGGAATGCGGGACTGAGGGGCCAGCTCTGCTCCCGGACAGTCTGGCCCGCCCGGCTGGAGACCTAGAATCATAGAATCAGGGTGCGTCCACACAGCACCGTAAACTGGAAACGAGACACAATTTGCGCTATGCAAATTGTGTGTCGCATTTCAAATCTATTTCCAAATAGCTTATTTTGAGTCGTCTAGACAGCACCGAATTTTGAAATAACGCTCCCTCAACCCTCCTGCAACCATATTTACTGGGACGCTGAAATAGCGTGCTCCTTATTTCGGAAAGTATTTCGAAATAACGGGCAGCTTGTTTAGATGCAGGGTTGCGATTTCGGGGTACCCCCAAAATAGCCGTGCAGTGTAGATGTACACTCAGAGATCGAGCTCTCTCCTGCTGCTGAACGTTCGCCCTGAACCAGACAGCAAGGCACTGGCTCGCCCGTCGGCATCCCTGCCGGCTTTCCAGGGGAAAGGCCATTTCCTTATCGCCATACAGGCCGACCAAGTCTTTGGGGCATCTTTAGACTGGTAGAACAATGGGAGGGAACAGCCTGGGACTCGTAGGGCTGGTTGATGTGCTCACATTCTTGCTTCCCCCCTCCCTCCCTTCCAGGAAAAGGGTCTGATTTTCACATCATCTGGATACTTTTCCCTCTCCCCAGCAATGGCATGAACTGGGCTGACCTTCCCGGAGGTTTGCTAGGGGACAGAACAATGTTTGTCTTGTCCAAACACTATGAATTACTTGGGGCTCCATGACCAGCCGCAACCCACTGATACAAATAACATGCACAATTAGGAGAGCCCTTTCAGGAGAGGGAAAACAATATATAATAATAAAGTGCAGTGAAAGGGAGAGGCAGGCGGGACCCAGCCCCACAGCTGTGCTGAGAAAGGGGGGTCTGTGTTTAGAACAGTGTGCACAGACAAGTGAATTTGTGAGTACCTGCTAATAGGGGCTCTATGGCTGGGTTTTCAAAGGAGTTGGGTGGCCAAATCCCTGTTAATTTTATTGGCTCTTTGGAAACCCAGGACATGAGTGGGAGTCTCTAGCTGGTGGGGGGGGGGGGGGGGGGGGCGGGGAGGGAGATGAAATCTTGGCCCACTGAAATCAATGGCAAAATGTCCACTGACTTCAACCAGGCCAAGATTTCACCCAGAATCGATGATTCTCATCAGATGACCTAACAACCCGCCAGTGGCAAAGGAAGCTGCTCCACCTCCGGGTTATGGAGGTCTCCAGTGAGAAGCCAGGATAAATAATGCAGCTAGATCTAACTCACTGTACACTTTGTTTACATAGCACCATGTTGACCTTTCCCTCTTAACGGTCTGGGAACAGAACTGGGTGAAGATTTTTTGGTCGATAGTAAATGTGCTGGTAATAAATTTGAGGGGCACTGATTCTGTTCATGAATTTGGGTCAAACCCAGCAAATAAAAAAATCCTGAAAACAACAATTTTTTAAATAGTTCAGTTGAAAAAAAATCAAAATGATTGTCAGAAAATGCTGACTCAGAATGATATTTTCAGATAGAAAGGAGTCATTGTGATCTCACATTTCCTAAGGTCATTCCAAATTGACATTCACAATATTTTATTTTGCTGCATCCACCTCTAATTATATTGCAGGTTGGTCATTTCAGTCATTAAGAGGCAGGGGAGAAATCAGTTTGGCTTAAAAATGAACAAGGTTTTTTCCCCCAGTTTTGTTTGTTTCACCTTCTGAAACAAACAAACAAAAATCATTACTTGCTCAACTGGGTTGGGAGCAATCCTGCATATTATTGAAGAACATAAGAACATCCATATTGGGTCAGACCAAAGCCCAGTACCTTGTCTTTTGACAATGACCAAGGCCAGGTGCCCCAAAGGGAATGAACAGAACAGACAATCATCACATGACCCTGTTGCCCATTCCCAGCTTTTGGCAAGCAAAGACTAGGGATATTCCCTGCCCTGGCTAAGAGCCATTGAAGGACCTGTCCTCCATGAACTTCTCTAGTTCTTTTTTTGAACCCTGTTATAGTCTCGGCCTTCACAACATCCTCTGGCAAGGAGTTCCACAGGATGACTGTGTGTTGTGTGAAGAAAAACTTCCTTTTGTTTGTTTTACACCTGCTGTCTATTAATTTCATTTGGTGACCCTAGTTCTTGTGCTACAGAAAGGAGCAAATACCACTTCCCTATCTACTTTCTCTACACTAGTCATGGTTTCATAGACCTAGTTGTCTCTTTTCCAAGCTGAAAAGTCCCAGTTGTATTAATCTCTCCTTCTTTGGAAGCCATTCCATACCTAATCCTTTTTGTTGTCCTTCACTGAACCTTTTCCAACTCCAATATAACTTTTTTGAGATGGGGCAACCACATCTCCATGTAGTATTCAAGATGTGGGCATAGCATGGATTTATATAGAGGCCATATGATATTTTCTTATTATATATTCCTTTCTTAATGTTCCCCAACATTCTGTTCACTTTTCTGACTGCTGCTGCACACTGAGTGGATGTTTTCAGAGAACTCGCCACAACGACTCCAAGATCTCTCTCTTGAGAGGTGACAGCTAATTTAGTCCCCATCATTGTATATATACACATTTGGGCTTATGTTCTCCAAAGTGCATTACTTTGCATTTATTAGCATTTAATTTCATCTGCCATTTTGTTGCCCAGTCACACAGTTTAGAGAGATCCTTTTGTAGATCTTCTCAGTCTGCCTGGGACTTACCTATCTTAAGCAGTTTTGTATTATCTGAAAATTTTGCCACCTCCCCATTTGTCCCTTTATCCAGACAATTTATGAATATGTTGGTACAGTTCCCTGGGGATACCACTATTTATCTCCTTTCTGAAAACTGACCATTTATACCTACCCTTTGTTTCCTATCTTGTAACCAGGTACCAGTCCACAAGAGAGCCTTCCCTCTTCTCCCATGACAACTTACTTTGCTTAAGAGCCTTCGGTGAGGGACCTTGGCAAAGGCTTTGAGGATACTTAAGTATACAGTGTTCACTGGATACCCCTTGTCTACATGCTTGTTGACCCCCTCGACGAACTCTAATAGATTGGTGAGACATGACTTCCTTTTACAAAAACCAAGTTGACTCCTCCACCACAAATTATGTCCATCTATATGTCTGACAGTTTTGATCTTTACTATGGGTCTAAAATTTACATTTTTTCAACTATAAATATAAGATTATGGGAACTAAATTAAATTGTATTCTCTAAAGGGCTATAAACCATGACTTATGAGGGAAGATAGAAAAAACTGGGTTTGTTTAGTCTGGGAAAGAGAAGAGTGAGAGGGGACATGGTGACATCTTTCAAGTATCTAAAAGGTTGTTCTAAGGAGGAGGGAGAAAATTATTCTCCTTAACCTCTGATGATAGGAGATGCAGCAATGTGCTTAATGTGCAGCAAGGGAGGTTTAGGTTGGAGAGGAGGAAAAACTTCCTGTCAGGTTGGTTAAGCACTGGAATAAATTGCCTAGGGAGGTTTTGGAATCGCCATCACTCGAGATATTTAAGAGCAGGTTAGACAAACACAGGGATGGTCCAACATGCTAGCCACTAGCCACGTGTGGTTATTTGGCCAGTTGAGTGTGGCTGCAAAACTGGTTGGACACTAAAAAACTAGATGGTGCTTGGTTCTGCCGTGAGGGCAAGGGACTGCACCTAATGACTTCTTGAGGGCCCTTCCAGTTCTATGATTCTGTGATAGTTTCGGCCAGTTTTCCTAGTACTGAGGTCAGGCTTACCAGCCTGTAATTGCTGGGCTCACCTCTGGAGCCCTTTTTAAAAATGGCCATCAGCTTCTCCCAGACGTGGAGTGTCCTACCCAAAGCCAGAACGGAGCGTGTAGTGAGGCAAAATGGCTTCCAAGCCTGACAGTGCAGGATGTAGCCCACCAGCCCACCCCAGATGGAAGTAACGGGGGGGAGAGAAGGGGTGAACAGGAAGTAGAGAGAGCCCCACAGCGCAGCGAGGGGGCGGAAGACATCTCACGCCAGCTGCAAGACTCCTGAGCAAAGCGCCGAGCTGCCCCACGCCCTGCCCCTGGAGGGAACCGAGGCTGGAGAGAGGTGACTGGGACAGTCATGGGCCACCTGTCCAGAAGCTGCTGAGGAGACGTGGCCCACAGACTGAGGTGGGAAGTTGCCCAGGGAACCAGGTGTTAAGTCAGGTTGGGCTGTCGCAGTACGAGTGTTTGGCAGGATTCCTGCTGACCCAGTGATGCCTAGGCTGGCACCCCATGGGATTGGATGGGTCCAGTTTCCCCTACCTCCCTGCCACCAAGCTCACCCCTGGGATGGGGGGCTGCTCACCTTGGCCAGGAAACCTGGACCGTGTCCGTGGCCTGCCCCAGCCCAAAGGCTGAAGATAAAATTCTCGCTGCCCCACCCAGGGGGTCAGACAGAGTCCCCTCTGCCCCCACCAGGAGGCTTGGGCTAAAGACTGTGTTGCCTGGCCCCACCCTATGGGTCAGAGCCTCTAGAGTGCTCCTTGCTTTTGTTTGCTGTCTCCTGCAGTAAGACAGAGGGGCCCCCCATAGAACCTGGAAGTGAGGGAGCATTACAGACTGCATTACATTTGCATAGCTGGTAATACGCATCCATCCAATATGGGCTAATAGCTCATGAAATCCTGGGGTTAGGAACGGGTCCTTGATTTTACTGATGAGCTGGGACTGCCCCCTTTCTGATGGGATAGCACACTTGTTTCTAGCTCTGGAGATCGTGAAAGAGCAGCCCTCCAGGGCTGGGAATTTCAAAATAGCGTAAAGTGTTTGCCCACTTATTTCCTGTTAATTTACATAGGAACTGGGCATCTAACTCTCATAGGAGGCTTTGCCGATCTCAGACTAAACTTACAACATTACTGTGTTTTGCAAATAAAACTGTTCCTATATTTACAAGTTTGGACAAAAATCAGGAGGAGGGAATTTAATGAAATGCTTCACTGACGATCTCCTCTATTTTTTGCCAGCTCTGTGGTTGGTCAGACATTTCTGATCCTTTCAAAATGTTGAAAAAATGTTGCGGTGGATTTTTAGTGGCATTTTACATTTATTTAGCAACCACCTGCACTTTTATCAGCAAAGGACTTTGGAGACTTGGTGATGTCAGTTGCATTTTTAGCCTAAATGCAGCCTGGATCTAGACATGAAGGTTATTCATTTTAGGCAACAATTTAAGAAGGCAGGAAAATAAAAGCTAGAAGGCTAGAACCCGATGCAGGGGAGACTTACGAGTCAACATAGGTCTCTCAACTTAGATTTGCTTCTTAGAATGAGGACACAATACCAAAGGGGGTAACACCACAGATAAGGTAGCATATACTACAGGGACTCCACGGGCCAGACCCTGCCCTTGGAGGATCTAGCCTGCACTGCACCCTGAGCTGTGTGAGCGGAGGGCAGGTCAGTGAGGTTTTTAGTTTGTTTTGGTTCTCCACCCCTGCCATGAAGAAGGACACCACCAGCATGTGGCACCGTGATGGATACTTTGGAGGGAGAAGGCTCAGAAAGAGGACCCCCATTTGATGGGATTAACTCAAGGAAGAAGAAAAGTTTTCACAAATCAGATAGGCACCTGGCTGGCTTTAAGCAAGTCAGTCCCGCTCGTTCTAAGGAGGCTGCTCACATGCTCATTGCTTTGCTGAATTGGAGCCACAGTAACCACATCACATTATCATTGTTGTAATGGTGTCAGAAGTCTTCTGAAAACAGTTTTCCAGCCCAGCATGGAACCCCAGAACCCCAGGCCAGGTTCCTCTCTTCCACAGTCTAAGTCCCACCCTAAAAAGCAACTAACCTGCAAAAAGACATTTCCATCCCCACGTCAGCCTGCCCCCTGCTGCAGCTGCTGGACGGATGGGAAGGTGGCCCGGTCGTACATGACCAGCAGGCCGATGAGCCAATTGCAGTGACACAGGAAGGTGCCAGCATATGGGAATTCTCATGCAGAAAGCCCACTATGCACGGAGCATAAGTACATAAGAGGGGCCGTACTGGGTCAGATCAAAGGTCCGTCTAGCCCAGTATCCTGTCTGCCGACAGTGGCCAGCACCAGGTGCCCCAGAGGGGGTGGACCGAAGACAATGATCAAGTGATTTGTCTCGTGCCGTCCTTCTCCAGCCTCTGACAAACAGAGCCAGGGACACCACGATGGTTCATTTGCTACCTTCAACTTCTCAATGAGAAGGTGCATTCCCATGCAGCAGCATCTGTGTCTGCCCCTCGCACTGGTTTGTGCAGAATTCTGACCTGTTTGCTCACTGGCACCTTGCACTGGGATCCGTGTTAGCTTTACCACTGATTTCAATGAAGATCCAGTCTGTGATCTTGGACCTGATCTCCATGCTCTTCAGCAATGCCTACGGTCCAGATCCTGCAGAAGCACGTGCACGTGCTTAGTTTTGCACACTGTGAATAGCGCTGTTGCTGTCCATGGGACTACTCACCGGGTGAAACACTGAGCACGTGTGCAAGGCAGGATCATGGCCCGAGTCAAGGATGCAGAAGCAGGCCCACAGTGCCAGGGAGTGTTTCGTTTTGCATGGTTCTCACGCTGCTTCCTCACACAATTTGAAATCAAGATTCCTCACCTCTATGGTGCACTGGTTTTGCCTCATACTTACAAGAGCAAGGAAGGGTGTAGATTGCCTGGTGTGTATCTATAGTTATTTGGATAACACTGTACTCAGACTGGGAAGGAGTCGATTTTTATCTGTAAATATCGATTGATTTCACTGCACACATGTGCGTGCACACACACTGATGAAAAATGTTTTCATCAATAGTAATTGAAATGCACAGACAGGCAAAGCAAGAACAGAGCGGCTTGAGAGCTGGTGAGGGGTTGATTTAAGGCCCTTTTGTGCCTTCTGGCCTGTGATGGTGACACATTTGTGTTTTAACAATTCTAACAATATAATGTTTTGACTCTCAAAGTCAGCTGTCCTCAAGTAAAAAAAAGGCTTAAACCCCATAATTTTACATAACTGTGAAAAATAATTGATAACAAATTTAAAAATGCTTAAAAACGAACATAGACACCTGTCAAAATTATATATATAAAAATCAAATTCTGCTCCCTCCCCCCCGACTTTACGCCCTGGATTGAGGAGCCGTGGCCAAGCCACTGAGGCTCTTGATTATAGTTGTGGGCTGGAGTTTTGCAAAATCTCACACTGAAAGGCTGATTCCAGTTCACCCCATGGCAAATCCATTGGGTTACGGGCACCATAGGCAGTCAGATGTGACACTGGCCACATCTCTGGAAACCAGTATACCCCTGTCAGCCTTGTGAGCCACCTGTGGCTTGGAGCAAACATTGACTTTGATACAAGATGCGTTTATAAGCTGTAGATCAGCAAAATATTTAAGCATGTGCTTAACTTTAAGTATGAGAGTAGTGCTAGTAAAAATCAAAGGAATTACTTGAGTGCTTAAAAAATGAGTATTCCTGTGGCACCTTAGGCTGTGTCTAGACTACAGGGTTTTGTCGACAAAAGTGGCCTTTTGTCGACAAAACTATACCTGCGTCTACACTACCGCTGAGTTCTGTCGACATACCATCAACAGAATTCGGCCATTTTGTCGATGGTGGTAAACCTCATTCTACGAGGAATAACGTCTTTTGTCGACAGAATTCTGTTAACAGAAGGCGTTATTGCATCTACACTGTCCTTTGCGTCTACACTCTCATGTCGACAAAGTGGCTTGCTTTGTCGACAGAACTGGCGATAGTCTAGACGCGCTTTGTCGACAGAAGCCTGTAGTCTAGACGTACCCTTAGAGACCAGCAAAATATATATGGTGTCACTAGTGGGCAAAACCCACTTCCTCAGATGATGAGCTTAAAGTTCAAGTGCTTAAAGTTGGCTTTGTGCTTAAATACCTTGCCGAATGGGGGACATAATTAAATGAAAATGGAGTGCAGTTAATTGTATAGTAGGTGTCACTACATGAATATTTGATACCTTGTAAGACCTTTTTCAGATGCACTTTACTAATTCACAGACTTTATGATGCTTACAAAAAATCTGGCTGTTTCTAAACACTTCTCATCAAAAGCTTACTAGCAGAGTTGCCATAGCAGTGGAGGGCTCATACTTCTAGGATTCCGTTAGTTTTACAAAATATACTATATTGTACTGACAAGGGCCGTAGCGGGGTGACCATAAGCCTGGGTAAACAATTGTCAAAAGAAATGGAGAAAGCAGATCTGGTGATGCATTAAGTCCTGATCCTGTTACCATATTTGCTAACTTCCTTGGTAATTCTCACTAGTCACTAATTTGTAATGGTCTTGTTGTCACCAATGTGAATTAGTTAGAGTCTCCTATTATATATTATTGAGAGCACTCACCTCTGGAGTGCATGCTGTTGCTGCATGCAGGACTGCAGGCCTTTTCCTGGCACCCTTGCAGGTTATCAACCTGGCTTGACAGGAGTGGCTCAGCCCTTCAGCCAGGTCATACAATCAAAGTGATCCCCTGCAGGGGTAGCAAAGGTGCAACAAAACTGTCTATCTGCCCTCGCAAGGGTTGTCAGCCCCAGCTCTGGGCCCTTGAAATTCAGCCCTTCGCCTGAGCTTCCAAATGAGACGTGTGCACTTCTCTGGGTTTGCCCCACTCCAATAGTGACCAGTGGGGGCACCTGGGCCCAGCCACTATTGTGGGCTCCAACTACAGCAGCCACACACTGATTGGTTCAATTTATTGCTGCTACTTCCCTGGGCCTCTTCGCACCTTCACCCTGACCTCAGAGTTAAAGGCCTCCAGTCTTCTCTCCCAGCTTAAGCAAAAGTAGGAGCAGCCAGAGCCAAACTCTGGTTATCCCTCAAGTTCTGGTGGCCACAGATGAGAGGAGAGGAGAGGAGAGGAGAGGAGAGGATGGATAGCCGTGCCGTGCCGTGCCGTGCCGTGCCCCACCCCACTCCTCTGGTCCCAATCTGTAACCGAGCTACTAACTCCTGCAGGCTTTTTAATAGAGCCAGCTGCCCTCAGATTGGTTGCTTCCATGAAACCTTTCTAGGCAGGCCTGGAGGACCCAACTTTGCTGCTTCAGTTGGACTTGATACACCACATTGTATTGTATTGTATTCATGTGGATTTAGGAACATAACTTTAAACCTTGGCACACATAGAGACACACAATACACTTTATGGGCCAAATCCTATGTCTTTACCTATGCCCTCTCGATTGCTAGATTGTAAGATCTCTGGGGGCAAGAACTGGCTTGATACCAGAGTACAGTATACCCAAGAGTACACTGATCAGACTAGAGAGATGATAAATAGGAATAACAATTCCTTACACAGAGAAAACTCCCATGTAATGGACGGTTTTGAATGAGTCAGGTTGAGCAGTAATGGGCCCTTTAACAATAGGTCTCATGCACACACACATTCTGCAGAGAATACACCCAGATTCTGAACAAACAGAGAGAAATCTCCAGCCAGGTATGTTGCTTGGGGTGTGATGTGCACACTAGCCCGTTCTGTTATGATCTAGAGATGATCACAATGGCTCCTTTTGGGTTTATAATCTATGACCTATAACACCAATTCAGTATCCCATGTCATGAGTTTAAATGGCAAAAACAAAGCTGCAGTCTCTGCAGAGACAGCCCTAGGTATAGAAAGACTCCAACGCCAATGAATAATTGAAATTTGCTGGGTTTCAGCGTCACTTCCTAATCTTAAATTCTAGAATGATGGAAATGTAGGGCGGGAAGGGGCCTTGAGAGATCATCTGCTCCAGTCTCTTGTGCTGAGGCCACCCTGACAGGTGCTTGTCTAACCTCTTCTTAAAATCCTGCAGTGATGAGGTTTCCACAACCTCCCTGGGAAGCCTGTTCCTGAACTTAATAATCCTTCTTTGTTAGAAACTTTCTCCTAATATCTGCCCTTGATGCAGACTTAGCCCATTCATTTTTATCCTGCGTTTTAGGGGGCTGGAGCATATAACTTATGAGGAGAGGCTGAGGGACTTGGGTCTGTTTAGTCTGCAGAAGAGAAGAGTGAGGGGGGATTTGAGAGCAGCCTTCAACTTCCTGAAGGGAGGTTCCAAAGAGGATGGAGAGAGGCTGTTCTCAGGGGTGACAGATGGCAGAACAAGGAGCAATGGGCTCAAGTTGTGGTGGGAGAGGTCTAGGTTGGATATTAGGAAAAACTATTTCCCTAGGAGGGTGGTGAAGCACTGGGATGGGTTCCCTAGGGAAGTAGTGGAGTCTCCATCCCTAGAGGTGTTTAAGTCTCGGCTTGACAAAGCCCTGGCCGGGTTGATTGAGTTGGGATTGGTCCTGCCTAGGGCAGGGGGCTGGACTTGATGACCTTCTGAGGTCTCTTCCAGTTCTATGATTCTGTGCTTTCAGTGGACATTCTATGCTTTCTTCCTCTTTAGAACAGCTCTTCACATATTTGAGAACCTAGTGTCAGTCTGGCTGGCAGCAGTTCCAGGCCTCAGAGCAGAGCAGACAATGGGACCCCCACAATGCGGCCGACCTGACGTTCGGGCGGAGCGGCCGCCTTGCATGGCGGGCATGTTCCCTCTTACTTTTTTCAGTCCCACTGTGCAATACCTTCTGTTCTATGCTCCGAGACATGCGCAGGTGTGCATCCCCAGGAGAAACAAAAACCCTCCATAGAATATATGTTTAAAAAGTTACCTCAGGGATTGTTACTCTGGCCAGAACAAGTAAGGCATTTGGGAACGCACTACTCATAAATAGTATGAAATGCACGGAGCAGTTAAAACTCTAAAAGGGCGCCCTTGGAAAGAGTAAAATTACACAGAATCTATGTGTATCGCAGGAAGTACCAAGAAGTAACAACTATAAAACACAAGGATATGTTGGGAGGTGACTGTGAGACTGTGTGTGTAACTCTGTGTGTGTGTGATACAGACTGTGTGTGTAACTCTGTGTGTGTGTGTGATACAGACTGTGTGTGTAACTGTGTGTGTGAGTGATACAGACTGTGTGTGTAACTCTGTGTGTGTGATACAGACTGTGTGTGTGTGTGATACAGACTGTGTGTGTAACTCTGTGTGTGTGTGTGATACAGACTGTGTGTGTAACTCTGTGTGTGTGTGTGATACAGACTGTGTGTGTGTGTGTGCAGCAATGTGTGTGCTGGCTGCTGGGGATACTTCAGAAATGCCTGAGCTGTGTCTGTGTCTCTCCGTCTTTGTTTCTGAGCCCTTTCTCCTCTCCTCTGTTCTGCAGAGATGGGGGGGGGGGGGAGCATGGCCAGGGGGAGGGAGAGTGTGTGTGTGTGTGTGTGTGTGTGAGGCACTAACACACTCACCGTTCACAATAGAAGGAAGCGCTCTGACCCCAGTCCTCCCTAGCCAGAGCCGCAGGTGTCCCTGGGATACAGGGGCAGGAGCCATCAGCACCCCCAACTCCTGCTCCGCACAACTAGCAGGAGGTCCCAGGAGCACTGAGCTGCAGCAGGACTGAGCAACAACGGGGGGAGGGGCACCTGCGTCTCTGGGCTAGGAGGCAAGTGAATCTCCTGCCCTTTGAAATTGTCTGGGATCCTGGGCAATTGCCCCGTTTGCCCCTCCCCCCATCACCCCATCAGCCGGCCTGCCTGGTGCCAGGTCCCACCTCGGCGTTCTTCTCTCAAGGCCACACATGCCCAGTTATTTCCACCTTTCTTCACAGGCCAGGCCTCTAACCTTTTCGTTATCCGCCCTCCTCCGGACTCTCTCCAGCGTGGCTGGATCTTTCCTAAAGCATCATGCCCCAAACGGGACACAATACTCAGAGCCAGCACCCCCGCCCAGGCCCCATCCTACCTCACACCTTCCCCAAGCCCCCGCCCCCACTGGCCCCAGGCCTTCCCCAAGCCCCCGTCCCCACTGGCCACAGGCCTTCCCCAAGCCCCCCCCACTGGCCCCAGGCCTTCCCCAAGCCCCCGCCCCCACTGGCCACAGGCCTTCCCCAAGCCCCCCCCCACTGGCCCCAGGCCTTCCCCAAGCCCCCGCCCCCACTGGCCCCAGGCCTTCCCCAAGCCCCCCCCCCCCACTGGCCACAGGCCTTCCCCAAGCCCCCCCCCCCCCACTGGCCCCAGGCCTTCTCCAAGCCCACCCCACCCTGCCCCTTGCACTCTCGCCTGAGCAACACAGCCCAGGGGCTACAGGGGCCTGGCACTGCCGCAGCAAGGGTCGCTCCTCCACTCACCACACAGTCAGCGGGGAGCCGGAGCTACCTGCTCTGCTCTGCCTCACCACCCCGCTCTCCTGGCCCACTGCACCCTCTTCTCCACCTTGGGGTCAGGCATTCTTCTTCCTGCCCCTGTGGGGAAGCTGAGGCAGCTGGCCGGGAGAAGGCAGTGGGGCAAAGCAGAGCAGGCACCCACTCCAGTTCTCAGTGCCATGGTGAGTGCACGGGGTGACCCCTGCTGCCACCCCAGGCCAAGCCCCAATAATCCCCTGGGTCCCCCCTGTCCATGGGATAGTTGGGGTGGCCTCCGTGGGGCCCCCAAAAGCACGGGGCTATGGATAAGACAGCTGTGGCAGCACCCCAGCAGAGGGACAGAGAGAAACAATGACCTCCTATGTCTTCTGCACAGCACTTCCATGAATAGACACGAGTGTATTCGTATTTTTTGCAACTGCCTCATATTATGGGTGTCTGTTTACTCTGGGATCCACTCTAATCCCCCATCCTATTCAGCAGTACAACCTCCGGGCCAGTTAGTCCCCATTTTGTTGTCGTGCTTTTGATTTTTTCCTTCAGGCTTTTGCTCTTGTTGTCACTGATCTTCATTTTGTTGCGTTCGGACCAATTCTCCAATTTGGTAACGTCTTTTTTAATTTTAACCCCGCAAAGATCTTGCAGCCCTTTCCACTTCATTTGCAGATTTTATAAGCAACACATGCCACTCCATTACCCAAGCCATTCGAGACAATGCTGAAGAACAGCAGATCTCTGCAGGACCCCAGAAGAGACTCCCTCGCAGTTTGACAGTGAACCCTTGAATACAATTCTGTACCCACCTTATAGTAATTTCACCTAGACCACATTCCTGGGTTTGATTACTAGAATATCACGTGGGCATGGAACTGGGTCAAAAGCCTTACTAAAATCAAGACATGTAGCATATCTACTGCTTCCCCCTAATCACCAGGCCAGTATGCCTGTCAAAGAAAGAAATTAGGTTGGTTTGGCATGATTTGTTCTTGACAATTCCATGCTGGCTATTGCTCATTACCCTATTATCCTCCACATACTGACATGTTCATTATTTAATACTCTCCCAGTATCTTTCCAGGTATTAAAGTTATGCTGATTTGTTTATAATTCCTGGGGTCCTCTTTGTTCTCCTTTTCAAAGAGAGGTGCTATGTTTGCCCATCTCAGGTCCTCTGGGACCTCACCTCCATGAGTTCTTAAAGACAATTACTGATCCGTCCAAGATTTCCAAAGATACATATCATCAGGCCATAATGTCTTGAATACATCGGACTTACCTAACCTCCTTTCCCCCTATTCCGGCTTGTGTTCCTTCCTCCCATGTTGTGAATACTGTGTTTAGTATCTGATCACCATTAACCATTTTCTCCTTCTCAAAATAGGACTTAAATACCTCCGCTTTCTCAGTGTCATTCATTATTAGCACTTCTTCCTCACAAGTAATGGACCTACACGAGCCATCATTTTTCTCTTGCTGGTAATGTATTCATGGAACCTCTTTGTATTGCCTTTTTCCTCCCTATTAATATTAACTCATTTTGTAACTTAGCCGTTCTGCTTTTGTGCTTGAACTACTCTTTTGTGCTCATGCTCAGTAATTTATCTTATGTTCTTATCCATGTTTTCACTTTTTATAGGACTTCTTTTTGATTTTCAGGCCATTAAACAGTTCTTGAGGCCAGCACATTGGCCTCTTAGGGTCTGTCTATATGGCAAGGAAAAACCTGTGGCTGGCCCATACCAGCTGAGTTCCTGGGGCTCAGGCTAAGGGACTGTTTAATTGAAGTGTAGCCCCTTAAGCAGAGCCCTCCCAGACAGACTCAGCTGACCTGGGCTAGCTGCAGGTGTCTAATTGCAGTGGAGACCTGCCCTCACTGCTCTTCCTTTCTTTCCTCTGCACCGGGATAGTTTTTCATTGTACTTTAAATATGGTCTCTGAGAAAATGCCAGTTCGCCTGAATCCCCCTCCTCCCTCCGATTTTCTTCCCATGGGACCTTGCCTACCAGTTTTCTGAGGCTGTTAAAGTCTGCCAGCATGAACACATCTAATTATCTAAGTAGATTCCTTCACCTGTTCTTTTATGTGCTTTCCTGAAAGAAAAGGGGTAATAGGAAAAGAAGTCCCACATAACCCAGTGGTGTTTCTAAGGGGCTAACTGCATAGGGTTATGGTGTCATCTTAGTCATCGGGCCATGGCTTTCTGTGATCAAAAAGGAAAAGGAATTGATCAATCTCAGACGGGAACTGCGTATTCTCACCATCATCATTGCAATCAAGGATAATACAGAACGACATGCAAGACGATACAATGCAATGCAATCTATGTGCAACATGTGTCAGTCTGGCAGCATTTTAAACGGGCAGTAGAGGCTAGATCAGCCTATTTACCAATTAATGTGATAATGTCACAGTAAGCAGGGGCTGAAATATCTTGCCGAGGGTTTAATGTCAAATTAAGTCGCTCATCAGCAGAGCACAGCAGAGTGTCGGTGGTTACGAAGATAAAACCTTTCCCCGAGCTGATTCATACATCCCGGATTGCTTTGCAACCCATTTACCGGAAAAAGTGAAAAGGCAGCGGCGGCACCGGGGGACGTTATAAAAGCAGGTTCTGGTGGCCTTTGGGGCTGGTGAGATGCCTCGCTACAGTTATGGCTTAGCTCCCTTCCCCCCTTAAGGCAGCGGGACCGCACTCCCCTAGGGGACCAGGCCCTGACCGCAGGAAGCACCCGGAGGGAAGCCGTCTGCTGCAAAGCCGTCGGCTCCGGGACTCGCAGAGGCGGCGGGGGGCCAAGCGGCCCGTTGCCTGCGGAGCTGGGCTGCCGGTGGCGGCGAGGGAAGTGGCTTAGCGGAGCGGGATGAACAGCGACTCTCCTTGGCTCCGTGGGGCCCGAAACCCCGGGGCGATCCCGGGGCGATCCCGGAGCTCGCCGCGGCTCGGCCGGCGGGGTTCGGAGCCCCCGGCGCTGTAAACCCGCCGGCCCGCTGCGCTCGGGGCCCTTCGCGCCGCGTGGCCGCTTTGCGCCCCTGGTCTGCAGCGCGGGGGCGGGTGTCCCGCACAGGCCCCCCTCCCCCACAGCCGCCAAGGCCTCGGGAGAAAGGGCCAGTGCGGGATGCCCGCCCCGCCAACAAGCGGCTGCGAGGAATCGCTCGCCACCCGGGCTCGGCTGTAAGGAGCAGGGCGCAGACGGCTCCGCCGGGATGTTGCCGAGAGCCGCTCGCTTTGCGCGCAGAGGGCTGCCCGGGATTTCGGAGAGGGGGTCTAAGAAGGGCTGCGCCGTGACGAACGCGCGGCTCCCTGGGCAGCTGGGGAAAGGGCGGATCGCTCCGAATTGCCAGCGGCGGCCTCAAGGCTGTGGCCCGGAATCCGTGCGGCCCCCGAGGGCGCAGCACATGGCGGGAGCAGAGAGTCTGCAGGCGGGAAGTCGAGGGGACAATTTCCTGCGCAAGGAGCTGTCGGGTCAGGGCGCCGCTGTCCTCGGACCCGAGGGGCGTCAGTGCCCCCCCGCCCCCCACACTCGCAAAGGTCGCCCCGTTTGGGTTGTTTTTCCAGTTGGGCTACGCGTAGGGCCGGGGCCGTGAGTCCCCCCTTCGCCCTTCCTGGGGGATCTCGAGGGCGAGAGCGGCCGGGTGCGCGTTTAACCCCCCGTGTTCCACGGTTCCAAACCGGCTCCGAGCCGCACGGGAGATGGCGGGCGGGCGCCATCCGCAGCAGGTTGTTTTCCGGCTGTGCCGCGCTCCGCACCCGCCCAGCCGGTGGGCACCGTTCAGCTGCCTCGCCAAAACAACCCTCTCCGGGGCGGGGGAAACTGGGCCGGCGGCGTAAAAAATCCCCGCGGGTTCGCTGGAGCGACGGATCCCTGCGTCTTGCGCGTCGCTGGAACAGAATCGCTCCCGTCTGGATCCCACGGGGCGGCTTTTGCCAGCGGGGTGGTGGCGATTCGAAAACTCACGTTTCGAGCTGTCACCGCTGCCGCCTCGCCTGGCAGAACCGTGCCCTCCAGGTGCCGGTTCAAACCGCTCCGTGGTCGGAGCCGATGGGAAAGCAGCTGATCCCGCTCCAGAGCCATTTCTTCTCTCTAACGGATCCGCGGGCCTGTTCGGTCCGTTTCAGGGCTACGGGGGATTCCCTACAGGAGCCGGTACGATGGGTTATTCCCCCCCCCCCCCTCCACGCGCACATACACACAAAGTATTACTAAGAATCCTGCAAATCTCAACTTTATAAAGCGGCTCGCTGTGGCGTTCTGCCCCCCAGGAAACTCCCCCGGAGTTAAGGGGAAACGATCCTGTTCCCCCTAAAGTCCAGGGGGCAGGCAGCGGCGTCCCTGCCTCAAAAAATGGGCTGGCGGGGGCATTTGGTCGGTCTCGGCGCTTAAGGACTCGGCTGTGACCATTTTGTCGTTGGGGCTCAGTTTTAAATCTGCTCCTTTCACCTCGGATCTGGTGGCGGTCTGGTGGGGCGGGGAAGAGAGGGAGAAACTCGAAGGAAATGTATTTAAATCGCAACCTTTTAAAAATCTGTGCTATGTTAAAAGTCAAAGAACTTTAAATTGTTGCATTCTTGCCAGATTCTCCCCCTCTGCTTTTAGTAATAAACTATTATTTACACAGCAATCTGCACACTTTTTTATTTTTAGAGGGAAACACAACAAAATCCTCCTCTCAAAATTATTTTAAAGTTTTTTTCCCTCCCCCAAGTAATTGTAAGTTTTATGGAAATCCAAAGAAGACCCCGGTTTGAAATAATCAGGAGCGATTTATTCCTATAGAGTGACAGTTCTTTTGAACAGTAACCGAATGGCATTTTCTGTCTTTCTGAAAGCTTTTCTTCCAGATTTTGTTCAGATTAGGCTGGGGAGATGAATGCCGGCATTATCCAGACCAGTAGCTATTCTGAAATGCCAAATTAATTACCAAGGGCTGAATCAAGGCGATGGGGACTGAGAAGAGGGGCGGCGAGGTGGGGGAAACGGTTTTAGGTGTGAAAATATCGGTGCGATATTTTAAATCCCGACAACCTAGTGAAAACGCGGAAATTCGGAGTAGGGTGCCCGCGGGCGCAGGGCCGGAGTTCGGGTTGGTTTTGTCTGGCTTGGGACTGCTCGACACCCCAGGCCCCTGCCGCGCCTTGGGGACTTGCTTTTACATTCTTGTTTCGCGGCGCTGAGAAATCCCCACACTTCTAAGGCAGCGATGGCCTTCCCGATTTCAGGTGGGAAATTCTGTCCGAGGCAACTCAAACCCGCTTGCACGAATACACACTTGAACGCGATTAGCGGGGGGGGGCTCCCCTTAGAAGGAGTGTGAGAAATCGGTTTTGGCAACGAAAAGAATGAAAGGGGAAGGAGGGGAAAGCGGGACGAAAGCGGGTAAAGACCCCGCACTGCAATCTTAAGAACACGGACGCTCATGCCCCAGATACCCCCCCCCCGGCTTTGCTCTGTGTCCCCCGGGGCCCCGGGAGTTTGTGTCTGACTTTCCAAACTCCTCGTTCGGGTTGTCTCCTCTCGCCCAACAGCAACCAAGCCGCCGCCCGAGGACACGGGCTTTGGCTGCCAACAGCCCCCCTCGCCTGCAGAGCCGCCCCGCGGAAACACGCCCCGAGTTTAGCTCGCCGACACGAGAAGCGGCAGCCATGGCCCCCTGTTACACCGCCCAGAAAAGACCCCGCGTCTCCTCCTGCAGCCGGCCCTTACCTTCGAGAGGCAGCCCCGCGCCGGAGGGAGTGTTAGCGAATCCCGTTATTTGGGTCTCCCCGGCAGGAGTGATCAAGAGTTTGGGGCGCACGGCCCCTTTAAGATGCTCTTCCAAAATAGCCTACCACGTGGTGTCTCTCCGACGCTGCCCTTTGCGTCCTCGCTGCCTCCTCGCGAAGCAGCCCCTCTACCTGCAGCGGGCCGGCGGGGTGGCTGAAATGTGTCCCACGTCTGCGGTGGCTTTTCGCCTTCAGCTGAGCTCCTGGGGAGGGAGACTCTTGGGGATTTCATGCTTCTGTGAGCTCCAAAGCGCTACGCCAGGGACCCCTCGCCCGTCCAAAAAGTGATCAACCAGTTGATTCTCCCGGGCCAGTTTTGTTTTCAATGAAAAGATAAAGGAGGAGAAAGGGGAAGTGTGTGTGTGTGTGTGTGTGTGTGTGTGTGTGTGTGTGTGGAGGGGGGGGGGGGTCGTTGCAAAAACTTCCCCGCACACAAACATACCTGGCATGGTTTGCATTGTCCAGCACGGGGGGTTACAAAAATACCGCAGAGAATGGGAGGAAGAATAGAAGCAGGATTTAAACTCTCCTCACAGGAACCTGGAATGCTAAGTGCTTCCAAGGTTGCAAGGCTGGAAACGTAGACGGGGGAGATGAGGGGACAGGAGCGTGGGGGTGGGGGTGGCGGTTATATGCTTCCAACTTGCACAAATAGCACCTTTGCAGGAATGTGTTGACATTTCCATTTGCAATTAGCAAGCAGGGCAGGCTTGGTATGTACAGTATAAGGTATGGAAGGCTCTACACTGTTCCCAATCCGAAGAGCAATAACCGGAAATTAGAAAAGGAATGTTGGCGAGCAGGACTTTTCTCTGGTGCATTCATGTCTGTGTTGCTACTAACATAGATCATAACATTTGAATGTGAGATTTAAAAAACCCATAAAGATATTTTAGCTCACAGTTAAATTCCATTGTTATTATTATGGCAGTGCCTAGAAACCCGGCCCAATCCAATCAGCGCCTCATTTTGCTGGGTGCTGAGAAGACTGAAAACTTGGAAAGTACCCGGACCAGACGGGGCAGACGGATTCTGGCTGAAATGCCGGATAACTCTTCATGAGTGTTTCCTTGAATAACTTAATAACGTGTTTGAAGAACGGGTGCCCGAGACGGATGGTGACGAGGAGAATCATCCTCGCACATAAAAGAAAAGAAGGCCGCAGCGATTCTGTGAATTATAGACTGATCGTGTGTTTTCCAACTATGTGGAAACTTCTACCAGCAGTTCTGGCCAAGATGATCCAGACAGTGCTAGCTCGCAATGGAATGCTGCCTCCTGTGCAAAAAGTCTGCATAGTAAACATGAGAAGGACAAAAGGCCTGCCGCAGGCACTAGGATCACGGAAGAGGCCAAACAGAACGATAACAACTTAGAGATGATGCGGCTAGACTGGCAAAAAGCATAGGCCAGCCCCCTATGTTTGTGCATTGTACATCACCAACATAGTGGTGCTGCCATCGACATCAATGCTTATCATGTCGGCGGCAGTGAGCAACCAGTTAACCATTTGCTGTCCATGGATGATTACATATATGGATGGTGCCAAAAGGTGATACAGAGACAGATAATGTGCAGAAAAGTTTGATGACGAGAGAAGGCTGTGGATTGGTTTGCCTCATTCTTTATTGATGTCTGTAAAGAAGGGTAAATTGGTACAATCAGATGGCATATAAGTTAATGTGCTATTCAAGATATCTCTGAGCATGGCCCCTCCAATACCTTGGAATCAGGGAACTATTGGAGTTACTACCTAAGGAAGTCAAAGAACAAGTGAGTAAGACATATTACGGATGAATAAGAACTATTCTAAGGACAAAACCCAATGTGAAGAATTTCATCCAAACCATAAATATGTGTTTGGTGCCAGTAGCATAGGACACTACCAGTGTGATCAAGTGGAATGAAGAGGAGAAACAAACCAAACATGCTGTGCAAACAAGAAAGTTCCTGGCGATGCACAGAGCAATGAATAGCAGACAAGATGTGGATGAGATGGATGCATGTCTGACAATGTGATGGAGGAAAAGTTTTTCTACCTGAGTAAGAAGCAATTGACAATGAAGATTACAACATCAAAAGGAAATAACATTGAACCGTTATTTCAGAATAACTCGCGTTATTTCGGAATAACAATGTGAATGTCTACACAGCAATTCCATTATTTCAAAATAATATCGAAATAACGGGCAGCTATTCTGACTTCTGTAAACCTCATTCCATGAGGAATAACTCCTCTTCTGAAATAGCTATTTTGAAATAAGGCGTGTGTAGATGCTCCACTGCTGCTATTTCAAAATAGCCCCTCACCAGGGTCTGTCTAGACTGGCATGTTTTTCCGGGATACGGGAAGTATCCCGAGAAAACGCTGCAGTGTCTAGAGAATGCGTTTGCTCTTCTGCTTTTTTTTTTGTGGCAGAGCAAACATGCTCTTTCAGGGAGCCCTGTATATCTCATTCTACGAGGAATAAAGTCTCTTCCAAAAGAGGAAGCTTTTCCACTATTTAACCCCATCTAGATGGGACCAAATGGTGCAAAAGCCTCTTCCAGAAAAGTGATCAGAAAAAAATACGCAATTTGCGTAGCTTTTTCTGACAAAAGACTGTAGTCTAGACCTAGCCTTAGTTATTCCTTCCCAGTTCCTCTTGGGGCTCTAAATCAAGATAGCACGTCTACTGTAGGGGAGCCTGCCTCAGACTAATTTTGAGGCTTCCCTGCAGTGTAGATGTGCTATTTTGAAACAAGCTATTTGGGAATAACTGTTCCAGAATAGCTTATTTTGAAATAAGTGTGCAGTGTAGATGTACCCAAAACGTACAAGGAGTTAGAATAAAACATCATCTGGCTGCTTTAACAAGCAATAGCCAGCTATAAATCCCAGATCTCGAAAGCATAAAAGAAAGGAGAAACCAAACTGCCAAAGAGAGACTTACATAGAAATCAGTGCACGGACAGTTGTGGAGAGAGAGAGAACCCATTAGTGATTAAGATTAACAAATTTGTGGCTTGTAGAAGACCTCAAAAGAGAAACAGAGATCCCCATTATGAGTGTCTAACAACAGTCCTGGCTTAATTACATTAGAAATGAAACTGACTGATAGAACTGCTCGCTGAACTGTAGAATGTGTCCTGAAAAGGAAGAGCTGGGGGAACATGTGTTCAGCACCTGCAGGAGCCTGGCTGGGAGAAAATATATAAACAGACACCGTGAGGTTGCCAAGTGTTTGCACTGGAGTTTCTATGGCAAGTATAGATTGAAATGAACCGTGCGGTATTAAGACCACCAAATCGAAAGTGCTCTAGAGAAGGAGGAGGCTAAGATTTAACGGGATGTGGGAATTGTCACGGACCAAATGGTGCAGGCCAAGAGGCCAGACGGAGCTGCTGTTGAAAAAGAAGACAAATAAGATAATGGATGTTGCCAGACCCGCAGACAGAAATACAAAAAAGAAAGGAGAAGATGGCGAAGTGGGAAGAACTCTGCCACGGAGTGGAACAATTATGGGAAACTAGAACAAAGACGACCTCCGAGCACTTGCAGGGATCGCTAAGAGTATGAATGAGCAGCCCAAGCGTGTGCTAAGAGTGCAAGACATCGCCCAGTGGCCTCCGGAGGACAGCGCTGCTAGCCTTGCAGGGGTGCTAAGGAATGTCCGGGGGGAATGAGCTGAGCACTTACAATTCAGGAATTCTGCAGCAGGCTTAACAAATCTCCTGCCCACCCCAAACCTGCAGTGTCAGGACAGATCGGTGACTCGTGGAGCTAGATTTAGACCATAGCGTCCCATTTTAATGCTTAAAGATCATGTGTGTCGTGAAGGCCATTTGTTTAAAAGCAATTCAACTCATCCCTGGGATGTAGCATTGCAGAATGGAATAGAATAGTGGCCAGCATTCCCAGTCAGGGATCAGGGCCTCATTTTGTTGAAGCCAAACTGGTTAGTAGTTAAAGTCAAGATTCCTGGAGTCTGTTTCTGCCTCTTGCTTAATTATTTATTGTCTTGCGGCAGCACCTAACACATGATTAATGGGTAGCAGGTTTAAAACTAATAAAAGAAAGTTCTTCTTCACACAGTGTGTAGTCAACCTGTGGAACTCCTTGCCAGAGGAGGCTGTGAAGGCTAGGAGCATAATAGATTTTAAAGAGAAGCTAGATAATTTCATGGAGGTTAGGTCCATAAAAGGCTATTAGCCAGGGGATAAAATGGTGTCCTTGGCTTCTGTTTGTCAGAGGCTGGAGAGGGATGGCAGGAGACAAATCGCTTGATCACTGTCTTCGGTCCACCCCCTCTGGGGCACCTGGTGCTGGCCACTGTCGGCAGACAGGCTACTGGGCTAGATGGACCTTTGGTCTGATCCAGTATGGCTGTTCTTATGTTCTTCTGATCCAGAATGCCATGGGGCTGGATGCTGTCTAAACCCAGAGCAAAAGTCCTATAATTGACCCCTCCTGCATCAAAGCCAGAGGGAGTCTCCGTATAACAAGGTGGAAATCTAAAAGCTTTGCTCATGGGGGTCTCTGCGGTTACTTCATGGTCCTGACCTCCAGCCCCTCTGAATCCCCCAGGATCTGGACGGATGCCAGGGACAAATGTGCAGAGGCTGCCCAGGCAGTTTTGACATTAACAGACAAATAATTTTGGGCTGAAACAGTGGAAATGGCAATTAACGTCTTGCTAATGGAGAAAGCTTTCTCCCTGAATTGGGCAGCTAGGCCAACGAGCAGAAGGAGCTGCAGTCCATATCCCCCACACAGTCCACGCGCCTGGGTGTCAGTGCAGTAGCCAGGAACAGCAGTGGGCAGGGGAAACCCTTCCTGCACAAACCATGTGTGACAGCGCGTTGGGGGTCCCCCGTCTCCTGCACCCCGAAATGGCACAAACAGACTGCACCAGCCGGTGGAATAGAGAAAGTTTATTGCCTCTCCAGGATACAGCACAGCACAGATGTAATCTGGTTACAGGGCAGGCCTAGGATGCCTCAGGCCCCCTTGAGATGGGGGGAGACTGGGCCCCTAAACTCCAGCCCCTTTCCCTAGGCTGTCTCCTCCATGCTCCTGGACAGCAACCAACTCACTCTCCTCCAGCCCTGCCCCCCAGCCAGGGCAGCATCCACCTTCCTTTGTCCCTCTCCATGGGGGTCAGCTGGCCAAACCAGTTGGGATACCCTCTTTGCATAGTGACTCATCGCTTGGCTGCTCGGTGGTGCTACAGACAGCAGCCAGAGAGTTAGCAGGTTCCCCCCCACTACGTCACACCATGTTCTAATCCTGGCGTTAGCTAGGACAATGCCTGCTCCCGGCTGG
This sequence comes from Pelodiscus sinensis, assembly GCF_052426305.1. Lineage (NCBI taxonomy): Eukaryota > Metazoa > Chordata > Testudines > Trionychidae > Pelodiscus > Pelodiscus sinensis. The sequence continues at coordinate 28,439,275 of NC_143071.1, forward strand.
CGTTCTAACGGCCGTGCAGAAAAGGTTGGCCACATTCCTGCTCTGGGTGCAACCAGCGGCTAAAATCCCATTGACTAGACTGGCAGTAGGCCCAAAAGGATGCACTTATACATTGTGTAGCTCTTGCATGAATGAAATAGTTTCTAAATTGAAAAGCCAGGTGTGTTATACTCTGTGACCTCAGCAACCGGTCCAGGCTCTCAGGGCAAATTAGGTATGGCTGGCATTGAACCATAAATCCTGGAAAACGCAGGATGAAACTGAGGCCTTTTAAAAATTGTCATGAAAAACTGGGGCGAGGAGGGAAAAAGAGCCAAAGGGAGCAAGAACCAACCACAGAAAGGATGGTGACAGCGCTGTGGTTAAGGCAGGCAGCTGCACAGTAGGCAGCTCAAGTTCAAATCTCTAACTATAAAAAAACAATTCATAAGAATGCTCCTACTAAAGTTCTACCTACCTGATATCCTACTCTTCCAGCAATGACTAATGCCAGGTGCCCTAGAATGAACAGAACTTGGATGGATCAAGTGATCCATTCCCAGCTTCTGGCAAACAGAGACTAGGGACCCCATCCTGGCTAATAGCCATCGATGAACCTATCTTCGATAAACTTATCTTGTTCTTTTCTGAACCCTGTTATAGCCTTGTTCTTAATAACATCCTTTGGCAAGGAGTTCCACAGGTTGACTGTGCATGGTGTGAAGAAATACCTCCTTTTGTTTCTTTTAAATCTGCTGCCTATTAACTTCATTTGGTGACCCAAAGTTCTTGTGTTACAAAGAGGAGCAAATAACACTTCCTTATCTACTTTCTCTACACCAGTCATGATTTCATAGACTACCATCACATCCCCTCCTTAGTTGTTGTTTTTCCAAACTGAAAAGTTTCAGTTTTATTAATTGCTCCTTATATGGAATCCATTCCATACCTAATCCTTTCTGTTGCCCTTTCCTGAACCTTTTCCAATTCTGATATATATATATTTTGAGATGAAGTGACCGCATGTACATGCAGTATTCAAGATGTGAGTATACCATGGATTTATTCCCTAATCACCAGGTTACTGCTTCTTGTATGTGTGTGGGAGGGGGGAGGGGAGAGGGAGAGGTCTTTGATGATGCTATCCCAGTCCAACACATTTCAGCAAAAGGTTTGGGTTTTGACAAATAGTAATTTTCCAATGAAAAAAAATTTAATGGAAAAATCTCCAACTGCCTCTACTTCTGATGCTGTTAAATGATTCCGAGAAGGCTTCACATCCTCTGAGATTTGTAGACAGATTCAGGCAACTGAACTTAAAAAGTGGTACAACCTGTGTCTAGCACAGAATAGGAAATGTTCTGGTACAAACCCTTATGAATGGAAATTTGGAGAGACTGATTCATCTGGGTGGGTCTCTTTAGAAGCAAGGGACCAATGCAGATGTGCAGAGATGCATGATACCAACAAATAAATGAACTGTGGATCAGCCTGAAGAATGTAATAGTGTTCCATCCCTCAAACTGATCACCAGCATATCATGTATCTTTGACGCTACATGGCGTTTGTAACAGCTGAAGGATTTCTCGGAAGTATACATACACGCTTTGGACTTGCTTCTGTAGCATCTGCATTTTGACACATGCTTCAGGAGCTGCCCACGGCAATTCCAGAATAAAGCACTGTTACGACAATATTTAAAGAAAAGTGCAAGAAAGAAGTGTGATGATGAAAACTGTTTTCAGTTGCTTTGTGCAGAAGATTGTAGAAACTCCAACCCTGGAAGGACTCAATCCAGAGAGCACACTAATACTTATTTTGGATCTGATCCAAATCCCATTGAACTCAATGGAAAAACTCCTAAAGACCTCATTGAGCTTTGGATCTGTCCCGTAAGCGTGCAAGTGCTGCTGGACTCAGTCCTTTAGTTGCCCAGATAGCACTGTTGTTTCGGTGCCATGATTAGCTATTTGCCTGATGATACAGCAGGAAGTTGATCAATATAGGCCACATTCTTAACCCAGGTTTAGAATAGGGGTGGGGAAACCTACAGCCCGGGGGCCAGATCTGGCTCCTGGCTTGCCTGGATCTGGCCCCTGAGGCTTGGGACTTCCCTGCCAGCAATGGGGAGCTGGTGCCACAGCCCTGTGACCCTGCTCCCACCCAGACCCTGCACCCCCACTCTGCTCCTGCACCCTCCCTCCTACCCAGACCCCACCCCCCAAGCCTGCTTCCCAGCAGACCCTTCACACACACTAATCTCCTCAATTGGGACCCTACCCCAAAGTGTAGGGGAGCCCCCAAATCGACTAGCCAGGGCTTCTCGTTCCTGTGCATCCCCCAACTAATGTTTCTGTGGGTGAGTGGCCCCTGAGCCACAGAAAGTTCCGCCCCCCGGTTGAGGATGGCTTCTCTTGCGAGTAAGGCGTGACCCCGGCACTCGGAGCAGGAGCGTCTCGTCCTAGCGTTGCTGTACATCTCCTGTCTGGCCTGGGGCCAGTCGTTTCCTGTCATGTTTGCAGCAGTGACTCCAGGTCCGTTGGCACCGCCGGCGGCCGCGGACGGGGGTGAGCACAGGCGTGCACCGCCAGGGAGTGTCTGCTCACAGGTGCTGTCAACACCAGCGGCGGGTTCATTCTTGGGCCCCAGCCAGCGTGGGCCCCCACGGGAGTGCTGGAAACTTGGGGGTAAGCGGGGGGGGGGAGGGGCAGACACTGATGGCAAAACCGTGGCCCTGCCCCCGCTCCTCCTCGCCCTTCCCTGCGGCCCTGCCTCAGCTTCTTGTCTCCTGGCCAGGCCAGGCTGTGGTGGGAGCAGCCCGGGCGCCGCCGGGGAAGCCTTGGTGTGACGGCGCGTTGGGGGTTCCCCGTCTCCTGCACCCCGAAATGGCACAAACAGACTGCACCAGCCAGTGGAATTGAGGGTGGTTTATTGCTCCTCCAGCACAGCGCAGCACAGATGTAGTCTGGTCACAGGAACTGGGCTAGGATGCCTCAGGCCCCCTTGAGATGGGGGAGACTGGGCCCCTAAACTCCAGCCCCTTCTCCTAGGCTCTCCTCCATGCCCTCCGACAGCCAGCAACCAACTCCCTAACTTCCAGCCCTGCCCCCCAGCCAGGGCAGCATCCACCTTCCTTTGTTCCTCTCCATGGGGGGTGTCTGGCCACTGGTTTGCATAGTGACTCATCCTGTTTTGCTGGGTCGTGGTACCCACGGCAGCCAGTGGGGGTTCCCCCAGAGCCAGCAGCATAGAAACCAGCCAGGTACCCCCACTACGTCACAGTTCTCCCCCCTCCGAGAGCGAACTGAGCAGGGTCACTCCGCTCGTGACCTAGGGAAGTTCGGGTCCTCTGCGTGGGAACCCGCCCTGGGGACATGGGTGCTCCCCTTGACTCGGGCCGGCCGTGGCGAGGCCCCACATGAATTGGCTTCCCTCTGTCCACTCGCCGCCCCGCTCCAGGGCGACTGGCGCAGGCCTGTCCTCGGGGGTCACACCCACCCTTCCACTGGCCTTGATCTCTGGCCAGGGTCTCTCGGGCTGGGGCCATGAGCCCAGCGAGCCTTCTCTGGACAGCCAGGGCGGCTTCCACCCCCGACGCTCCATCCAGGGAGGTCTTCCCCTCCCATAACTCTCTCAGCAAGCCCAGAGGGTCTATCTGGGGTAGAGACCCCCAAGCCGCTTTCCTACTGTCTTGGGCCTTCCCGCCCCTCTGGCAGGAGTCACAGGACCGGCAGTACCGCCGCACGGCTGTAAAGATTCCCGGCCAATAGAAGTGCTGGAGCAGCCTCAGCCGGGTGCTCCGGATCCCCCGGTGGCCCCCAACGGGGGAATCGTGGGCCAAATACAGCAGCTTGAGGCGATACTTTCGGGGGACGACCAGCTGCCGCTCTACCCTCCATGCCCTCGCCTTCCTGGGGGGGAGCCACTCACGGAACAGGAGCCCACGCTCCCGCAGGAATCTCTCCTGGCCACCTCTCCCCCGGGGCTGAGCTGCATGGAGGCCAGCCTGGTCCCTCAGCCTCTGCAAGGAGGGGTCTGCCTGCACCTCAGCCTGGAATTCAGCTGCTGAGGCAGGGATCGGGACCTGTCCCCCACCTCTGCCTAGGTCCGGAGTCCCAGCCTGGCTGGACCCCGTGTCCACTGGGATGGGACCCTGAGGACGCTGCCAGGAGTCCTTCCCTGGACCCACGTTGTCAGCCCCCCGCTGGCTCTGGCTCCAGGTAGTGACTAGAGCCCGCTGGGATTCATGGGGCCACTCCTCTAGGTCATTCCCCATCAGCACCTCGGTGGGCAAGTGCGGGTGCACCCCCACTTCCTTGAGGCCTTCCTTCGCCCCCCATTTCAGATGCACCCGGGCTACAGGCACCTTAAACGGGGACCCATCTATGCCCTTCAGGGCCAGCTGCGCGTGGGGTAGTATCCGCTCCGGGGCCACTATGTCGGATCGGGCCAGAGTCACCTCCGCCCCCGTGTCCCAGAAGCCCGTCACCTTCCTACCATCCACCTCCAGGGGTATGAGGCACTCGCTCCGCAGGGGCCGTCCTGCCCCCACCCGGTACACGGAGAAATCCGCCTCCTGAGAATCAGACCTCCCAGGGGAGGTGCACTGAGCATCCTTCCCCTCTCTCTGAGCTGAGGTTTGCCTGCCAGCCCCTGCCTCTGGGGCAGCCTGCCCTTCCTCCCGCCCCAGCCAGTTAACCCTGGAAAGTCCCCGGTCCTGGGACCTGGTGCACTGAGCCCTCTTGTGGCCTTTTTGCCCACAGCGATGGCAAGTTAGGCTTTGGGCTGTCTCTGTCCAGGCCCTGGCTGGTTCTCTGGGGCGCAGACGACCTGTTCCTTGGTCTCGCCCCGTAGTTGACTCCCTCCGTCGCTCAGCCGAGATCCGGTCTCTGCGCGGTTCCCTCTCTCTCCGGGACTCCCGTTCACACCCGGACCGGCTCTCCGTGAACTCATCCGCCAGTCTCCCGGCCTCCTGGGGGTTCTCTGGTCTCCGGTCCTTGAGCCACAGCCTCAGTTTGGGTGGGCACGCTTCATAGAACTGCTCCATCATGACCAGCTTGAGCAGCTCCTCTGCGGTCTGGGCTCCGACTCCAGACACCCACTTGCGGCAGTATTGTGCCAGGCGGGAGGCCAGGTCCACATAGGTCTCCCGTGGCCCTTTCTGTACCCCCCGGAACTTCTTCCTGTACATCTCGGGGGTCAGCCCGAACTTGTGCAGCAGGGCCTCCTTGACTCGGTTGTAATCCCCTGGCTGTAGGTCCTCCAGCTGGCTGAGCACTCCGGCCGCCTCCTGGTTCAGTGCGGGGATGAGCTCCTGCAGCCAGTCAGCTGGGGGGACCCGTTGCAGTCCACAGGCCCTCTCAAAGGCACTGAGGAACCCGTCTATGTCACCCATGTCCTTCAGTTGGGCCACCACGGGCCTCTCCAAGCATCTGGCAGTCCTGGGACCCTGGGGCCCATCCGCACTTGGCGCAGCCGGTGCCCCGCCGGTTCTCCGCTCTGCCATGGCCAGCTCATGCTGCCGCTGCCTCTCTCGATCTTGGCGATCCTTCTCTCGATCTTGGCGCTCCCTCTCTCGGTCCTGGCGCTCCTTCTCTCGGTCCTCTACTTCCAATTCCCTGATCCGCAGCTGGATCTCCAGGCGCCGCAGCTCCGCTGGGCTGGCCCCTGCCCTAGATGGGCTACGGCTTGCAGGCCTCCCGGGAGACGCTGTCTCATCTCTCCGTTGGGTTCCAGCGCTCCTCCCCCTCTCTGAGCCTGACACACTCTCAGGGGGGGTCTGGCTGCTTCCCCTGGGGACAAGATCCTGGCCCTGTGGCTGGTCATTATCTTCCAGCTGGGCAATCAGCTGGGCCTTGGTTGCTTTCTGCACAGGCAAGCCCCTCTCTCTGCACAGCCCCACCAGCTCTGCCTTCAAGAGTCGGGCGTAGGCCATCTGCCCGCTGGGCCCCTCGGTGCAGACTCACCAGTCTAGTGCTGCAGCGCCCCACGATTCCCAGGAACCGCTTCGCTCTGTCTCCAGCACGCCTGGCTCCACGGCTCTTGCTTCTACTGCGCCTTGTCGCTTGCCGCTGGGAGCTTCATCCACGGGGTGCAGTGCATCCCACTCCTGACACCAGTGTGACGGCGCGTTGGGGGTTCCCCGTCTCCTGCACCCCGAAATGGCACAAACAGACTGCACCAGCCAGTGGAATTGAGGGTGGTTTATTGCTCCTCCAGCACAGCGCAGCACAGATGTAGTCTGGTCACAGGAACTGGGCTAGGATGCCTCAGGCCCCCTTGAGATGGGGGAGACTGGGCCCCTAAACTCCAGCCCCTTCTCCTAGGCTCTCCTCCATGCCCTCCGACAGCCAGCAACCAACTCCCTAACTTCCAGCCCTGCCCCCCAGCCAAGGCAGCATTCCACCTTCCTTTGTTCCTCTCCATGGGGGGTGTCTGGCCACTGGTTTGCATAGTGACTCATCCTGTTTTGCTGGGTCGTGGTACCCACGGCAGCCAGTGGGGGTTCCCCCAGAGCCAGCAGCATAGAAACCAGCCAGGTACCCCCACTACGTCACACTTGGCTCGGGATGTCGAGCTGCGGCGCTCATGCAGTCGCTCCCTTTGTATCGATGAGAGGGTTGGTCGATAGGGCGGCTCTGCACAGCCGCACCGGGGGGAGCGCCAGGGGCCGGCTCAGCCCGGCTCCTACCACGTTTCCAACGCAGAGGCGCAGCGTCTCGGACCAGCCACACCGGGCTTGCTCCATCCTGGCTCGCGCTGAGTCCAGTAGCCCCTGGTGGCAACAGCTGCTGCAAACGGGCTGCTTGGTGGCAGCAGCCCCTGTCCGTGGGGGGGAGGGGAGAGGAGGAGCTCCCCACTGGGACCCCCACAGACAGGGGCTGCTCCGCAGCAGCCTCCCCATCGCCCCTCACTGCCTCTGATCAAGGCAGTGGAAGGGGGAAGGTGGCACAGTGGAGCTGGTGCTGGGGGAACCGGCTCTTATGTTGGCTCCCCCAGTACCGGCTGTAGTTTCCTCCCCATCTTCCTGCCTCTCATAGGGGGGGGGGGGGAGTGAGTAGTGGATACTCCAGTCAACTACTCGCTGACATCCCTACCTTGATTTTCCACCTGCCCTAGGCAGGGGGCTGGGTGGCCCAAGAGTAGCCCGGCCTATGTCCCTGCCCTCAGGGCACCACAGCCAGGGCAGATGGAGGGCCCAAGGTTCCCAGGAGGGGCCACGGCTCATCCCACAGCCCGGCTGCAGCTATTGGTCTGGCCGGGGGCTGGGTCTCTGAAGGGAGAGGAGGAGCAGGAGGCGAGGCTCCGGGGTGCAGAGGTTTGGGGGGCAATACATTGTAATCTGCCTCTGGGCTCCACAGCTATTGTGAGCGTGATCATGGGAGGCCAAGACAACCAGCCTGATGTGGAGGGTTGCGGCTGCAGGCCGCCGCTGGGTGTGCGGACGCACCCTTCAGCCCCTGGGGGCGAAGTCTCATTGAAACCCAGCGAAGCCAGGGCTGTGTTTTACTGCGAGGCAGGCGCCTGAAGATGTGGACAGACGCCTAGTGGAATTTCCAAAGGCGCCCGAGCCCCAGACTCCTACTGACTTCTGGGCTGTTGTGAGGATACGCGCGTCAGGGCGTGCAAGGGCCTGCGCACTGTGGAGAAAGGTGCCGCAGAAAAGCCCGGGAGCAGGAGCATCCCTAGATCACACGGCCCAGCCTTTGGTTCAGGCAGATTAATGCAGAGCAGCCGCTTAATAAAACACCAGTTCCTCGGGGCCAGTTTGCAGATGAGGCCTGAGTTTACATTTGTTAGATACAACCTAGTTGGCTGCCTCTGCCTGGCTGGTTTTGCCCTGCTTGACGCCAGCACCGCGCGCTGGTTCTTGGCCACGACGGACGGGAGATGGAGGTGCGGAGGTGGAGTGTTTGCTGCATGAATTGCCAGCAACTGGTCTGCTCCCACAGAGGAGCTGGTTTTCCCTCCAACGGGGGTGCAGTTGTAGTCTTCTGAGGTTGGCTAGCATCCCCTAGTCCTGACGTTGCCGTGTGTGTCCTGTCAAAGTCCTCCTGCTCCTGGGTGTTATCGACAAGCCATCTCCTATGGCAGCTCTTAGCAGCGTCCTGAGGTATCCCACCAACAGACGCAGAGGGCAACCAAAATGATTCGGGGGCCGGGGCACATGAGCTGTGAGGAGAGGCTGAGGGTTTGGGTCTGTTTAGTCTGCAGAAGAGGGAGGGGGGATTTGACAGCAGCCTTCCTGAAGGGGATTGGAGAGAGGCTGTTCTCAGTGGGGCAGGTGGTAGAGCGAGGAGCAATGGTCTCAAGTTACAGTGCAGGAGGTCTAGGTTGGACATTCAAAACAACTGTTTCCCTAGGAGGGTGGGAAGCGCTGGGCTGGGTTCCCTAGGGAGGGGTGGAATCTCCATCCCTAGAGGTTTTGAAGTCTTGGCTGGACAAAGCCCTGACGGGGACGATTGAGTTGGGGTTGGTCCGGCTTTGGGCAGGGACTGGACTCGATGACTCCTGAGGGTTCTGCCAGCCTGGGGTTCTCAGATTCTCTGATGCCTTTCACGGTGGGTGGTTCCCTTTACCTGGCAGCGACATGCAGGATCGCCAACAGCTCAAGACCAGGACCTGGGAGGAAGCTGCCAGGGTCAGGGTGTCTGTCTGATGCCGGCCCCCAGGTGTGTAGCCAGTGGGCCGTGGCAACACACCATTTCCCTCTCATCGTGGGCTCCTCCTTGCAGAGGATCTGCAAGCTAAGGAAGGGAAATACAAATAACACAGCCCTCTCCTCCCCTGCCTGCATTCCGTGGTCAGCTCGGGGCTAATTTCTTTATCTTCTCAGTTGCCTGCCAGCAGTGTCTGATGTGGGTCAAACCATTCTCTCCTGCAGCTTGAGGTGAAGCCACAGCATTCCTGTCAGGGTGACGGGTCTGCTTTGGTGCTATCAGGACGGGTCAGCAAATCCTTCCCGCTCTCTGTCCCTAGCAAGGATGCATCTGGAATCAAGAGCAGGATTGAAGACAACCTGCAGAGACAGATACAACCGGAGCATTTTCAGGGGGCTGGGAGGGGCAAATATTGTGTTGGCAATTTTCTAATCATGTTTTGCCCTCCAGCACTGCTGAAACGGGAATGCGGTATCCCCTTCCCTGGCTTGTCCCTCGTAGATCCCTACCACGCACGGATAACCTGTTACACATGGAGCCGAAGGTAAGGCAGCATGGCAGCAGTAGAAGTCCTAGGCTGATGTGAACCAACTCTGTCATAAATATTCCTTGAAATCTTCCATGCTGCGACCCTGCAGGAAGCAAAGCAAAGTTTCTTTGCCTCCCGCAGAGATTCTAAACCTCACTCAGCAGGTTTGGTTCAAGTCGTGGCCTGAGCTGTCTTAATTCACTGGCTCTTACGAGCCTCTCCTGCGGTGAGTTTCGGCGGAAATAACTCAGTGCAGCCAGAATAGTCCTGACTCTTCACCGCTTGGAGCACAACGTGGGGCACTGTGGTCCCGCCCAATCGGAAATGTCGTCAGGCTTGGATAAGTTTCAGTGAAAACCTCTTTAGTTTAAATCCTGGTTTAAAGTGGCCCAGGAGAACTGGGTCTTTCCCGGCCCCAGAGAAGGGCAGGGGCTAGCGCAGGGCTCACCGGGCAGCAGTGGCTCTTGTCTCAGGGGGCTGGCTCCAGGCATTGGTTCTGGACACAGCATGACCTGATGTATGTGTCCACGGGCCGGCGCTCTCCCTGTCCTCTTCCTGGCCTTGATGCCTCCAGGCTGCCTGCCCTGACCTGGGCTGCGGCAGCCCACAGAAAATGATCAGGTGGGCTGGATGTGACCTCTCGGCTGACAGTTGCCCATCCCTGATACGCCTTTGGGTGTGTCTCGACTACAGGGGTTTTTTCGAAAAAACTTTCTCTGCATCTAGACTGCTGCCGCGTTCTTTCAAAAGTAAATCGAAAGAACGTGGCAGTTTTTTGACTGCGGAAAACCTCATTTTATGAGGAATAATAATGACTTTTTTGGAAAGTGCTCTTTTGAAAAAAGGTGCTATGTCATGCAAACTGTGCTTTTTCAAAAGAGAGCATCCAGACTGCCTGGATCCTCTCTTTTGAAAAAGCGGATTTCTTTCTGTTTGTAGTTCAGATGATTTTTTTCGGAAGAGGCTTGCAGTCTAGTCATAGCCTTAGAGACTGGCTTATGCCTGACAAGCCAGGGTCCTGAAATCTGTCCATCATGCCAGGCTCAGCTGGCTCCTGCTAAGATTTCCTTCTCTGAATCACCGACTCAGGTCCACGGGGTGGCTCGTTAGCTTGCCTAGGCCAAGCACTCAAGAAGAGAGCTGTGTGAACGCTGATCCAAGTATCACATGCTATAGATGCAGGGCTAGTGGAAAAAATTAAATAGAAAAAGTGGAATAAAATTGTGCCACGGCTTGGCAGACATTACAGCCCATGCATTAAACAGAGCAACACACCAGCAACCAGAACCATCTCGGTAGGCGGACTCTGTGTGTGTTGATCTCTTTAAACAGCAGGAGTGAACACACCTAGAAGCAAAGAGAATAGACTAATAATGCAGCTCACAGAACACGAGCACTGGAAGGGACCTGGAGAGGCCATCAGGTCCAGTCCTCTGCCCTCACAGCAGGACCAAACACCTTCTGGTTCCTCCCTGACAGGTGTCATCCAACCCGCTCGTAAAGATCTCCAGTGATGGAAATTCCACAATCCCCCCAGGCAATTTATTCCAGTGTTTCACCACCCTGACAGGTAGGAAGTTTTTCCTAATGTCCAACCTAAACCTCCCTTGCTGCAGTTTAAGCCCATTGCTCCTTGTCCTTTTCGGTAACCGGGTTTGGTTCTTTAAAGGATTTGAAACCACAGACAGAGGAATACTTCTCTTTAGGGTCAAACAAAGATTTTTTATTTTTTCTATTTACTTTATCATTAATTTTCCATTTAAATCAATTCACTATTTTTAATTCTTTTAAGACAATATAATATACAAAGAAAAAGTAGAAAAACCGTACAGTTAAAAAAAGAAAAGAAATAATAATGTCTCCTACAGATATACCCTCCTGATTTACCTTTAAACAATTTATGAAATTAACAAATATATAATACCCACATTAAGAAAGATAGAAGCATTGTTTAGATTCAGGAGATATTCTTTTCTTTATGTTTTTCCTTGGTTTGGATTTTTCATTGCAACTTACGACCGGTGTTGTTCCCCTTTCGGAGCTTATCTGCGGCAGCGAGATTCAGCGCCGGGGAGGGAGCTCTGGTTGATCAGACCTAGCTTTTTGGATTCGAACCCCGTCCACTCTTGGTCTGTTCCATCCAACCTTATCTACCCTGTTTCGGTATTTTGGTATCCTCCACTCGCCTGACAATTGCTGATGTTAGATTTTTGTTGTCTCATTCCGCCCTTACAAAAACTTTCGTCTGTTCCATTTGGGGTAATCAACACTTTGTTGCATACTGCTGTCTGAGGCTATGTCTAGACTGCAAGCCTCTTTCGAAAGAGAGCGTCTAGACTGCACGTTGAACTTTTGAAAAAGCGGCTTGCTTTTTCGAAAGAAAGCATCCAGTGAGTCTGGATGCTCTCTTTCGAAGAAGCCCTATTTACATTGAAGAACGCCTTCTTTCGAAAGAGGAACTTTCAAAAGAAGGCGTTCTTCCTCGTGAAATGAGGTTTACCGCCATCGAAAGAAAAGCCGCATTCTTTCGATTTAATTTCGAAAGAATGCGGCTTGAGTCTGGACGCAGGTGAGGTTTTTTCGAAAAAAACCCTGAGTCTGGACACAGCCCGAGTTACTTACTTCCCTAAAAGCGGGGTTATTGTTGGTCAGCCAATCACATTTTGTTTTTATTTTGCATCTCCTGTATCTCATAATGCTGCCTTTCCTTTACACTTACAATTGAACTGGTGCTCATTTGACATATTCTGGGTAGGCCTCAATACCTTCCTTTCACAGTCCTGTCCTCAGAGGTTAAAGGGAACAATTTTTCTCCCTCCTTCTTATAACACCCTAACGCAAGTTTTAGGTACTTGAAAACTGCTAACATGTCCTCTCTCAGGCCTCTCTTCTACAGCCTAAGCAAACCCACTTCTTTCAGCCTTCCCTCATAGGCCATGTTTTCTAGACCATTCATCAATTTTGTTGCTCTTCTCTGGACCTTCTCCAATTTCTTTTCCTCCTGCCACCTGCAGATCGCAAGGTCCCTGCTGCCTTCTAGGCCTAAGCTGTTGACTGGGGCAGGAAGAGCTTTGGTCCCGTCTGATCTCCCTGAGATCTGCACTGAGTCTTTAGGAACACACTCCCCGTCCTTTGGCCTGACCCCCGATTCCACTCTCTGATCAGACCAGGACCCCTGGGCTTAGATTAGTAGATCTCCCCCGCAATTGTTTTCGGGCTGGCTTCATGCTGCGCAGCTCTCAGCACCTTGCTCTTTCGAAGCGGGCGCTGTTGTCTCTGCTAAGGCAGGAGAATGACCCAGTTAGACTGATGGCAATGCTGCCGCGCTCGAGCCAGGCTGGTTCCTGGTGTCCTCTAAGATGCTGGGAGGTAGGACGGAAGGGAGGCTGCCCATGCTCCAGGCCTGCTGCCGCTCACATTGAAGTTTGTCCCACAATGCCGGTGGGTTTGGTAGGAGCAGGAGCTCGGCCTTCCATCTACTGACCCTGGAGGTGTCCAAATGAAGGCGTGTCACGAGGAGCAGCACACTGGGGGCCCTGTTTGTCACGAGCCTCCCCCAGGGCTCTCAGCTGGGCATCAGCCCTGCCCGAGTTGGGCCGAGGGGCTTTTAAGCGGCGAGGAAGTGGACGGGCGGTGGAGATACCCTTGTCTGGCAGAGGAACCGGGGGCTGGAGTGTAAGTCACTCGCACGGGCTGGACTGCTTGTGAGTTACGGGTGCTGGTGGGAGAGATGGAGCAATATCCAGGTGGGGAGAGACGCAGCGGCCCAGCTGGGGGCGGAAAGTCCCTAGGCCCTGTTGGCTGCCAAGAGCTCCCGGCCGTCGGTCCTGGACGTGGCACTGGATGAACAAAGCCTTATCTAAGGCCTGTCTCAGAACTTCCTCCCTTTATCAGTTTCATCCATTCTTCTTGTTGTCCAGGCCGGGCTAATCAGCGCCCATCAGCAGGGTAAGCAAGAGGCAATGGAGGCATCAGCTGTGAGCAAGCAGAGGGAACAAAGCTCTGTTTGCCCGGGTGGTGTGCTCAGGCCAGTGCAGGAATGGCCTGCCTCATTGCTGGTCCCCGCCAATAACCTCCCCCTTGCCCAAACACAGCAGGCTGTCCGTGCCCGGCCCATCGTGGCGGGTACCACCGGGTCCGATCCATCAGCAACAGTCGTTTGGAGATGGTTTGTTTGTCAATCCAAATTCCACAGCCACTCCCCAGCCCTTTCCTCTCCCTGCTACATACACACCCTTCCTGCTGGCAGCAATGGGTTGCGCTCAGCATGAATCCAAGGGAGCGGAAGACACTGGCGAAAGCCCTTGCTGGGACATTGGGCTGGGATTCAGGAGGCCTGTGATAGTCCCATAAGAATGGCCACACTGGGTCAGAACAAAGGTCCATCTAGCCCAGTGTCCTGCCCTCCAAGGGTATGTCTACACTACAGCGCTAATTCAAACTAAGCTAATTCGAATTAGCGCATCCAGACTTAAAAACTAGTTCGAATTAGCATTTTGCTAATTCAAACTAGCATGTCCACACTGAGTGGACCCTGAACCGGGGTTAAGGCTGGCCGGAAGCAGTGCCGGCAGGGCATCATAGTAGGACTTAGAGCGTGGAGCTGCTGTCTCAGGCTAGCCGAGGGCTGTGCTTAAAGGGACCCGACTCCCACCCCAGACAGACAGTTCTCAGGGGTTCCCCACTTGCAAAGCAGTCCTGGCTTGGAGTGCCCGGAGTACCCACACTCGGCACATCACAGCACTCAGCCATCAGCCCGGCTGCACTTGCCGCAGGCTGCCATCTGGGGGGGGTCAATCGGGGGGCTGCAGTAGAGCTTCCACCCCGAGGAGCCCGCAGAGCCACCCCAGTCCTCCCCATCGGGGGCTCATACCCCATTCCTCCCTCACCTCCTTCCACTTACCCCTCTCTAGCCCCCCTTCCTGATGTACAAAATAAAGGACACGTGTGTTCAAAAATAGAAACTCTCTTTATTGAACAAAACTCAGGGAGACTGGGAAAAGGAGGTGGGAGAGGGGAAGAGAGAGGGTGGGAGAGGGGAGGTCAACTAAAATGATCAGGGGTTTGGAACAGGTCCCATATGAAGAGAGGCTAAAGAGACTAGGACTTCTCAGCTTAGAAAAGAGGAGACAGAGGGGGGATATGATAGAGGTCTATAAAAGCACAAGTGGTGTGGAGAGGGTGCATAAAGAAAAGTTCTTTATTAGTTCCCATAATAGAAGGACTAGAGGACACCAAATGAAATGAATAGGTAGCAGGCTTCAAACGAATAACAGAAAGTTCTTCTTAACAAAGCAAATAGTCAACCTGTGGAACTTCTTGCTGCAGGAGGCTGTGAAGGCTAGAACTATAACAGAATTTAAAGAGAAGTGAGATAAAGTAATGAAGGTTGGGTCCATGGAGTGCTATTAGCCAGGGGTAGAAATGGTGTCCCTGGCCTCTGTTTGTGGCAGGCTGGAGATGGATGGCACGAGACAAATGGCTTGGTCACTGTCTTCGGTCCATCCCCTCCAGGGTCCCTAGTGTTGGCCACTGTCGGCAGACAGGCTACTGGGCTAGATGGACCTTTGGTCTGACCCAGTACGGCCATTGTAAGCTCAGGGCTCAGGGTCAGGGGTCTCACTGGACCACCCTGATTTTCATGCACACCTGCTCCCGGGTGGCCAGGCTGGCAGCTATCCTGCCGTAGATGGCCACTTTCCTGTGCCTAGTGCGGAGATCGTGGACGAGGTCCACGATGTCCGCATTAGACCAGGCGGGTGCCCGCCTCTTGCGGACCTGGGCAGGCTCCTGGGAGCCGCCAGCCTGGTCTCGGGAAGAGGCGGAGGGCTGGGTGCCAGCGGGTGGCTGGCTCATGCCGTGCCAGGTGCAGGGTCTGCTGGCTGGGTGCTGGCAGGCTTGCACCTGGCACGGGCACCGTAGCCAGCCCGGGCCCCTTTAAGGGCTCCGGGGCCGGGAGGGGGGCAGAAGAGTTTCCCTGGTGGTGCCCAGAGTGGCCACCAGGGCAAGCTGGGGAGGGCTAGCCTCCCACTAGTTCGAATTAAGTGGCTACACAGCTCTTAATTCGAACTGCTTAATTCAAACTAGGCTTAGTCCTCGTGGAATGAGGTTTACCTAGTTCGAATTAAGTTTGAACTAGCGGTTTGCTAGTGTAGCGCCTAGCAAAGTTAATTCGAACAAACGCCTGTTAGTTCGAATTAACTTTGTAGTGTCGACAGACCCCAACAGTGGCCACTGCCAGGCGGCCCAGAGGGAATGAACAACAGGGAATCTTCAAGTGATCCTGCCCGCCCCCCACTGCCCATTCCCAGCTCCTAACAAACAGAGGCTAGAGACACGGGTCCTTCCCACCCTGGCTAATAGCCATTGATGTACCTATCCTCCATGAATCTATCTAGCTCTTTTTTGAACCTCGTTAAAGTCCTGGCCTTCTCAACATCCTCTGGCAAGGAGTTCCACAGGTTGACTGTGCGCTGCGTGAAGAAAAGCTTCCTTTAGTTTGTTTTAAACCTGCCTCCTATTAATTTCATTTGGTGACCCCTAGTTCTTATGTTATGGGAACAAGTAACAAACTTTTCCTTATTCACACCAGTCATGATTGTACAGACCTCTGTCATATCCCCTCTTAGTCTCCTCTTTCCTAAGCAGAAAAGACCCAGTCTTTTCAGTCTTTCCTCATATGGTAGCCATTTCAAACCCTTCATCATTTTTTTGGTCCGGCCTTGCCCCTGTTAGTGGGCGTTTCTGTGTTCTGTGGCAGAAGCCGCCAGCTCTGCAGACAGCAGCCGTGTGTATCTGTAGGAAGGGAGCCTGGTAGGTTTGAATTCACAGTTGTCGTCCTTGTGTCCTTAACCTTCTGTGGGGAGCACATGGCAAACAGCCAGGGACTTTGGCCAGCTCGCTCTCTGCCTCAGTTTCCTCACCTGTAAGGGTGGATGGCACCTACCTTTTCAGAGCTCTCTGCTATCTATGGCTGCAAATCCCTGAGCCACTATTAATCATGGGGTGTGAGAAGCAGGCTCCAGAGTTCCTGTACCGGGTCCCATAGTGACCTAGGGATAGGAGCAGGTGATGCGTCTTCCATGTCTGCCACCCGCTGGCGGAGCCAGAGATAAAGTACGGCAGCGGCTGGTTGGTGGCTGGTGATTGGAAAACAAAGCTAAGGGGACGGGCGGAGGCTTATTTCGATAGTCGTGGTGGGTTTTTTCGAATGGTCCTTCTGTGCTGCAGAAAGGCAAACCGCTCCCCTGCCAACACCCGGCAACCCGTCCCCATTTGCAATCCAGCTAGAAAGCGGCACAGACATCCTACCTCAGCGATGGGCAAGCAGGACTAGTGAGTGGGCCACACGAGTGACCCTCCTTCTGCTCGGTGGGGCTCCACTTGTGGCCCACGGACTCTCTGTCTGCCTCCCTCCCCCATGCACCTCTCTCGCATGGGGCACTGGTGCCCTGCACTTACCTGCTCCCCCCCCCCCCCGGCACTTCTCAAGCACCATGAATCCACTGATTTGCACTCCATCCCCTCTCCCCCCCCCCACAGCGGGAATGCTGCGAACAGCTGATTCCTGGTGTTCCAACTCCGGGAGGGAGGGGGAGGAGCAGGGACAGAGCGCCAACCAGACAATTCACGGTTCCTTCAAAAGTGCCAGGAGGGAGGGGGGAGGGGTAGGAAGTGGGGTGCCCCAAGGGACAGAGGGGTAGACGAGAAGCCCAGGCAGGGCCGGGCTGAGCCATTCCGGCACCCCGGGCAGACAAGTTAATTGTGCCCTGGGTTGGAGGAGGGCGCATGTGCAGCCCCGCCCCCGCGCCGGCACGAGGGAGAGAGCGCATGCATGGCCCCATCCGTGCCCGGTGAGTGGGGGAGGGCGTGCGGAGCTGGCAGCGGCAGGACTCACGTACCCGGCCCGGCTACTGCCGCTGGCGCACAGCCTGGGGCCGCCCGGGGCTGGCAGAGCCTGGCTGTGCAGGCCCCGCGGCTATGGGGGGAAGGGCGCTGCTGGCCGGCTCTGCGGGGTTGCTGCTGGGAGCTGCTGCCGCCCGCGATCCAGGAGCCGGGCGCCCCCTGAAGGTAGGCGCCCCAGGCAGCTGCCTGGCTAGTCCATGCCTTAATCCGGCCCTGGGCCCAGGGGCCACAGATGGAGCCCCAGTGGGCTGTATGTGGTGTCCACCACTGTCCTAAACCCCCTCCCCGCCCCCATGGCAGAATGAGGCTCCTCGTTCTGAACACCGAGCTCACTAATATCCCCTCAATGGACGACCCTCCGCATCGCACGCTCACCGATGACCCATGCCGTGCTGCAGGATTCGAGCCCGTCCAGAGGAAACCCGGCGCGCCAGTTCCCGGCTCCTTCTCCTGCACGACCCGTCTTCCCACTTACTCCCTACACGGCACTTTCGAACTCTGCTCTGGGAGCCGCCAGTCCTAGAGCAGGCTTCATGGAGTGCGGCCTGGAGCTTGTTTCCACACGCGGGGCCAGGTGTTTCAAAGGCACTTAAGGAGGCAATAGGTGCTTAGAGGGCTTTTCAGTGGCACTTGGGGCCCGGTACCCCAGCCCTCAGCTGCATTATTAGCAACCTCAATAACTATGAAAATCTGGCCCTTGTGCACAAGGGACTCAGCTCCCAAGAGTTCACGCCTGGGCCGGAGGCGGCACTAGCCCTGAGTCTCTTCTATCTGGCTGACAAGGGGCTCAGACAGCACAGGCCCTTTGACTGGTCCCACGGAGCAGCGGTGAGTTGCACCTGTAACCCTCTTCTCTCCAGAGCCAGGGGTCCAGTCAGTGTTGTTACTCCCCTGCTGTGCTGGACTCCCTGCATCTCACTAGGCCAGCCTGGCAGCTGGGGGGGCTGACTTGGCAGATCTGCCTGGCTGCAGATTCCCAACATGGCACTAGATGTCAGTACAAGCTACAGTGGCCGAGTCTCGTAACCGCTGGGCGCCTAGGTCTCCTGTCTGTGCAAGGAGAATAGCACTGCCCCATCTTGCAGGTTTGTTGCGAGGGTAAATGCATTAAAGCGTGTGAGGCGCCGTGGCGGTGCGTCGTGGTCCCCGGCCTCCTGCTCCCCCCCCCCCGCCCTCCGGAGTGGCACAAACAGACTCCACCAGCCAGTAGAACAGGGGGAGTTTATTGCTTCTCCAGGATACAGCACAGCACAGATGCAATCTGGTTACAGGAACTGGGGCTAGGAGGCCGCAGGGCCCCCCCTTGAGATGGGGGGTGGCTGGGCCCTACAATCCCAGCCCCCCTCCCTAGCTCCTTCTCCCCTGCTTCCCACACAGCCACTAAAGACCGTCCCTTCCAGCCCTGCCCCCAGCCAGGGCAGCATCCACCTTCCTTTGTTCCTCTCCCTGGGGGGTAACTGGTAGAACAGGTACTCGGCAGGGCCGTGGTACAGACAGCAGCCAGTGGAGGTCACTCACAACCCAAGCCTAGCAACCAGCAAGGTACCCCCCACTACATCACAGGCGCCCCATAGGTGGGTCGGATAGATGAACTGGAACAGGTGATGCTCAGTGTTCCCTGTCAGATGAGCGCACCCAGGACAGATTCAAATACTGCCCAGCTGATTAGTATGATGCCCACAGCTGGCAGCCTGTGTTTCTGCTTGTGGTGCACATCCCCACAGGCCTTGGTGCACCGAACAAAATTTATTCCACACATAGATGGGGAACAAATTAGAGGGAACACTGGTGGCACTCATGCAGTGTCTCTGAATGCACACACCTCACTCTTGGTACAACATCACTTGAATACTTGCCTGGTGTTGCCAATTGACTTTCCTGCTCCCATCAGAAAAGCGCTAGAAAGCGAGTTTCCTTAGCAAAAGCTTCTGATGCAGGAGAAAGCTGGATAGCCACTAGGCGCTATCTATGCTACGCGAGCGAGCATGGTGAAGAAGTGCTGTGGTGATGGTAGATCACCGAGGTCGACATGGGCATGGAAGCAATCTCGCCAGGTCGCTGTGGAATGAGAGCAGCGAAAAAGGCATTGCCAGCGTGAGATAAACGCCCGGCACTCATTGCATTCCTGTTGAGTGGTGTCCCATTTGCATGAATGCGTCACAGCACAGAACCTTGATGAGCCCTGTTGTGTCTCCGCCCCTGCTCTTGCCGGCCGCTCCTCCACACTAGGATTACACGGAGGCCTTTGCTCTTTAGTTGGTGGTGGGGGTGGGGGGGTAAAATCTCTTCACTGAGATCAAGGACAAAGGCTGCTCAGATTCCACCTCCCATGCCCTCGCTTAATGCTTTGCACCTGCTCCCGGAGAGGCAAAAGGAAAGGTTTAAATATCGTACCCCATTTCCTAGCGGAGAAGAGCATCTGGCCAATGCCCACCCCGTCCCTTCCCACCCAATGTCTCTTCCTTTCCATGGCCGGGTGTCTCTGTGCTAGAGATAAACGCCCCTTTTCCTTCCTGCTGCCTTCTCTCCGCCGCCCCTTGCACGTCCAGTGTTCCGTGCCGAGAGCCCCAAGCCAGTGGAAGGACAGGACAAGCGCAGTCCCGTGAGACTTCCAGGGTCAACTTGAGGTCTCATGAGATTTGGGAGCCACAGATGCTCAGGGCCGCTTCCTGTTTTCCGGTTTCCAGCAGCTCCCTCCCTGATCTGGGCCTCCCCAGGCTGTGCCAGGTGTCCCCTTGGGGCGAGGAAGGAATCCCCCCTATTGGCAGAAGTGGTGGGATTTGGGCAGCTGGAGGACTGGAATGCTCTGGAGGTGGCTGGCTGGAGGCTGGACCCGTGTGAGAGGCATTTAGTCGTCACAGCCTTTGGCAGGTGCCCGAGGCAGGAACTCACCCCAGCCAGGCTGCGGAGTAGAGCAGACACCAGTTCACTGTTCACTGCGCGGGTCTGGCAAAGCTGTGTACTAGGCACAAGTTCTGTATGTAACTACACCCCCGCCCGTAGCGCTGTCCCACAGGATAAAACAGCCGAGCAAGACAGTGACGGGGGCTGTTGTGTCCCAAATACACGGTGTTCACTGGGACTCGAGGTCCCCTCTTGCCACAGCCCCTGAACGGGGGAAGGGACACTCGGAAGCGAGTGCAGGCAACTAGGGACACTCCCAGTGTGATGATCGGTGCCTCTCAGTGCCACCCAGGATTGGCCAGGGATCCCTGGGGTGCAAGTGACTCACTGGGCTATCCCCCAGTGGGAACCTTCAGTGCCACTTGACTAATCCCATCCCTGCCTGGTTAAACCCCAGACCGTGCATCCGGGCCTCCCTCTGTGCCGGGAGCACACTAGGCACCAGACTTCTGGCCCAGGCTTGCAGCCTCCGTGGTGATGCTTTTGCATGAAAGAGATCACGGTGTAGGTGGGTTAGTGGCTAAGCCGGTTCTTCCTCTGCAGGGGGCTGGGCTTGCTGACTCTCGCGGCCCTTCCAATTGCAGGGTTCTGTGATTGGCTGCGTAGCGTGGGAGCCGCCAGCAGCCTGGCTTGGACATGGTCTGGGTGTCCCTCACCTCTGTGAGCAAGAAACTGGGGATGGGCAACAGGGGATGGATCCTAGAACCCCAGGCCTGGCAGAGCCCTCAGGAGTCATGGAGTCCGGCCCAAAGCAGGACCAACCCAACTCAATCAGCCCAGCCAGGGCTTTCTCAAGCCGGGACTGGAACACCCCTAGGGATGGAGATTCCACCCCCTCCCTAGGGAACCCGTCCCAGCGCTTCACCACCCTCCAGGGAAATCGTTTTTCTAATATCCAACCTAGACCTCCCCCACTGCAACTTGAGCCCATTGCTCCTTGTTCTGCCACCTGCCACCGCTGAGAACAGCCTCTCGCCAGCCTCTCTGGAACCCCCCTTCAGGGAGTTGAAGGCTGCTATCAAATCCCCCCTCACTCTGCTCTTCTGCAGACTAAACAAGCCCAGCTCCCTCAGCCTCTCCTCATAGGTCATGTGCCCCAGCCCCCAAATCATTTTCATTGCCCTCCGCTGGACCCTCTCCAATGCGTCCACGTCCTTCCTGCAATGGGGGACCCAGAACTGGACGCAACACTCCAGATGTGGCCTTCCTAGTGGGGGATAATCACCTCTCTGGATCTCTGGCAATGCTGCTCCTAATGCACCCTCATATGCCATTAGCCTTCTTGGCTACAAGGGGGCCCTGTTGTCTCATATCCAGTGTCTCATCCACTGTAACCCCCAGGTCCATTTGTGCTGAGCTGCTGCTTAGGCAGTCGGTCCCCAGCCTGTAACAGTGCTTGGGATTCTTCCCTCCCAAGACCACTCAATAATTTCCCTGTTCTCGTCTTTCCCGCTGAAGCACCTGGCACCAGGCACTGTCAGAAGACAGGAATTTGGCCTACCTGGACCATTGGTCTGGCCCGCTCTGGTTGTTCTTATGTTAATAGCATGACACTGCAATGTCATGTCGTTCATCATAGACGTAACAAGATGCTCACTTAAGTCATCTATAGCTAACGCCAACTGTACAAATTCTGATAAACTCAGGCCAGCCCCGCAGTTCTTCCCCAAACCCAAAGATCACAGAAACCATTAAAGGAGACCTAAAGACTGCTGATGTCTGTGCAGCTTTTTGTTGCTTCCTTCTGTATCTCCTGGGTTTGCCTGAACCTGGGAACAGCCAGACTTTCCCTCGGAGACTGTGGAGACTGTGAGTTGCGTTCAGATGCTCAGGTGGAAGCTGCTACATACGTGTCCGGGATTAGTTTATTACAGGTGAGATCAGCACCTTTCTCAGCTCCTGCTGAATTCCCAGGCTGCCTGGGATGAAATGGGACAGGACTTGAATAAGGACAGTTCCCGCCCATCTCCACTCATAGTGTTAAAGGGATGCAGGATGCAGTTACAGTGGTGGAAAGCTGCTTATACCTGTATGGCTTATTCGCTCTGGGAAATACCTATGTCCACTGGTGGGGAGGCGGGGGGGAGATGGTATCAATATTTTTGTTTTTAAAAATCACCCCACACTGAAAGAATTCTCCCGGAACAAAGACTGCCTGAAGAACTGGCAGAAGGCCAATATGTTTATCCGTCCTGGGTGCAGGTATTGCCATGGGACATCCACAGTGTCACATGTAACAAGCATTGTTCAGGGATTCGGAGCTTGATTTCCTGCAGCACTGAGCATCCGTCACTCACGCAGAAATCAATGGGACCTGCAGATGTTCACCACAGCTGGAAAGCAGCCTGTAACTCACACCTGAGCTCTCGGGCCGGCTGTGTTACTCCCATTTTCTAAGAGGTTGTCTGAGTCACAGGCAGAGTAAAGGCTAGTTTTGGGGGGGGAGGTTGAAAGAGCCAATGCTGGGAACTTCTGAAAGTCTGGCGCAGTTGTGGGGGTTGACCCGCTGTGGCAACCCGACCCTTAGCGATTAGTGCAAGGCCTCACACTAAGTGCAACAGAGCTGGGCTGAGACCGTCTGGCTGCCAGGCCTGCGCCCTGTCCCTTTCACCATGCTGCGTCTGGGCCGGGCGAGGCTGCGGCTGGTGAAATCCATCCCTGGAGCATTCGCGCTGCTTTGACGCTGCTGCACGACTCTCGGTTTGCGGGACCTAGGTCCCGACCGGTGCCCTCCCTCCTTAGGCTGTGCTGACCTCTAGTGGAGCGCTGCGGAGTGGGCGCCACTTGGCTTGGGGAGCAGCTGGCCGGAAAACAGCCAAGGCGCAGCCTGGCCAGGAGAGGTGCAACTTGGACATTGGTAGAGGAGTGGGGACGTGCTGGGTGAAAACGCTCCGATCTAGACAGATGCCTGCAATAACTGCAGGGGAGTGGGGGAGGCACTTCAGAACCTCCCAGGATCTTTCCGGGTGCATTGATCTGCTGGAATATTCACTTCCTCCTCCTCCTGTATCAGTCCCTCTGTTGTCGTATTCGTTGTCCAGTTGCTGCCAGGTGCAGGCCGAACTGGAGCAGCTGGAGACCCCCCTGCTGAGAAATGTTATCTGCCCGGGGGGACGCAATGGACCCAAGGACCCTCAACCCTTCACATGCGCCACCAGCCATCTTGTCTCGTCAGTTTGTTTCCCACCTGGAGCTTGTCTGTCATGCACCTTGCATGCAGAACGTCCTTTACTAACCTACATTACTGCCCTATGTATCATGAACTGCTAGAAACCTGCCTTGGGATCAGGGTTCTACGGGCACGTAATGAGCATGAGCGTCTGCCATGAGGAACAGACAAGACAGACACTGGCTGTGTCTAGACTGGCAAGTTTTTCCGCAAAAGCGGCCACTTTTGCAGAAAAACTTGCCAGCTGTCTACACTGGCCGCTTGATTTTGCGCAAAAGCACTGACGTTCTACTGTCTGAAATCAGTGCTTCTTGCGGAAATACTATACCGCTCCCGTTCGGGCAAAAGCCCTTTTCCGGAAATGCTTTTGCGCAAAAGGGCCAGTGTAGACAGCTGAAAACTGTTTTGCGCAAAAATGCCCCGATGGCAAAAATGGCGACTGGGGTTTTCTTGCACAAAACCGCATCTAGATTGGCACAGACGCTTTTCCGCAAAAAGTGCATTTATGGAAAAGCGTCCGTGCCAATCTAGATGCTCTTTTCCACAAATGCTTTTAACAGAAAAACTTTTCCGTTAAAATCATTTGCGGAAAATCCTGCCAGTCTAGACGCAGCCAGGGTGTGCAGGGAGGAGACCAAGGGCAGAGCTGGGACTTCAGGCCCCAGGCCTCCAGACGTCTCCCCCCAGCTATCAGACCTCACTGACTGTCTAATGTCACTCACCATTTCAACACAGATGTGGATTGCAGCTGTGCCGAAGGGTCCCAGCTTGCCAGCCCTGGAGCCTGCCATGCCGCTAGGCACCTTTGGCTCCAGCCCATGAGCAGTGCTGCATATTGCCGATCCGATTTGCCACACATCGAACCCGGCACCCACTGCAATCTGGTGATGCAGCCCCGGCCTGGCCTGGAGCTCAAGCTCGTTGGCTACAGCCACCATGTCCCAGCCTGTGAGCCTCAGATTAGCCTCCCAAAGCCACATTTAGGCCCCTGAAGAGAAAACTGCTGAGCATCTAGGGATGGATTAACCTCTTGTGGGCCGGGTGCCAAATGCATCTGTGGGCCCCCATGGGGGCAAGGAAGGGAGGTCGGTCCCTGGAGTGAGGGACTGGCCAGGGGTAATGGGGCATGGCGTGGTGGGGATGGCTCTGCTGTGCCCAGCCTAGAGTGAGGGCACTGTGCACAAACCAGCAGTCACCAGATGCACAGAGGCCTGCCTGGCCCTGTGCGACCCGTGTGCCACTTCCCCTGGGGGCGGGCCCATGATGCGCCTGTGACGTAGTGGGGGGGTCAGAAACCTTGCTGGTTGCTATGCTGGGCAGTGGGCTGTGAGTGACCTCCACTGGCTGCTGGCTGCAGCATGGCCCAGCAGGGCAGGGGATGAGTCATTATGCAAGGGGGCTCTGAACCTGTCCGACCAGTTATCTCCCAGGGAGCGGAACAATGGGAAGAAGGGGAGTGGAGCCCTGGCTGGGGGGCAGGGCTGGAAGTGAGGGAGTTAGTTTCTGGCTGGGATCATGGAGGAGACAGCCTAGGGAAAGGGGCTGGAATTTAGGGGCCCAGTCTCCCCCATCTCAAGGGGGGCTGAGGCATCCTAGGCCTGCCCTGGAACCAGATGACATCTGTGCTGGGCTGTATCCTGGAGAAGCAATAAACTCCCTCTATTCTACTGGCGGGTGGAGTCTGTCCGTGCCACTACGGGGGTGCAGGAGACGGGAAAACCCCAACGCGCTGTCCCACCACCTCCTCCAGAGCCTTTCTGGGGGGTGGGACCTACTGGAGAGACTGGGAGAGAAGGCTGGTAGGGGAGGCTGCACCGAGGTGCTGACCGGAAGCTGGGGGAGCTTCTCTCTGATGCTCGAAATGTACAGCCACCGTCCCCTGACCTTTTATTGTGAGTCTGGCAGTGCGCCCGGGTGGGGCAATGGGTCCTGCCCTTGCACCAGCCCCATTGTGTTGCTGAGTCCACACAAGCGAGCCTGAAAGCCTCCCATAGGAGCACCTGGGAAGTCCTTTGATGGGTGGGAGGAAGCCAGCATGCCCCCAACCTTCCCTATTCCACAGGGGTGGAGGGGAGGGTCAGGAGAAGCCTTGCTGGGGCAGGGGAAGAAATGGAGCTCCAGGGATCCTCGGCTGCCAGAGTGACGGTAGAGGATCGTTTTAGCCCGCACCGTTTAAAGCCTGCACTAAGTCACTCCTGGTCCATAATGGGTCTGACTTCCCCAGCCAGAAAGCCGCCTGCTTTCCCAGAACAGAAACAAGGTAGGTGACCGTGACGGGGTGTCTGCCCCGCGCTGGCCCTTTAAGGGTTAAAACCCGGCCCTGGGTGAGGGCTGAGCCGGCAGCTGAGGCGGACGCAGCCAGTTTAGGCCCAGGGGGGCTGTATAAATAAGGGAGGGGGCGAGACGACTCACTCGTGCTCTGGCTGGGTGGCAGGAGGGACCTGGCTGCCAGGGAAGCTGGAGGCTTCCTGACACAGAGCAGGGCAGGGGAGCTCTGGCCAGGCAAGCTCCTAGGCTGCAGGGCCTGAAGCAAGGCCTGAGGCTACGAGGGCTGTGGGGAGGAAGCTGGGGCAGGCGAGGGCAGCAGGGCCACCGCCCCTTGCCAATGCTGAGTGGCCTGGCAGGCTGTAGTTCCCCCGAGGCAGGGGCTAGATGGGCAAAGTGGGCCCAGGGATTGGGGGTTCCCTGAGGGGAGGACCCCAGAGGGTGGGGGCCCTGGGGAAGGGCAGTCCCCCCCGGTCTGGCCAGGCCATGGCTCCTAACACAGAGTGATGGAGAATAAAGGAAACGGCAGGCGTGACCCCAGCTGGAAGGGGCGCTCCAGGGCTGAAGAGCTGTTTCCCATGGTGACCAGCAGGAGGCGCTGTGGGGGCGAGTCACGCACCGTGAGACAGGGGCAGTGTCTCTTATGGCGCCGACTCCCAGAACAGGTGGTTTCCCTTTCCCGGGGGAGCAAGTGACGCTGGGAGCTCCCGGGCTGGAACAGACTCAGGAAACGAACCTGATACGCAGCCTGGGTGGGGCGGGGGCAGGCAATGGTGGCGACACGCTGGCTGGGGCGGGGGAAGCCTCGTTTCTAATGCACAGACTGGCCTCTGCGGAAGCAGTGAAAAGCTGCTCAGGGATCCTGGGGCGAAACCAGCTCTCCCGCTGTGTGCGCCGCAGCATTGCTGGGAGCCCTGTGCACGCGGCGCTGAGCACAGATCCCTCGCGCCGCACGTTAACCTGGCAGCCCCTGTGCGCGCTGTCTTGATCTTCAGCCTGCCTGCTGCCGGTTCCTTCCCAGGGAGCCGCTGCTGGCTGCCAGGCGGCGTGCCCGTCTTCGGACCTAGCCCCATTCAGGGCACGGGCTCAGCGGGTGTCCTCCGGAGACAGCCTGTGCTTCCTGAGGACAGCAGCCAGGAAGTAATCGCGTGTCTCCTCCTCTCACCAGGGCTGAATTTGTGGAGCTGTGGCTTTGCTCCAGCACCAGCCTCAGTGCCAGGGATGCCTGCATTTCAGCAAGGACACACACATTGCCAGAGAGACAGTGTGGCCTAGTGGATAGAGCAGCAGACTGGGACTCGGGTTCCATTCTTGGCTCGGCCACTGGCCTATAGGGTGGCCGTGGACAAATCACTCCTGTTTCCTGTGCCTCGGGTGCCCCGTTTGGAAGATGGGGCTGATAGCACTCACCACCTTGGGAAAGCTCTTTGGGGTCTACTGATGGGACAGCCCCAGTAAGGGCGGGGGGTAAGGGGGCTCTCAGCCTGTGTAAACTGGCCTTGCTGGGACACGAGTGAGCATCGAAAGCAGCTTGCGGCAGGGGAGAAGCCGTGAGGTGTGAGATGGGTCCACGTGCCACAGCACACGTGGGCCCTGCGGGAAGGAGGGCTGCCCCTCCGTCGCGTGGGAGCGGAGCTCTGCCCCACTCTTCCCGCTCATGCCAGCTGCATTTGGGACAGGCTGCTTCAGAGAACTAGCTCAGACCAGCTCCAGTGACCCCACTTGTCCCCCAGGCTGGCAGGGGATTCACAGACACTCAATGGCGTCAGCCTTGATTCTGTTTCGGATCTAGCATTGGCTCTGCCACGGACTGACCTGTGTCTCCCCCCTCCCTCCTGACTCATCCCTCTCTCAAGGCCGCCCTGCCCCGCTGGTCCCATTATTTCGGCGACATGGTAGTTCAGTAGATGGGCAGGGAGCTGTGGGACAGCCGGTCTCCCGAGCTCCGGCACTGGCTGATCCTGTGTGGGGATGATCTTCATAAGTAGACACCTGGGCACCAAGTGATCAAGAGGTGACAAATTGTCAGATCTTGGCAGGCCTGGCAGCCGCCAGTGCTGTGGTCCCCGCTGTCAGCCTCACCGGGACACAGCCCCAGCTTGGTTTGTTTCTCCTCTTGATCTGTTTTACCCCCCTGCCCCACACACCAACTCCTCTTGGCTCGCTGCTGTGGGCTGGGCAGTCCTGCATCTCAGAAGGCCTGTCCTTTCATTTCCCTCCCTTGCGCCTGGACCATCCCCACCCCTTCATTTCCCTCCCCCTTTCTGAGCCTTCTCTGGTGTGGAAAATGCCTTTCCTCGATCTCTTCACCCCGTCGCCTCCCCATCCTTATTCAGTCCAGCTGCACCTCCAGCCCTGCCCCTGCAGGGTGACCCACGTGGTCAGACCTGTGTTGGGGCGTCCCACTGAAGCTATGCCAGATGCAGAGTGAGAAGCAGGGGTCATGCCTCTGAGGTTACTGAGAAATCCGCACACTCAATACATGCCCTCCCAGGCATCTAGAGAACGATGGGAGCACCGTGTTTCTCTCTAGCACTCTGGACAGCGCCCATGGCCTATCTGGAGCTAGCACTGCCGAGCTGTTTGTTCCTACAGTTCCAGCAGAGAACAACTTTGGATGGATTCTCAGCCCTACCTGACTAGCTAGCGAATTCCCTCCATTAAAACTCGCTCTGCTCCAGCCCATCCTGCTAGTAGGTGAAGGTATCATCTCCGCCAGTCAAGCTCCACAGCCTGATTCTGGTTGCATGGATGGGTTTTTGCCTTCAACACAAACGACAACGTTCACAACAATTCCAGCATATGGCCTAGCTGTTACTCTGTGCTTGGTACACCCAGCATTGCTAAGCAGCTAGAACAGCTGCCCCTGAAACGCATGACTGCTATACCAGAGGCAGGGGGGAAAGCATGTGTAGGGCTGACTGCTCTGAGCCTGATACAGATTGGCCACGAGGTTTATAGCAGGCAGAAGCAGAGTGTCAAGCTAACCCACAACACAGCACTGGATTCAGCTACTGGTTTAGGTGAAGGTCCTTGCAGTGCGGGAGGACGCTGGTGGTAGCAACCTGCCAGGAACTTGGTGGGAGGCACACAGGTTGCAGGATGGAAGGGCCTAGAAGCAGCACCAGGAAGTCAGTCTGGGTGCACATGGCTGGAATGCCACCTGCAGCTGCAGCATTGCTGGGAATCCTTTCCTTTAAAAATAGCCACTTTAACGGGACAAGCATGGAGTTCCTTCCTGTTCCTGTTCAGCACATAGTGCACGGAACACTGGCTGAGGCTGGGTGTGCTCCTTGTTGGGACGTTTGCAGGGGGCAGAGGGTGAGTATTTCCTCTCCTGTGTTTGAGTTTCCTGCTCAATGGATAGGTGAGGCCATGGTGGCCGTTTTCAAGGTGATAGGGGGGTGAAGTGCCATCGCCAGTCTGATGATAATACTCAGCTCCCTGTCTCTGTCTCACTGAGCCCAGATTTTACCATCTACGGGGCAGATTCTCAGTGGGTATTAACTGTTGTAGCTCCATGATCATCAATCCAGCTCCTCGGAGCATCCCTGGCACTGGATCTGGCCCTACGTAATTCCCTCGTGTTTCACAGAGACCTACCTGGATTTGGGTGGAAGGAAGCTGGGTTTGGCTCCTGTGACGTAGTAGGGGGTACCTTGCTGGTTACTATGCTGGGCAGTGGGTTGTGAGTGACCTCCACTGGCTGCTGTCAGCAGCATGGCCCAGCAGGGCAGGGGATGAGTCATTATGCAAGGGGGCTTCGAACCTGTCCGACCAGTTATCTCCCAGGGAGCGGAACAATGGGAAGAAGGGGAGTGGAGCCCTGGCTGGGGGCAGGGCTGGAAGTGAGTGAGTTAGTTTCTGGCTGGTATCATGGAGGAAGCAGCCTAGGCAACAGGCTGGGATTTAGGGGCCCAGTCTCCCCCATCTCAAGGGGGGCTGAGGCATCCTAGGCCTGTCCTATAACCAGATGACATCTGTGCTGTGCTGTATCCTGGAGAAGCAATAAACTTCCTCTATTCTACTGGCTGGGGGAGTCTGTCCGTGCCACTACGGGGGTGCAGGAGACGGGAAAACCCCAATGCGCCGTCACAGCTCCATTCAGAAGAGATGCTGGCTGGCTTGGGGGAACATCTGCAGTCATGCCTAGTGGTCAGAGCAGGCATCAGCATCTGAAAGCCAAAACTAGGGGCGAGACAGTCATCCCTCGGAACCAGGGCCAAGAGACAGAACCGTAGTCTGAATGGCAGAGCCCAGGAGCGAGAGAGACTCAAAGCCAGGAATAGGGGCCGAGGATCAGAACCAGAGTCTTTGGAGTCAGTGAGGGCAGGAGCGAGGCTGGGACAGGACTGGAACAAGGACAGGTGCAGGGCAGGCTCGAGGCTGGTGCTATGCTACTTGGCTGGCTTCTGAGCACTGCTCATGATCTTTAATGTCTATATCCCCACGCACTCCCGGAAGTGCTGGATTCCCCATTTTACAGATGGGCAGCTGAGCCACAAAGAGGCAAAAGACTCGGCCAGGGTCATGCATCATGTGATGGAGCACGAATTTGAACTCGCGTCTTCCAAGTCACCTGCCTGCCTGTCGTGGGCCGGAGGGGGCCCATGCAATTGACAGAGATCCCCCAACTCACAGCTGAACCTGCTGAGTGTGTCTGGCATGTGACTGTGGCTTTAGACTGAGGCCTTCATGGGTCACACGCTCTCACTGATGGGGCAGCATGTGACTGTCTCCTGGCCAAGTCCGTAGGAGCGATGGCACTCGAGCTGCAGGATGCTTTGCTGGGAGAAATATAATTTATGCCATCATGGGCCAACAGTGTCCTTCTGCTATGTATATCGGACAGACTTCTCAGACATTGCTCCAAAGAATTAATGCCCACAAATCAGACATCAGACATCTTCACAAGGAAAAACCAGTTGCTTTTCATTTCAACCTACCTGGACATCGTCTTAACGACCTTAGTACATGCATATTACTTCAAAGAGACTTTAACACCAGATTACAGAGGGAAACTTCCGAACTTTCATTCATGCTTAAATTTGACACTTTACGAATGGGCCTTAAGAAAGATGCTAATTACCTTACCCATTACAAAGATAGCTTCCTCTTTTATCAACCCTGATTAGCCATTTATTGACTCATAAATAGCTATTCCCTCCCTCCCTCTCCCTCACCCCACCTTCTGTACTAAATCTGATTTGTCAGTTCAAAAACGTGTTCACTTTTTTCATTGTATTCCTTTGGTATACATGGTCATGCCAATTCTCTTCAAGAATATGATCTGAGGAAGTGGGTCTGGTCCACGAAAGCTCATCACCTAATAAACCATCTTGTCAGTCTTTAAAGTGCTACATAGTTTTTCTTTTTGTTTTAGCAAGATCAGACTAACATGGCTACCTTTCTATTACTGGGAGAAGTAAATGTTCAACGCCTGAGCTTGTAAGACGCTGAGCAGCTTTTCAGGATTGGGTCCTTAATGGAACATCTTGTATTTTAATCTATGTATCTTCATAGCGTAGTTTATGATAAGATCTGGAGTGAAGTCCTGGCCCCGGTAAAGTCCATTGCAAAATTCTTCCGTGTGGCCAGAGTCTAATTATCCATTTTATCTTTTAAAATTCACTTCAAAGAAAGGGAAAAAAAATCCCTGGAAAAGCCCCAGTAAGAGAGAACAGCCTCTGTTCGGGTCATATCCTGGAACCAGGCGGGCAGCTGTCCCTCTAGCACAGCACGCAGCTTACAAACAAACCCTCCCAGGGCTGGAACGATCAATCATTATGCAACTGCACAAACAAAGACGTTGCAAACATACCTGGAAGGAGCTGTGTTAACTGATCCATTGAAGCCAGGGCTGAAGCAACAAACAAATAAAAACTCTGCCAGAGGGGAAAGGACAAAGTTTCATTTTCAAGCCTCCTTGGATTTTAGAAACTAGAGTAAAACACGTAATCATTAACTGGTGAGTTCCCAGCATACCCGGAGAGAATTAGCCGAAAACATAAAATCCTCTAGCTGAGAGGGTGCAACACAGCACAAGGTTAGTTCTGGGAATTCACAACAATAACACACGAGCCCCAAAACAGAGAGCGCCAAAGCAGGCTGCTTCCTAGAGCAGTGGGGTACCATTCACTCCCGGTTGCTGTAGGCCGAGTGGTGCCGATTGACCCTGATTATTGAATACTCCTCTGGGGATCTCCCCCTCCGCCCGCCTGGAGGCAGGACCTGGCCACGCCTTGGAATGTAAAGTGGTAGCTTTTAGCACAGTTTACAAGGCATCGCATTAACGACTGTGTACAGGTAAACTCAGCCTGTTGGTTTGCTCAGCACTTCAGCCCATGTTGCCAACTCTAGTGATTTAAAAAAAAAAATTCCCCCAATAAGACTGGGTTGTGATTGTTTTGAGAGCTGCCTTATGCCGGCAAGACAGCTTCCAGCAGAGTGGCCAGAAGGAGCTGGTGGGCCTACCAGCAACCAAGACGCTCTACCTCAGCCTGGTGAGTATTTAGTGTTCATCATGTTTATTACGGTAGCACCTAAGGGTGGAGACTGGGGCCCCTCTGCACCAGGCGCTGTCTAACTCACAGTCGCAGACAGACCTGACGGGGGAAGGGGGCGAACACACCGGCAGAGAGAACAAGGTGATGGCAGCAAACTCAAAGTCAGAGCTGCAATGGTTTTGTTTCATATTAGGTGGCTGAGTTCAGAGGCAAGGAAGGGCGCCGGAGGGCCGGGTGGGGGAGAAGGGAAAAAGTGCAGTGGTGCGGCGATGGAGGATGGGAGCAACTACATAGGTGCAGTTTCCCTAGAGTTGGAGAGGGCTCCCCTGCAGTTCTAGATTCTGGCAGTGCTGGGGGGGTAGAGCAGGTCCCGTTTCACCCTCTCCCCAGCACTGCAGCACTCCCGGCTGCTTCTACAGCGGCACCCACAAGAGCTGTGGCTCTGTTCCCTGTTCCTTAATGCTCCCTGGACAACAGAAAACACACTCGCCTGTGATGTGTACAACAGTGGATCCTGACCTGTGACTCGTGAGCCCTTGGGGTTCACAACACGTCACAGGGGCTTATTGGGAAACACGTCCATAATGGTGGGGGGAAAAGTATTCGCGTGCCAACGGGAACCACAGTCACTGTAGCCAAGGTAGGGGCAGTAATGGCGCTCAGCTGGTACTCGGTCATTCTCTGCAGTGTGCTGTTTGGCTCCAGTGCGACCCGAGCAAATGTTCTCAAGTACTACAAGTCAAACCTCTCTAGTCCGGCACTTCCTGCTCCGGCAACATCCGTAGTCCGCCATGATATGAGTGAGCCGGATGGCCACTTAGCATGGGTGTGGCCAAATTTCCCGCAGTCCCATGCAGTTTCTTTACAGCCACTAGCTCTGGCTCTCAGGGTACATCTACACTAGCCCCCTAGATCGACCAGAATTGCAAATCAAGCCTGGGATTTAAATATCCCGCACTTGATTTGCATGTTCCCGGCTGGTCGCCATTTTAGAAATTGACTAGCCCGAAGTAACTGCCTGCGTCTACACGCAGCAGTGAAACGGGATTCCGGAATAAAGCCCTGAATCGAATTAGGTGGTATTCCTCGTGGAATGAGGTTTAGGTCCTGTCCTGAGAGTGGTTCAACCTGTAGCTTCTTCGTTTGTTAGCATTCTCACTGGGTTGTTTTTATTTGGACTGTGGGGTACCTGATGATGGACAAGTGGCTGAAAATGGGACGTATAAAGACTCAAGAAAACAAATGTTCAACATCAACTAGTGTTTCACCAAGTCCAGAGTGTGGGAACTCAGGGTCAAATGCTCGTGATGGTCCTGCAAAGTCACTTCTGAAAAGAAGGAGACGTGATGAGGATCGTATCAAATCCGGCTTTACTTGCTCGCACCGGGGATCAAGAGTGTCCCGGGAAATCTTGGAAGCGTGTGATCATTTTCATAATGTGATCAAATGCATAATGGAAGGATGAATAGTGTAAAATAAAGAGCGTGCAATAAATGTGTGGAGTGGGCTGTGCCCACGAAAGCTCACAATCCCATCGACATGTTTTGTCTATAAAGTGCTACCGGACCTTTTGATGTTTTTTAAGTTTATCCTGTACAGATGAACTCACCCCCCCCCCCCCCGAAGCTAAAACCAAATGCTATTTCCAAGATCAGCGCGTTTCTAATGGACGCTCTGGTGAGGGAGAGAAATCCCTGGGCATATTCACTGTTGTTGGGGCTCTGCGAGGTTTGGCGTTTTTGTGACTGGGGCTCCTGGGGTGTTACGGTTGGGGAACCCCATGTGAGTGCCGTGCGGCAGGGCGCAGTGCCATCCTCTGCCACGAGGGGACACTTGGTGTCTGGAGAAGGCAGGGCTGCCAGTACAGAGACTGCCAAAGGGAGCTAGGTCCCTGCCGTAGGAGCCAGCTCAGAGAAAGGATTCCAGGCTAATCCAGATTAATCCCCCCCCCCCCCCCCGGAGGTCTATGCCGCCTGGAGGGCCCTTGAGTGGAAGGGGATTTCTCAGCCTTAGGGAGTTGTCCATAGGTGGTGTCGGAGCTGGGGGTGGGGTTCAGCCCAGGGGTGTGGCCCTACGTGTGGGGTGGTGGGGGGCGTGGGGGGAGTTCACAGTCTTTGCCTGGGCAGGTCTTGCTGGCTGCCTGAATCTGTCTGAGAAAGGGGCCTTCCCCTCAGCTTCCTGTGAAGAACAAACAAGTGTCAAACCGAAAGCTCAGCTTCGGGGAAAAATCCCACCTAGGCGAGAGCCCAGCACGTCTCCACTCGGCTGCGGGCCCGTCTGGCCGGCGCTGGCCCGCCCACGCGGCGGGGCGACGAGCAGTGACGTGCCGGGGCAATGGCTGGGCCGTGGCTTGGGGAGCACCCGGGGTATTCCGGGTCTGAGGACACCAGCTCAGCTTGCAGCTCCTCATAGTCTCCCACTGGCCAGGACTCAGTCCCTGATGCTGCTGTGCATCCGTGTGCTTGTGCTGCGTGTGCTTTCACAACAGCGCCGGGCTCCCAGGACTGTGTTTCCAGGGGAATAACGACACGGCCACAGCCGCACGCCCATCGACAGCCCCCCAAGTGCTTTCCCAAGGGGAGGCCGGGGTCTTCATCCGCGCTGGACAGAGCAGTGACGCGACTCCCCCACGGCCTCCCGCACAGAACGCCAGTGGCAGAACCAGGAATATGAGGCAGGGTTTCTGTCGTCTGGTTCACGGTGCTAAGACTGGACCCATTGCTGGCTCCACCCGGCTGCCCCTTGGGATTGGGCCTGGGTAGCGGATTAAGCCGTGTACAGGTTAGGCTTGGCGGGGGGGAAGGATGCACACCAGTTATTGCGGTTATTCCCCGATCACACCCCACTGCGGCCTCAGGCTGGTGGTACTTGCTACCTTCCCGTCTGGGTTGGGCACCGTGCTGCCCACTTCCTATCCGGCTGGGCACGCGCTTTTCCTGAGCGCAGGGTGGGTGACTTACTCCATTCCAGCGCAGAACCGAATTGGAGGTGCTGGACTGGTGCCATCAGGTGCTTGGTGCACGGCCCTGGTGCAGGGATGCATCCGAGTCAGGAACCCAGCCGCTGACCGAGCTGGAACCTGTCCTGGCTACTCTGCCCGTAGCTCCCCCCACGATGGACGGGTGGCATTGTCTGCACACAGCCTGCCCCGGGCTCTACCACGGCGACAACAGGCTCTTATGCAAATCCCCAGCAAGGGCGGTGGTTGTGAAACCAGCTTCCTGCCGACACTTTGTAACATTGTCCCAAGCTAGAGGGGGAGGGGCAGGTGAGGAGTGATGTTTTTACCCCCATTTTGCTTCCCCCGCACCTATCCTGACACCACCCCTCCGGCCCCGGCGTGGTGGACCTGCCGACTCTGCCACTGGAAATCTGGAGCTACAGGAACAGAGCGTATGCCCAATTTGATGCTGGTTGGATGGACAGTACCAAGAAGGCCTGTCAAGAATTTCGCTACAGAGCTTTTCTGTCGGCTTGGTTCTTAACCCGGGAAAATCAAGTCTGGCCTCCCCTTGTCTGGCAGTAAGTATCCCACGGAGGACATGGAGACGCAGATCTTCAGCATCTCAGCTCTTCATGGACCAAGCAGTGGTGAGAGTATTTTAGTGAAATGGGTGTTCAACCCCCCCCCCCCAGAGCAGAGACTTATGAACCATATGAGTGCTCACTCACCCGGCGTCTATGACAGCATCATCCTATTACTTCTCCAGTTGTCCACAGAGTACCCTGGGGAAAAGGATGTTGACAAGACCTGAATTCTAATGTTAAAAAACTAGAAAACAAAACCCTTTTGGGCCCCTTTTTATCCATAAAGAAAAAAATCCCCAATTTCTTTTCCATCTTGCCTATGGGAATCGATGGGCACACGCCCGTTGACATCAGTGGGTGGTGGATCGGTCACTTACACCTTGATTGTAAACAAGGTGCTCTCACCTGAAACGTAGCTACAAAAGCTGCTGCATGGAACCACGTTTCCTTTATTACGGAAAGTTGCAAACATCTGGCTTGGTCAGTCAGGCCCTGAGTAAGAATCCATCCCTTGCAGCAAAATACTTACGCGTGGCCTTCGGCGGTCTGCAGAACAGGGAAGGCCGTAAACCTGCTGAGTAACATTTTTGGAATCTGCCGTGAGATTTAGGAGCTTAAATCCCATTTGCAAAAGTCGTGTTGCCGCTTCTACGGCCGCGCAATGGGGGCTGCTTAGCCTGGAGGATGAGGAAAGGCAGACTTGCTGGATTTTTGGAAACGTTCCTCTGACCGGAAGCGTTAGCTTTATTTGAGCTAAAGTGACTGTCACTTTAAGGGGCATGTTTACAGCCTGTTTGTCCTTCCTGCAGCTCGCTCCATTTGCATATTCCAGCTCGATTTGTTTAGATAAGGAAAATGTTGTTTATGCAAATCACTTTCTGCAAGCCAAGGTTGCTTAGAGTCATTGGGGACATTGTGTGGGTGGCAACTGTCATGAAGCAAGGGGCCAGTCCCCGCTAGGCATGTACCATGGAGTCCCTACGACCCTATGTGGTATAGAGGTGACATCAAAAGGGCCGGAAGCCGCGATGGGCCAGCGAGGGGGCTGCATTAGGGGCCTCCTTCATCTCGGTGGGTCGCAAGGTTGCTGACCCAGGACATTTTCCCAGGCTAGGGCATTTTTGCTCCCTGCGTGCATCCCTAGGCTATGGGGGGCGTACCGATTGCACCGTAGCTGCTCTGTGATTGGCCGCAGAGGGAGCATGCGACGCTCAGCCTGTCTTGTGTGCAATCAGTGCCCACCTTGCTCCACGGGCCCTGGCTTTACGTGTGTAACCTCAGTAGGGAAAGCCCATGGGAATGGAAACCAGCAGAATCTGCCACCCGTGCCCGTGGGCAACAGTAACAAAATGTCTTGCAGGCCACCCACCAAGCCCTGGTGGCTGCTGGCCCCTGTCCTAGGGGACACCGGCGTCTACGTGCCATTTGCAAAAGTGACTTAGGAGCCTGAGTCAAATGAAACTTAGTCCAGTGAGATTTAGGCTCCTAAGTGTCTGGTCACTGCCCCTGCCCTCCCAGGCCTGTCGTCTCCAAAGGCTGCTTTTGTGTCACTGGTGGAGCAGGGCAGGAAGCAGCGTGTGCATTCCACAGGGGTATGGGAAACCCCGCTTCCACGGTGAGCCCGTTCGCCCTTTTCACAGGGCACTCACCTGAGCTGGGGAGGAGACGGGCTCAGACCTCGCTCCAATGACGATGTCGTTGTGTGCATCAAAGGTGAGGAGCTCCAGTGGAGAGACTGACTCCTGCTGTGGTGGGGAGGGCGGGGGCACTTGCGTGCACTGTCCAAGATCAGGCAGGGTGGGGATGGGACCCAAGTCTCCCCCAGCCCAAGCGGCTGCCCTCCCCGCAGGGTCGGTGGCTATGCGTGGGTGGGGGGTGGCACGCACCAATCAGAAGAAATTCCATGCAGGAGCAGCAACGCGGATTTGTGGCACGTTTTGTCAAGCCGGGTCCGTTCCTCTGAAAAGTTTCCGTTTTCCCGCACCAGCTTTTTGAGGAGGAAAACGGGTTCACGGAAACATCCCTGAGCAGCTCTGCTCATCCCTCCCATGGCTCTAGCCACCAGCTGCTGCTCAGAGGTTCCTGCTGCAGCCCCGCCGGAGGGGAGATGCCCCGTTCTGCGTGGCTTGTGGCTGGTTCCTGTCAGCGCGCCTTGCAGCAGCCTCCCTAGTGTGCTACGCCTCCCCGCTGTTTCTCCACATCCTTCCTTCAGCCCTGAGCCTCTTGAACCCACACCCATGTTTGGTCATTTCCTCTGGCTGACACGCAGCCCAGGAAGCAAAACACACCAGCTACGGTCTGGGCATAGGAAGGTGCAGCGTGCTCAGAGCCCACTGGGCAAGACTGCCTAATGGCGGCGCTCCGCAGGCTCCGAAGGGTTCGCGAGGCGCTGCCTGATCTGCTTTGCTTTCCCAGACTGAACCCTCAGGCCCAGGCCGCCCGGCGTGCCAGAGCACTGGGAGGTCAGATTCGACTCCCGCCGTCTGAACCTGGCTCCGTGTCTCCAGCCACCCCCAAATCAAAGGGCCCTGGGGGACTGTTCCCGTTTGGACACGGCTTCAGATGGCAGGACCCTCCTGAGCTCGGCTGAGGAGATTTCAGCATCCCTGACGCTGTCCTTCGGCCCGACTCCCACCGCGGGCTGGACGGGCCACTGCTCCCTCCGCCCCAGCTAGCATCATTGCTCTGCACGCCACAAAGCCAAGTCCAAAAGGCTCAGGAGATGGCGTCTCTGCGATTGGATCCTGCGGCCAGCCCAGGCCAGCAGACTTGGGCCTGTGGGGCCCCGCTGAAGGGCCTGCTTAACTGGGGTGCAGACAGTCCGACGGGGCCGGAACCGGGCTGGAGGACCCTGTGACATGGGAGGGTCTTGGAGCTCAGGGTGCAGCCCACCCCAGAACGAATGTCTGCCTGGCAACTGAAGCACCCCTTAGCATGAGCCCTGTGAACCAGAGTCAGCTGGGAGAGGCCAGTCCTGGGTGTGTGACTGCGGCACAGACACTCCCCGATCTCAGCGTGAGCACGGCTCTGCACCCACTCCCTGCAACGCCGGCAGCACCAAAGCTCTGCTCAGACGTGGGGATTCGCTCCCCTGGAGCACAAGGCCTGGCCAAGGCTTTGACCTGGGAAAGCAGCCTGGGATGCAGCCGCCTTGGCGACAGGTTTCCAGTAAGTGCAGTTGTGAGCAGCTGTTGTTCCCGCGGCACCTCACGGGACAGTGACTGGCCCTGCAGGGTTGGGTGACCCAGGGCCAGATTTCCAAAGTGCTCCATGCTGGCCGGGTCTGCTCACACCGTGGCTTTGCCAGTGAGCCCGGTGAGCGCAGGGCCAGGCCAATGCTGAGCACTTGGAAAAAGCCACCTAGATACATGAGAGTTTCCTCCCTTCTTTTCCCAGGGGGAGATTTCCTGCAAGTTGCCAGTGTAGACCCAGCGCTTGGGGCTAGAGCTCCCCTGCTTACACAGCACTCGCTCGGTGGTCCATGGTGCAAAGCCGGGTCTCGAACTCCAGGCCTGGGATTCCCAGTAGGCGAGAAGGGGGCTGTCTGTTACCTGCCCCAAGCCCCGCCCCTTCCAGCCATTGTCCTGACCACTCTCCCCATCGCTCCCCGAGCACGTGACTTTGGGGATCACTGGGGGGGCTGGGGCCATGCAGCGCAGTGGGCGTGCTGCCCCGCACGCCCCATGGAGCCCAGGCGCGCCGCTGTCTCCAGGAGTCCAGAATCCTGTTTCATTGGCCTGGCCCTGGTGGGGACCTGAGGCTGGGCAGATTCAGACTGGAAGGTGCTGGTTTTGGATACCAAGGGGGACAATTCACCAACGGCTGAGATGGCGTCTCTGTAGTAAGATGAGGGCCTGAAACGTGAGCCCACGTATCCCAGGCTGGGTGTGAGGCCTGAGGCCTAGCCAGCCATGGTCACCACGTTGCTAATATACAGCTGTGAGGAAAAGGCAGGCCCTGCTGGCAGAAGCTGGCAAGAACAGGGCTGATGTTACAGAAACACTCAGACCCGAGAGGTACCAGGCCCAGGCCGGGGACTCGTTCCAGAGGGTTGGTAGCAGAGCCCCTCGTTAAGAGACATCTCGGAGCCGACACCCCACACAAATAACAGGAACTCAGATAACGACCTGCTGCACCAGGCGTGACGTGTCACTTGTTTGTGCCTGTGTATAAAAGCGCACCCCAAAGGGCTGCCTTTGCCCAGCCGCGGGGCAATAGCGGAGCCCAATGGGCACCCCAAGTGGCGCAGTGGTGAGTCTGTCTGGTCGTATGTCGTTCTGCAGTAAGCCTGGCCGGGCCCCTTCCATCCTTATCTGATTTTGTGGTCTTTGGGGACTCTCTCTCTCTCCGAGTCTGCTATGTTGATTAACTGCACATGGTCAACACAGTAAACAGGGGAGCAAATGCAGGAACTCACGCGGCCAAACCGTTACCATAAGAGCTAGAGCAGGAGACCCGTCAAGACTCCTCCCCAGTGACTCCTGGCTGCTACAGTCTCCGTTGCTGGACGTTTTAAAAGCAGAGAGGATGTTTTTCTAAAAGATGCGCCAGCTGAAGCAGGAATTAACTCAGA
Organism: Pelodiscus sinensis; assembly: GCF_052426305.1. Lineage (NCBI taxonomy): Eukaryota > Metazoa > Chordata > Testudines > Trionychidae > Pelodiscus > Pelodiscus sinensis. The sequence goes on from NC_143071.1 coordinate 28,479,293, forward strand.
GGCGCCCCAGGGCGAGGGTTATGCAGGAGCCAGGACGAAATGACCCCACTGGTTCTTCTGGCCTTAGAATCTATGCCTGAGTCACACGTTCACACTCTTCATTCAAGTGCAGGCAATCGGGGATTTTTCTCTCTCTCTCTTTCAGCTTCTGTTGAAATTCACTGGAATCGCACATCGAAACCGGCATCTATTTCAGCCTTCGTGTGTCTTTCGGATCTGGCCACATGCTCTCGTGCGGTCGCTTTCTTAAGAAATACCAAAACCGCAAGGAAACCCAATGCAAAATCCCATCCTACTGCACACCTTGCCGGCTTCCGCACCTTATGACCCCATCCCAGGGCAGCCGCAATAGGAGCTGGAGACTTTCTTGCATGATGGCAGGGAGGGGGCAAACAGGTTCTATGTCCCTTTCTCCCCCTTCTAACTCCCCTCTGTGGTTGAGAGGATGATTCAGTCTCAGAAGATCATACAGGGACCTCAAGAAGTCATTTAGCCCAGTCCCCTGTCCTAGCAGAGCTATGTAATAACTAGACCATTCCTGACAGGTGTTTGTCTGACATGTTCTTAAAAACCACCAGTGATGCAGAAGGGGGAGTCGGCCAGCTGGCTGCTCTCTGGAGACACTGGGGAGGAGATAAGGAGACGGTCCCTGTGCCTCCACTGCCCAGGAAGGGCTCAAAGCCCCCTGGTGTGGGAAGGGTTTGAACTGGGAGGAGGAGAGGTCTGGAGGTAGGCCCAGGCTGATGCCATGTGAGATCTGGATGTGGGGGTCTGAAAGTGAAGCCTCCCGAATAGGAACATTGAGTCAGAGCAGAGCGGCCTCTCCCAGCTCTGATCCCGAAGGAATGATAGCTCAGCTGTGCCAGGTCTCTGCAGCCAAGCTGCAGGCAGCGGCTTGGCACAGCTGGCCTCTCCGGCGTGATGCTGGATGGCAGCAGGTGATGGTGCATCTGCTCAGTCCCCCCCCCCCCCGTGTGACAATCCCTCACCATGGAAACCCATCAAACGCCATCTCTGCACCCTATGGGGAGGGTCTGGAAAGCTCTTGGCTGTTTGCTCTGGAACCTGGACTGGCCATTTATCCCCCTTCTCTTTCAATCCCTCTCCTGCACCGGGCCCATCCTGGGTGCATCTATTCAGAGCCTGGCATTTAGCCCAGGCTGGGCTAATTCTAGTGCACTTGTTTCTGTTATTTGGCTCTCCAGGCACTTTGACCAGACCAGGCTGGCTGTTTGCCTACAATTAATGATGAATTAAAATATACTAATCATTATGATTATTGTATGTGTCTGTAGTGGGGGAGGGGTAGGACATATGGCCTCTGCCGGAACCAGACATTTGCATTTTTTTAAAATTTGTGCTGCTTTTATAGCAACAATGAAAGTGTGCAGAGTCCTAGGGAAAAGATTAAAGAGCAAGACCAGCATTCTAGGAGCTCGGGAGGAGAAAGAGAGGTGTGATAAAGTGCTGAACAAGGAAAGAAAAACAATGAAATGGCTGTGTCCGGGGCTAGCCAAACACAAAGAAAGAAAGAGGTGATGGGGGAATAGATAAGGACAGGGCTGTGGCAGAGGCTGGCAGATGTGTACGGGGATGGAGAGAGGGATATGTATAAGAACAGTTAGATCAACAGATGAGAATGAGGAGAGACAGACAGCGTAATGTGTATGGGGACAGACAGATGGGTAGGAGGAAAGACAGACAGCCATTCCTATGGGGACAGACTGCTAAGAGGTATGTGGAAACACATAGGTTATGTCTACACAATGGTTTTCTGCTGGAAGAGGCAATGCAAATGAAGAGCTGATTAGCATTTTGTCGTATGTCATTTGCATATCTCCTCCAATGCCTTTTGGGCAAGAGGTTTTTGCACAAAAACAGGTAGTGTGAACGTGTCCATTTTGCACAAAAAACCCTTTTTGCGCAAGATCCTTTTCCCTCTCCCGGAGCTGGATAAGATCTTGCGCAAAAAGGGGTTTTGCACAAAACGTCCACGTCCACGCTGCCTGTTTTTGTGCAAAAACCTCTTGCGCAAAAGGCATCAGAGGAGGCAAATGAAGCAAAACAAAATGCTAATCAGCGCTTCATTTGCATTGCCTCTTCTGGCAGAAAACCGTCGTGTAGACAAAGCCACAGAGCGATGTCTGAGGAGCAATAGATCTGGATGGGGACAGAGAGGAGTGTGTATGGCAGGGCTGGGTAAGATGCCACCCTGGGGCTGGATCCGGCCTGCCTAACACTTTGATCTGGCCCAGGGCTGCATCTGTCTGATTTCTATTGATATCCTGCTGCCTGTGCCACTGAATTTCCAGGCGGCGGCTCGGGCAGCAGAATCTATTTCAATGGCTCCCAGTTCCCAGTGGTGGCACTCCCCTGGAAGGGGCCGGAGCTGCAAGCCTTTTAAATAGCCACAGCAACCTGGGTGCCTGCAGTTGCAGTGGGGCAGGGAGCCACAAGCTCTTTGCTCTGTTTTTACGTCAAAGCCTCCAGCCCCAGACAATTCTGGGGGGAGGCTGATCCCCAGCCCCGCCTCTTCCAGGGGTGGAGCTGGCCCATGACCACCTAACAAAATTCATTAAGTGGTCCCCTGCAAAAATTATTGCCCACCCCTGGTGTATGGGAATAGGTTGATGGGAATGGAGACAGAAAAGTGGTGTGTATGGGGACAGACAGATGTGAATGGGAACAGCAGATGAGTGTGTATGGGGACAGACAGATGTGCGTGGGGACAGATAGAGGACAGCGTCTGAGGGTGGCGTGAGGACAGGCAGACAAATGAATATGCATGCAGATCCAAGGATATGAGGAGAGACAGACAGATCCCTGCATAGGAGGCTAGAGGGCTAGAGGTGTATGGGGACATGATGGTAGGTAGATGTGACTGGGGACAGACACACAGAGCAGCCAGCACGCAGACAGATGTGTATGGAGATACGGCAGTGTCTATAAAGGTAGACAAAAGTGGATGCAGACAGACAGAGCGGTGGGATTGGGGATGGGGATGGACAGACAGACGGAGCGGCGGGTTGGAGGATAGGAGGTGTGGGGGCAGCCAGCCAGACTCAGGGGGTCTCTGTCCACAGCCGAGCTGTGCTGAGCCGCGCCGCGCCGGTCCAGCTGCTGCGCTCCTGGGCGGAGGAAGCTGCGCGGCCCCGCCCCGCCCCGCCCCGCCCCGCCCAGCCAGTCCCGGTGTCTCTGGTGCAGCCCGGCGGCTGCTGAGTTGCGCGGCTCCCTCCCTCCCTGCCGGCCATGGAAGCGGCTCGCTGCGGAGACCCAGCGCGGCGCCGTGGGCTGTAGCGCGGCGCGGGACCCAGCATGGGCAGTGCGCCCTGGCGGGAGCTGCCCGGCAGGTGGGTGAGCGGGGGCCGAAGGGTCCGGGGGGCTGCGGCTGCCGCCCCTGCGCGGGCATTTCCCGGGGCGCGGCTGGGCTGCCCACCCCCTGCAGCCGGGCCGGGCCGGGCGCGGGTCCGGCTCCGCGGGGCAGTGACAGGCCAGGTGGGGAAAGGCCGCGGTGAGTCACTTCTCGGGCTTGTTGTTCTGCCCCGGCCTGAGGGGGTGGGAAAAGTTCCGGGGCTGTTCACAGGCCGGTCCCGGTGCGGGGCCCCGGGCGCGGGGCTGTCCCAGCTGAGCCGTGCGGGCGGGGAGATTCCCGAGGCTCTGGGGAGCCGGCTTGGAGCCGCTGACCCTGCTGCCCAGGCAGGAGAGCAGGCGGGGACCTGCCCCCCCAGCAGCAGGAGTCTGGACTGTGGCCGGCTGCAGCTTGATTGCTGGGTCTCTCCCAACCCCCCCTTCCCCGCCAGCCTGGGGCAGATTTGGGCCCACAGGCCTGAGGGAGGTGTGATCTGTGAGAGGGATGCGGCTTCCCCTCTAGAGCAGCTGGGGAGAGGCACCAGGGTTCTGGTCTCTGCCCTGTGGGCATGGGAGTAAATTTCACTCTTGGGGATCCAGAGTCTAGGAGACACAACCTCCCGGGTCTTTTGCACCATGTTCCTGCCAGCCCAGGGAAGCTTCCTGTCAGTCCGGTGTAAATGTGGGGGCCTTTCTCTGTGGCAGGAAGCCCCCCATCTAATGGAGGGACCCCTGCGTGACTCCCCTTTGGGGCATCCGGTGCCTGTCTCTCGGTCACTGCAAGGATCACATGGCTGGCGCGGTGACCGACTGCAGCTCAGATCCAGGCCGGAGCCTGTCTGGACCACCCCCTAGAAAGGCGTCAGGCAGCTGTTATGGGAAGGAAGGGTCAGTGGATTGAATCAGTGGATTGAATTAGTGGCAGGGTCAGAGAGACACAGACACCTATGGGGCCTTATCTGCACGAGCGTGCTTGGTGACATCACACGCTGTTACTCGGAGACATTTAGCATCACTGGCTGACTGTCTGCAGCAGCGTGTCCACTGGCGCTCCTGGCAGCGCCTGTGCAACAGTGTGAGATGATGGTTGGTGTGGCCCGTGTTGCTGTGGTGCTAAGCAGTGACAGTGTTGTGCTTCGGGAGTGAGAGTAATGAACCCGTCTGAGGGGTATTCTGCAAACTTCCACTTAGGAAAAGGGAAAAGTGGTTTTAAAATGACAGTGTTGGGGGATAAAGACACCGTTTCCATTTTTCGCTTGTTGATGGTGAGCCTGGGATGGCTCTGAAAACAGGAGCAGCAACGTGAGGGCAGCAATTCGGGAGCATAAGGCAGACGTGTGAATTTCAGATCGGAGTTTGTCATGAGAGATTTAGGAGGAGGAGAATAAAAGGTCCAAAATATAAAGGGTGTTTAGAATTGACACTTTCCCACAAACTAAGGGATGTAAAACCAGGGCTCCCAGTAGGGCCAGCTGGACAAGTGTCTCTCCTGGAGCCGAGCTGTCCTGCTCTTGGGGATGGAGGTGACTTAATGGGGAAGGCAACAGGTCCCAGCATGCAGTGCTCCCTCTTGGTCCAAGTATTCAGGCCTCTTTCTGTGCCCGGCTGCGCGGTCTCCACCCGTTGTGCCTGTGAATGAAGGCAGCTGCTCTCTGCATCACTTGAGGGAAATGGGATGCAGCGTTGGGCTGATGCGCCAGCACAGCCTGTCTGCTGGGCAGTCTGGACGTCCCTGGTGTGACGGGAGAGGACAGCACACATGTTGGAGCAGGAGGGTCCTGAGGTTCCTAGCCAGCGACTAGCAAGAGAGGCAGGGAGAGAAGCAAAACGAAACCAAATGGTGGCTTCTACTTCACTTTATAAATAAAAATTCACGTTCTGTGATGCAAAAGAAGAACTGAATCTAGATGAAAGCGTCAGAGGAAAATTACCACATCGGGCTCGCTCGAGAACCTGCCTGTGAGAACAGCAAGGGAGTGCTTGCGGCGTGGACTTCACTAGCAAACTCTGTCGCTGTGGCGGCACCACTGCTGCAGCGGGACTAGTGGCAGGTACGCCACGGACAGCAGCATAGACAGGGCTGGGGTATCGTTGTCTCTGTCAGCTCAGTGGCAGAGGCCCTGCTGCCTTCTAAGAGGCTAGGAGTCAACTTACGTGTTTATTTATTCAGTACAGTGGACACTTACCTGCCCCTAGTGTCTGGGGGTGAATCATTTATGCCTTAGGATTTCCTGTGTGAACCTTCAAGCGGCTGCCCAGATACGGGACAATGTGTGAAGGCGTATTAGGGTGAGGAGACCACGGAAGGGTGTTTTCAAGTGCCCGGAGCAGCGTCGATTCTGTTGACTTTTACGTGCCGCTCCTCTTGAAACGCTTTGGATCACTCTCTCTAGTCTCTGGAAAGGGGGAGAGGATTGGATCAGGTGCCTATGGAAACAGGGGCTCCCCCAATGGCTTTGCTCCTCGGGTCATGGTGCCTGTTTCGTCGCCAGCTGGAACTTCGCGGCGCAGTTGTGTGTTTCGCAGAGCTGTGCCGTTGGGGAGATTTTGGCAGGGGGGGGGGAGGGAGACTTCAGCCGCAGGGTAACACGGTTCATTGAAACACTTGTTGATCGCCTGCTTGTTCTTTTCTCCCAGGGAAGATTCCCTTTCCCCTCGTCGGACGGTCCTGGGGGCTGCTGATCTTCCATTGTCGACATGAGTCTGTCAGTGCCACTCAGCTTGATGTGCAGGGTTGCTTCCTGTCCAGGCAGTGAGCGAGCTCTCTTCGGAGCGCTGCTTCCTTTGCCAGCCCCAGGTCTGCGGGGCAGGACCTGAGTCTCTTTCCTGTATGAAAAGGTGCCGAGTTACCTCTAGAACCAGCAGGCTGCTCTACCAGCGACTTCCTAAAACCACTCATGCGCCGCCTCATTGCTGCAGGCCTGCTCCTGCGTTGCCATTGGCCTGCTGAGCTGCTGTTCAGGTGGACGGGAGGGAGTTAGCCGTGCGGCGAAGGCCAGGCAGGAGTGGAATGCCTCCGGATCCACAAGGGCGGCTGCACGAGCAGCGTGGTGTCGTCATTCTGCTTTGCTCTTGCTTGCCCCTTCCAGGAGGTGTCCTAGCAGCAGGGACATGACCTTCCCGGTCCTGGTCAGGGGCCTCATTGCTGGTGGGGAAAAATCCATTTCCCTTGTCTTTCTGGGGAGGGGAGCGAATACAGTGGCCAAACTCACTTCACGCGATAGGAACCCAAAGGGGCTTTTGTATTTTGATGATCTTCTCTTTGCCTGCCAGTTGGCCTGGCCCGAGGACGTGTCTGTCTAATGAAGCCGCCGCGTGTTTTAATTGCAAAGATTGGAGCAGCCAGCGAGCTGTGAACATGGAACGTACGTCCTACAGCCGCTAAAAGCCCCGGCTCTTTGGCAAGCCTTCATCAGGAAATAAGGCCGCTGGCAGGAACGCTTAGGAGATGCAATTTTCTTAATGAAAGCAACTGAATAGGCAGCCTTATGGTGAGGAACAAGGTCTTACGGAACCCTGCCAATGGCTCTTCTGTAGTGTTAATTTTGTATTTCCTCTTCATTGTTTCTAGTACCCTCTTGGAAACTTGCAGATAAACACTTTGTTTTCCTACTAATTGTGTCCTGTTTGGCAAGCTGTGGCTGTAACGTGTGTTCGGGCTGCGGGAACTCCTGGGTTGTTAGTCTTTGATTTCAGGCCTGGCCATGTAAAAGGCACCTTACATTTGCAGGGAGCTGATCCAGGTAATCAATATCACCCTCTCCCAGGGATCTTGCATGCTGATGCTAGAGGCAGAGGCAGGGTGGGCTTTTAAAATGACTTTCTGAGAAGTGGAGGTGGAGCTTTCGTGTGGGGAACCGATGTAGTTCCCCTGTGTAAAGTGGTTTTGGAAAGAAAGGGCCATCGTGTCCGTGTCTCGACGGGCCCCGGTGCTTCATTTTCAGGGAAGGGGGCTCCTCGAAAGGATTCCTCCCAGAATCCGAGAGCCACTCTGCATCCTGATACTCCGTGCCTAAGGACCTGAGACCAAGATTCCGATTCTTCTCCGGGACAGGTGTTCAGTCTCCCTGCATGCAGCGCATGAGCCCTGCCTGGGACTTGTTAGCTCCTGTGCATTGACAGGTAAGGAAGAGACTCCAGCCTGGGTACTCTCTCCTGGTTCTGCACCAAGGGGGAAGAAGAACAGGTGTATTGTAAAGATGGGAGACATACAGAGGTGGCTCGCCTTTCCAGGCCGTTGGGCTTTCAGGAGCTGCACTTCTTAATAAAATCCAGCCACTTCGCTTACGTGCTCGGGACCTGAGAACAGCCAGCGCTTGAGAGCCAGCTGCCTAAGGTCACACTCAAAGTGGAATCCAGATTTAGAATCATAGAACCCCAGGGCTGGAAGAGACCTCAGGAGTCGTCAAGTTCAGCCCCCTGCCCAAGGCAGGACCAATCCAACTCAGTCATACCAGCCAGGGCTTTGTCAAGTCAGGACTTCAAAACTTCTAGGGATGGAGATTCCACCCCTCCCTAGGGAACCGATCCCAGTGCTTCCCCACCCTCCTAGGGAAACAGTTTTTCCTAATCTCCAACCTAGACCTCCCCCACTGCAACTTGAGCCCATTGCTCCTTGTTCTGCCACCTGCCACCGCTGAGAACAGCCTCTCTCCATCCTCTTTGGAACTCCCCTTCATCTTCTGAGTCCCAGTCCATTTCTTTAACAAGACTCTCCTTGCAGCTTCCACGATAGGCAAATCACAGCTTCTCTGTGCCTCGGTTTCCTCGCCCATAAAGTGGGGCTGTTTACCCCCCTGCCATACATGGGGGTTGGGAAGCTAAATTGTTTTGAGTTCATGAAGGGCTTTGAGATCCACAAATGAAAAGCCCCACTGAAATGCTCCTGTCTGTATTACGCACTTCTCAGCCGTCCTTTTCTTAGGAAGGGTGTCACTTCCTTGCAGTTTTCTACATCATCTTTTTCATTTTTTGGGTCAAACACACTTCTCCCAAACTTCTCTCTTTCCAGCTGGTATCTTGACGACAACGTAGCTCCTTTAACCTGTTTCTTCAGTCCCCGCTGTTGTCTATTGAAACTGTATCCTTGAATCACAGGCTACTCCACAAACAAGTTCTCATCCTTCCAGGTGGCATTTCCTTTCGCTCATTGTTTCTGGCAATCCGCATTTGGGAAGCTGCACGTGTGTTTCTTCGCGAGCAGTGCTCTGGGGTTGCTAAACTTGGCAAATAATGGCTTCATGTGAGCTGAGGAAGGCTGAGCTCCTTTGTACGGGATGGCACACAGTCCATTTGTGTAACGAAGTTGCAGTTCTTGGGTTAAGCTAGGACTGGAATTCTGACGGAACACACGACAGCACGGGAAATCCTACCCTTTCCATACAATGTGGCTGCCATCCTGTGATTGCATCTGTCCAGAACCCTAGCCACGGGGGGAGGGGCTTTTTCCTGGGGGCTGGCCATATAGATCCAGCTGAAGGATTGAGGCCAAAATTGCTGCTGAGACTCTTGAGAGTCCATGGGAATTTCTCTCCCAGGTTACAGGCATTTTAAGGTGACTCCAGTCTGGGTCCCTGTGCTGTGGGGGGAAAGGCACCAGACACAATAGTGCGAAGAAACCAGAGGCCCAGTGAGGTCCAAATAACAACTCCTGGCTGCTCTGGCTGTTTTTATTTAACTAGAGCACAGTTACAGGCTCGCCACCCTAGTCCGATGCACTCCAGTCCCTAAGCAAACCGGTCGGAATCCAGTCCCTTTATGTGCGTTTTGAGAGCGCGGGTGGGGAAGAGCTTGGCTCTTCTGGGTGGCTTGTCACTCCCCCAATGAGGAAGTGTGGCCTCACCACCTCCACATCCTCATCTTCTCCCTTCTGGCTGACTATCGTCCAGGCGCCCCTGGGGGACGGGAATGCTGAGACCCCTGCTGTCCAGAGACTGGCAAAGAGGGGTGAAGGGCATCTCTGTGCGGCAGCCAGAGGCGAGACTGCAGCACGAATCCGAGTACCCGAGCCAAATTTTCTCTTGTCACGAGCCTTGCATGGGCTGGGTAAGTCCTCCCCGGGCGCTGGACGCACGCTGACAACGTTGGCTCGTGGTTTGTTGCTATTGTGATTTGAGCTGGCTAGATCAAAGCTCCCGTGCTTGTGTCTATACAAGCTGCAGTCGCACGTCTGCTTGCGATGGAGACAGACCCGCAGCAACTTACCTGCGTCACACAGGAAGCCTGGGAGAGAGGAGGGAGCTGTCTGGCAAGTCCTAGCACAGAGGTGGGTATGATCTGGCCCACAGGCCGGATCTAGCCCACCAAGCTGTTTGATCCAGCCTGCGGCCCATCCTGCCACACCTCACTTCTAGGCCAATTGGGACCTGTGGGCAGGAGAGCATGCAAAGTCTCCTCCTCACACTGGGGCACACGGCACCAGAGGGAACTGCCAGATGTTCAGAACAGCTGGTTCCCTCTAGGTTGTGCCTCCCCCCGAAGTCTCTCTATGACAGGGGTACATTGTGCCCAGATGGCCCCGCCCCTTCCACGCGTGGCCCCGCCCCTTCCACGCGTGACCCCGCCCTTCCAGGGTGGAACCGGCCCATGACCACTCCCAAAATTGGTGAAGTGCCCCCCACCAAAATGATTGCCCACCCCTGTCCTAGCACCTAATCCCCGGGCATCCTTTCTCCCTTCGGGTGGGCGCTGGCATCTGCTCCCCAGCAAGACATGGCAGGACTGGAGTTGGGGTGT